>NC_138769.1:401188235-401839955 GCF_965119305.1 Pelophylax lessonae
TTTGGTCTTGCCTCTCCCCTTTTTTTGCCTGCTTCATCCCCCTACCCTCTCCTTCTCCCTCCCCTTTTCCTTCCTTACCCTTCCATTCTATTCTGATTCCTAACAACCTTGTCTCTAATTTCAGGCGTTTATATATTTATCTCCTGAGGAAGCAAGCATTGTCTCACGAAATCCGTAAAGAAATTTATAATATATACATTTACACCTTGGATTGTCAGTCATTCCTTGATTTATGTAACTATGGCAACCCATGCATATATGTATGTACCTATGTCTACCAGAATGATTTTTAATTGTATATATCAAAAGTGTTTAACCACTTCCCGCCCGCCCTATAGGCAAATGACGGCGGGAAGGTGGTTGCATTATCCTGACTGGACGTCATATGACGGTGACAGGATAATGCGCTCTGCACGCCCGCACAGCGGTGATCGGTGATGCGGCGTGTCACTCTGACACACCACATCTCTGATCTCAGTAAAGGCTCTTTACCATGTGATCAGCTGTGTCCAATAACAGCTTGTCACATAGTAAATAGAAAGTGCTCTTGATCGGCTTTCCTTGACAGGCACGAGTAGAGGATAGCCGATCTGCGTCTCTCCTGACAGGGGGGGGTCTGCACTGGTAATCAGAGCATTGATTACCAGTGCAGACCCTTGGGGGGGTGCCCCTAGAACCACAAGGGATGCCCACCCATGACCCCAGGGATGCCCACCCATGACCCCAGGGATGCCCACCATGGCCACCAGGGATGGCAATCAGGGCTCTGGGAGGCCGCCAGTGCCCTCCCCATCAGTGCTGCCCACCAGTGCCCATCATTGCCATCTATCAGTGCCACCCACCAGTGCCCATTATTGCCCACCAGTGCCATCTATCAGTGCCCATTAGTGCCCATCAGTGCCGCCCATCAGTGCCGATCAGTGCTGCCTATCAGTGCCCATCAGTGCCACCTATCAGTGCCCATCAGTGCTGCATATCAGTGCCTATCAGTGCCCATCAGTGCCACCTATCAGTACCATCAATACCGCTAATCAGTGCCCAGCAGTGCTGCCTATCAGTGCCCACCAATGCTGCATATCAGTGCTACCTATCAGTGCCCATCAGGGCTGCATATCAGTGCTGCCTATCAGTGCTGCATATTAGTGCCACCCCATCAGTGCCTCCTCATCAGTGCCTGTCAGTGCGGCCTCATCAGTGCTCATCAGTGCAGGAACAAACGTATCTATTTACAAAATTTTATAACATAAACAAAAAAACGTTTTTTTCTCAAACTTTTCGGTCTTTTTTTATTTGTTTAGCAAAAAATAAATAACCTTGCAGTGGTCAAATACCACCAAAAGAAAGCTCTATTTGTTGGAAAAAATGACATAAATTCAGTTTAGGTACAGTGTTGCATGACCGCGCAATTGTCATTCAAAATGCAACAGCGCTAACAGCTGAAAATTGACCTGGGCGGGAAGGGGGTAAAGTGCCCGGTATTAAAGTAGTTAAATATTCAATAAATTTTGTATATTTTATACCTTGTGGTTTGTGTCTCACAAAGTCCCTTGGGCATTCTTCTTCTTTGCATTTATACATATTGGGATTGAGACACTCTCATGCCCCACACACGCCAGCTTTCCTCTGTGGATAAGCATTGGTCACAAGAAGATTTGGAGAGGCTATTTCTGGAAACATAAAACACTGGGTGCTGGACTGTTTATTTTGATTGATGTATTTATTTGAATCCAGGTTATGCATGGAGTTTATGTTAATTTTTCACATAAAAAGTGCTGCAATTCACTGTATTGTATAAGTATCTGATACTGGAAGATCTGTTTGTCATCATTTCACCAAAGTTTTGAAGAACTTGTTTATACAGTATATGAGTTTTTTCTTCTTTTTCACTTAGGCACTGGGTGTTTAAAAGAATAGTTTATTTCTTTTTATGTTATCACATTTTCATTAAGTATATTTGATATTCACAGCACTACATGCTTTCAATTTATATCTGTATATAATGACTTGGGGTCATGATTATTTTGTGACCCCATTGTGACATTTTGTAAATAGGGTGATTTGTTTCATAGTTTTGCAGTGTATTGCACAGCACTGCATGTGACTGCCCGCAATATGCTGCTGTGCAAAGACTTGAATGAAGTGTCATTTTCGGACACTTCAAATAAAGAAAGAATATAAAAGTGTGGTTCTGGTAGGAATCAGCCCTTAAGTGGTAACTTTGCTAGTTTTGTGTTCATGTCTTCTCTACTATGCACAGGACATGGAAGTTTACAATCACCTGTTAATACAAATATAAATGCATCTATTTGTTATTTTTACCGCCAAGCAAAGGCAGGTGACAAATGGTGGTGTTTCTTTAGAGTTGTCACCTACTGGCAAAAAATGCTTTCCTTGCAATTAACACTGGGCAGTGCCGTGCCTCTTTCCACTCCACACAGACAAGTCCATAAACATTGACAAATGTATAAAAAAAAACCTAATCTCATATTCATTTGCTTTCACTGTTTAACTAAGGTGGTTAGCACAGCTTGATGAAAGTGGAAAATATATATCTAGATTTTCCATTTACCCATTAGAATATAGGCTGTGGGTTCACATCCATTTTTGTTAATAAATAAAAATGCAAAGAAAATGTAACAACAGGAATAGCACTTAGAAACGACATTCCTTTTGATAAAATAGGGTAGCATTCACAGCAGCAAGTATACCAGCTTCAGCATTAATCTGCTGTTCCCTAGCTTATATCACAAAGCACCAGCAGGCTCATTTATCTCTGCCAAGCGCCTGATTTTGTGGATTGGTATCTTATTTTTCTTCATAATTGCAGTGGCAGCAGTATGATAAAATGGACAGTTTGAGGTTCAATAGGAGTAGCATATAGTTCAGTTCCTTCTCCTCCCTAAAATGCACTGTTGTGAACACTTGTTGCAAGAGGCTCTACAATTATCTTCAGAAATACTAGCTATAATGGATATGACTCTAGAGGTGGATAAAACATAGGAACTCTTTCATGACAATGCAGAGGAGACATCACAGAGGAGGAGTACAGTGTTACATCTCACCATTGTATCAGCCAAAAGACCAACTTGTTTGAAGGTAGAGCATCAGCAATAAATAAGTCATCTAATTCTCCTGCTGCCGAAACACACCAACTTTTATTATTACAGCAAACCTTTAGTTTCCCTACGACTTGTCATCAGGTTCATTCCCATTACTATAGGATACGGATTTCTTTGCTGACCTCTAGGCCTGTAATGTTCATGTCTGGTACAAAGTATGGCATTACGGTGACACAAACTAGACTCCTATTTTGCATTCATAAATGCACAGAACGGAGTTAAAAGTGCATTCTGAGTTCTCGGCCACATAAGATTCTTAAATATCCACAGTTTTTTTTCTTTCAGTTTCCTTGAAGTTAATCTTGATGGGCATACGTTGTTGCTTGAAGGCAAAACCAGGCACCCAGTCGAGCACATGCTGAACATATTCAAGGCTTGATTTCTAAGTAGCCATAACCTAGGGTGCCATGGCTGCCAAGTGCAGTACATAGCCACCCAGGCCATTGTGCACCCAGGCCAGGACTGTGTGCGGAGTGGCTCGCAGCAGGGGGTCTGGTGCATCCCTGTTCACAGTTTAAGGGCTGAATTCAGGCCTGAAACTAACCAGAAGATGCACAGGACCCTTCTGCAAACCGCTCCACAGTCATCCAGGAGCTGTGTGAACTGGGTCCATTGAGAGCCGGTCACAGTCTCCTGACATGCGAATTGGATGCGGGGATACCCACAGGCAGTTTGCACCAGTGTGAACCAAGCCTAAATCTATACTGGTTACAGTTACTTATAGGTTTGCAGGGCCTGTAAGGGCCAGAAAAAGCTCCTCTAACCTTTTTTTCTCCTGCACACTTGTATGTTTATATGCAGCTCCAGCTTCTCCCACCCACTGGCAAGCTGTGATTGACATGTGTTCTGCATAGAAAAAGGCATAAAGAACAGGGTATGAGCTGATATACTGTAGCAGGCTGCTAGTTTCTACAAAGAGGTTATCTGTTTGGGATGTAAGTATGAAAAATGATGTGCTCCCCTCCCTATTACATTAAAAAGGTAATTCTTTAAATTTTTTTGGGTACCCGTTTATTTACTGAAGTGACTTTGTCATAATGTGGCCCAATGTCTGCGGAATACAACTTCTTCTTTAACTGATCTTTTACTACCCTGCACATAGCATGGAATTGCCAGCAACAGCCAGCACTGAAAACATAAACACCAAAATAATAGAATACCTAAAATGGCTGTTGAACTTTTATTGCTTCAAACATTGAATACTAAACTCTATTATCGCCCAAAAATGTAATTTAACCAATTGTTCTGGCGTTAGGACTCAACAATCAGGGCTTTTTTTCAACGTGGGGGAACACCCAGAACTGCATTTATGTAATGGAAAGGGGTTCAGGATCTATTGATGCTAGTTGCTAGTGGAATTATTGTTGCTGGAGAGGACCTTTTTTTTTGGGGGGGGGGGGGTCTATTGCTGCTAGGGAGATCTCTTGTTGCTGGGGGGTCATTTGTTACTGGGAGGGGGTCTGCTGTTGAGGGAGGGGTCTATTGATGCTGTCTGCAAGGAGATCTGTTGTTGCTGATGGGGGTGGGGGTATTTTGTTATTTTGCAGGTGGTCCATTGTTGCTGGGGGTCTATTGTTGCTGGCTGATGGAGGATTTATTGGTGCTGGCTGTAGGGAGATCTGTCATTGCTGCTGGGGATCATTTGTTGCTGGGGGAGGGGGTATTTTGTTGCAGATGGTCCATTGTTGCTGGGGGATCTATTGTTGCTGGATGCATGGGATAGACTCTACTGCTTTTCATCAACAAATCCCATACAAATTACTTAGTACCACAATTGTTACATGGTTCTGTGTTCTCTAAAAGGAGCAGTACTGGGAGGTGGGTAAGGTGCGGAACCAAGGAAGGGTGCAGGTGATGGGTAGGGAGTGGGTTTCTGCACCTATTGTCTGAGAAAAAAAGACCCTGCAAATAATAAATACCAAAATCTCATGGCGCTGAGCTGCAGGTCCCATAGGGACAGGCACTGGCAACAGAAGAGCTCACAAGAGGCAAGAGAACATTCTTTCCTGCTGAGGAATTGAGTCAGGTACGCCTGACAGAACTCTTAAAGTGAAGGCATCCAAAACATTTAGCAAAATTACAAAAGAGAAAAGAAAGGAGAAAGGGGGAAAGGGGGCTGCTGCAATCCCATGGAGATGGGGCAGAAAAATGTTAATCCCCTGTTTCTAGTCTGTTGAATATCACATTATTTTTACCTTGTTTATTTATTGTTTGTTACATGTATTTACAGTATAAAGCACCAATAATTTACATTTACGTGCAAATTCACATCAATCCCTGCTTTTAAAGGGGCTTACGATCTAATGTCCCCATTTCACATACATACACACAAGCACCCACATACTAGGGCCAATTTAGACAGGAGCCAATTAACCTACCAGCATGTCTTTGGAGTGTAGGAGGAAACTAGAGTGCCCACATGAAACTCACGCAAGCACAGGGAGAACATGCAAATTGCATGAGGACAGTGTCCTGATGGGGATTCAAACCTAGTAGCCCAATACTGCAAAGCTGAATTTGTAACCACAAAGTCTTAAATGTAGTGCTCCATAGCTAAAATCTTTGTAGATCTACTGTTTTAAGTAGAGGCTGTCGCACATCATTTCTTTTCTTTACTCTTTATAAATCTGCTGCGTTCACTGTAGACCACACTAACTCAAACAAAAGTCAAACTAAATTACCTGATTATGTCAGTGTAGTATTGATTGTCTCCGCAGGCATTTTCTGGTTGTGTCAGTACAGTACTAATTGTGTCTCTGCAGACACATTTGATTATGTCAGTATGCTACTGATTATGTCTCTTTGTACACATTCCTGGTTATGTCATTATGGTATTGACTCTATTTCTACAGCCACATTTATGGTTATCTGTACAGTACTGATTGTGTCTTACATTTTCTGGTTGTGGTAGTACATCACTGATTTTGTCGCTGTGGACATGTTTCTGGTTATGTTAGTATGGTACCGACCATGTCTTTCATGTCAATCTTGTACTTATTGTATGTCTGTAGTCATGTCCCTGGTTTTGTCAGTGACCGAATGTATCTCTGTGAGTCCCACTGATCTTGCACAAAGGTGCCCCAGATCTTTTAGAACCTTAACAATGCCCCAGTCTAATCATGTTTTACATTACGTGATTCATTGATATATTCATGTTCCAGTTTTACATCTGTCCTCTAATGAAAGATCCTGGTTATTTAAGGGTGCATGCAATTTTTCTTCCATTCTGTTCAGTAGACCAAGAAAATAACCATATGTTCTGATCTATTGAGATGCTAGTCCTTGTACTGATGACCACGTTACTATGTAAGAAGCTTGATATACACAGGAGATTGTATAGTGCAGGTATAATGGAGGACCTTGTAGTTGTGAAAATGGTTTAATACACTGGAGTGGAAAAGACAAATGGTGCTTACATTCATGGTAATAACAGTATTGAGTAAATAAAACAGTGCTTTTAGAAAATAATTATTTTTGGCCTGAAGAAAAACAGCACATTGAGTGATTATGTTACAAAAAAAAAAAAGATAAATTAACCTAACTCATACATAAATAATAACCCATTACAATTATTTGGAAAAATACATGTGGACAAAATACAGAAACTTAAGTAAATATATTAACCAGTGTCCTGAAGCAATCAAAGCACTTAACACATTTGAAAAGGGCATAGATTTATTAATTATTATTATTATTTTTTTAAGCAGACTAAACTGCTGCTTTATAACTGGGCCCCTTACCATTGCTCAGTGCAACCAGCTACTCAACCAGGGTTCCATTGCCCTGTTAATTTCCACCCTTGCGACGAAGGGGGTTGGGTTGAGATATCATGGGCAATGCCAAGCAACCTTGGAGAAAATTCAAAAACCAATGGTCTGTAACAGTTTACAACTCTGCTTTAGTGACCAGTACTAGAACAAAGCAGGCAAAGGGTCCTGTTCTATTCAGGCTATCTTATTAAAGTCAGTATGTGTTGAATAACTAGTCTCAATATGTTGAATGATAGCCTTGATGGCCTACTATATACGACAGAACATAAAGACTACAAGGCACCATCTCTGTTCTTATGTTTTATTACAAGATTGAGTAAACGGAAACATTTCTACCATACATCATTCCATCATTAGTCACTCTTTGAAGCAATGGTGTGGTGGCTAAATATAGTTTCAAGGTGGAGGTTTCCTGCATGTAAAGTCATTAACACATAAAACTGTGCATCATTACTCACTGGTTCTGCTACACAATACCATGGCCCGTGAAGACTACCAAAAACTTTGCCCTTGATATAATTATGCCTGCAGTTCACATACAGACAATAGAACATTAATAAAAGTTGAATATCACTCTGTGCAGTGGTTGGGTATTGTGCTATCAGATGGTACTTTAAATTAAATCCTAGAAGCATAGTTTAAATAAATTCCTCTTTATTAATTACTCCCCATCCAGCAAGATGTTGTAAATGGGCTGCTATAAAGTTCAGCTTGGGATGTGAGACCGCCAGACCTTCTTTAACTTTCGACAACTGTAAGGCTGAAAATTTAATTCTAGGATGTTCTCCATTCCAACTCAAGGAACAAAATAGAGAATCAATGATCCATGTTTGAGTAATCCAAATAGAGAAGTTTTGTAGATCGTACAGTATTTGTAGACGGTACAGTACTTGTGGAACAAGAAACATTTTCCTCCCAAATTTTTCTTTTAAACCCTACTATAAATTCAGATCATCTAACAGGTTCCACTAGAGGTTCCATAGCTAGAGTGAAAAGAAGAGGGGAAAGTGGGCACCCCATCTTTTACCCCACCATATATAGAGAAGAATTCCAGGGCGATACCATTAACCTGTGTACAGTACAAGCCCTAGGAGAAGTGTCTAGTAATTTAAACCATCGTATAAAATGTTCTTACAGATTGAATAAGCACATAACCTCCCAAAGATAGGGTCATTCTTCATCATCATATGCCTTAGCAGTGTCTAGCAAAAGACTGTCCTGGCTTTTTATATTATCTGAGTGGAGCTGCGTATTAAGAAAAAGTCTACGTAAGTTATTTGCTTTTGACCTAGTGGGGGTAAATCCCATCTGGTCTGGGTACACTAACATCCCTATGACTTTTTGAATTATATTTTCTAGAACTTTAGCAAGTTTTTTTACATCTGTTTTAAGTAATGAAATAGTGCAGTATGAATCTGGACATAGTGGATCCTTACACTCTTTTAATAATAATATAATACTAGCATCATTCATAGATGGGAGAAATTGATTTAATTTAAGTGACTCATTAAAACTTCCAAAAGTTCAGGCAACAGTACATCCCCATACATTTAATAAATCTCCAAGGGGAGCCCATTCATGGCTGCTAGGGTGGTCTTGTCTACTGCATATAATTAAGGAAATTGGTGGAAATCCAGCTTGGAATCATATAAATCTATAAAGAATCTTTTGAAAGATTCGACTATTTCTCCTGCATTATGAAAAATATTGCTATTGCCAACATATAAAGCCACAAAAGGCATAGATACATTTTGTGATTTAGTAATACTGCCAATAAATGTCCTGTATTTTCTCCCTCCTCAAAAATACGACGTAGTATATAACATTTTATATTCTTCCTTCAGGAGGGTATTGTGTTTATACATCCGCTGGGCATCCTTCCAAAGTTTTATATGATACATGGTGGATTCCCCTAAATATCGAGCTTCAGACTTTTGCATAGCTTTAACTAAAAAAGACCTCCTACTCTCCTGTTTTCCTCTTACAGTGACTTATTCCCTAAATTTGTTCTCCCCGCCGATATGCCTTCAACATGTCCTTTAATACTTAAGTAGTTGAAGATGATCTGTTATATCCCTAAGAACTCTATTAGCAGTTAGGTTATTGAATCCAGTTGTGGGAGGCCTTTATGCTAGAATGGATTTTTTTTTATTTGTTTTCAAGGGTAGCTGATTAGATTGCTGAATGAACAGTACATTTACCTTCACCGGCGAGTGGTCAAAAGCCCTCTTGGATCATACAAATATGTAGTTACAAAGATGTAGCTACAAATGGAAGAAAAGCATCCATTTCTAACACAGATCTATGCAAGAAAGGGACTAATAGGTACTGGAACAACATGAGAACTGCAGATCAATGGGGCGTTGCCTCCTCCAAATATCATGCAGTCCTATCAGAAAAGGCATACCAGCAGACTAGATGGCTCATCTGGACGGCGTCCTGTGCATGTGTATTTCTTTACATGCACGTAGGAAATGTGCTCATGCATCTGTTGCACACGCATGCGCATCTTTTACTCACGTGCGTGCATCTATTGCTCACATTGGCGTCAAGTGGGCTATTGAAACTGAGCCAGTGCTATGCTTCAGTGCTGTCTTGTCTACATCGCTCCCGTTCATACCTGCAACCTGTTACTCTGCATCTGGCTACTATTACTCTGCATCTGGCTACTTCTCTTGACTACTCTTGATCTCCACCTGCACTGACCCCAGCCTGCCTCTGATCTCGCTTCTGCCTGTTCCCCTTGCTGCTGTCCCACTGATCTGTTATTAGCTTGGCCTGTATCTTGACTTCGCTCCTGTCTACACATCTGCACCTTATTTGTCTGCCTGTGTATGACCCAGTTCATCTGATTATGCCTCTGTCCCCATCGCTGCTGGACTGCCTGTTGTGAGCCTTTGCCTATATTACCCTGGAACCTACTCACCACCTTTCTGCTATCAGCCTGTACCTGTCTGCTGTCACCAGTGCCAGCTGGCGTCCGTCTCTTGCTCACTGGTGTCCATCTTGTACTCCTGCTTCACTATGCGCTACTGACAGTCTTCCCCTGCTTGATCCAGAGAGTCTGTTCAGCCCTGCTGCTAGCAAGACTAATAGGCACTCATGCCACTCTGTACTCCTGCGCCACCTGCCTGCTTTATCAGGGCCCTGAGTCAGAGGTGTAACAGAGGCCTTCCTCATCGTGTCATGCTCGTCTACCAGGTGTGTGGCAAGTCCCAACTCTCATATCTGTTGGGAGAACAGAGTATCCACCTCTATGAAAATTATTGAAGTCCTCTAGTTTCAAAAATGTAATATCCAAGTAATCAGACATGGGGCTATTCATTACTCTTAAAACCTTGTCATTATATTTGGGGTGGAGAGTTCAAAATCTGGTGTAGCTCTGCATAGAAACCAATCAAGCTGAAGTTAGAAGCTGATTGACTACCATGCACAACTGCACCAGATTTCCCACTCTCCAGTTTTAGTAAATCAGCCCCAGTATGTCTTTTGTTATGTAAGTTAAATGACTTTCATATTATAGTAAGCAGAAAGTTTACTTTAAAACAAACCGCTCACTGACGTACGTAGCTGCTAGCACTATGTAGCAATTCATTCTCAAATATCTCAAGAGATGCATTGATTTTCAGTCTGATTTCCCTCTTCTTGTGCACCTTCTCTGTGTATACATTAGAGAGGAGAAGGCTGGCAGGCTGTTAACACATTCTAAGTGTGAGGAGGCGCAGAATAAGCAAAACTGCTGAAAAGAACGTAAAAAGGTTTCTGCTGTAAACTTTGAAAATACATTGGTTGCAGCTGCAGGAGTCAGTTAGGACATGTTTTAAAGCCCAACTCCAGATAGCCTAAAAATTCACCATGGGGCTGCACACACATTGCAAGAAATAGCTGCTCGTTTAGTCTAGGGGACAGTAAAAGCAGTTTTAATAACCTGATCCTTCACTCCCCTGGCAGACAGGATTCCCCCATGCTCTAGCAGGGGATGTCCCTTAGCATCCTCATGTCTAGTGCAGGTCAGAGACCACAAAGGCATCAGGGAGAAAAGGCTCCAGGGACCAATCTAGCAGCACAGAAGAGCCTGCAGAAGTGGAGGATCAGGTAAGTAAACCTTGCTTAGACAGAAATGTGCAAACACTGCAAGTATAAAGTTTTAGGTTTCAGCTTTAATGGAGTTCAGCTTTAAAGCATTAATATTACTTGGAAATAGAGAAGTATGTGAAAGTTGGTTGCCTGGTCATAGTTCTTCTTTAATATTCAACAGCATGAGCATTACATAAACCAGCCTTGGATCCAAAATTCTCATTAACTTATATTTATCAATAAAAGATCATCACCACTCTAGGTTGGTTTCCACCTGTATCACCTCCATTGCATGCTAGCTGGTGCTAACTTATATTTATCTTTAATGTGCCTGGTAAGGTAATTACACTATTTTACCAAAAGTATTGTGACGCCTGCCTTTACACGCACATGAACTTTAATGGCATCCCAGTCTTATTCAAGTCTGGTTTGTTTCTGATCACTCCTCTCTCTGCTATCTACATGAGTTACTGATAGAACTCTAGAGCGACACAAGAACCTTCATGTAGATGGCCTACAGCAGGTGACTCATAGCCCCAGCTCATGTTAGGGGAGGGTGTCCCTTCCCTCCAATCAGCTATCAGATTACACTAAAACTCTATGCTCTAGTTTTTCAATGTGTGTGACATCAGATCCCCACCCTTTGTTCAATAAGTATCTGCCATTAAAGCAAAGCGACATGTACTCTTGAAACCTAATCCCCCAACCCAATGTTACTTACCTTCATTGTACTCTCTTGCCTCTCGGTTTATCCAAACTCTGCGTAATCTCCATTTCAGGCAGTGTTAGAGCTTACACAAGCTTCATGACCTGCTTCTCCACCTAACATAAAAGTGTTTGAGCCTTGTGATTGGCTGCTCAGGCCCAATTGCTGCTTCCTGGGATGAAGGGGAGAAGGTCACATGCTCCCCCATACCCAGAAGCACTAGGTATTTATGATGGCTCTGACAGAAAAAAAGAGCAGTAGGAAGTGCTGCAAAGGCTATGTAGGAGGGTAATGTTTAAAAAGAACCTGTCACTTTGCCCCCCAGTGGGTAAAGTGACAGATTCTCCTAGGGGAAATGGATGATATGGATGTTGTATGTAATCTCCTAAAAGATACCTTCTGTTTGCTGTGTTCAAATAAGCAAAAGAATGATGATGTCCTAAACCACAGTAAACTGCGGTGCTTAAAAGATTGGAGCGGGGGCTATATTGCTAAACTTCCATCAATAGACTCAAATTTGATATCAAGAGAAAAGCTTTTTCTGTACTAACAGTTACTGACAATTGGCTTCTCCTATTCATTAAAGACAGTATAATCATACAGGTTATGGTAAGATGGGATTAAAGCCATCAAAAATCCCTCACTTCAATCAGTGCATAGCACAGTAAAGCCTTCTTAAAACAGAGCGCATTCGCGTGTCTCATTCCATCACATATCCCAACAATAATTTCAGGACAGTGGGTGCAGTCCTATTTATTAAAGCAATAGAGATTCCAAGTTATTACAGAATTCCTACCATTTTGGTTTCTACGAGTTCTCTTTAATGTAGTCTATTAAAAATGATTGACTTGACAAAAGTTAATATTTATTCTATAATGAAAGCCATTTCCTCAGCAAATCTGCCAGAGCTAAAATAACTTGGCCAAGTCAAAACTGGCAAAACAGCTGTTTCACAAGAATAGGTTTTTGCCAGTTGATCTGAATCAGACAACAATACCAATATAATTATGCTTATAGTAGCATTTTATTTTACAGTATTTTATGTAAGGTTTTGCCTTTTGTTAATATACCACTGCATTTTGTGCAAGTAAGACACTCCTGGTAATTAAGAAAAAAAAAAAGGAATTATTTACAGTAACATTTATAACTTACAGCCTACCTCTAGGTAATTGTTTTTAGATAAATTGCGAATTTCAATTTTTTTTGTCAAGTCTTGATTTTTTTCCTGTGACACCCTGTGTTTGTTAATTGGGGAGATGTTTCCTCAGTTCTTATTTTTGTGACACCAGCACAAGAAATAGCAGGAAGGGTTGTCATCGAAACAGAAAGATAAAGACAGCATTGACAGCATGTTCTAAACATTACCCACTCTACTAAACAAAAACTGTAGGCAAAATAAAAAATGCATATATGATGCGGTCTCCTAATAGAATTAACTGTTTTTGTTTTACTGAGCCCCCTCCTGTAAAATTTTAAGGTCATTGCAAAGGAAGAGGGGGGGCACTCTACACATCTGGAAAGAAAGGATGTTCAACCTCTACATACAGAAAGGCTTCTTCACAGTAAGAGCTGTAAAAATGTCGAACGGCTCCCTCAGAAATGAGCTCTAGCCAGCTCATTCAATTGTCAAAAAGGAAAATAAAAAAACTGCACCTATTCACAGAATATAACTTCCTGTTAACATTTATAAGTAACAACACACAATATTGTTGATCCAGGGAATACTGATTGACTTGGGAGAATGGTAGGTCAGGAAGAATTTTGTCCCCTGTTGGAACAAATTGAACCATGCTTTATCTGTGTTTTTTAGCTTTCCTCTGGATCAACTGTATAGGTTTCTGTTTATGGAGATTTTCAATATATTTATTAATTTTTTATATTTGTTGAACTCAATGGACATCTTTTTTAACCTGATTAATTATGTTACATAGATATACACAGTATGTGTAATACTATATCACACTATATAATTACCTGTTGATCCTACCTTTCTTCTTTCTGCAACAGGGAAATAGCATAGATTTATTTTTTTCTGTAGAAATAAGCACACCAGAGTCATTATTCTGTGAACGGGTAATCCTGACAGGTAAAAGCTGGTCATAATAAAAATTTCTCTCCATTCCCCCATTCACACTGTGGATGAATGTACAGCATTAGCTACTGTATTCTGATAGTAGGCACCCGTGGCTGTCAGAATACTAAAATAGTGTTCAGCCAAGAAGTCGGTTATCGACTTTTGTGGAGCAAGTTGGTGCTAAACAGATCATTCATGCTCGAATATCCATGCTTTTTTACCATCCTTCATGCAAATTTCTCTAAATGTGCACACGTGAAACTCAGTTTACATTCTCAACATGCCTTCATGCAAAGATAAATTAACACATGCACGAGAGTTACGTCAGACTGGGCCAGTCAATCAAGATGACCAATTTAGGTGAGTCTGTAAAAGACCGGGAAATGATGTCAGCACCAGTGAGGATGATGTTGGATCACTGGATGAGAAGATGGTTTAGTGGATTTTAGATCCACTTTAAAGTGGGTATAGACCCTTACATATACCCAGTACTATGACTGCCCTCAGGTGTTAAACAGAGATGAAACAAATCCTCCTACATACATTGTACCTGTTTGTCTGCAGCCCTCGACTTTTCTTCATCCATTCAAAGTGCTGAATTTTAAAGCTTGTCTGAGAGTTCAGGGAAAAGGGGGCAGAGAGTTGAAGTTGCACTCTGCAGAGCTCAGTGAGGAGAGCCCTGACGAAGCGGGTTAGCCCACGAAACGTGTTGGCCATATAAACTGGATCTCATATCCAGGATAACAGCACCCTGCACAACCAGTTTGTTAAACTGTTTTTAAACAAAACCCCTTTTTAAGAATTTGCATGATGTTTTGAATACATTTTTTTTTTATACATTTTAATTGAATCAGTTAGGCAAATGGTAACTTAAAGTGATTATAAAGGCAGAAGGTTTTTTATCTTAATTAATTCTATGCTTTAAGATAAACAAACCTTCGGTGTGCAGCAGCCCCCCTCAGCCCCCCTAATACTTACCTGAGCCCATCTCTATCCAGCGATGTTGCAGGAGTTTCTCAGCTGCCCTGGACTCCCCTCCTCATTGGATGAGACAGCGGTGCAGCGTGATTGGCTCCAGCTGCTGTCAGTCAAAGTCAGACAGCCAATCAGGAGAGAGAGGGGGTAGGGCCGTGTTGCGGCTCCATGTCTGAATGGACATAGGGAGCTGTGGCTCGGCTTGGGTACCAATATAGCAAGCTGCTTGCTCTGGGGGCATTCAACAGGAGGGAGGAGCCAGGAGAGCAGAAGTGGGACCCGAGAAGAGGAAGATCCAGGCAGTTCTGTGCAAAACCAACTGCACCACCAGATTCAGAACATGTGCCAAGCATGGAACATGTGTCAAGTGTCCCTGTCGGAGGGCGGAGAGAAGGTTGGTGCCATTGTTGCATACAGCCATTCCTGGCTCAAGCTGTCATGGCGTCAACCATCTCTGAGCCTTTCCCTGCAGAGCTGACAGAATCTCTTCACCGGTGTGACTCCTATCCCTTAGACAGACCAACTGAAGCACGGCATGGCATCTTTTAGCCTGACTGCTTGTGTAGCCCCTTGAACACTTAGGGAGCACTGCTGCCTCAGAGGATAATTGAGCAGAAGAGGACATGGAGGAGGAGGAGGTGGAGGTGATGGTGGTGGTGGAGTAGCCAGATGTGGCAGACCCAGCACCAGCTTTTTGGAGGCGTGGTGGCAAAAAAAGCTGCAACATCGAACCCTGTCCTGCTTCCTTCCCAGCTGCCAGCAGAGTTACCCAGTGCGCCGTCAACGAAATGTAACATCCCTGTCCATGCCTGCTGGACCAAGAGTCAGCAGAAATGTGCACCTTCCTGTTGACCGCTCTGTCCAACGAGGCCAAGACACTACCTTCCACATGACCAATGGCCTTACGTGAAAAGAAATGCTTTTTTGGGACCTGCCACTGTGATGCAGCACATTCCACAAATTCGTGAAAGGGAGCAGAGTCTACCAGATGAAAAGGCAGCAATTGTAATGCTAGCAATTTGTCCAAGCTAGCATTAAGACACTGAGCATGTGGATGGCTGGGACAGCATTTCTTTCTACGGTTCAGCAACTGGGGTAGTGAAATTTGCCTCCTGCTCAAATCAAGCAGTGGTGTACTGTTAGCAGATATATACCATCATCCCTCTCAATGCTGGTATTTGAGGTATAGTAGAGTTAGAGATTACAGATGAGGAGCAAGGTGATGTACGCTTGTTTTGCTCTGGTGGTTTTTTCAGGTGCTGTTGCCAACGGACTGCATGACAGGTCGTCATATGCCTTGTCAAGCATGTGGTGCCCAAGCGGCTGGTGTTCTGACCACATTTGATCCGCTTCAGACAGATGTTGCAAACAGCAATGCTGTGGTCTACTGCACATGTACTGAAAAAAGCCCACACTAATGAACTTTTGGGAGTCCACGGGGAGTTTGCAGCACCCTGCCCCTGTGACGCAATAGGTTGGCTACTCCTATGGCGGCCCCTGGAGCACATTCTGCCTCAATGGAGTTGTGCCTCCTCCTCTTCCCCCTCCTCCCCTTCCTCCCCTTCCTCCCCTTCCTCCTCCTCCTCTATCCTGTCAGGCACCCAAGTACAGTCAGTGACCTCATAATCCCCTCCCTCCTCGTCACTGGAACAAATTTGGCAGTATGCTTCAGCTGTGGCAACATGACTGCTGGCTTCTTGTCCATCATTGTCACTAGGGATGATCGAACTTTTAAAAAGTTTGGTTCGACCAGAACACCAGAAACTTACCGGATTCCAGAACCCCATTGAAATCAATGGGACCCGAACTTCGTTAATCAAAAAACACCATTTTGAAGGCCTGAAACCCAATAAATGCCCCTAAAAAGTGCCTAGGGTTCTGGGTCATGCCCCAGGGACTATTAATCACACAAAAAAAGTTCTTAAAAATTGTCGTTTTTAAAAGAAAGCCAATTATTGAAAAAAAAAAAAAAAAAAAAAAAAGAGATTTCTTTGTATTTAGTGTCTGGGGGTTCTAAAAGGTGTACCTGTGACGTTTCAGCTCTGTAGCATGTCCAGAACCAGAATTATAGCATACCAAACCTTCAAAAATTAATTTTTTGCTTAACGGCACCTTTCTTTTGCTCCTAATTAACGGCACAGCCAATGTGTATGATGGGGACATAATGCAGTGCACTGGGAACAAGATTAGAGTTTTTTTTGGAAAAAGGTGCTGTCTCTTTAAATGTGCATATAATTAACGGGTGTATTATCACAATGGGGCTATTATTACCAAATGTTTTCAAGAAGTCAAAAGATGTATGTAGTTGCACTTTATTTCATGTAAAATTGTGTTTGGTGCACTTTAACTTGAATTCTCACAAGAAACAGACATATATGCACGGATACATTGAGGGTTAGGGTTAGGGGTAGGGGCCACAATGTAGTGCAGAGTGAACAAGATTAGAGATGTTTTGGGTGAATACTGTTGTCTCTTGACTTTGAATAGAAGTAAAGGATGCTTAAAAATTGGGCCTTTGGTGGTGCCGACGATGCCTTGACACCATAACCCTATGAAAGTGCTGGTCATGAAGGCAATAATTGCCTTTGTTAGGAAAAAAATTACAATGATATGCATCTGTGTGACAGGTGCGCAAAAATTGTTGTTTGGAGCCATACCACTGTAAGCCCAAAGAGCTGGTGTTGAAGAAGGCGTAAAAATTATGAAGGTGTGCACCTGTGGAACAGGTGCGCAAACATGGTCGTTTTGGTGTTGGCGGAGCCTCCCCAATATAACCCCAAAGAGCTGGTGTTGAAGGAGGCCCAAAAAATTATAAAGGTGTGCACCTGTGGAACAGGTGCGCAAACATGGTAGTTTTTTTTTAGCGTAGCCTCCCCACCGTAACCCCAAAGAGCTGGTGTTGAAGGAGGCCCAAAAATTATAAAGGTGTGCACCTGTGGAACAGGTTCGCAAACATGGTAGTTTTTGTTTAGTGTAGCCTCCCCACCGTAACCCCAAAGAGCTGGTGTTGAAGGAGGCCCAAAAATTATAAAGGTGTGCACCTGTGGAACAGGTTCGCAAACATGGTAGTTTTTGTTTAGCATAGCCTCCCCACCATAACCCCAAGGAGCTGGTGTTGAAGGAGGCCCAAAAATTATAAAGGTGTGCACCTGTGGAACAGGTTCGCAAACATGGTAGTTTTTGTTTAGCGTAGTCTCCCCACCGTAACCCCAAAGAGCTGGTGTTGAAGGAGGCCCAAAAATTATAAAGGTGTGCACCTGTGGAACAGGTTTGCAAACATGGTAGTTTTTGTTTAGCGTAGCCTCCCCACCATAACCCCAAAGAGCTGGTGTTGAAGGAGGCCCAAAAATTATAAAGGTGTGCACCTGTGGAACAGGTTCGCAAACATGGTAGTTTTTTTTTAGCGTAGCCTCCCCACCGTAACCCCAAAGAGCTGGTGTTGAAGGAGGCCCAAAAATTATAAAGGTGTTGTAATGTTCTGGTACCTCTGGTACCCTTGTCTCCATATTTCTCCTTTCCTAATTGCGTCCCATCTTGTGTAACAAGGGACGCATATACCTTTAAGACCGGATGACATCATTGCCGAGCGCCGCTATGAGCGGCTATTTCAATCGCCGGTTTGCTCTCACTCATCGCTCGTTCAACCGCCATGGTTGGAGCGTCCCGCTGTCTGAAGTCAGCATACCAGTTCGACACGTTCCTGTATCTCGCTACCTGAACCTATTTTCGGATCCTATGTCTCGCCACCCGATCACCCCTGGCATGCTGTCTTCACCTTCACCGCATGTTCACCGCACCTACTCCTGTGAAGTCGGAGCTGCTGACATTCTCCCTTGCTGAACTGAAGCCGGAAACCTCGCTGGTGATCCGTATCTCGCTACGGGATCACCCCTCTCCAATGGACACTGTTACTCCTAAACCTATCTAAGTGATAAGTACCCCGCAGGGGATTCTTACTAACCAATCTCCTACTGTCATCTACTGCAATTACCAAGACTATCTGTATCTATCTATTTACTATCATCTGCATAGACTGTTAGCTCTTGGGACTACCTTCAACTATCCTTGCACTAGGTTACTCTGTCTAAGTATACTCCATCTGTGTCCTCTTACCATCTGCACTATACTTGACATCAGAACCTATCTGCTTTACCATCACCTGCAACTCTCCTAATACTACTTCTAGTGCTCACCATACAATAGCCTGTCTCTCATCTATATATCCTCATATATTCTATCCCTCCATTAACATCTATTAATATATATATGGTATATAACAGGCTGTACACGGTGATGAAGTCCTGAGAGTTGGATATGTTTTGTTCAACAGATTCTCTACAAGGCTACTGAGTGTAATAATTCTGCAGCTGTAAATCCATCCACTAACAAAAACGCATGAACGTTACAGATTGAACGAGCCTTTAAAAAAATATATGGATTCAGCAGAATTATCCACTCATGTACTACAATTAAAACAGCAAGTAGATGCATTGATCCTTGCGCTTACAGAGGTACAAAATGAAAATCAGACCTTGAGACAGCAGCTTGGCCGTCTCACACAGCCTCCTGCTGCTCAGCCCGGTGAGCCTAAGATAAACCCTCCTATAGTGTTTTCTGGTGATCGGAGCAAATTCCGTGAATTTAAAAACGCATGTCGATTGTTTTTTTTGTTAAAACCTCTAACCTACACCACTGACCAAATTAAGGTTTGTACCATCATCTCCTATTTAACGGGTGAACCCCGGGCCTGGGCAAATGCTCTCTTTGAAAAGGATGATCCACTCCTTAATTCTTATCCCTTATTTCTAGCACAACTTGCTAGTTTATATGAAGACCCCAACAAGCAGAGTACCGCTGACACCCAATTACGGGCCTTAAAACAAGGAAGGAGACCTGTTGAAGATTTTGTGGCGAATTTTAAAAGATGGTCCCCTGATTCAGGGTGGAACGACACATCTTTGCGAACGCAGTTTAGACTCGGCCTATCTGAGGCCGTTAAAGACGAGCTCGCCCGAGCGGATTTACCTGGCACTCTAGAGGGACTGATACAGACCAGTATCAATATTGACAGACGACTACGAGAAAGAAAGGCTGAGAAGATGGGCTCACCATTTTCCAGTCCTTCTCGGATGTTGCCTGCTGACCCTACTCCTATGGAAGTAGGAATGATACGTCCACCTCTGACCCTTTCTGAACGTGCCAGGAGGAAAACCGAACATCTTTGCATGTACTGCGCATCCCCGAATCATTTGGTAAACGGCTGCCCTCTTGTCCGCAGAAAAGAAGGTGAGTGTTCAAATGTCTTGCTAGGGGGACTCACAACTTCCTTTTCTAATCCCTATCTTTTTGTTCAATTAACATTGCAGTGGGACCAAACTAGGATCACCACCAAGGCTATGATTGACACCGGATCTTGTGGAAACTACATTGACATTTGTTTTGTCTCCCTTAATAAAATACCTATTGTTTCAAAACCCAAACCTGTCTCCGTTAGTTTTATTAACGGTACCCCTTTATCCTCTGGTCCTATCACCAGTCAGACACAGGCACTTCTTGTAACTGCTGACGAGTCTCATGTGGAGACCACCACCTTTGATGTATTAACTTCCCCACATTTTCCAATCATTTTGGGACTTCCCTGGTTACACATACATCAACCAATCATCGATTGGAAAACAAGAACGTTAGCCTTCTCTTCTCACTATTGTGAGACGACGTGTAACCTCCCCACACATGATAGGATCCTGTCTGTACTGCCGGATGACATTATTCCTAAGTGTTATCAGGATTTATCGGAGGTTTTCCTTGAGAAAAACGCTCAAATGCTACCTCCCCATAGGGACTATGATTGTTGTATCGATTTACTCCCTAATAGCAAGTTGCCTTTCGGACATGTTTATCCTCTCTCACAGGATGAACTCTCTCATCTTAAGGAGTATCTGGATGAGAACTTGGCAAAAGGATTCATCCGACCTTCTACTTCCTCCACTGCTGCTGGGCTCTTCTTCGTCCGCAATAAGGACTCTAGCCTTAGGCCTATCATTGATTTCAGACAATTAAATGCCATCACAATAAAGGATCGTTATCCTTTACCCCTTATTCCTGAACTTATCGAACAGGTGCGTGGGGCTTCTCTCTTTTCAAAATTGGACCTAAAAGGGGCATACAATTTAATTTGAATCCGTAAAGGGGATGAATGGAAGACGGCATTCAGAACCAGATACGGACTGTTTGAGTACCTTGTAATGCCATTTGGGCTATGTAATGCTCCCGCAGCCTTCCAACGGTTTATAAATGAGATATTCCGAGACTTGCTTGATGTTTGTGTGGTAGTATATTTGGACGATATACTTATCTATTCTCATTCCTTACCTGAACACATAAAACATGTGAGACTTGTGTTGTCAAGACTACTTGCACATAACTTATACGTTAAATCAAAGAAATGTTTGTTTCATAAAGAGGAAATTCATTAAGAACTTCTCTGCGATTGTGAAACCTCTCACACAACTTACAAGCACGAAGAAACCATTTAATTGGTCAAAAGAAGCAAATGGAGCATTCTCTCTGCTGAAATCAAGCTTTACTACTGCCCCCATACTATGCCATCCAGACCCATCCCTTCAATACATCTTGGAGGTAGATGCGTCTAATATGGCAGTAGGAGCAGTTCTCTCACAACGACCAACAAACACCTCACCTCTTCACCCAGTTGCTTTCTTTTCAAAGTCATTAAGTAGCCCCGAGGTGAACTACCCAGTAGGTGAGAAGGAGTTATTAGCAATAAAACTGGCGTTAGAGAATTGGCGACATCTACTTGAGGGCACTCAATTGCCAATTCTGATACATACTGATCACAAAAACCTTCAATACCTTCAGACTAATAGAACTCTTTCCCACCGGCAGGTACGGTGGTCGTTATTCTTTCTGAGATTTAATTTTTTAGTGACTTACACGCCCGCAGACAAAAATAAAAAAGCGGATGCACTCTCACGACTAGCCGAGAAAGATTGTACTGAGGTTCCCTCAGTTCCTATAATACCACTTGAACGTATTATCGGAGTCGTTCGCTCCCTGAAGGAGGAGATTTTGCACAGCATAGGATTGGATTCACCTCCACCACAACTAACTACTGACGCAGAAGGCTTCCTCTACTACAACGATAAATTATACATACCCCCTACTATGCGAACCAAGATCTTAGAATTGTCGCATGATGTACCTATGGCAGGACATATGGGTATGACTAAAACTCTCAGTCTACTCACTAGGCAATTTTGGTGGCCAGACATGAAGACAACCGTAAAAAAGTTCGTTTCATCTTGTGATATCTGTGCAAGGTCTAAAATTGACAACACGAAACCATCGGGGTTACTTTGTAGTTTACCGATACCCCAGGTTCCGTGGGAAGTGGTATCCTTAGACTTCATAGTGGAACTACCACCTTCCAAAGGATTCAACACCATCTTGGTGTCAGTGGACCATCTGACCAAGATGGCACATTTCACTCCTATCCGAAAACTACCTTCATCCAAACAAACAGCGGAATTACTTGTGAAACATGTCTTTAAGCTACATGGTATTACACTGCTGTCTGACCGTGGTTCACAATTCATCTCAAAGTTTTGGCTAGCTCTATGTCAGATACTGCGAATAGAGCGTAACCTTACTTCTGCCTACCACCCTCAGACCAATGAACAGACAGAGAGAGTTAACCAGTGCATTGAACAGTACCTGCGTTGCTATACTTCGTATCTACAGGACGATTGGGCAGATCTCCTCCCGCTGGCGGAATTCGCCTATAACAACGCTACTCATAGCACTACTAAGCAAAGTCCGTTTTACCTGAATTATGGGTTTCATCCCACACTCCTTCCTCCACGTATCTTGCCATCAAGTAATCCAGTGGCATCTGATTATCTTGCCCAGATAAAGGATTCTCTGGGATTACTCAACAATACCATATCCAGGGGAGGGCTGGCAGCCTGAGGTCTGGGGGGCAAGTCCAGTCAAGTGGCCCACTGAACCACCAAATCAGCTCACCATCCATGCCCACCTGGTTTTATAATAGATATTGGTGTTATGATGCAAGATAAATATGATACATTGGGGTAACATAATTTAATGTTAATGGCAAACAAGGAGGTTTAACAAAAATAATGCATCATTGCAGGCTCACCAGTGCCCATCAGTGCAACCTCATCAGTGCCCATCAATGTAGCCTCACCTGTGCCCATCAATGCAGCCTCACCAGTGTCCACCAATGCAGCCTCACCAGTGTCCACCAATGCAGCCTGATAAGTGCCCATCAATGAAGCCTCACTAGTGCTCATCAGCTCAGCATGATCAGTGCCCATCAATGCAGCCTCACCAGTGTCCATCAATGCATCCTGATCAGTGCCCATCAATGCATCCTCACCAGTGCCCATCAATGCATCCTCACCAGTGCCCATCAGCTCAGCCTCATCAGTGCCCATCAATGCAGCCTCACCAGTGTCCACCAATGCAGCCTGATCATTGTCCATCAATGCAGTGTCACCAGTGTCCATCAGTGCAGCCTGATCAGTGCCCATCAATGCAGCCTGATCAGTGCCTATCAGCTTAGCCTCACCAGTGCCCATCAGCTTAGCCTCACCAGTGCCCATCAGTGCAGCCTCATCATTGCCCATCAGTTTAGCCTCACCAGTGCCCATAAATGCAGCTGCACCAGTGGCCATCAATGCAACCTGATTGGTGACCCCCATGAATCAGTTGCCACCGTCAGAGTACCCTCTTATATAAGGTTTCCCCATCAGATTGCCCCCTTACATCAGGTATTCCCGTCAAAGTGCCCACTTGCATCAGGTTTCTTCATCAGAAGGCCCCCTTACATCTGGTGTCTCCCATCAGTGTGCCCCCTTACATCATGTGTCCCCATCAGAGTGCCCCCTTACATTAGGTGCCATCATCAGAGTGCCCCTTTAAATCAGGTGTCCCCATCAAATCAGGTGTGCCCCATCACAGTGCCCCTTTACATCAGGTGTCCCCCATCACATCAGATGTGCCCATCAGAGTGCCCCCTTAACATAATATGTGCCCATCAGTGTGCCCCCTTAACAAATTTGCCCTTTTACCATAAAATGTGTCCATTGGCATGCCCCTTATTTTATATTAAGGGGCACTCTGATGGGTACATTTATATTAAGGGGCACTCTGATGGGTACATTTATATTAAGGGGCACTCTGATGGGTACATTTATATTAGGAGTACTCTGATGAGCACATTGTGTTATGCCCATCAGAGAGAACCTTACAATAAATGTGCCCATCAGTGTGCCCTTTAACATAAAATGTGGCCATCAGAGTGCCCCTTAACATTAATGAAGAGTGAACATTAACAAAATAAGGGGCACTCTGATGAGCACATTTTCTCCTAAGAGGCACACTGGTGGGCACATTTAATGTAAGGTGCACACTGGTGGGCACATTTAATGTAAGGTTCACTCTGGTGGGCACATTTAATGTAAGGTTCACTCTGGTGGGCACAACAAAATGTGCCCATCAGAGTGCCCCTTAACATAAAATTTGCCCATCAGAGAGCCCCTTAACAAAAAAAATTCCATTAGAGCGCCCTTTGTTTGATGTAAATGTTCACACTAATGGGCATATTTTATGTTAAGAGACACACTGATGGGCACATTTTGTTGTGCCCATCAGAGTGAACCTTACATTAAATGTGCCCACCAGAGTGAACCTTACATTAAATGTGCCCATCAGTGTGCACCTTAAGAGTAAATGTGCTGATCATCGTGCCTCTGTAAACACCCCACATACCTTGAGACAGGCAGGGAGCGAGAGCCAGCAGAGGTAACAAGCTACACGAGGCTCCGAGAGCTGTGTCGGGAGTCCTGAAGGAGGCGGGGCACCCATATCACATTCTACCTCGCGCCTGGCTGAGTGAGTGAGGAAGAGATGACAAGCAGCAGGGGGCGGGGACATCACGTCACGTCTCACCTCAGGACCGGCCGGGAGTCGTGAGAGTAAACAGCAGGGGGCGGGGCGCACACGCAATGTCATTGTTTGCAGGGATGATCGTGGTCCGGGCAACCAATGACTGTGGAGTGGGGATCATGTGGCACTGTACTGACGGCTGTAGTGTATACTCGTACCGCTCCGCTGCGCTGCAGCTCTGCAAGTACAACACACAGTGTAGCGGCGGCCGGCGGGTGTGATGCCATGCCTGTCTGCAGTGCGGAGCAAGCGGCCCTTTTTGGGAGTCATCAGAGCGGCCAGGAGGGCAATTGCCTCCCGGCCCCCCGGCCCAGTCCGCCCCTGACCATATCCCATGCTCATAGCCAACAAAAAAAGTACTACGACCTCCGTAGGAAACCCTCTCCCCAATATGCCATTGGGGATCTTGTTTGGCTTTCTACAAAAAATCTGAGACTAAAAATCCCTAGTAAAAAACTTGGACCTCTATTTCTGGGACCTTTTCCAATAGAGAAGCTTATTGGAAAAGCTGCAGTACAACTCACATTGCCAGTAGACCTCAAGATACATCCTGTCTTCCATGTGTCTCTACTAATGCCCCATGTACCTAACCAAGGAATAAGGCCTACTATCTCACCTCCACCTCCTGTACAAGTGGAAGGCGGAGAAGAATTTGAGAAAAAGAAATTTTGGATTCCCGTTTCAATAGAAGAAGACTCCAGTATCTTGTACGATGGAAGAACTATGGGCCCCAAGATGACACCTGGCTGGATACCTCCGATATACATGCCCCTAGACTGATTCGCAATTTCCACTCGAAATATCCGGAAAAAACAGTTCTAGAGGCCTTCCGGAGCTGGCCTTAAGGGGGGGGGGTTACTGTAATGTTCTGGTACCTCTGGTACCCTTGTCTCCATATTTCTCCTTTCCTAATTGCGTCCCATCTTGTGTAACAAGGGACGCATATACCTTTAAGACCGGATGACATCATTGCCGAGCGCCGCTATGAGCGGCTATTTCAATCGCCGGTTTGCTCTCACTCATCGCTCGTTCAACCGCCATGGTTGGAGCGTCCCGCTGTCTGAAGTCAGCATACCAGTTCGACACGTTCCTGTATCTCGCTACCTGAACCTGTTTTCGGATCCTGTGTCTCGCCACCCGATCACCCCTGGCATGCTGTCTTCACCTTCACCGCATGTTCACCGCACCTACTCTTGTGAAGTCGGAGCTGCTGACATTCTCCCTTGCTGAACTGAAGCCGGAAACCTCGCTGGTGATCCGTATCTCGCTACGGGATCACCCCTCTCCAATGGACACTGTTACTCCTAAACCTATCTAAGTGATAAGTACCCCGCAGGGGATTCTTACTAACCAATCTCCTACTGTCATCTACTGAAATTACCAAGACTATCTGTATCTATCTATTCACTATCATCTGCATAGACTGTTAGCTCTTGGGACTACCTTCAACTATCCTTGCACTAGGTTACTCTGTCTAAGTATACTCCATCTGTGTCCTCTTACCATCTGCACTATACTTGACATCAGAACCTATCTGCTTTACCATCACCTGCAACTCTCCTAATACTACTTCTAGTGCTCACCATACAATAGCCTGTCTCTCATCTATATATCCTCATATATTCTATCCCTCCATTAACATCTATTAATATATATATGGTATATAACAGGCTGTACACGGTGATGAAGTCCTGAGAGTTAGATATGTTTTGTTCAATAGATTCTCTACAAGGCTACTGAGTGTAATAATTCTGCAGCTGTAAATCCATCCACTAACAAAAACGCATGAACGTTACAGGTGCGCAAACATGGTATTTTTGTTATAACCAAAATGAGGTTCTGTGAACGTAAAGAGAATGAGAGGAGGGTTTGAGGGTGGCACCATGGTCCAGGCTTAAACTGAGGCTCAGCAGCCACATCACAACAATAGCCTAGTCTACAAGGTCTGCATCAGGTGCATCAAAGCTTGATATCCACGACTGATTCATTTTAATGAATGTCAAACGGTCGACTGAGTCGGTGGAGAGTCTCGTTCGATGGTCTGTGACGAATCCTCCTGCTGCGCTGAATGCCCATTCCGATAGGACACTGGAAGCAGGGCAGGCCAACAACTCCATGGCATACTGGGCCAGTTCTGGCCAGTGGTCTAATCTTAAGACCCAGTATGCCAGTGGATCAGCTTCGTCACATGAAAAGCCCTCTGTGTCACTTTGTGCCCTGACGTAATCGTCCACCATGTGATGCAGACGCTGTCGATGCGATGTGGCAGCTGAGAGGCCTGGGCGGTGAGGACTAAAAAAAGACCGAAAGGCATCCGTCAACCGCACGCCTTCTCCAACGCTTCTCTCGTGACCAGCAGTAGAATCCATGGTAGGTAGTCCCCGCCCCTGCACCCTACGGGAGTCGGGGAACGTGTTCACCAGAATCCTCTTGAGACTGTCCTCAAGGGATTTGATCCTGTGGACTCTCTGGGTGGATGGGAAAAGCACCGAGACTTTTGACTTGTACCGGTGGTCAAGTAGGGTGGCTAACCAATAGTGGTCAGTCTGTTTAATGGCCTTGATTCTGGGATTCTTTCGCAGGCTCTGAAGCATGATGTTTGCCATGCGTCGCAAATTAGGGAAGGCCTCAGAAGCTGACTCCTCGGGGTCACTCAAAACGACATTATCTTGAACGGGCTCCTCCTCCTCCTCCCAGCCACGCACTACTCCAAAGTGTCCCGAGGGAGTCAAACTAGGCCTTGCAGATTGCCGCATGTCTTCCTCCTCCTCCTCAAAGCCTGCAAAAGTTCCCGAAGAATCGTCGTCCTCCTCCTCCTCTTCCACCCCTGGATCCTGCTCGGGCCTCTAGGAGCTAGGCATAATGGGGTCAGGATTCTCAGGATAAAGGGGGCCTTGAGAGGCAAGGAAGTCCTCCTCTTCCTCCTGCTGCTCTGCCTCCAGTGCCCTGTCCATAATGCCACGCAGAGTGTGCTCCAACAAAAACAGTACCGGTAGGGTGTCACTGATGCATGCGCTGTCCCGGCTGACCATCCTTGTGGCCTCCTCAAATGGCGAGAGGACAGCGCATGCATCCTTAATCAAAAGCCACTGACGTGGTGAAAAGAAGCCCAGGCGCGCAGAGCCAATGCTGGTGCCGTACTTGCATAGATATTCATTGAGGGCCATCTGCTGCATGTACAGGCGCTGCAGCATAGCCAAGGTGGAGTTCCAGTGGGTGGGCATGTCAGACAAGGCGGTGAAACTCGCGCTGCACTTCGGCCAAACGTGCAGTGGCACTGTACGACAGCCTGAAGTGACTGAACCGCTGTACCACGAGATTCAGGACATGCGCCAGGCATGGCACATGGGTCAACCTTCCCTGACGAAGGGCAGCCAAGAGGTTTGACCCATTATCGATAACCACCATCCCTGGCTGCAGCTGGCGTGGTGTCAACCACCTCTGGGCCTGTGCCTGCAGAGCCCCAAGAATCTCAGGGGCAGTGTGCTGCCTGTCCCCTAGACACACAAGCTGCAGCACTGCGTGACAGCTTTTGGCCTGAGACATAGAATAGCCCTTTGAACGCTTACGTGGTACCTCATCATATTCAAAGGACCATTCTGCAGAGGAGGGCATGGAGGAGGTAGAGGAGGAGGAGCAGGAGGGGGTAGAAGTGATCGATCTACCCGGATCAGTGACACCACCAGCTGTTTGCAGACGTGGGGGCAACACTGGCTGCAGCACCGAGCCCTGGCTACATTCCCTTCCACTGGCAAGCAGTGTCACCCAGTGAGCAGTGACAGAAATGTACCGTCCCTGCCCATGTTTGCTTGACCAAGTGTCAGCCGTCAGGTGTATCTTACGGCTGACTGACTTGGCCAGGGACGACATTACATTGCCTTCCACATGTTGGTATAGGGATGGCAGGGCCTTACGGGAAAAGTAATGCCGACTTGGCACCTGCCATTGTGGAACTGCACATTTTGCGAAGTCACGGAAGGGAGCAGACTCTACCAGGTTAAATGGTAACAGTTGCAGAGCCAGTAGTTTTGCCAAACTACTGTTTAGACGCTGGGCATTTGGGTGGCGGGGAGTATACATTTTTTTTCCAGCATGTGTAAGATCGAAATTTGGCGTCTAGATGTTACAGCTGGTGGTGTGCTGGAGGTAGATGCGACACTGCCTGCTATATCATCATCCCTGTCAGTGGAGGCTGCCAACAGGTGACGAGTGACTATAGCAGGGCCAGGAACATACTGATGTGCAGGTGGAGCACGAGGAGGAGCGCGAGGAGGACTAGGAGGCCGACTGACCGATCTTTGGCCCTTTTGTGGGTTCTTCAAAGGCTCCTGCCAACGGGCCGAGTGGTGGGTTGTCAAATGCCTGTTTAGGCAGCTTGTACCCAGGTGGTTGACATTTTTGCCACGTTTTATACCCTTCTTACAAATCTTGCAGATCGCAACTGTTTTGTCTGCATGGGATGTCTCAAAAAAGGCCCAGCAAGAAGAGGTGTGTATAGTGGCCCGGGAGACAACAGGTGCGGCCTTAGATGGAGCGGGCCGTCTGCTCTCCCCTCTTGCTTGCTCTGCCTCCTCCTCAACCTCAGACCCAACATCTGACTCCATCAAGGACTGAGCATCAGGCCTGGCCCGGGAGACAACAGGTGCGGCCTTAGATGGAGCGCGCCGTCTGCTCTCCCCTCTTGCTTGCTCTGCCTCCTCCTCAAACTCAGACCCAACATCTGACTCCATAAAAGACTGAGCATCAGACGTGGCCCGGGAGACAACAGGTGCGGCCTTAGATGTAGTGGGCCGTCTGCTCTCCCCTCTTGCTTGCTCTGCCTCCTCCTCAAACTCAGACCCAACATCAGACTCCATAAAGGACTGAGCATCAGGCTGGAGTAGATGACCGACACTGTGGTCAAACAGCTCAGCTGACTCCTCTGCCATGTCTGAAGTTGGGTCTAAGGGAGGACGTGAGGTGGACATGGACTCATCTGTATTTGTTCTGACAACTGCAGAAGACTGACCACTTTTTTCTGCCTGGGTCACTGTAGTTGCAGATGATGCCGATGATGAGGGTTTGGTCATATAGTCCACCACCTCCTGTACGTGCTGTGGACGTATAGCTTGGCCACTGCCGGAGAACAATCAAAATGGTGGCCTGGCTGAGGACTGACCACCACGTCTACCCCTGCCTCTAGACACCCTAGAAGCTGTGCCCCTTTCCGCAGCGGGGCCACGTATGCCTTTTCTTGGTCTACCTGTCATATTTGTCACTGAGGGGTTGGCAACTGTGTGCGGTGAAAAACGCACACTGCTATGCGAACCACAGTTGTCACTGAATACAGCACAGCAGATGCGTGTCACGCACAGTTGCAAAGCCTTTTGCACAGTGGACCTAACACTTTGAAGAACAGGCGTTAAGTTGTCACTGAGGCGTTGGCAACTGTGTGTGGTGAAAAACGCACACTGCTATGCGACCCACAGTTGTCGCTGAATACAGCACAGCAGATGCGTGTCACGCACAGTTGCAAAGCCTTTTGCACAGGGGACCTAACGCTTTGAAGAACAGGCGTTAAGTTGTCACTGAGGCGTTGGCAACTGTGTGCGGTGAAAAACACACACTGCTATGCAACCCACAGTTGTCGCTGAATACAGCACAGCAGATGCGTGTCACGCACAGTTGCAAAGCCTTTTGCACAGTGGACCTAACGCTTTCAAGAACAGGCGTTAAGTTGTCACTGAGGCAATGTATTTAGCTGCCTAGCAAGCACGTATATCTGCTGTAGATATATCAATTCAGCAGCACTGTGCAACGTGCTCACTACACAGAACCCTCAAACTTTCACTTTCCCTACAGAAACTCGATTATTACATCTAACTACTGTAGTACAAAGTTCCCTAACTACACTAGAAATCCCTTTCCTCACACTAAATAAAAAGCTCCATACAGCAGAAGACTGACACTGTCCCTTAAAATTTTTTTTTTTTGTAACTCAAAAAACCAGCACAATCGCTGTATCTAACTACACTGGCTGTAAGCTGAATGCAATTCTGCTATATGGAGCTTTAGAACCACTCGTCTATGCAGAAAATGTAGTGTAGCAAAGCAGGAGTCAGAGAAATGCTTCCACTCTCTTCAACAGGCTATGTATCACTGTGCTAGGGTTTAGGCGGGGCTATCTTATATACTGTGGGGCGTATTCACTCCTGATTGGCCTCTGGTCCCCGTAGTCACTCCAATCACGTTCCTAGGAGACTCCTGCCCCCTCATTGGCTTTTGCTGACGTTTCTTGGCCAATCACGGGCTTTTAAAGCCCAGTTCCTGTCCCAGTGCATTTTGGGCGGTTCTGGTGGCCGAATTACGAACTTTTACCGCAAAAAGTTCGGAATTCGGCCGAATATCGAACATCCAATGTTCGGGTCGAACCGATGGTCGACCCGAACCGTTCGATCATCCCTAATTGTCACCCAATCTCTCTAGGCTCACGTTATTCCCTTCATCAACCTGCGAACCAACATCACAGCTTTCAAATTGCTGCGCATCCTCCAGCAGCATGTCACTGACACTATGATCGAATAGTTCAGGTGACTCTTCCGTGCATGATGGTGGGGCGGCAGAAGGAGTAGCTGTGGAGAAGGAGCCTGTGGAACTGGCCACTTTGGCAGCTGCGGTGGAAGGCAAACTACTGTGAGTGTTGGTGTCAAAGGTGAGGAGGATGAGCATGGCTTATTCATCCACTCCACCAACTTTTCCACATGTTGTGGCTGAATAACATGGGCAGCACCGGAAATAAAGGATGGGCGTGCCCCGCCTGCAGAGGATTCACCATGTTGACTGTGACCACCACTTTTCACAGTGGACACAGAGGCTGCTTGTCCTCTTTTTGTGGCCTGTGAGCGTCTTCCTCTCCTTGTTGGCTTTTCGGACATGATGTTGATAGAGATCAATATAGGGTATACGCAACTGACCGATGGATACTCCATGACCTGATATGATGTATTTGATAGCCCTATATATAGATATAGATCAGATGGATAAAGGGTATACGCAAGTGACCGATAAAATACTCAATCACCTGATATGATGTAATGGATAGCCCTATAGATATAGATAGAGATGTGATGGATATACAGTATATGCAAATGAGCGATAAAATACTCAATCACTAGATATGATGTAATTGATAGCCCTATATATAGATAGAGATGTGATGGGTATACAGTATACGCAAGTGACCGACAAAATACTCTATCACCTGATATAATGTAATCGATAGCCCTATATATAGATAGATATGTGATGGATATAGGGTATATACGCAAGTGACCGATAAAATACTGTATCACCTGATATGATGTAATTGATAGCCCTATATATAGATAGATATGTGATGGATATAAGGTATACACAAGTGACCAATAAAATACTCAATGACCTGATATGATGTAATCGATAGCCCTATTTATAGATTCAGATCTATGTATGGTATATGGTGTATGGTATGAACTACTAAATAAACTTCACTATCTGATCTTTGAACTTGTAAAAAGCTCAAATATCTCTTCCTCCCTACACTGCTAGCAAATGTCTCACTGCACTGTCTGACAAACTGCAAAAAACAATTCTCTCCCTGCCTCAAACATGTTCTTCTCCATACGCTGGTAGGAATGTCTCACTGCACTGTATGACAATCTGAAAAGAAACAATTCCCTCCCTGCCCAAACACATTCCTCTCCCTCCCTGCTAGAAATGTCTCACTGCACTGTCTGACAAACTGCAAAGAAATTATTCTCTCCCTGCCTCAAACACCTTCCTCTCCCTCCCTGCTAGAAATGTCTCACTGCACTGTCTGACAAACTGCAAAGAAACAATTCTCTCCCTGCCTCAAACACATTCCTCTCCCTCCCTGCTAGCAATGTCTCACTGCACTGTCTGACAAACTGCAAATAAATGACTCTCTCCCTGCCTCAAACACCTTCCTCTCCCTGTCTCCTCGCCCGCACAATCACACTACACTGCGCGAGCAGCCTTTATGTAGTGTGGGGCCTGCCTTTTGTCCATGGCAGAGATCATTTGATTGGCCAAAACATGAAGTCAGGGTGCATGCTTTGGCCAATCACATAACATGCTGCATGCGCTGCTCGCAGTGCATTATGGGATCTCAAATTTCCCGCAACGAAGCACATTTGTTTGTCATTCGACGAACGATCAAGCGATTGATGTTCGAGTCAAACTCGAAGCTCATCCCTAGTCCCAAACTATGTTGCATTGTCATATTTGCTCTTCATGGTATGGTACCTTCTAAGGGTTTTAATTATTTCAGACTCATCCCCCACACTAAAATACTTTAATCATCCTGTCAATGTTATTCAGTTTGTCCCAACTGTTACAGTCACTTTTGCTGCACAGCTTTACTTGTTTCAAGAAGTAGAACAGTAACAGATCTGTCAACACATTGTATCATACATGTTATGTTTGACTTTGACTATAGTTCCACTTTATGACAGGTCTGATGGGTTCCCCTTTGCTGTGCACAATCCCTAATATCATCTGAAAAAAAAAATCTTTCCATTATTGTCCCCCTAGGCTTTAACAGGAACTTGCTCAATTTGAGGTTTTTAGGCGTATTTTAGCCATTTTTTGCCTGTATGAATTTGTCTTCACCTACTAGTTCTTTTTCAATGGCTAAACAAAAATGGCTGAAACTTGAATACACATGTAAAATATTTGAAATATGCTTTTAAAACACACATATATATATATATATACAAAAACAGCCAAGTATCATTTCTGTGGTGCTAAGTTATTTGTATGGAATTTTTCTAATGATAACAAAAAAAGCAGTAAAATAGATCCCCTGCAGCCAGCAGCAATAGACCCCCACCCCCCCTAGATTTCCCCTAGCAACAATGGACCCTTGCAAAAAATATAAAAACAGCAACAACAGACCTTGAGCAGCAACAACAGATCTCCCAGCAGCCAGCTTTAATGCAATCCTCCCTCAAACAGCAGATCCCTTTCAGCAACAATTGACCCCCAGGAACATAAGCCCCCCCCCTCCCCAACAAAGCAAATCAGCAACAAAAGACCTCCCTAGCAACAATAGACCACCATGGAAAAATAGATAGCCACCAGCAATAATAGATCTCCCAGCAGCCAGCATCAATAGACCCTCCAGCACACCACAGCACCCCTGCACCCTGGCACCTTTGCAAAGTGAACAGCAGTTTTGCTTTGCTTTCAGTAAATGACTCCAGAAGCCAGATATCTCACTGCATATCCTAGCTCCATCAAACTGTTGCAGCCAGCACCCATTCTACAAAATGCAGAAAAAAATAAAAAAAGCTGCCAATCTGTGACAACTTTATTATGTCTCAGTAGTTGGGGTAGACACCCTATTATATGAGCCCATAATAAAGCTATAAACATTTTTATGACTGCTTTATCTTAGTAAAAAAAAAATTGATGACATTAAAGAACCGTAAGCCTACCAAAAGGCAGGAAAAGCAAAAAATGCTCATTTAAAAACTCTTATAACAAGCATTATATTACACTCATCAATTTCTACTCTAATAATTCAAAAGTCTCCTAATATGTTATCCTCCCCCCCCCCCCCCATGCCCACATTCTTTTTATTCTAGTTCTTGGCAATGATCACTGCTGCCATCCAACATCTCTAAAATACTGCTCAGCTATTGTTTTCATGTCACAATGACAAGTGAATGGCTTGGCCATTGCACTGAGAATCTTGTTCACTTGCTTTTCTTGTGACACAGCAATCGGTAAGCGGGAATGGGATGTCAATCCTTACATAAACAGAGGCGACAGGTATTTAGTATTTGTATTTATTTTTCCTACTCGTAAAACGCGGTCGCTCTTTTAATCGGCTACAGATAAAATCTTTCAGCAGCAGGGGAGTGTGAGTCATGCGTGGCAGACTACAATTAGGATTATACAAGTAATGTATTTGCTTTAGTAAAAAAAAAAAAATGTTATTTTATTCATAGGAGCATGGGGATTAAAGGTGAGGATGTTAGACATAAAATTCGGGCAATGTGCTGGATATTTTAACAAAAAGCACACAGCTCTATGTACCGTATTGACAAACAAGACTTGGGTCAGGTCAAACTTGTGATCCTGTGTCTGGCAAGAACTTGCCAACTTTCTAATAATTGCAGAGAAAATACTCGCCAATTTCTGGGTTTTGCTCCCTCGCTGGCCGAATAAGCAGGATGTTGCTTATTGATTGATGGAAACATTTAAAAATGTAAATCGCCAGCGAGGTAACAACATCTGGCTTAGATAGCTGGAAAGCTGACGAGGGCGCAACACCTTGAAGACAGGTGAGTAGTTTTTCTACCTCAGGATTGCAGACCCTGTCAAAGGCCAAAGCTCACCAGCAACTGGATCGCTATTGTGACATGGTCCTCAAGCATCCTTATTACAGATTTACTTTTTAAAAACTCAAGCTGGCCATAGATGAATCAAAATTTGGCCAGTTCAGCAGGGATAGACTGAATTTCCATCCTTCTCTGGCTGCTCCCGTTAATAAATTACTCTGCTGGTAGATTTTTATTTGATTAGTGTAGGAAGCCAATCTGTATTCTACACTGCTCAAAAAAATTAAAGGAACACTTTTTAATCAGAGTATAGCATCAAGTCAATTAAACTCCTGGGATATTGATCTGTCAGTTAAGTAGCAGTGGGGGTTGATAATCAGTTTCAGATGCTTTGGTGTTAATAAAAATAACAACAGGTGCACTAGATGGGCAACAATGAGACATCCTCCAAAACAGGAATGGTTTTACAGGTGGAGGCCAATGACGTTTTTTTTCTACTCATCTTTTCTGACTGTTTTTCACTAATCCTGCATTTTGGCTAGGGTCAGTGTCACTACTGGTAGGAGGAGGCATTACCTGGACCCTATAGAGGTGGCACGGGCAGTCCAACTCCTCCAGGATGGCACATTAATATGTGTCATTGCCAGAAGGTTTGCTGTGTCTCCCAGCACAGTCTCAAGAGCATGGAGGAGATTCCAAGAGACAGGTAGTTACTCTAGGAGTTGAACAGGGCTGTAGAAGGTCCTTAAACCATCAGCAGGACCTGTATATCCTCCTTTGTGCAAGGAGGAACAGAATGAGCATTGCCAGAGCCCTACAAAATGACCTCCAGCAGGCAACTGGTGTGAATGTCTCTGACCAAAGTATCAGAAACAGACTTCATGAAGGTGACCTGAGGGCCCGCTGTCCTCTAGTGGACCCTGTGCTCACTGCCCGGCACTGCGGAGCTTGATTGGCATTTGCCATTGAACAACCTTAATTGGCAGCCTGCTACTGGCCCGCTGTGCTTTTCACAGATGAGAGCAGGTTCACCCTGAGCACATGTGAGAGATATGAAAGGGTCCGGAGAAGCAGTAGAGAACATTTTGCTGCCTGTAACATCGTTCAGCATGACCAGTTTGGTGGTGGGTCAGTGATGGTCTGGCATATCCATGGAGGGACGCACATACCTCTACAGGCCAGACAATAGCACCCAGACTTTCATTAGGTATGGCGATGAAATCCTTGGACCCATTGTCAGACCCTACATTGGTGCAGTGGGTCCTGGGTTCCTCCTGGTGCACGACAATACCCAGCCTCATGTGGCGAGATTATGCAGCAAGTTCTTGAAGGATGAAGAAATTGATACCATTGAAAGGCTCCTTCTCTCGCCTGACCTAAATCCAATAGAATACCTTTGGGCATTATGTTTCGGTCCATATTGCACCTCAGTCTATTCAGGAGCTCAGTGATGGTCTGGTCCAGATCTGGGAGGAAATACACCAGGACACTCTCCATCGATTTATTAGGAGCATGCTTCGACATTGTCAGGCATGCATACATTTACGTGAGGGCCATACAAAAACTGAGTACAGGCATACCCTGTTTTAAGTACACTCACTTTACGTACACTCGCGAGTACGGGCACAGCCTGGTCAGCTTGGCATGGCACTACTCCTGGTTTTTAACATTGACGTCTATGGGAAATCTTGGTCAGCTTGACATGGCACTGCTCCCAAACCATAAGTGACAAGGATACCAAACTTAGGGAACACCGAGAGGGGAACCAGGACTACAACATATCCTATTTGTGGCCGGCCAGCTTGCCTAGGTATTCTACCATGTCATAGTCCTGGATCCCCTTAACATGCTCCCCAAGCTTGGTGTCCTTGTCAGTTATGGTTTGGGAGCAGTGCCATGTCAAGCTGACCAAGATTTCCTATGGAGCTAGTGTATTTACATGCATTGAGAAATTAAAAAGGTATTGCTTCACTTTAAGTACATTTTCGTTTTACATACATGCTCTGGTCCCATTGTGTACTTAAAAGTGGGGTATGCCTGTACCATTTTAAGTTGCTGCAATGAAATTTCAGCAAAATAGACCAGCCTGCTGCATCATTTTTTCACTTTGATTTCTGGGGTGTCTTTGAATTCAACCCTCTGTAGGTTGATAATTTTAATTTCCATCAACCAATGTGGCATTCTTTCATTCCTAACACATTACCCAGTACATATCAGTATAGATATGCAGCATGAGAGTGTTTTCAAAGTGTTCCTTTAATTTTTTGAGCAGTGTTAAAGCAGAGGAGTCCTGCTGTCGGAATACAATAGCTCAGAAGGGAGGATTGCTCCATCAACCTTGTGTGTGTGGATGGGAAAATCTATTCAATATTTGATCAGCTCGCTGGTTAATAAAAAAAAAAAAAAGATCAATCTATGGCCAACTTAAAGTGTAACTCCACTTTTGTTGAGAAAAAAAAATTCCTTCTGGGTGATCTATGTACATTGCAAGGATTTAAAAAACTTTGTTGCAGATTCCTACCTTTTGTTATTCTGAAGAAATCACTGTTCCTCTGTGCCCATGTGGGAAAGTGAATCTAATGGGAGTGGTGGCACCTGCAAAGTTCTAACGAGGAAATCTGCTGGGCATGCATTCCTTTAGACGTGGTTCTATTGGCAGTATCTCACCAAAAATGACATTTTTGTTGTAGGGGATGCCTGAAATCTGACTTGTATCTAAGGGCAGACATCTGGGAAAATCAGTAAGCTAATCACACAAGCAGGAAATTATATTTCTGGGGTGTGGTCAGTACATTCTGTGTACAGAACAGCTCCAGGTAGCCATATTGCATTGCATTTTTAAAAAATGACAGCGGCTGCAAATTGAAAAGGAAAGGTAATTTTTAATAATGTTTAATTACAACATGACTTGTGTCGCAATTGTATACACCAGGGATTCCCAAACTACGGCCCTCTAGTTTTTCAGGAACTACAATTCCCATCATGCCTAGTCATGTATGTGAATGTCAGAGTTTTACAATACCTCATGGGTTATGTAGTTCTGCAACAGCTGCAGGGTTGTAGTTTTTTTCGAATCCCAGGTGTACACTATATTATTTTTTCTATATTTGCTATTTTTTTTCCCCACGAAAGTGGAGTCATCATTTTGTATATAGCATTCTATTATGGTCTGAAGCAGTATTGCAAGAGACAAATTTCAATATGCTACAAATGTTCCTGGGAAAGTCAAATGTTGACAATTACTATATGCAGTGCATCCTTCTATTATGGAATGCTCTGTTCAGATGATGCACAAAAACTAGTGCAGCAGGGAATCAAAATAAAGTCCTATACACATAAAACACACTTAGGGTATTGTGGGGCTTTCAATATTACCATATTCAAATACTGATGCCCTGCAATTGGACTACTATGTCTAAAATGTAAATGATCAAAAGTATGCAGTAAATTCTTTTTATAACCTGCTATAAAATAAGACTGGACAGTGCTTGTCTGTACTAAAAGAACTTCCCTTTGGCATTGAAGTAAAGACTATAAACTAGATATATACTTCTAATCTCATTTAAGGCATAGTGCTACACAATCTTTATCAGCACCTCTCAACCTGCCTTGTAGTCAACATATAACAAAGCCCTTTTTAAAGGACAAATTCACCGCAGAGCCATCAAGTAGTTAGAGTGGGTATCAAACTAAATTGCAATAATCTATTTATTTACTGTTAGAGCTGTAGTGAATAAAGAAGGCACAGCATTTATATATTTCTTGTATTTCAAAATGCAATTTTTGTATTGCAAAAAAAAAATAATAAATAAATATATAAATTTCCTACGTCCTGGCTACGCTTACCATTTCATGGCTTAGCTTTACCAATTCTTAGATCACCTCCCTACTAACTGTAGGTGATGATGCTGATTCCAGTGTGCAGGTTGAAGGTAAAGAAGTGACATTTGAAGTTAAATTGCTGAACTAGGAAAAAAGTGTGTCACTTGCCTAGCTGTGTGTAAATGTAAAAAAAAAATAGCTGTATGGAATTACAAATCCTTGAAAAAGTATATATGGTGTAGTTAGCTGTTTGCCTTGATTTCTGCTTTAATACTTAAACCACATCTTTGTTTCATAAACATTACAACTTTGATGAGATTATAAAAAATATGGTACAAAAAGCAAAAAATACTTTACCCAAAGTAAACAATCAAAACTTTATTAGGATCTGAGTGCCGCACAGCTGTTCCTCTTGGGTGGGTGCGGGGAGAACCTGTGCTCATTGTCACAGGGAGGGGCGGTCATGGGGACAGGGGGTAGGAGCTGGAACATGTTACATGTTCTACCCTAAATAGGTGTGGAACATCTAACATGTTCCAAAAGTGAACTTAGCCATTAAGGGGAGGGGACATATCTGGTCTAATGAACCTAGAATGCATGGAAAGGTACTTAATTAATTATGTTCTAACAGCTGTTTTTAAAATACATTCTTAAGTACCAGGAATCAGACAAGAATAACACTTGACTCTACTGAGAGTAGATAGGAAGCAAACACCAGGTTTGAGCATCTTGACCCATCTATTCAAATATGCCTCCAAAGATGGCCTTGTAGCATATCTCATGGAAAAAGGGAAACCTCTATTTATGCATCAAGAATGCTATCACATGCAGCAAAAATAACACTCTGATTTCCAGCATCAGTGCTTGAACTAAGGAAGTTTCACAATACATTTACAAAACAAGCATTAAATATCAAAAATATATTTATGGAAGACCACAAAGGTTGTTGTAACAATAATGAACATATGACTTGACCATAAAACATCCTTTGAAGACGTCATTAGACAAAAGTGTTAATTCAACTTTAGCTTATTCCCATTTCTAAAATATAACTATCTTGGGTATAGTTACATTTGCTTAGCTAGTGATGCACATGAATTGGAAATACTTTGTATCTTGCTTTCTCCTGTACTCAGTTATGAGTGCCTGCATTTGGTGAACGTAAATCTTCTGAGAAATGGTACTGAGATGAACCAATAGTGCTTTATATAGGTTAGTGGCTTACCATTGCTTTCTAAATTTACAGTAGCCGTGTCTGGCCACTGACAAACATTGTTTCCCATGTAGCCTTCCAATATTAGAGTGCATTTGCATTAACACAATCTTTTCTGCATCCACCACCCATCTGTACAAAACCTTACCCAAAATGATTTTTCACCAAAAGTTAAAAAAAAAATAACTTCTCTTTTCCAATAGTCTATATAGTTAAGTGAAACTCACTATGTGATGACACCATTTAAAGATATGAGTACCCATTAGTCCTGTGATGGACTATCCAGCACACAGCTTGGGTGCCTCTGTCAAGGTATAGCTTCCTCCAGTCTGGAACCAGGAAGCAGGTATTCTAGCTGAATATTGCACCCAAGAACTAGACGACACTAGCTTAGGTGCAAACTGGAACTCTTTATTGTTAACACACACAGCATATATACCACAGAGTCTGTGTGTTTCGGGAAGACATAGACCCGAATCTGAAGCAAGACTTCTCCAAGGGTCCCCCAGGCACACCCCCCAAGAATAGAGCCCCCTCAAAAGCCAGGGCCCATAATCAGTAGGCAAGAGGCTACGCTGCAGTCCCCTCCAAAAGCCCCTGTCCTGGTTGAGTCTGTCACAGATCCCATATGCAATATAGTTGGAGGTTCTGTGGCATTCTGTGGTCACATTTTTAACTGCGTTATGTTTTTTTTTAAAAATTATCTGTCCTCCCTAATGCATTTAGGACTGCTAACCACAGCACAGATGTGCCCTGTTCTATATTTGGTGTAGTCTGTATTATGTACCAATTAAATTAGATAATTATGGATAATTAAAAGTTAAGGAGAAAATTTCAGAGTAGTTAGTGTGAAATTACTACATAATTATTCATCTGCTAAGTAAATGGTGATGAACCCAAAAGTTCAAACTTTTCAATACAGTGACATGCATTTACAGTACCCAACATTGTGTAATGCGATATTCTGTAAAATGTCTCTATATTAAAGTGGAACTTCATGCAGGAATAAAAGACACAAATTAATGCAGCTCTGAATATACATTAATACATTATTACATTTATTTTTTAAAATGCAAGCTGTGTAAGTACCTGGTGTCAGCCTCTTGCTGTCCCTGTACAGCAGGTCTCAGGCTAGAAGAGGGAAAGACATCAGAAGGAACCAAATAGTTGCTCACAGAGTCAGTAGCAGACTGACACTGACAGAGATTGGCTCATAGGAGTGCTGCTTCCCATTTAACTGTTCAGTAACAAGCTGCAGGAGGGACAAGACCTGATAGTGTTACTTCTCTGTAGTAAGATAAATATCTGGTCTCCTTTCCTGCCAGACATGGCTGTGGCATGTAGCAGAGCTATATAATGCTCAAGAAGAGAAATGCAAACCCTTTGGCAGATAAAACAACCCCTGTATATTCATTTGATCGGTGTATTCAGCCATTTGCCTGGAGTCTAACCTCCTCCCACCCGGCCACTGCATATAAATGTCTGGGTGGGAGCTTCCTCCTTCAGAAGGAGGGAGATGGCGCAGCCGCGTGCCCATGCACAATCCCAATGTGCCTGTGTCCTCAGGACACAGCACAACACCGGTTGGCAGGAGGGCTCTGTGATTGGCCCTCCTGATCACATGATGTCTGTGTCCAATCACAGCCATCATGTAATGTCAACACAGCTGTTGTAGCGGTGATTGGCTCTGCTTCTCCTCACACAGAGCCTGTCAGTGAGGACAAGGAGAGCAGATATGTGCTGCCAGCCAGGGATGAGTGAGTTTTAAGCTGTTTTACTGGTTTTTACTCACTGATCACCCTGCTAGTGTCCACAAAACAGTGTCCCCACCATAGTGTCCCCAAAACAGTGAAAATACCTGTCACACATCTGTCCCAGTAAAATAATCTGCTACAGTGAACATCTGCTACATCTGTTTGTGATCATCTGACGCATTTGTCCGTGATCATCTGACACATCTGTCCGTGATAATCTGGCACATCTGTCCGTGATCTGGCACATCTGTCCATGATAATCTGGCACATCTGTCTGTAAACATCTGGTGCACATCACCTGCCCCATCTGTCTGTGAACATCTGCCACATCTGTCTATGATCATCTGTCGTATCTGTTTGTGATCATCTGCCACATCTGTCTGTGATCATCTGGCACACATCTGGCCCACATCATCTGCCACATCTGCTAGTTATCATCTGCCACACCTGTCTGTAATCATCTGCCACATCTGTCCGTGAACATCTGGCGCACATTATCTGCCATATCTGTCCGTGATCATATGCCACATCTGTCCATGATCTGCAACATCTGTCCCAGTCAACATCTGCCACATCCCAGTGATCAACATCTGTCACATGGAATTCAAAAATAAGATAGGTAATCAGGAAATGAAATGTGTAATTTATGCCTGCCTTTAGAACGCCTGATGGTGCTACTTGGATGTTGGGCCTCTGTATGTGGCCACACATGTGGTATCGCCATACTCAGGAGGAGTAGAAGAATGTATTTTGGGGTGCAATTTTTGCTATGTACATGCTATGCATTAGAAATATCTTATAAATGGACATCTTTGTGTAAAAAAATACGTTTTTATTTTCTTTCCACATTTTTCAAAAACTTGTGGAAAAAAATGACACATTCAAAAGACTCATTATGCCTCGTAGTATATACATTGGGGTGTTTTCTTTCCAAAATGGGGTCATTTTGTGGGTAATTACTTTGTCCTGGTGCTCCAGGGCCTTCAAAAATGTGATATGTACTCAGGAAATGAAATGTGTAATTTATACCTTTAGAACACCTGGTGGTGCTACTTGGATGTTGGGCCTCTAAATGTGGCCAGGCTGCAAAAAAGTCTCACACGTGGTGCCATACTCAGGATAAGTAACAGAATATATTTTGGGGTGTAATTGCAAGTTTATCTATGCCATGTCTAAGAAAGAAATAACTTGTCATTATGACAATTTTGTAGGGGAAAAAAAAATTACATTACCCAATCTATTGTGGGCAAAAAATTGCTACTTCAAAAAACTCACTATGCTTCTTACTAGATGCCTTGGACTGTTTTGTTTACAAAAGGGGTAATTTGCGGGGTATTTGTACTGTTCTGACATTTTAGGGCCTCAAGAAATGAGATAGGTAGTCAGTACATCAGGATTGATCAATTTTCAATGATACATAGCCTAGCTTGTAGACTCTATAACTAGCAGAATACATTCTGGCCTAAATGTATGTCAAAATTTGATTTTTTTGGATTTCTTTTGAAGCAGAAAGTAGAAACTTGTTTTTTTCACAATGTTCGTTTTTTTTGCTTGAAAAACCCAGTGCTGAATAAATATCACCAAAAGAAAGTTCTATTTGTGTGAACAAAATGATAACAATTTTATTTGGGTACAGTGTAGCATGACTGAGTAATTGTCATTCAAAGTGCAAACTGAAAGGTAAAAAAAAATGGCCTGGGAGGGAAGGGGGTGAAAGTGCCCAGTATTGAGGTGGTTAAAGAGAAACGTAAGTGTATTTGAGCACCACAAACTTTATTTATTACTATTATTTTATTTATTATTAGGTATTTATTTAGCGCTGTCAATTTACGCAGCACTTTACATATATATTGCACATTCACACCAGTCCCTGCCCTTAAGGTACCTAACTCCTATTCATACATACACACACATACCAGGGTCAATTTAGGCAGGAGCCAATTAACCTGTCTGCATGTCTTTGGAGTGTGGGAGGAAAGAGGACTACCAGGAGGAAACCCACATGGACATAGGAAGAACATGCAAACTCCAGCAGGCAGGTGTGCCCCTGTGCTGCCCACTTGAAAATGTTCAAATCGAATTCCCCCATCCATTTAAATTCACCCCCCAGCATTAATGGCCTCGGTCATCTTGAGTAAGGGCAAATAATTAATGTAGCAATTGCTTCATGAGCACCATCTGCTCTTAGCTCAGGCATGCAGGTGGGGGTTGTGCTTAGCTGAGAATGCCCCAACTCCCCTCCTCCAGTTAAAACAAGTAATATAACTTCCTATCTATTTACTAAGGCTGGTAGCATAAGGATTTAAATTAGTTCATGTTGATTGAGAGAGCTTAGTTCCACTTTTACTTTAACCATTTTCATGTTATACCATCCTACTGGCACATTTCTCCTTGGATTTATTGTTCCCATAAGATGGTAGGTGATTTATTTTCCTAAATGTAGAATTTTGAGCAGAACCAATTTAGAGATATCCCAGTAGTGCTTACTGGGAAAAAATCCAAAACTTATGTTAAAAAGAGCATATTCTGTGTGTATCTGTGTTCCTCAGGCTGCACATCAACATATTTATTGAATGCTTTCCTTAAATCACGATGTGCTGCAAACAGTGTAACCGGAAGTATATTTGCCTAATTTGTTTGTTTTCCTTGTATGGGATTTTCATATGAATTCATTAATTTGAACATCAAGTATAATAAAAGCCTAATGTCACAATGTACCTGGCACAGAGATAATTTACTCTATTGTGTATAACAAGACATTTTGTTGCTTGGAAAACTGTATTCAAACAAGTCTGTGTTGTCCATTGCAGTTAGATTTAAATTTGCAGGTTAGGCATGATTCCTGTTTGATTGGTTTGATTATTTTTGTTAATAAACCAATCCTATTGTGATTCAGCTTTGAAACTATTTACGTGATAATGTATCGTTATCCCCAGAGGAGCCGCTGAATTGTCTTGTGATTTCTCTGCACACCTGAAGATGACACATCTCGCTTACAGGGCCGCTGATAAGCCAGTACAGCCAGCCCTCCTGTACGGGGCCCGAGCTCTGTCACTTCAGAAGAGGGGCCCGGGCACCTGCAGGAAAGGAGAGTCGGCTGTACTGCCTTGTGACTCCAGGCTGTGGAACCCCCTTTCTTTCTGTGTGTGTCAGGGACAGCTGCAGAGTCTCTCTCTGCCTTTGCTATGAAATTGTTACACTGCTGGGTCCTGAAACTTCCCCTCCCCTCCCCCTGTGATCGGCAGTGTTATCTATTGCAAATAAGAAAGATCGAGGAGGTAAGAAACTCTCTGCCTGCTCCACCGCCTCCCTGAGTCCTGAGCTCTGCTCTGCAAACCTCCACACCGTTCTCTGTGTGCACTGTAACCTGCAGTGGTTGTAGGGTCTGAATGGAGTAGTCATTCTGCTGGAAGGGTGTGAGTTGGAATGTAGCTGCAGAAAGTTGAGAGAGGGGGGAAATGTGCCAGGTGCCAGCTGCAGGTAGACACTGGCAACCACTGCAGTGCTGGAGCTAGGGGCCAGTGAATACACCTCTCCCTCCATTTGACAGACATTTCTATTTGGCACCCCTGAGGTCCCATTCACATCGTAGTGGGAATGCATGTTCCTGCACGCATTTTTTTTAGCTTGTTTTTCACACATAAGGTAGGCTATTTATTTAACTTCTTCACATCCGCGCTATAGCCAAAGTACGGCTACAGCGCGGACTCTAATTTCCGGGAGGTCGTTTTTAAACAGGCTCCCTACGCACTCCCGCGAGCACGCATCGGGGAAAATCTGTGTCGGCCATGTCCCTTGGACACAGCCAATCACAGATCGTGGTAAATGGCCAATCGCAGCGGCCATTTACCACGTGATCGGCCCATGCAATGAGAGATGATCTCATATGTAAACATATGAGATCATCTCTCATCGCCAGCGCTCCTTCCTCACGCAGAGACTGCAGTGTGAGGAAGGAACAGAGCCGATCAGCCGTCGGGGACACAGAGGAATGTAATCAGGGCACTGATCACCAGTGCCCTGATTACACAAGGTAAATAAAATACACGAAGTGCCCACCATCATTGCCCGCCATCAGTGCCCCCCATCAGTGCCCACAATCAGTGCCCATAGTGCTGCCAGTCAGTGCCCATCAGTGCCTGCTCATCTAGGCACTGATGAGCACTGACTGGCAGCCCTATGGGCACTGAGTGTGGGCACTGATGGTGCTGCCCATCAGTGCCACCTGTCAGTGTCCATCAGTACCATCCACCAGTGCCCATCAGTGCCGCCTATCAGTGCCCAGCAGTGCCACCTCTCAGTGCCCAGAAGTGCCACTTCTCAGTGCCCAGCAGTGCCACCTCTCAGTGCCCAGCAGTGCCACCTATCAGTGCTCATCAGTGCCGCCTATCAGTGCTCATCAGTGCGGCATATTAGTACCTCCTTATCAGTGCCACCTCATCAGTGCCCATAAGTGCCACCTCATCAGTGCCCATAAGTGCCACCTCATCAGTGCCCATCAGTGCAGCCTATCAGTGCCCATCAGTGCCGCCTCATCAGCGCACATCAGTGAAGGAGAAAAATGTATTTATTTTCAAAATTTACTCGCAGAAAATAAGAAAAACTTTTTTTTTTTCAAAATTTTCTGTCTTTTTTCTTTTTTTTTGTAAAAAATAAAAAACCCAGAGATGATTAAATACTACCAAAAGAAAGCTCAATTTGTGAGAAAAAAATGATAAAAATTTCATATGGGTGCAGTGTAGCATGACCGCGCAATTGTCATTCAAAGTGTGAGAGCACTGAAAGCTAAAAATTGGTCTGGATGGGAAGGGGGTTTAAGTGCACAGTAGGCAAGTGGTTAAATAGACAGCGCTACATTTGACAAATGCATTATAGAAGCTCTAGAACATTTTAAGGCATCCTACCTTAAGTTTGCCACATTCTGCTAACTGTTTTTGGGGTGCCATTAACAATAAATGGCACCACAAGCACTATGCGAGTTTGCAGTGCATAATTTCTAAAACGCATGCAAAGCGTGCGGTTCCTGTGCACTTTGGCACATGTTTAGGAAATGCAGTGTGAATTTGGCCTAAAGACTCTTTCACATGGGCAGTTGAGCCATTGATTTACCATTATCCCTGGCTGCACACCCAAATCCAAACAGTACAGTCAGATAGGGCTGTATACAAGCTGTGGATGCAATGTTTTACTACACAGCTGTGGCATTTTTAACGCAGGCTACAGAGTTTGACGGGCAGCACCACCTATCAAATTCCCTGTTAAGTTCAATGGGGCCGCTCTGCAACTGCAAACCAAATACTTGGCTCACAGTTGCAGCGCAGTGTCGCAATGTAAAATTACCATTCAGCAATTCAAAAAAGTATAACAAAATGATATCATTTTTGGCATGGCTGCAAAACAGCATTGCGACCATTGCATTTTTAACAAAAATGTAATTTGATATTTTCGGGGGAGGGCCCTGTCAGGTAGGCTGTACGGGGCCCCGTGATTTCTAACAGCAGCCCTGCTCGCTTACCCAGCACTTACTGACACAACTTGAGGTATTTCAAAGAATTTATTTTGGCAAAGCATAGCCTAAAAGAAGAGAGGATCAACCACTGTACTTACAATGCATCCAGAAATTATTCACAGCGCTTCATTTTTTCCACATTTTGTTATGTTACAGCCTTATTCCAAAATTAATGCAATTCATTATTCTCCTCAATATGCTACAAACAATACCACATAATGACAATGTGAAAGAAGTTTGTTTGAAATCTTTGCAAATTTATTAAAAAGAAAAAAAGGAAAAAAATCCCCATGTACATTAGTATTTACAGCCTTTGCTCAATACTTTGTTGAAGCACCTTTGGCACCAATTACAGCCTCAAGTCTTTTTGAGTATGATGCTACAAGCTTGGCACACCTAATTTTGGGCAGTTTCTCCCATTCTTGTTTGCAGGACCTCTCAAGCTCTATCAGGTTGGATGGGGAGCGTCGGTGCAGCCATTTGCAGATCTCTCCAGAGATGTCCAATCAGGTTCAAGTCTGGGCTCTGCTGGGCCATTCAAGGACATTCACAGAGTTGTTCCATAGCCACCCCTTTGGTATCCTGGCTGTGTGCTTAGGGTCGTTGTCCTATTGGAAGATTAAATTTGCCCCAGTCTGAGGTCCAGAGCACTCTGGAGAAAGATGTCTCTGTACATTGCTGCATTCATCTTTCCCTTGATCCTGACTAGTCTCCCAGTTCCTGCCACTGAAAAACATCTCCACAGCATGATGCTGCCACCACCATGCTTACTGTTGGCCAGGTGATGAGTAGTGTCTGGTTTTCCTCTAGACATGATGCTTGTCATTCAGGCCAAAGAGTTCAATCTTTGTTTTATCAGACCAGAGAATTTTGTTTCTCATATTCTGAGAGTCCTTCAGGTGCCTTTCGGCAAACTCCAGGTGGGCTGTCATGGGCCTTTTACTGAGGAGTGTCTTCCCGTCATGCCACTCTTCCATACAGGCCTGATTGGTGGAGTGCTGCAGAGATGGTTGTTCTTCTGGAAGGTTCTCCTCTATCCACAGAGAAATGCTGGAGCTCTGTCGGTGTGACCATCTGGTTCATGCTCGACTCTCTGACTAAGGCCTTCCTCCCCCCGATCGCTCAGTCCTGTGGTTTCAAGCTTCTTCCATTTATAGATGATAGAGGCTACTGTGCTCACTGAGACCTTCAATGCTGCAGAAATTGTTCTGTATCCTTCCCAAGATCTGTGTCTCGATACATTCCTGTCTCCGAGGTCTACAGCCAATTCCTTGGGCTTCATGGCTTGGTTTGTGCTCTGACATGTATTGTTAACTGTGGGACCTTATATAGACAGGTGTGTGCCTTTCCAAATCATGTCCAATCAACTGAATTTACCACAGGTGGACTCCAATCAAGTTGTAGAAACATCTCAAGGATGATCAGTGGAAACAGGATGCACCTGATCTCAACTTTGAGTGTCATGGCAAAGGCTGTGAATACTCATGTACGTGTGATTTTTTTTTGTTTTTTATTTTTAATACATTTGCAAAGATTTCAAACAAACTTCTTTCAAGTTGTCATAATGGGGTATTATTTGTAGAATAATGAGGAAAATAATGAGTTTATTCAATTTTGGAAAAAGGCTGTAACATAACAAAATGTGGAAAAAGTGAAGCGCTGTGAATACTTTCTGGATGCACTGTATACAAACCATTAATAGGACAATAGTGTTACTCTGAGAGATATGGTTAAAGACTTGCAGCATTCCAACTAATGGTATAAAACAGAACTGAACTGTATTTACATAGCAAGCATATATATAGACAGTCCTAACTTGTTGTAACAGTCCCTGCTTTATCCCACTGACCAGTGAATGATGAAAAAACCCAGTTGGCTGGCAAAGTTAGGGAACGTGAACAAAGCACAACAGTTCCCAGCAGGCAACAGATTACCTTGTGCAATGTTAGTCTCCTATCACACCCAGGGTGCCCTCTTTTGGATCTCCGGATATGTAATTCAGTCCACAGGTAGAATTAGGTGTTGTTGTGATGTCTTTCCTTCAATCCTGCTGAGTCAGTCCCTCTTTCCTCTTCCTACAAGCAGTAGGAGTGGTCTCTAGTACAGTCTGATTACATGCCCTGCTCAGGGAGGAGGTTCCCAATGCAGAATAAGCTTTTTTCAAATCCCACTTGATTGTGGTCAGCTATGGCAGGCTTCTGTTCTGTCAGCAGTCTTTTTTTCCAATGCCGCTGGTAGCCTTTTTACCTGTCATCTCTTTTTAATCTTCCCACCAGCCTGCGACACACTTCTCATTGCTTTGTTGTGTAAGCCAATTACTGTCCTCAAGGATTAAACCAAACCCATCCAAGATAGCTGCCCCCTGCACTGGAGAAACTCCACAGACGAACATTGCAAAGTGGTCTTCTTAAAGATGACTGCTGCACTGATGAATATGCAGTGCGAAAATGTGCAAGGTGCGACAAAAATCTGACGGATTCCTGCAGCTGAATGTACAGGTGACATAAAAATCAGATAGGGCAGTGTCATCAACCAAAACAGTGGAACAATAAATAATAATAAAAATACTAATAATAATAAACCCTTCACACAGTTAAAAAAAAAAAAAACTTCTACAGTGAAAAATTAGGTCTGTGTAAAGTCTCTAAAATTGAACACTGCTCATACATCTATATTCTCTAACCTCTAGAAAATGTGCCAAACTTTAACACCTTGTGTGTCCACAACCTGAATATATTTATCCACTCACCAGAAGTTTGTGATCCTACTAGTATATCAGGTCTTATGCTCTTTAGTGGAATATCAACCCACTGAATCAAAAAAAAAAAACATCACTGGCACATGTACTCAAATTGTATGGTACAAATGTCTGCACTAATATGACAAGCTTAACTTGCTTCAACCTTTGTGCCACTGCAACTAATATATTAGAGTTATTTCAAGCATCTCTCCACCTACCCGGTACCTCTGCATAACACTGCGCCTCGCCTCTGCTAGGCTCCAGATCTCTCTACTTGACAGCTGTCAAAATATCAATACCAATATGAAGGTCTACGAAGGTTACACGTTCTTTGTTTATGTCCCATGATAATCTAATCTTAATTATTTTAATTGGCTTCCTCTAAAAAAGCACATCAAGATGTGTCATCATCACCATTCCAAATCATAAAAATATTGTCAATATAGCGTTTGTACATCCAGTGTTTTTGTTCATTATGAACAATGTTTTAGGTTGTTAGACATTTTTTATTTTAGTTGTAATGACATATTCAGTTTTAGGTGAAGTTATAGAAGTAGTACTCACCTGCTCTATTGAGTCTTAATATAGTTTTACCTTTCAATATATACAGTGCTCAGTTTGGGAGATTATATCTATTGCAATTGAGGGTGGAGCTCAAGTTAGTAAGATCTGCCAACATTATTTATATATATATATATATATATATATATTTCTCTTTTTTAGAGACCTGAAATAGTAGCAAGGTTACATACTGTACTTCTGGTGAGAGGATAATTATACTCAGGTGGTGGATATACATGGTGTTTAGGTTTTTCACACTTTTGAAGATCATAGAAATTTGATTTATTGACACTGTTTAAGAGACTTTTTAGGGATATCATTTTTCACTGTAGAAGTCTTTTACTTTGTGGAGGGTTTATTATTGGTATGTTTATTATTATTATTTGTTACACTGATTTCGTTCATGAAACTGTACTGCCTGATTTTTCTGTGGTATTATAAGAAAGAGCAGACAGAGCACTTTTTTATAAGCTACAGTTTTTTTCAGAATTTTTTGTATATTTAGAATAGATAGCGGAGATTCTTTATCTATACATGAATGTACAGATGAATGTTGATAGTTGCAGCTGCTCCGTCTGTACAAAGCAATGACAAGCTGACAGGGGCCGCAGTCTGTAGCTGTCCATCGGTGTTGAGGTTTATTCCGTGTTTAAAGACAGATGATCTCCCCTGGATGCAAAATATTTGCATCCAGGGGTGATAATCTGGATGCAAAATATTTGCATCCAGGGGTGATAATCTGTCCCTAACTACAGGTAATTGCTCCACGTGTAACTACAGTTGAACATCGGCAGACAGTTGAACATGCGGCCTCTGTAAGCCTGTCATTGCTTTGTTCAAATGGATTGGCCACCATTATCAACATCCACAAAGACCAGTTGCAGGAATCTGTTTTTAAGGCGCTTGTGATTGGCTATATGTCGGTGCCAAATCCCCAAGCTCCTGCCCGGCTTCTTCTTGACTAGAACAGGGACCCACTGCTGGTAGCATGTATTCCTTTGCCATATTTTGCCCAACACCTTGCCAGAGGCCTTCCCACAACATTCCTGGCCTTTAGCCTTTATACTCACAAGAGAGAAATGTCCACACAAATGTTAAGGTTTCTTCACTTTACTGATGTTCTTCAAGATAGCAGGGACAAATCACATGACATGACATTCTTTGCTAATCAAATATAGTGGACGTACTATAGCAGTCGTTATGTAAAAGCAGCACATTGCACATTACTGATAAGCCATCTTCCCTTGGTAACTGTGTCTCTCATTCCCAGGGTCATTAGTACTCACTCAGAGGGCTCTGACTTGCCCACTAGGCATTATGCATCCAGCGCATGACTTCCTGCATGTTGTTCCAGAGACAGAACTGCTGCAGCTGCACCTTTAGCTACTGTACACTTCTCCAACAACCTCCAGGGTAATAGCACTCCCTGCAAAGAACACTTGGTCTGGCCTTCAAGGTCTTTTGCAACCTGCTCTTAGCCTACACCAACCATAAAGAGAGAGGAGACTACAGCTGGCTCTTTTAGGTGAAGGACTATGTTACTCTGTTGTTCTGTCCAGTCCCTGGCCTCTGTGATAGTGACTACATCTGCATGGTGGTGGGGGCTTGCCTCCCATACCCCAACTGCCTAAAGCTCCTCCCATCCTTACTTTTAAATGGACAGTGACTAGACCAGTGCTTCTCAAGCTTTTTTCAGTCAAGGCATACTTATAAATTCTGCACAATCTTGAGGCACCCCATTCTAAAATGTAAAAAATGAAACTAATAGTTTTACATATCGCAGCAGCATCTACACACCTGGGCCACACAATATTAGAGTGGATTTGTTCCTCCACCTTTGCACACTGGTATTGGCTAGTATTCTAGCATTTATCTTCTCCCTGACTTTCTCTCCTTCTCTTTGAAAACATGACCCCATTGCTGACAGAGTGGGGCAGGGGAGGGGTAAACAAGGATGCTGTACAGGTTCCTGATGTCCATCCTTCTCATATGATGTTGTTGTTAGGATGCCAGTGGCTGGTCCGCATGGTGCCCAAAGTTAAAATGCTGCACAACAGTGCTGGGACAAGGTCATCCAGCACCCAGGGCAAAGATGCCAAAATGTGCCCCCCTTCCCTTAGGGTTAGGGTTAAGGCACCCCCATCCCTGCAATAAACCATTGCGCCCAGGCCAGCCACTCCATCCTGCCCACCCCTTGTCCCGGGCCTGCTGCACAATAAAACCTCTGAATTTGAGTAACAAAAAGGCTGCCTTGCTGGCAGTTTTTGTGCAATTTGTGGCAATTTTTAGGCATTTTTAAAAACGCTGAACTAGACCCATGACATCGCTACAGGAAGACTATATCTAAAAGGGGACCTAACACCTGATTGCATGATTTTCTATTACCACACTATTTTGGGACAGAGCCACCTAGTGGCAGACCAGATAACTGAACCTGCTTTAATGCTGGATTCTTGCCACACAATGCACAGAATAGGGCCATTGTGGTCTAGCCATAAAAAAATATATTGTCAGCAGAATCATTCAATTTTTCTCTACTATCATCGGTCAATAAATTACACTTCAATATAGGAAACATAGGAAATTATTTTGTATCAGTTTGTTAAAGGTGCCAGAAATGTCAAAATATATTTATACTTTTTCAGAAGAGATCGCTTTTAATAGCAGTTTCAGAGTAAAGCAAATTTGTTCAGACACCCCATAGTTTATAGGGTGGTTGTGTTACATTACATTTTTCCCTTGGTGGACATTGATTTTTCCTTATCCTCAAATGTGGATGAAATCTGGCTTGCCCTGTACTTTTAATGCAACAGTTTTGTTCCATTAGAATTAAGACTAGGGTGATATTAATTTCAAGCAAACTTTTTATTTGCAATAAACATATTAAAATGATGACAGTGACATAGTGTGAAGACAGCAACAACGAAGGCCTCGAAGAATAAAGGGCTGCCAAGGGACTAGTTGGTCACATAGGCATCTGAACTGTTTGCTGCATTATTGATGGTTCAGAAATTGTAATTAATCTGTCTTCTTTTCTGATGCTTGCCATCATAACCTACACTTGGGGACATGTCACTCATAAAGGTGAACTAAAATTAATAATATATTTTAAACCTAATTAGGAAAATACTTCTGCAAGTGTATAAAAAATACATTTGAATTCAACACAACAATTTAAAGAAATATAGGAAATATAGAATTTTGAATGATAAAATAATGATGTACATGACTGCTGAATGAACTTAGGTTTACTTGGCAATGCCATAATTATTGTGGATATGATGTTGGCCTGTCTGCTACTGCTTGTATAATGTTATTCTAATTGCTATTCTCTCTGTACACCATGCCATGTCACCTTCAACTGTGGGTTCCATTAGGTAACAGAACTTGGCTCATGGAGGGTTACACCATGCCAAAATGTATAGATATTACTCATTGCAATCCTAACTTTCAAAGGTGTCATATTATAGCTATTTCAGTAATTAAATGACTAAGTTGCTATGCTATATCCAAGTACAGGTATAGCTGCTGAGTTGCATATATATATATATATATATATATATATATATATATATATATATATATACACACAAGATAGATAGATAGATAGATATACATAGGAATTGTTTTTATTTATATATTTATATATTATTAAGCAACGAAAAAGACTATACAATGACTTTAAAATATGCCATATCTAAAAAGGTTAGTATTTGTTTAGTCAATGGAGTTTCCCTGTGGGTATATGGTATTATTTTATAAAAAAAGTACAGTAGTTAAAGGACTGGTTCATATTTACATACTTTTCTTAAAAAAGGTCTCTATGCATTACAGTGTCCTTAATATAATAAAATGCTGTAGTCCATCAGTAATGATAATATGATCCCATATATCAAAACTTGGACAAGATGGTCGCTCTTCAAATCAACCAATTTATGTCCTGTATATTGTACCTCCTGTATTCTGCTGTAATGCCAACATTCATCTTTAAAATATTCTTATTTTGTATTGCTATGCTTTTTTAAATGCAAAAAAAGAATTTGAAAATAAATGCTGTGCTTTGCTTTTTCAAATAAATGCCTCCTTTTTTAGCTGCCAATTGTATTGCCCCCCCCCCCCAATTTATCATGCAGATAGCAAGGCATACCTGTAAACTAATTAGTGAGCACTCCCGGCTTCCTTTCTTGCACATGCATGCACAGCCTTCTCTCTTTTAGGCCCCTCTAACACTTGTGTGGCTAGTCCTGTGACTTGGGACTGAAAAGTCACATGACAAGTTGTACTCCATGATTTCCAATGAGTACCGTTCATATCTGTGCAACTTCAAAATAGTCTCTGCACTATTTTGGCCTGACTTTGATGTGTTTTGAGGTCTATAGACCTCAAGATTACACAGGAATTGCTTCAAGTCCAGTCAAAATTGCGTCAAAGAATGACAACAAAATCATGTTAAATTCATGCGACTTTTAGGTCGCACAAGTGAGAAAGGGGCCTTAATCTTGCAGAAATCTGAGCTGGGAGAGAGCGCAGACTGCGCATTCATGGGTAAGAAAAGAAACCAGGAGTGCTCATTTGCGGGTTTCCAGGGTCAAGGTTGGGTACATCCTGCTATCTTTAGGACAGACTGGGGAGGACAATAACATCAGCAGCTGCAAAACTAAGCATTTATTGAAAAAGGTGCAGCACTGTTTCCCAGATAAAATTGCAAACCACTTCTATTGTAATAGTGACTTAAACACTTGAAGGGTAACTCCACTTTTGTGGGGGGAAAAAAATAGCAAATAAAAAAAATATATATATATAGTGTATACAATTGTGACACAAATCATATTGTAATTGAATGTTATTAAAAATGACCTTTCCTTTTCAATCTGCAGCTGTTGTAATTTTCTGAAAATGCAATGCATTATGGCTACCTGGAGCTGTTCTGTACACAGAATGTATACTGACCACACCCCAGAAACATCATTTCCTGCTTGTGTGATTGGTTCATCAATTTCCCCAGAAGTCTGCCTAAGATACAAGTCAGGTTTCTGGTATCCCCTGCAACAAAAATGTCATTTTTGGTGAGATAATCCCAATAGGAACACGTCTAAAGGGCTGCAGACCCAGCAGCTTCCCTCATTAGAGCCCTGCAGCTGCCACAGCTGATATATAATTATGAAACCCTTCCTATTTGACCCACTCAGCACAGAGGCACAGAGGAACAAACAATGATTTCTTCAGAATAACAAAAGGTAGGAATCTGCAACAAAGTTTGTTAAAATCCTTGTAATGTACAGAGATCACCCAGAGGGGAATGTTTTTTTCTCAACAAAAGTGAGTTATGCTTTAACATGGAATCCTAATAGCTCATATACATCCACCAGAATAGAAAAACCTCCCCTTTTGTATTATTATTGTTATTAAATTATGGTGTAAAGTTAAAAACGTTATTCAACAGAAAAGCTCAAATCGCCAAATAAGAACACTTTTCCCTCTCTTTAATTTCACAAACATATGCATACACTTTTAAATGGATCCAAAATACCTCTCCACAATGGTAAGTGAACTCTTCTATCAAAAAGGGATGACATGTGCTCTCTTCCCCCACTGGTTCACACACTCACTAGACAAATATGACCCTTTCATTTAATAAGTGGGTCACTTAGCGCTTTGGAATCCTGGTGCCTCCACTCCGACTTGGATATATCCACTCCTCAGTGCCTGTTAATTATATAGAATACCTCCAAGACTTCTCCTCTCCTACACATAAACCACCATATATTTAAAAAAAAAAAACAGAAAGGTTCCAAAAATAGTGTAATCATGGTTTTATTCATTGTGACATAATATCCAAATAATCCAATTAATGCATTTATTCAATGCATACTAGCAGTCCATGGAATGCACCACTCAGTCCAGTTACCGGCAGTGACATGGTATGGTCCCACCGTAGGTATTTCCTCTGTCGGACGCCATCAGGAGCAGAACTGTCCCACTTCAATCCACTGTCTAAATATCCTCCGATCCTCAACAACCCTAATCCTTCATGTACCCTCTGGGAACACATTCCATGGGCTATAAATTGCCCTGCTGTTATACAATAAACATTAACAAAACACAGGACTTTGTGCACCTAGTTATGATGATTTTGGATGCATTTGCAAGTGTATGCATATGTTTGTAAAATCAATTTTTTTTTTTTTAGATAAACACGTTCACTTTAAACCATAATTTTATCACAGGGTTTTATATTTTTGGATGTGTTACTACAAAAGTGGGAGGTATATTGTAGGGCATTGTTTTTTAATTCTGGTTGAGCTATATGAGTAATTGGGATTTTACGTTAGGTGTTTAAGTCATTGTTACCAGAGAAGTGGTTTGCAAATGTATTTGGGAAACAGCACTGCACCTTACTCTTACTAATAATTTTCAATAAAAATTCCATTTTATTATTAACAAATTAAAACATATACATTTTCCACTCACAAATTCACTGAGTAAATACGCATGCAATGCTTGTTCGGAACCAGCAGAGCAGCGTGCTTTCCCAAAAACCCGGATGTGATGTCACTGGAAGTTCCTGCATAATGCTTTTTACCCTCCCACTGAGAGTCTTCAGAGGCTGGGGACGCCAGTGGTTAGCATATCTTTATATGCATCACTCCTCCTACTACTCGTGCACCTTCCTACTACACCCAGATTCTTCTTCCCTTTCTACACTCCATCTTAGAAGAGGAACCTGGCTAGTCCAGCTTCTGCTTCCTTTTTTGGTGCCATGCTTAGAGTGGCATTCAGATGTAATAATTTTGACTCATTATACAGACAATAACAATATAAATGGATTAAATACACAATTATAATGCTTACATTAAATACCTCTAAAAAATGTGTGCGCACATACACTATATTACCAAAAGTATTGGGACGCATGAACTTTAATGACTTCCCAGTCTTAGTCAGTAGGATTCAATATTGAGTTAGTCCACCCTTTGCAGCTATAACAGCTTCAACTCTTCTGGGAAGGCTGTACACAAGGTTTAGGAGAGTGTCTATGGGAATGCTTGACCATTCTTCCAGAGGCACATGTGTGAAGTCAGGCACTGATGTGGATGAGAAGGCCTGACTGGCAGTCTCCACTCTTATTCATCCCAAAGGTGTTCTATCGGGTTGAGGTCAGGACTTTGTGCAGGCCAGTCAAGTTTCTCCACCCCAAACTCACTCATCCATGTCTTTATGGACCTTGCTTTGTGCACTTGTGTGCAGTTATGTTGGAACAGGAAAAGGTCATCTCCAAATTGTTCCCACAAAGTTGTGAGCATGAGATTGTCCAAAATGTCTTGGTATGCTGATGCCTTAAGAGTTCCCTTCACTACAATTAAGGGGCCAAGCCCAACCCCTGAAAAACAACCCCACACCATAATCCCCCCTTCACCAAATGATTCGGACCAGTGCATAAAGCATGGTCCATACAGATATCTTGTATGGACGGGTAGTAATCTTATGATGCATGCAAGCATGCATATATACAAATTAAAAATAAAACGTATGGATCAAACAATTTGTATAAATTTCCACATTAAGGCCTGTGGGTACCGTAGTGCCCAGCTGGTAAATCCACTTTGTTTCCTTTTGTGAAATGGTTTGTTTCATATTGGTACTCCTCCAGTGGTTTTGCATTTTAATCAACCGCACAAACCTTTAAATGTGATGGGTCTCTGTTGTTCTGAAATGCTATGATAGTGGAAACCTTTTTTATTATTGCCAATGTGTTCTCCTAATCTAATTCTAAGTTCTTGAGTAGTCTTCCCACGTACTGTAGCCTGCATATACATTCAGATAAGTAACGTGCGTGCTGCTGCACGTGATGAACTTTTTAATGTCATATGTTTTACCTGTGGTTTTCGATTGGAAGTGTGTAATTTTCTTACTATTCATTCTGCACATCTGGCATGCCATGCATGTGCCACATTTAAAGTATCCCACCTGATCCAGGAAACTGGTCAGCTTTTTCGGTTGGTCTACGATACTTTTTACTATTCTGTTTTTTTATATTGATGGGTGTTTATAAGTGAATCTGGGGTATTTTGGGAGTACCTTTTCTAAGACCGGATCCGTATGTTGGATTGGCCAATGTTTTTTTATTGCTTTCCCAATCTGTTTGTATTGTCTGTTGTATTCCATATTGAAAGCAATAGTATATTCTGTACGGAGAGCTGTGTAGCATTTTGAAAATGTCTGGAAGTCCAGCATAGTGAGAGCTGGAGTTGGTATCAGAGATGGTGTTCTCTACTCCATAGTCATCTTCAGAGCAAGGTCTGTAAAGGTATTTTGGGAGTACCTTTTCTAAGACCGGATCCGTATGTTGGATTGGCCAATGTTTTTTTATTGCTTTCCCAATCTGTTTGTATTGTCTGTTGTATTCCATATTGAAAGCAATAGTATATTCTGTACGGAGAGCTGTGTAGCATTTTGAAAATGTCTGGAAGTCCAGCATAGTGAGAGCTGGAGTTGGTATCGGAGATGGTGTTCCCTACTCCATAGTCATCTTCAGAGCAAGGTCTGTAAGGTAGCCTATGAGCCAGTGTTGATGCTTTAGGCTGCACTGGTGCTATGTTGTTGTTAGCCGTGGGTTGTTTCTCCTGCCAGGATGTTAGGAACTTGTTCATGGAAGGTAGTGTTCAGGCAGATCTCGCGGTCTTTCTCCTTGTCGATTTTTAAGGTAATGATGGTCAGACAGATTTGCTTCATATCATTGTGCCCTCATGGTGCAGAGCTCTGCAATCTGGTTTCATCATGGCGCCATCACCAAGCTATACCCCTTTCTCAATTTATTTGAAAGTAAGAATTTCCACACGTGTGCTGTAAAACAGTACAGGGCTGTTAAGGACTAAGACAAATTTAGGGAGAATATAAAAGCCAGTTGGATAAAATAAAATTATTCCAACAGTGTATGCCCCTTACAGAATACCAGCAACACTGAAAGATACAAATAATATTGAGCCTGACAGAATGGAAAAAGTACAGTAAATTCTATTGGCAAAGCTGTTGAGCCAACAGAATGGTTAAATCCAGTGTTCCTGCCAAAGTGGGAATTCTAGTAAAGGCTCACAATGGAGCCATAACAAACATGCTGAATGGTTTCTAGAATTAAAATTAGCTCAAGACAGCTTCCTATATCCATGTAATGTTCTGTAAAAGAAAGTGGTACAACTGGAAATGTGATCTAGACGATGACATGTATTCAGGGCTTAAAGCTATAACCTTTTCTGTTAGTAACATTTTCTAGAACCAAGATAAAAATACATGAATACAATTATTTTATTTAACTTTTTTAATAAGAAGGCCTAAAACCAGATCCAGATAAAAATCCCAGCTCCCCCTCCCCCTCCTATTGAACGCATTCGGTTACACTTGGCTTATGTGGTATAAATTATCAGTGAACTGGGGGAAAAAGCAGGCACAGAGTCTTTATAAATGTGCCGTCTAAAAAAAGATTTTGACGTTATCTTCACCTCAGTTGAAATTTGCTGGATGACAAAAAAGTCGTCGAGGACCGTTTAGCAAATGGGCAAAAAAAAAAAAAAAAACCAACAAAAAAAAAAACTGTATTTACAATAAAAGAAGGTGAAATATAAAGTTCAGCTTTTATAAATAGATCTCTTATTGTCAATAAAAAGCTCTTTTGAGGGAAAGCAATTTAGAAACAAGCGAGCACAGAACGACAGCTAAAATATTAGTGTTTCCAGGTGAAGATTGGTAGCATACTGAACAACATTTAGTACATATAAAATAAAGTAAACCTGTGATAACTTCACAGCAACATTTAATCACAAAAATGTTAGATTGATTTTTTATAATTGAATGTCATTGTTTTACATGCCTGATTTTCACCTGATTTTTCTTCCTAGAGTTTCATTGTGCTAGAAAATTTATGATTGCTGTCTTACTTATGATGAATTGTGTTTTGAAACTAAACCAGTCAATAAATTCCAAGAAATTAAATGCATCTCATTAGAACACGCTCCACCCTGTCTATAAAGCATTGAACAGTAGACGACTATCTCTCTACAAGTTCCTTGTAATATATGACTCTCCTGTTCCTAAGCATTTTCCGAGCTGCTGTCTCTCTGAATGAGGATTGTTAGATAATGCTTTGTGAAAAATCCTTTTAAGCTCATTAAAATTATTACCAATATATCAATCACAAGGTTTCTATAGCAGCTTTTCAAAAAATGAATGTGGCAGATATTGTCAAGTAACTCTTTTAATAAATTCAGACTTAAAAGGTTTAGCCCTGGTTGTGAACTTGGTAAGCGTACTTAAACTACCCCAGTACAAATGTCATACAACTCACTAAGAGCTTGTCCATATACGGTAGGTCTCCTTCTATTTCATGAAACTTGCTATTTATGATTGCTAACTGGTATATATGTATTTTCCTGTTTTACACGAATGGAAAGAAACAAGACACAGTTCAAGCAAAATATAAAGAAATAGAGAAAAATTACTGGCTTCTTAAAAATTGAAAACCCAGGTAAAAAATGGTGAAAATGAAAATAATTCTAAGCAGACAAGCCACTTAGTAGAAGTAAAAACGTCCATGTATTGATATCCAGGGGCAAAACACATATATCTGCCATAAGCTGCCAATGAGCACCACACCGCCCACCAGGCCACATTTTTTGGTTGACATTTTACACTACCAGACCATACTTTTTTTAGCTTTAGTATCACTTTAATGGCAAATCTAACATCAATTTTACTTCCTGTTATGGGTTGACAACACTCTGCTCCTGCTTTCCAAATGCTCTCCTACATTGTTACCATGTCACAACATTTAGAGAAGAGGCTATAAGCAACCAAGCCAATGCTCATTATGAAGGCATTTTGTTCTGTTGTCACCTTCTGAAAGTCCGTTCTGAGCAATGAGAAACAGCTGCTCCTGGACCATATGGTATATACAGGAAGTGGCTGCAAGAAAGATGCAAATTAGTAGCACTGAGATGCAATAAATGATACATAAAAGGTAACATCAATATTTACTAAATAGCTGAAGTATTGTTGCATTAAATGTTATTGAGCTTTAGTACCTAGCTACACCTCAGTGGCAATGTTTTTTTTTTTCCAGATGGACCAGATTGCTCTGGACTAGAAATCAGCTTTGGGTTTAGGTCCACCATGAAACTGACCTGAACTAAGCTTGTTCGCAGTTTGAAGAATGGTTGAACTAAATAGCCAGGTTTGGCCAGTTTACCCACCCATTCAATTCTCCAGCCTTTTCAGCTGGAATTAATAAATTGTGGCAGTATCACTATCACCACTAAATGACAGCTCCCAGCTAGCTTGTTTCACATTGTAAACAAGCTAGTGGGACTCACAGGTGAGTGATATAATTTGAGTTTCCCTGATGCTATTTGAAATTCCAGCAGTGCCGTGAAACTGTATTTTACTATGGAAGTAAGGGCAGGAGAGCATCATCCTGACATGGATCATTCTGTTGGTGGGTCTTTGCTCATCAAAATTTATGTTGGATCTACATTATTGCATGAAGTGATTGACATTGGATTTACATCATAGAATATTTTTTCTTGGGTGGGGTTCTATAAAAAGGACTTTTTTTGCACAGTGTTTTTATTTTTTTTCTATCTATTTATTTTTTTGTATTTGAAAAGTAAGGGGTACTATGCACCCTATTCACCAAAGAGCCCAGGGATAGGGTATTGTATTGGCAGGTCATTACTCATACTGTTTGACTTTGGATTTACAAAGCTGGAAGACATGACAGATGTTGGATTTACATCAGGGGCATTGTTTATTTTTATTTTTAATAAATTAGACTTATACCACCTAACTAGAAGGGAGGCTTGCTTCCTCTAGCAACCAAGTCACGTACACTGAAGGGGCATCCTGGACACATCCCCGGCCTGTCAGGCTTGTGCTTGTCATAAGAATCTTCCAGTTCCACTGATGGAAGGATTTCCCCAACTCCAGAGCTTGATTTGTGAGCTACCAGGCCGGAATCACTTGGTCCTGGGCTTCAGGTGCATACAATTGTCCGGTGACTGAGTCTCACACATGCAGAATGTTGAGTTGCAACAGTATAGATTGAAATTGGGCAAAGGACCTGTCCAGAACCCTCATGCAAAAGCAACGCATTTGGCGACTTTTGGACTTCCGAGTCCGAACCTGGGAGCAGGTTTTTGTTCAAAATGGAAAGAATGCCCCCTTTTGCTGTGTAACCTTTCTTGTTCTGGAACAACGGTAGTTACTTCTGAAAGAGGAGTTGTGTTAAAGAAGGCTTGACAGCATGAAGCTGGTAGAAGAGGGTAGAGCTTGCAATGATAGCTCATTGCCCCTGCACACTACGTCCTTCACCCAAGCATCTGAGATGCTTTCGGCCCAGGTGGTTTCAATTTGCAACAGATATACCCCCACTTTAAGAAGTGGGGATATCCCCTCATTGGGATGTATACTTGTTCAGAGGCCTTGGTAGTCCAAGGCTTGTGGTAGAACTGAATTCTGGACCTTGACTTAGGTCTAGAGGAGTGGGAAGGAACTCTTACTAACTTCAGAGGTAGAAGACTTTCCTGTGTGAGTCTTAACCTTCTTTTGCTGAGACAAAAAGGGTGCTCTTGTCCAGACAGGTAGACAAGCTTTTGTGCCAAAGGGTCCTTCTTCATATGTATGGATAGAAAACCCATTCTAGTTATCAGGCATATGATATTTGCAAACCCATCAACACAATATTGTAAACCTCCAGATGAAAGTTCCAATTCCCAGAGATTAAAGGGATAGTTAGGATGGATCCTAGACCTCTGGACATACAGTATTCTTGGACTTTACCCCCAGGCTATAGCAGATAGAATTAAGAGCAATATCTTACTGAAGAATAGGGCCTGGAAGGTAAAATAAGGTCTTAGAAAAGCCTTCTAGTGTTTTATCCACAGACTCTTTAAACACTTGAATGTCCTTAACAAGGATGGTCAGAGTCTTGTTAAGACAGTAGATGGCTGGGTCCACAACTGGAATTGTCTACTTCTTAAGAAACCCTTGCTCAATAAGTTGCTGCTGAGAAAAATGCTTGGGAGGAATAAATAACTTGTCTCAATTAGGCCAGTCATCATACAAAACTGGTGTCAGAAGCGAGTGCACTGGGAGGTTTTTGAAAGTTTGGGGAATATTAAAGGGAGCACAAATGGTTAACCTTACAAAATTCAGATGCAGGTTTTTTCAGCTTGAGATAGGTATGCACTGTATGATTAAGGACTGAAATGGAATCTTTAAAGTAGAAATAAGAACAACGTTTTTTTTTCATTTTGGATAAGAATAGTTCTCATGTTTCCCATTGGGGGGAATTCCCTCTCACTTCCTGTTTCACAGCCATAACAGGAAGTCAGAGGAAATCCCTGCAAAGTGAGAAAAATTCCTGATTGTCACCAGGGTCACCAGAACTAGTGTCCCCATTGCAAGATTTCCCATCTATTCAAACAGACAGCAACAAAAAAAATTGGACAGGTGTTCTAGCCCTTCTACGCTCTATCCAAACCTAAAAAAAAATGTTGTCTTCAATTATACTTTGAGGGCAGGAGGGCAAATCAGAGACAGACTCTGAAGGAGAATGTGAGGATACTTGCTTTCATTTCCTGTGTTCCAATTCAGGTATTATGGAGCTGATTTGTGACATAAAAGTTGGCATGGTTGCAGAAACATCCTCCCTGGATAACAAAAAAAAGGGGTAAATGCTTGAATGAGTTAGGAAATACTTTAAGGACTGTGAGGACACCAGAAGGGGACAATTGTCCAGGCAAGATAAGTTACATAATTTACAATACACTGCATTTTTCTAGGCTCGTCTCTGATCATCACAGGCTATGTTTATACACAGTCAAGTGGCCTATCAAAAACATGTCCATGATGCAATTTGGGTCCCAACCCATAAGTTAAAGAATAAATGCACTTATTACCCAATTGCCCCAACCTAAACTAACCCACCTACACCTCGATCTGCCTAGGTTACAGAGGTAATGTGAAATGCACATTACAGCTCATAGCCAGGCTGTGTTTTATGCCATTTCCCTTTATTTGTTGTACATAGCCCCATAAATGTTTGCGGGAGCGTGAGACCCATGCCGCTAGATGTATACAATCACTAGAAGCCATGGCTATTGAATCAAGATAAGTAGGCATCTGTGGAGGGGGAACTTTAGGTCAAAAAGTTCACTTATTATTTAGGAAACACTGCTCTAGAGAAATAAAAATATATATATTATTACAAAAAGTTTTGCAATTGCCAAACACAAAGAAATCAGTTTCCAGTTCCTTGCTACACAGCTAACAACATAAACGAATAAAACTAAATCAACAGAATATGTTATAGATGGAAGATCTGCACCGTAAACACAATCACATATTTTTCTGTGGCAAAATCCTTTACTACACTACTGTTCTTTTTATTTATATTTGTGATGTGTAATAAAAACCCAGTTGTTTACTATAGTTGTCTCAATTTCTATATTATATTGTTTACTGGCTGTTAGCAGAAACAGCTCTTTCCCAGGTTACAGGAAGAATATAAAAGAATTATTTTGTGGCTGTATACTATCCTTGTCGCTAAGATGTTTTATTGAAACATCCTTCAACATTTGCCATACAGACAGTACAACTTCCTTTGACCTCTCTTTTCCCAGCAGCATAAAGTTACCGTGTGTATATAGGAATTATTGTAGATTGGAGTGCACAGATTTATGTTCAGTGGAAAAGATGTGTTTCGAATGACCTACAGGCATTTAGAATAATTCATTTCAAGAGTATAGTTGGCCAGGTGCATTGGCTGCAAGCTAAGTTCAAGGAGTAAGTGTAAGTTCAAGTATATTAAAAAAAAAGTCTATTTATTGTCATATTATGCCTGCTATACGATTAAATTCATGTATCAATATGCACTTACATTTCAAGTTTCTTAATTGTATGTACTGTATAAGGTGGAAAAGCTGTGCATGTGCTTCTTCATTGGTGGAGGTCTTCTCACTTACTCTCTCACTTGATAAATTATTTGATTAACTTACTAAGCATAATTGAATTGGAACCACCTGATTTTTCTGGCATAATTCTGATTCAAATTTGCCGTGTGTGAATGAGTTTCAGAGACTTATGCAGGCCATACATGGGTCAAATTCTGAACAAATTTTATTTTGAAAATCAGAAATTTCGTGCATTTTGAGATCCAGTGGTGCTACCATTGATTTTAAAAATTAGATCAACCAAGCCTTTAATGTCATCTCGGGTTGCTACAGAAAATAATTTCAGTAGCTTAGATGTGCCAAAAAAACCGAGCAAATATGATGTTTTATTTTCGACACAATAAGTAGGCATGGTACATTTGGTCATAGTTGATTTGGTGCAACAAAGACATGAAAGTAATTAATGAAAATAAAATAAAAAAGGAAATCATTGTACTATAACATATAAATCACATGTGGAAAGGATTTTAAACTTAACCCCTAATCTTTAAATTCACCCTCAAATTCTTTAAATGAATCCTAACAAAAACACTTTAAACCTAACCTTAAACAAAAGCAGACTGCAAAAAGTGATTTGACGTCAGCTCCAGCTTCTGTGAGACATTGGTAATGTCATCGTGCATATATCACTTGATCTCATTGAAATCCATCCCTTAAGCCCCGTACACACGTACTGATCGTCGGCCGAATGATCGGCCGTCTTTTGTCCAGGGCTGTCGTGTCTGTTGAAAACTGCAAAAGACTGCACAACTTTCCTTGTCTTTTTTCTTTTCTGAGCATGCCCAGTCTTGCTAATCTGCTGTCTGTCGGCCGAAATCTGTACTGACTGGCGAACAATCGGCCGTTCTGGTGACAGCCAACAAATATTTTAATGCCTGCACGACAGATTCTGTTCGACCAAAAATGCGCTGTCGGCTGTCGGAAGCATCATACTAACAAGCCTACAATCGGCCGATCAGTCGAGATTGATTTGTAAATGACAGCTCTGGTCTCTTACAGCAATGACTGCTCTGGAGACCACAAATTCTCAAAAGAAGGTCACATAGCCCGTGTGTGTTAATCAGCGGCTCCTTACACATACACAGCCTAGCAAATGGATCACATAACAGTGCAGAGTTGAGTGATTATTTCGTTTTATGAATGTCGTGATAATCAATGTGTTATACATAGCACTGGTCTGACATTGCTGATTGCTCTTTCAAAAAAGTTAAAGCTCACACAGCACTGCAGCTTTATGCAATCTATAGGCTGGGCTTTGTATGTGTAAATGCAGCCATTGATAGACACACAGAGATACCGTTCTGAGTGATCTGTCACTATTATAAATGAATGATCAGTGATATTTGTTCATTCATAATAGTAAAAGATCACTCAGTACAGTGTCATTTTTTCTGCTAATTGTTCATTCATAATAATGAAAGACCACTCAGCTAAGTGAAGAGTAGTGCTCTGTGTTGGTTGTACCTCCCTCTACAGGAAATGGGTGAAGTTACAGTCAGAAAATAAAGGTAAGTTTAGAGGAAAAAAGGGCCCCAATCAGAACAGGACCAAGTGCTATATCTATTTAACTTCCTCTTGGAAGTAAGGTAAATAAATTAAAATAATAATAATAATAATAATAATAACAGTTCTTCTTTACCACTTCCATACCGCCAGCCATCATATGACTTAGGTTTGAGTGGAGATATCTGGATGATGGTGGCAGCTACAGGCATCATTCAGATATCTTTTTTTTTCAGCTGGCGATTCCCTGCACAATAAAATCAATCAAAGCGCCCCCTGCGATCAGTGAGCCGGGGAAGGAATCTGCCGGTGGTGGAAGTTTACCATAGAGCTAATAAAAAATCAAGAATTTGCGCTAGGACAAAAAAACATATAACAACAATAATGAGTATGAGTCCAATGAATGGGTCCTGAGCTGCTAGCACAATGTCATATTGGTGAAGGATAGTAAAGTACAATCAAATAAAATAGCAGTGCTCAGAGTATGTATTCCAGACAGTCCTCCAGTGAGATATACATGAACACTGTGAGAAGAAATTGATATATCCACCACCAAGGAAACTAAAGCATGCAACCTCTTGCCAGATAACACTGGATAAAACAGCGGTCAAATATAGCATGTGTCAAACACTTGGACATTTAAATCCAATCAGAAAAAGGCATGTGTCAATCTTTTGGACATTTGGATCCGATTACACAATCCACATAGGCACAGATTTCAAGGCACATACGTGGAAAAATAACAGAGCAATCATTGCGCAGACATCTTTAAAAGTATTTATTAAACTAGTAAAAACTGCACACAGGATACTCACACTTTCTCCAATTCAACAAGCATAAAAAAGGCAAAGATGTGGCATGGATTTGTTTCATGCAAAAAACATGGCCGACCTCCAGTAGTATGTAACCCCAACATCATATGGTTAGGCTCCTCCTGACATGTTTCATCATAGATGACATCATCAGGGGCCCATTGTGCCTTGGAATCTGTGCCTATGCGGATTGTGTGTGTTCGGATCCAAATGTCCAAGAGATTGACACGTGCCTTTTTCTGATCGGATTTAAATGTCCAAGCATTTAACACATGCTATATTTGACCGCTGTTTAATCCAGTGTTATCTGGTAAGAGGCTGCATGCTTTAGTTTCCTTGGTAGTGGATATATAGATTTCTTCTCACAGTGTTCATGTATATCTCACTGGAGGACTGTCTGGAATACATACTCTGAGCACTGCTATTTTATTTGATTGTACTTTACCATAGAGCTGACCAAGGACCAGATGCTCCCCGGTCCTCTCTATGACTCTCGGAGGCCGGGCACGATGTTATGACATCACGCCCTGCCTCAGGAGTTGTAAACACTGGCGTGTGTTCAGCTGGAAAGCCTGATCTTTTTTTTTTTTTTATCTCAGGCTTTCCAGCATAGAGGAGATATGTGGGGATCTCTCCATAATGAGTACATTTCATGCCCTATTCTTATCACAAGGGGTGTTTACATTGCTTGTAATATAAATAAATGTGATCAAAAAAATAAAAAAATAAAGGGAAGGGAAAAAAAAAGATAATTAAAATAAACAATAATAAAAAAAATTAAAGCGCCCCCTGTCCACGTGTTTTTGCATGCAGAAGCGAACGCATACGTAGGTTGCATCTGCATATGTAAACAATGTTCAAACCCCTACATGTTAGTTATCACTACGAATGTTAGAGCAAGAGCAATAAATTAATGCTAGATCTCGTCTATAACTCTAAACTGGTAACCTGTATAAAATTTTAAACCGTAGCCTATGGAGACTTTTAAATACCGAAGCTTGGCGCCATTCCATGAGTGTGCACAATTTTAAAGCGTGACATGTAAGGTATGTATTTATTCAGAGTAACATCATTTTTCAAATTATACAAAAAAATGGGCTTACTTTACTGTTTTTTTTTTTTTTAATTCATGAAAGTGTTTTTTTTTAAAAAAAACAAATGCCATGTGACATAAAAAATTGTATTGACCGCCATTTTATTCCCTAGGGTCTCTGCTGCTCTGCTGGGGGGTTCTGAGTAATTTTCTAGCAAAAAATTATGATTTTTACATGTAGGAGAGGAATGCCGTAATTTGTGTCGTATGCAAGCGGTTAAAAGGTTAGTTCCCTTTCTGCATTTTTTCCCAAAACTCCCCCATGGTAAAATCAACCATTGCTAATAGAGGGTGGGAGAGTGTTCAGCACATAGGCGGATTTTAAACTGCTGAGGGCGCACTTAAAATGTACCTTGCATTTGCTGTTTAGCCAGGACGGGGTAGGTGTGGAGGAGCTGTTGGCCACCTAGAACATTTTACAGGCAGGCTGTGCAGGATGCACATGTATGCAGTGGGAAAAGGGAGCTTTTAAAAATCTGAACAGTGTCTTGCAGTGTTGGGTTTTTGCACTCTGATTCTGTATTCAACCTGCCTGAATCATCTAACTATGCTCCTACTACAAAATGCTACTGTACTTGGTTTGCTTCTAGTCAGCTATCATTATCTAGGCTTTCTCCTGTTTTGCAATTTGTTGTGTTAGCAGTGTAACAGCCACAACAGTGGAGGTTGCACCATGGCAAGAGTTGTGCACCCCTAGGGGTGACAGAAAGTAACCACTGCCCCCATGGCTATAGTATACTTTATACTGTGTGTACGAGGCATTAAAAAGACCTATGGATAGTTCAACACTTTCTTGTTGCATGACCAAAATTGTAATAGGTATAATGGAAAATTCAAGAAAGCAAGCTGCCCTGAATATATTCTAGACAGAAAAAAAGGACCCCAGGAGATCCCAGTGAGTAAAACACTATGGAAATAAAAATGAAAACAGGATGTCTTGAGATTACAATAGGATGATTATGAGGAGGCAACTGGACAAAAAAAAAAAAAAAAAACACAAGGTGAGGAAGGCTACATTATGCTCAATTATAGGGAGACTCTGTATTTATCAATACCTTGGCATTGTCTGAAGATGATAAGCAAGATGTGCAGCAAAAAAAGCTATGGGTACATTACCAGTCTAACCGATTTTATGCCTGCCAGGAACATCATACATGACACATACATTTTCAGTATAACAGATCAAGGTCAGTCAGAGACTATAGATCAATATGTCACCAAGCTGAGGCAGCTAGCTGCAACATGTGAATTGAGAGCATTGCATAATGAACTCATTAGATAGAATAATGCTTGGATCAAGGGATAACAATGCAAGATAAAGAATTCTGAGAGTGTCTAAACAGAACTTACAAATAGAAATACACATGTGCAGAAGTCATGAGCTCACAGTGTTTCAAATACAATCAATGCAAGACAGTAAGCCAGAGATGAAGACCCCATTCACACTGTCAAACCTGCGATTATATGCGATTAGAGGACATTTCTAAATGCCTATAAATGCCTGTATTGATTTCTCAATAGTGCCATTAACACTTAGCATTTACCTGCATTCAGATGAATCAGTTTAGCTGCATTCAGAGAAAATAGAATTATGTGCATCCAAGATCTGATTTAAAACCCAAAAAATGGCTAAACATATGCAAATGTACCTAAGACCTCATTCACACCGGAGCGTTTTGGAGTCGTGGGCAAATTCCAGAATTGAAGCAGAATGCAGGACGCGTTTGTGCTATCCTTATTTCCCAATGTCACCCCAAACATAGTTCAATTTTGCAACGACTGTCGTGCGACAAAATGCGTGAAAATCATTGCAAAAAAAGCAACGCTAAACCTGCCTGGCTTAGTGCTTAAATTTGGTACATAAGCCTCTTTGGTGTGTTTCTGGAGGGGAGGGAGGCCCGTTAAAAAAAAAAAATGCAATTCTGCAGCAATGCATATAAACAAGTCTAAAAGCATCTAAACCTGCTGTATGTTAAGAACATCTAAAGGCTGAAAAAAATTATCTGGGAAGCAAAGAAGTTGTTTCGACTTTTCCAATCACTTCTCCAGCATTTAGGACATCTAATGACATGTAAATAAGGCCAAAGACTGTGCATTATACTGCAAAAAATACATCTCAAGGAGGAGCACTAGCCAATCATAAAAGCACAAGTCAACAAAGGGGTAAGAATTAGATGTAAATATTGTGGAGGCAGCCATACCAATGGCAGAGAGCACTGTTCTTCATGTGGGGAGACATGCAGTATATGCAAAAACAGCTAAATCAGGTTGTTCAAATTTGCAGGCAGACAACAAGAGAAATAATACAAATAGCTATCGTCCCATTTACAATATACAAGATAATTACTACAATCAAGGACTGTGTGTGGCCTCATCCTGATTGGGTACCTTGGGCCTAGGCCTTGCCTACACAAAATTACTAAAGAAAAAAATGCTACATTATAGAAGAAAATTTGAAATCTGGGGAAAAAATGTTTTACTCTTGCAGTAGGTCCCTTAAAGTATTGATAAACCCAGGCCCCTGCATTCACTATATCTGGTCTCCCACAGCACACAGAACATGAAAATGCAATTATTTTAGTAAATATAAACTGCTAAATACCTTTTCTCATCAGCAGTTAGAGCAGTCTTGTGACTTCTATCAGTGTCTGAATAAAGCTTGTAGGAGGAGTTTTAATTCTTTTCTTACTCTCCTGTGAGGCTGCATGACCCCTGACCCTCTGTCTGACAAGTGCTGATTGACACACCAAACTGAGCATGTGCAGAATGCCTTCAAGGCTCAGTTCTATCAGCAGATGGATTGAGGGCAGTAGAAGAAGGACAGGGTCAGATTTACTGCAAATACAGACTGATTTTACTGTTTTGGGTTTAGTAACACTTTAAGTGTTCATTTCAACAGGTATTGTGTGCTGTTCTGGTTACAAATGTGTCCAGACATAATTGCATCAAGCATACAAAGGAACCTTTTATGATCCACAGATTACCAACTCTACCCTGTTGTAAGCTAAGCATGGGTTTATTCTCTATTCTATGACAGAAAATAACTGTATTCTTGTACTGTACAATTAGTTTCACGGAGTTCATTAAAGAACATTTGATCAGAAGTAAAAGAGTGGCAACTGGGTTATGCTGCCACCTACAGGAGAATAGGACACTGGTAAAAAAAAAAAAAAAAAAAAGCCTTTAGCCTGTCAGGACCTTTATCTCTTAATTTCTGTCTGTCTACTGGCCATTCTTTCCACAACCTTATGGATTGAAGTTTCCCCCCGTACTGTTTACGTTCTATTTCTAAGGACTACATATCCCATGGTACCTTGTTGCCTGCAAGCAGTGATTTCTGTACTGACTCTACCTTCTGAAACTCCTCCTCTCAGCACCTCTGTAGTTCAGAGGGTAGGCTCTGTGAAATGTGTGACACAGCAGTGCCTACTCACTTGACATAGTGAACACACGTCACAGAATTCATGGACTTAATGGTGTGGGTCTTCCTAAAGTAAGTTTACAAACTTATTGATCATTCAGAGTAATACCAGTAGACTAGAAATAATTGAAATGGAAAATAGAAATGAATATATGAATTTACACTTTGACTATAGATACACCTAAAGTGGAACTTCACCCTTAAAGGGATGTTCCTCTTTTCTGCCATCTCCCTCCCTTGGGTATCAGATTTTGACAGGTACCCACCCTTACTTCTGCCCAGATCATCTAGGCATTGTGAGTGAAAGTTTGACCCCCCCCCCATGCCCGCACGTCACAGGTCCCAGAAGGCTGTGGGACCATTCACAGGGCGCAGTGTGACTCACGTATAGTAACTAAGTAGAACTACTACACTACTGTACTTAAGTACCGAAAGGCGGTATCTGTACTTTCCTAGAGTAGAATTTTTTTCTCCTACCACTTTTACTTCACTACATTTTTTCGATGATTTCAATACTTCTACTCTGATATTTTTTTTTGTGCTGCATAGTTACTCGTTACAATTATAAAAATTACCACTGCCAGAACAGTAGATGGCAGGTTTCATGAAGCTCAAAACATGTTTATTATCAGCGCATACGAAAATAAAAGCTACTGTATGAATAAATAAAAGCTGCATTTGAAATAATAAAAAACAATATGATGTTCAAACTTTTGACTTCTTTCTTTAATAACTACATAGCACAGTACTTGTACTTTTACTTTCAGTACTTGAGTAGCAATTTTTTTTCAAAACTACTGGTACTTTTACTTTCAGTACTTGAGTAGCAAAATTTTAAAAAAAACTACTTGCAATACTTAAGTACAAAAAATGTTGAATACTTTAGTACTTCTACTCAAGTCACTTTTTGATCGAGCACTTGTACTTTTACTCAAGTATGGGTTTCGAGTACTTTATACAACTCTGCTCACGCATGTGACAAAAATCTTATCTACTGCAAAGAGTCACAGCTGGCTTACCACAGTTAGCATGGTGGTGCCAGGGACCCGAAGACCGGCGAAGAACTGGCCCAGGTGACGACAGCGCTGGATTCCTGGACAGGTGAAAGTTCTTTTATTAAAGGCAACCCCCACAGTATTTTCAGCTGCTTACTTTTATTTATTTTCTTTTGGGGGGGCTGGGGGGCTGAAGAACCTCTTTAACAAGGAATGGATTTGTCTGTGTGTGGCTTAATAAAGGCATACTTTGAACTTATTTCAAATGTATACATCAATATCTGAAAATATGAAGTTTCTCTGATTTTCAAAAAGCCTTTTATGTAAGTAATAGCTTACTATACTAAACTGTTTGGCAGAGCATTTTGTAAATGCATGTGAAGCTGCACAGAAAAAAAACATGATGGGATCTGTGTCATAATCAATTTGTGTTTTTTTTTTTTTTTTTACAAAAATGCATTTACTAAAGAGGTTCAAGGAAATGCGTGTAAAATGCAAAAAAAATATACATTACATTTTACATATAATACATGTATTCTACATGCATTTGACATGCATTGTATTACAGCAGGGTTCTCCTTCCCTTGGAAAACTTATTTAAAAAACCCACCAAAGACATACTTGGAAATTCACAAATAAGAAACAACCAAAAGGGTAAAGCGTTTTTAAAAAAAGTTTAAACCAGTCATTGACTGCTTAACCAATTTAAGACCGGAAGATTTTGCTGCTTAATGACCAGGCCCTATTTTGCAATTCGGCACTGCGTTACTTTAACGGACAATTGTGCGGTCATGCGACACCCAAACTAAATTGACGTCCTTTTTTCCCACAAGTAGAGCTTTCTTTTGGTGGTATGTGATGACCTGTGCGATTTTTATTTTTTGCGCTATAAACAAAAAAAGAGCAGCAATTTTGAAAAAAAAAAAAAAACAACTATATTTTTCACATTCTGCTGTATAACATTCCCCCCCAAAAATTTTTAAAAATCAAAATTTTTTAACATTTTAGGCCAATTTGTTTTCTGCTAAATATCTTTGGTAAAAAAAATCGCAATAAGCGTATTTTGATTGGTTTGCGGAAAATTATTGCATTTACTAACTACAGAAAAGATTTATGTCATTTTTATTGTTTTTTTGTTTTTCTAGTAATGGCGGCGATCTGCAATTTTTTGCGGGACTGCAACATTTTGGCGGACAGATCGGACCCCTAACTGACATTTCTGACACTTTTGGGGGTACCAGTGTCATTACAACAGTAATCAGTGCTAAAAATTTGCACTGTTACTGAAATAATGCCAGGGAAGGGGTAATATTATTGGTGATCAAGGGGTTAAATGTAAGCCTAGGGGAGTGATTCTAACTGTGGGGTGGGGGGGGGGGGTTTGGGCTTGTGAGATGACCACAGAGACATAGCAGGATCGCATGGTCTCTGTGATCATCTCAGGGAGAAGGACAGACAGCTGTGTTTACATCAGCCGTCCGTCCTTCTCTGTCAGCGGGGGGGAGATCGCGGATTGCTGGCGGTCATCAGAGCCGCCTGTCACACGTACTGGCTTCCCCGCTGACAAGCGGGGACGGGAGAGCACCGCCGGTGCCGCGTGCTAGCACCATAGCTCCTCCTAGGTGAGCGCCGTACATGTACGGGACTTTGCCTGGGAGAGCAGACCTGCCGCCAGCTGGTCGGCAAGTGGTTAATATTGAAGTGAAAGTGTATAAATCATGAACATACATTCGATTTAATCCCTATATTCTTTCTACTTTATTTGAAATTTTTACCAGTAAAATGTTTTTTTAATTTTTGCAGGTAGTACAGGTTAAGCTAAACGAATACATTGTATAGACATGAAAAGGCACTGTGGTAGTAACAGTCAAGGTATTCACACGCTTTGGTCTTTAGTGCCGGTTCACACTTATGCGATGCGGGAAGGCTGCGAATTCGCAGCCTGTTCCCGCATCGCAACACGCACCCCAGGCAGTTCACACTGCCATATGCGATACGCTGGGGGTGTCAATGTAATCTTAACGACACCCCCAGTTTGATCGCATATCGCAGTGCGATCGTGCAGTTCGCACAGGATCGGATCGCACAAGTGTGAACCGCTGTGCGATCCGATCCTGATGCGGCTGCAAAAATGCCTCCTGTGCGTGTTTGCTGCGGGTGCGATGCGAATTTAGCCATAGAAACTGTATGGCTAAACTCGCACCGCACAGCCGATCGCATGTAATGTCGGAGCAGTGCGCTCCGACATTACATGCGAACCCCGCACACGCAGAAGTGTGAACCGGGGCTCACTCAGCAAGTTCTAAAGTTAGAAGATCGGTATTAAAGCCAAGCAACTGGCATTTGGGGAAGGAAAGCTGTGGCTCTTGTATTTAGAAGCCCTAGTGTCATTTAGTAGCCCTCTCTACCCTTGGTCATTTATATAAAACCTTTTATTAATGATTGGTTCACAGAATACAAGGTGTTCTGTGAATGGCCATGGGTTGATGAGAGCAGATAAGGTTTTTGTTAATGAAAGCTGCAACCCTCCTAGCCACAGCAGGCCACACATACAATGCAAAATGTGGTAACCGGTTTGAAGAAAATTGTCATATGTACAGTACAGAGCAGCAATTTGCTCATTTAGTACACCCGAGCAAAAGTACTTTTTCACACTTAAGGAACTGTTACATTTTCTGTGCCTTGAGTTTTACTTTTAGCCAATATCTATGCTCTAACATTTTTAAAATAACCAGTTGTTTGCCTTTTAAACAATTTAAGAAATAATTTTTGCTTAGTAGTATCTCTGGAAATGTTTTATTTTGGGCAGATCTCTGGAGATAGAGTTATACACTCCATTTTTGAGAAACTTTTGTAAGTTGCCTCTGGTGCTTTTGCATCTGGGAATTGGCATCCACTTATATTCTAAAACAGCTCTGCTTAATTTGTTGAAATTGTCAAATTGCTGCTGTGTTGCTTGGAGTCAATCTGTCTTCAGAGCATGCTGACATCTGAGTGTTTGAAGAGGGGATTAAGTAAGCATACGTAGTAGTAATGATCATTTTACATAGTTGTAATATGTCTTAAAGTATAACTATAATGGTTTTGGTTAATTCAAACTTTTTTTTCACATTCATAAGTTTTTAAAGCTGAATTTCAGGAATTCAGCTACTTTGTAAAAAGTGAAGGAACATTATGAGTTAACTCCAAGGAGGTGCATGACATTTCCTAGACTTATCTCTTTTATTTATATCTGACAAGTTTAAAGTACTCCAGAAGACAACTGTCTGCTGTATTTCTGGGAGCCTGATGCTGATAATTCAGATCTTAGCAACTTCAATAGTAAAGTCGCTGCAGCTGCTATGCCTGCACCTCCCCTCTTCATGCCCAATCGCAGAAGCCTTTGTATTATGTGATCTTATTCTCAAAATACAAAGGCTTCTGCAAATGGGCTGCAGCAGTCATCCTAACATGAATGGGCAGGGGGGGGGGGGAGAGAGAAAGAGATCAGAATCGCATCTAAACAGCATCAACTTGCACTGTAGCTGTTCCATGAACTCACACTAGAAAACGGCATTAAATCACACCACATCAGTCTGATGGCGAGCATTTTTCAACCTACCTCTCTTGAGCTTAGGACATCCTGGATTTGCCCCAGTCTGAGACTGGAAAGTGAAAGCAGAGGCAGGAAAGTGATGAGTTCAACTGTGTTACTTTGCTTTCACCCCCTATCAGCATACTTTTCAGCTCATGAGCTGATTGGCTTCTTGCACTGCTTCCTCCTCTTGCACTCCAGTCCTCCCATACCGGAACTGCAAGAGGCTGATCAGGTCAACTTCTGGTACTCACAATGCTTATATTTAAATAAAATAATGAAGGATGTACTAATACAGTAATTACAAAGCTGCATTATTGTGTATTTTTATATCTACCTAGAGTTCAGCTTAAAATTACTTCTCTATTACTCAACACTTTAAATTAACCTTTAACAGATTTCTAATACAGACCCAACCTTCCCTTTAAATGTAACTACTTCAATACAGTGCACTTTCCCTCCCTTCCTGCCAGGCCAATTTTCAGCTTTCAGCGCTGTCACACTTTGAATGACAATTGCGTGGTCATGCGACACTGTACCCATATGACATTTTTTATGATTTTTTTCACACAAATAGAGCTTTGTTTTGGTGGTATTTAATCACCGCTGGATTTTTTCTTACAAAAAAAAAAAAAAAAAAAGTTTTTCTTATTTTCTGTGAGTAAATTTTGAAAATAAGTAATTTTTCTCCTTCACTGATGTGCACTGATGGGGCAGCACTGATGGGCACTGATAGGCTGCACTAATGGTCACTGATGAGGTGGCACTTATGGGCACTGAGGAGGAGATACTAATATGCCGCACTGATGGGCACTGATAGGTGGCACTGATGAGCACTGATAGGCAGCACTGATGACCACTGATAGACAGCACTGATGGGCACTGAAAGGCAGCACTGATGGGCACTGAGAGGAGGCACTGATGGGCACATCAGAAAGAGCTACAATTTTGAAAAAAAAAAAAAAACAATATTTTTCACATTCTGCTATATGACATTCTCAAAAAAAAATTAAAAAATCAAATTTTTTTAACATTTTAGGCCAATTTGTTTTCTGCTACATATTTTTGGTGAAAAAATTGCAATAAGCGTATTTTGATTGGTTTGCGCATAAGTTATCGCGTCTACTAACTACGAGAAAGATTTATGTAATTTTTATTTATTTATTTTTTTTCCTGGTAATGGCGGCAATCTACGATTTTTTGCGGAATTGCGACATTGCGGCGGACAGATCGGACCCCCTGGCTGACATTTTTGACACTTTTGGGGGGAACAGTGGCATTATTACAGTAATCAGTGCTAAAAATATGCACTGTTACTGTAATAATGACACTGGCAGGGAAGGGGTTAACATTATGGGTGATCAAGGGGTTAAATGTAAGCCTAGGGGAGTGATAATAACTGTGGGGGGGGGGGTGTGGCTTCTTAAATGACCATAGAGACATGTTATCCTATATAGAAGGATCACATGGGCTATATGACCATTCCAGTGAGAAGATTGGTCAGCTGGCGGTGCGCAGGAGCGGCTGCCTGCCACCGTAAAGGTGCGGCGGGTGGTCGTAAAGCGGTTAAGCAGTGTGTTTAATTTTATAGCTAACATTGGTATTATATCCTCACCATTAAACTTATCAGAGCTTTGATTGACTAGACAATCATAGGAATAGACAAGATAATACATATTTATAATAAATAGGGGAGATACAAAACCACCCCACATTTGTTTCACCGGAGAATGCAAAATCTAGTGCAGTTCTGAAAAGAAACCAATCAGTTTCCAGGATTATTGACAAAGTGTAATTGAACAAGCTGCACCAGATTCTGAGTGCTCCAATTTTAGTAAATCTTCCCCAGTATATCAAAGATATATTTCGGACAGTTTTTAGCAACAGTATTTCAAAAATACATTAAAATATTTGGACCTGAATACAAAACTAAACTAAGGAGTGTTTCTACTTGTAACAAAATAAAAAAAGCAATAATTGTCCACTCAGTGTCGGTTCACATTTGTGCGGCTTGCGAGATCGCATGTCATTCGGAGCGCACTGCTCCTTCATTACATGCGATCTCCTGTGCGGATGCGAGTTCAGCCAAACACTTTGTATGGCTGAATTCGCACTGTATCCGCACCAAACACGCACATGAGTCATTTTTTCAGCCGCATCAGAATCGGATCGCACAGTGGTTCGATTTAAGGGGTTAAAAATAAACTGCGTGCAGCTATGGCTTGTTTTTACTGTTCCTTTACTGCTTACTCCAACCTTACTTTTGGTCTTGCACTCTGATTTCACTATATACAGAATATACACTCACTGGCCACATTATTAGGTACACCTGTTTAATTGCTTGGTAACACAAATTGCTAATCAGCCAACCACATGGCAGTTACTCAATGCATTTAGGCATCTAGATGTGGTGAAGATGACTTGCTGTAGTTCAAACCGAGCATCAGAATGGGGAAAATATGGGATTTAAGCAGGGCCGGATTAAGAGCATCATGGGCTTGGTGCTGAGGATTTTGAAGGGCCTTAAGGGCCGTGCCTTGGCATGCACCCAGAGGAGGAAGGGTGCAGCCATGCATGCCTAATTCAACATGGGATGCTGTCTCTGAAGCCCATAAACACATCCATGCATCGGCAACTGTCCCTCCTTGTCCGGCCTTCGTGCTGTGTGGGGAGGTTCTGAGGGAGCTGCCTGGGGAAGCGAGCATAGAAGCCAGACTTCTGTGTTTACAAGTGACAGAAGAGCGGTAACAGTGAATATGGCCAACCTGGGGCCTATATAAAGGGAGGGGCCTGGAGCTGCAGCTCCAATAGCCCCTACGTTAATCTGGCCCTGGATTTAAGTGACTTTGAATGTGGCATGGTTGTTAGTGCCAGGCAGGCTAGTTTGAGTGTTTCAAAAACTGCTGATCTATTGGAATTTTCATACACAACCATCTCTAGGGTTTACAGAGAATAGTCCGAAATAGAGAAAATATCCACTGAGTGGCAGTTCTGTGGATGAAAATGCTTGATTGTTGATGTCAGAGTTTAGAGAGAATTGACAGACTGGTTCGAGATGATAGAAAAGCAACAGTAACTCAAATAACCGCGCGTTAAAACCACGGTATGCAGAATACCATCTTTGAACGCACAACACATCGAACCTTGAAGCAGATGGGCTACAGCAGCAGAAGAACACATCGGGTGCTACTCCAGTCAGCTAAGAACAGGAAACTGAGGTTACAATTTGCACGGGTTCACTGAATTGGACAATAGAAGATTGGAAAATTTTTGCCTGGTCTAGATGAGTCTGAATTTCAGTTGCGGCATTCAGATGGTAGGGTCAGAATTTGGCGTAAACAACATGGAAGCATGGATCCATCCTGTCTTGTATCAATGGTTTAGGCTGGTGGTGTAATGGTGTGGGGGATATTTTTCTTGGTACATCTTGGGCCCCTTAGTACCAATTGAGCATTGTTTTAAACACCACGGCCTACCTGAGTATTTATTGTTGTTGACCATGTCCATCCCTTTATGACTACAGTGTACCCATCTGCTGATGGCTCCTTCCAGCAGGGTAATGCACCATGTCACAAAGCTCAAATCATCTCACCACTGGTTTCTTGAACATGACAATGAGTTCACTGTACTCCAATGGCCTCCAAGGTCACCACATGTCATTCAAGTTGAGCACCTTTGGGAGGTGGTGGAACAGGAGATTAGCACCATGTATGTGCAGCCAATCTGCAGCAACTGTGTGATGCTATCATGTCAATATGGACCAAAATCTCTGAGGAATGTTTCCAGCACCTTGTTGAATCTATGTATGTTTATGTATTTATGTATGTATTCCCTCTGGATTATGCAGTTACGAACTACAGTGTGTGTGTTTTTTAAAATGAAAAGGCTAAACACTTTTTCTCACACCGCAGCTGTGTGGTCACGTGACCCCCCTCCAAACTTCTTCCTCGATCTATGCAAAGCAGCGGGAGGGGGTAAGATTCCCCTGTAATGTCACCAGGCCAGCAGAAGGAAGTCACGTGACCGCACAACTGTGGTGTGGAAAAGGGTATTTAGCCTTTTCATTAAAAAAAAAAAAAAAACACACCACACACTATAGTTATTAACTGCACAATCCAAAAGGAAAGCAAGTATTTCAGCTGCTTATTGCTGCTGAATAGCGGTGGGAGGGGTGGGGAGGAGAGCCGCTCTCACACTGTTCTCACATGCTGGTAACCACACACACATATAAACTCACTGGCAACTTTAATAAGTACACCCTGCTAGTACTTTTACCTTCAGAACTGCCTTATAGTGGCTGTAGCCATTAAAGAAAAAAAAAAAAGATCCTGTTCCTTTAAGGCGGCGCTTGTGCCATGTAATTTGTCCTTTCCTATGTAGTAATATACCTGGTTGATCCTGCCTGTTCCTGTGTGTGCTGACCACAGTAATCATGGCTGCTGAGCCATAATACTGTGGTCAGTTTATGTGCCTCCATCATCCCGCTCTCTACTGTGGGTCTTTCCCCACTAAGAGGCCCTTTCAGGCAGAAAGGGAGGGGGGAGGGGAAAGACCCACAGTAGAGAGCGGGATGATGGAGGCACATAAACTGACCACGGTATTATGGCTCAGCAGCCATGATTTCTGTGGTCAACACAGACATGGGGACACAGGAACAGGCAGGATCAACCAGGTATATTACAACATAGGAAAGGACAAATTACATGGCACAAGTGCCACCTTAAAGGAACAGAATCTTTTTTTTAATAGTTACAGCCACTTTACGTCAGTTCTGAAGGCAAAAGTACTAGCAAGGTGTACCTAATAAAGTGGCCAGTGAGTGTGTGTGTGTGGTTACCAGCATACAACAGCAGCCTGTTAATGATTTGTACAGCAAACAACTGTCACCTGTCACTACCAGGACAGTGATACATTTGTTTTTCACAATTTACAGCTCTCTGTGTGAATTAACCCTAAAGAAAAGAGATTACGTCTAAAGAAAGAGACTTCTGTTCATCACGTTTTTTTTTGTCTTTACTTGGACTTTTTTTTGGCAAATATTCTTTTCCCATTTTTATTGATATAGTATGGAACTTATTTTTTGTTACACTGAGCACTTTATTACAATAAGATTATGTTATTTTTTTATGGATTCATTTTATAACAGAGAATAATGGTTCACTGTACTGCTGTTTAGGGTTAAGGGTTAAGGTTAGCACTGTATTTATTTACTTATCAGCCTGTAAATTGGCTATCATAACCAATCTAAAATCACCACCTGATTCTTTATTTGCTTTCTTTTACAAAAGATCAATCTCGTTTCAGCAGGCATAAAGGCTTATATGCATCATCAGCCATCAATATTTTCTAGGATGCTAAAAATATCGGCAACAGACACCACTGTCGTTTTTTTTTTTTTTTTTTTTTTTTATAATGTAGATTTGTGTTACACTTATGTGATCAGTGTGATTATTGGTCCTGTTAGTCCTGTGATCAATATCGGTTCTTTTGGTCTTGTTATCAGTATTGGTTCTTTGATCCTGTGGTCAGTATTGTTCCTTCAGTCCTGTGATCAGTATTATTCCTATTGGCCTTGTGATCAGCATTGGTTCTTTTGGTCCTGGGATCAGTAATGGTCCTTTGGGCTTGTGGTCAGTGTTGGTGCTTCAGTCCTTTGATCAGTATTAGTTCTTTGGTTCTGTGATTAGTATTGGTCCTGTGATCAGTACTGGTCCTTTCTTCTTGTGTTTAGTATGATTCCTCTGGTCCTGTGATCAGTTTTAGGCAATCCTTCTTGTGATTAGAATTGGTCCTTTGGTCCTGTGATCAGTATTGTTATATCAGTCCTTTGATCAGTGTTGGTCCTTTCTTCTTGTGATCAGTATTGGTCCTTTTGTTCTGTGATCAGTATTGGTCATTCGGTCTTGTGTACAGTATTGGTTCTTTGGTCCTGTGATCAGTTTTTGCTAATTTGGTCCTGTGATGAGTTTCAGTCCTTAGTTGTAGTAATCAGAATTGGTCCTTTTGTCCTGTGATCAGTATCAGTCCTTCAGTCCTTTGATTAGTATTGTTCCTTCCTTCTTGTGATCAGCATTGGTCTTTTTATCCTGTGGTCAGCATTGGTCCTTTTATCCTGTAATCAGTATTGGTCCTTCCTTCTTGTAATCAGAACTGGTCCCCTTGTCATGTGATCAGTATTGGTCCTTCCTTCATGTAATCCGAACTGGTCCTTTTATCCTGTGATCAGTATTGGTCCTTTTATCCTGTGATCAGTATTGGTCCTTCAGTCCTTTAATCAGTATTATTCCTTCCTTCTTGTGATCAGCATTGGTTCTTTGGTCCTGTGATCAGAATTGGTTCTTTGGTCCTGGGGTTAGTATTGATCCTTTAATATGTATTGGCCCTGTGATCAGTATTGGCCCTTTAAACCTGTTATGTGTAGTGTTGAGCGAACACGGACTGTATTATTCGTGTTCGTACCGAATAATTGGATTTTTGTTACCCGAACACGAACACGGACACTTTACTGTATATTCGGGTAAAAATCCGTGTTCGGTCGTTTTATTTCCGGGTTTTGCATGCTTTGGCGCTCTTTTCATGGGGGGCTTTCAACAGCCAATCAACAATCGTTTAACTGGTGTGCCTTAAGCCATCCCAGCCATGCCTGCAAATGTCTCAGTAGCTGTGATTGGCCGTCTGAAGCATGTGACCAAGTCTTTATAAGTTCGAGGCAGCCGCAGCGGCGTCATTATGCTGCTTAGATCAGGGACAGAGCACACATCAACGTGCTGGCTGCTGATTAGGGAAAGATAGGCAGGAAAAAACCATTTGTGTCCGGATAGAATTGAGGGACAGGTCGGAGTGTTTAGGCAGGGCGAGTTGTAGGCATTTTAGGGATAGAGTCTGCTGAATTATAGGGTCAGTGTGTTCTACAAACTACAATCGATATTGCTGTGTGGGGTGGGGTCTGCACTTAGTTCTCCTGATCTACGATCTCTTCTCAATCCTGTTAGGGACAGAGTCTGCTGAATTTTAGGGAAAGTGTGTTCTAAAAACTACAATCGATATTGCTGTGTGGTGTGGGATAGGAGATAGGCATTTGTCAGTGATCCACATCCATTTTTCTGTGTGTGGGCTGCAGTGAACACAATCTTTTTGGGGTGCAGTGAACACAATCTTTGTGGGGTGCAGTGAACAAAACCTTTGTGGGGGTACAGTGAACACAATCTTTGTGGGGTGCAGTGAAGACAATCCTTGTGGGGTGCAGTGAAGACAATCCTTGTGGGGTGCAGTGAACAAAATCTTTGGGGGGTACAGTGAACACAATCTTTGTGGGGTGCAGAGAAGACAATCCTTGTGGGGTGCAGTGAACAAAATCTTTGGGGGGGTACAGTGAACACAATCTTTGTGGGGTGCAGTGAACAAAACCTTTGTGGGGTGCAGTGAACACAATCTTTGTGGGGTGCAGTGAAGACAATCCTTGTGGGGTGCAGTGAAGACAATCCTTGTGGGGTGCAGTGAACAAAATCTTTGGGGGGTACAGTGAACACAATCTTTGTGGGGTGCAGTGAACAAAACCTTTGTGGGGTACAGTGAACACAATCTTTGTGGGGTGCAGTGAACAAAACCTTTGTGGGGTACAGTGAACACAATCTTTGTGGGGTGCAGTGAAGACAATCCTTTTGGAGTGCAGTGAACACAATCTTTGTGGGGTACAGTGAACACAATCTTTGTGGGGTGCAGTGAACAAAACCTGTGTGGGGTACAGTGAACACAATCTTTGTGGGGTGCAGTGAACACAATCTTTGTGGGGTGCAGTGAACAAAACCTTTGTGGGGTGCAGTGAACACAACCTTTGTGGGGTACAGTGAACACAATCTTTGTGGGGTGCAGTGAACAAAACCTTTGTGGGCTACAGTGAACACAATCTTTGTGGGGTACAGTGAACACAATCTTTGTGGGGTGCAGTGAACAAAACCTTTGTGGGGTACAGTGAACACAATCTTTGTGGGGTGCAGTGAACAAAACCTTTGTGGGGTGCAGTGAACAAAACCTTTGTGGGGTACAGTGAACACAATCTTTGTGGGGTGCAGTGAACAAAACCTTTGTGGGGTACAGTGAACACAATCTTTGTGGGGTACAGTGAACACAATCTTTGTGGGGTACAGTGAACACAATCTCATACTTCTGAAGCTTTGAGGGTGCTGCCTGTTCTATACTCCTCCTCCTCATCCATCCTTTTAGGTGTACAAACAATAGTAATTGGGGCCTAGTGTGCTTCTGTACGTGTGAAAAACATACACTTTTTTTGATCATATTTCCTATTCCGTTATTCAATAAAAACCTTTGGGGCTCAATTAAATTGCGGAATAGTCTGTGTCGGTACGTGTGAGATCCACCTTTCCAAGTTTTTGGGGTTCATCTCATACTTCTGAAGCTTTGAGGGTGCTGACTGTTCTATACTCCTCCTCCTCCTCTTCCTCATCCATCCTTTTAGGTGTACAAACAATAGTAATTGGGGCCTAGTGTGCTTCTGTACGTGTGAAAAACATACACTTTTTTTTTATCATATTTCCTATTCCGCTATTCAATAAAAACCTTTGGGGCTCAATTAAATTGCGGAATAGTCTGTGTCGGTAAGTGTGAGATCCACCTTTCCAAGTTTTTGGGGTTCATCTCATACTTCTGAAGCTTTGAGGGTGCTGCCTGTTCTATACTCCTCCTCCTCCTCCTCCTCATCCATCCTTTTAGGTGTACAAACAATAGTAATTGGGGCCTAGTGTGCTTCTGTACGTGTGAAAAACATACACTTTTTTTTGATCATATTTCCTATTCCGCTATTCAATAAAAACCTTTGGGGCTCAATTAAATTGCGGAATAGTCTGTGTCGGTACGTGTGAGATCCACCTTTCCAAGTTTTTGGGGTTCATCTCATACTTCTGAAGATTTGAGGGTGCTGCCTGTTCCATACTCCTCTTCCTCATCCTCCCTTTAGGGTAGGAAAAAATTTAATCGGGCCTAGTCTGTGTTTGTACGTGTGAGATACACAGTTTTTTATCCTATTCCGCTATTCAATACACACCCTTTTGGTGTAAAAAACATTAAATTGCGGCATAGTTTGCATATTTGACTGTGAGATACACCCGTGCGATACTGTTGTTCTTTTGTTCCGCTATTCAATAAAGACCTTTCTAGGGCAAGATCTTAAATTTCAGAAATATGAGGAGAGCGTCAAATAGGGGCCGTGGCCTGGGTCGTGGTGGTGCTGCTGCTAGAGCTCCTGTTGCAAGGAGAGGACGTGGTCGATCTGTGCCAGCTACACGCACAAGTGAAACCCCTTCCTCAAGTGTGAGTAGGCGACAGAACCTGCATCAGTATTTGGTAGGGCATCATACGCCTCTAGAAGTGATGAGGCCAGAACACAGAGAGGCAATAGTAGATTGGTTTGCTGCTGACAGTGCCTCCAGTTCCTTCACATTGTCTCCCACCCAGTCTACTGCAGAAAGGTCAGAGTTGGCACCTGCAGCCAATGTCCAACCGTCTTTCACCTCACCCCCTTGCAAATCAGGCAAGCAGTCTGAGCCCCAAGCCATAGAGCAGTCTCTTATTCTTTTTGAGGACTCTGTCAGCAGGGTTTCCCAGGGCCATCCACCTAGCCCTGCCCCAGAAGTGGAAGAGATTGAGTGCAGCGATGCCCAACCACTTATTTCTCAAGATGAGTACATGGAAGGACCATCACAGCACGTCTCCGATGATGACGAAACGCAGGTGCCAACTGCTGCGGCGTTCAGCATTGTGGAGACCGACAGGGAGGGCAGGGGTGAAGACTGGGTGGAAGATGATGTGGAGGACGATGAGGTCCTCGACCCCACATGGAATGAAGGTCATGCAGGTGACCTGAGTAGTTTGGAGGAAGAGGCGGTGGTCGCACAGAGCCACCAGCACAGCAGAAGAGGGAGCAGGGTGCAGAAGCGGAGCGGCCGTGCCCTAGACACTACGCCTGCTACTGCCCAACGCAGCAAGGGAACGAGCGCACCAAAGTCAGCTCAAAAGAGTTCTCTAGCGTGGAAGTTCTTTAGAAAATGTGCTGATGACAGGACACGAGTGGTTTGCACCCTGTGCAATCAGAGCCTGAAGCGAGGCATAAACCTTCTCAACCTGAGCACAACCTGCATGATCAGGCATCTAAGTGCAAAGCACGAGCTGCAGTGGAGTACACACCTTCAAAACCAAGAAACGTCTCTGGCTCATCCTGCTTCCTCTTCTGCTGCAGTCTCGGCCGCTCCAGCCACCTCTGTAGTCATACCGGCACCTGCCACTCCGCAAACAGACGATCTGTCAGCAACACCACCACCTGGGTCACCAACAACCATCTCCACAATGTCCCGTGGAAGCGTTCAGCTTTCCATCTCCCAAACATTTGAGAGGAAGAGGAAGTACCCCCCTACCCACCCGCGATCCCTGGCCCTGAATGCCAGCATTTCACAATTATTGGCCTTTGAAATGCTGTCATTCCGTCTGGTGGAGACGCCCAGTTTTAAAAAGCTTATGTCGGTGGCTGTCCCACAGTACGTCGTGCCCAGCCGCCACTACTTTTCCAGGCAAGCCATCCCTTCCCTGCACAACCAAGTGGGGGAAAAAATCAGGTGTGCACTGCGCAACGCCATCTGTGCCAAGGTCCACCTAACTACCGATACGTGGACCAGTAAGCACGGTCAGGGGCGTTATATCTCCCTAACGGCACACTGGGTAAATGCAGTGGCGGATGGGCCTGAGGCGGATAGCAATTTGGCACATGTCCTTCCACCACCGAGGATTGCAGGGCGCTTCAGTTTGCCTCCTGTTCCTAACTCATCCTACTCCGCTACCTCATCCTCTACCGCCTCCTCATCCGGACAGCGTAATACCTTCACCACCAACTTCAGCACGGCCAGGGCTAAACGACAGCAGGCAGTTTTACAACTTGCCTGTTTGGGGGACAAACCACACACCGCGCAGGAGTTGTGGAGGAGCATGGAACAGCAGACAAATGAGTGGTTGCTGCCAGCGAGCCTCAAGCCCGGCCTGGTGGTGTGCGATAACGGGCGAAATCTCATAGCAGCTCTGGGCCTAGCCGGTTTGACGCACATCCCTTGCCTGGCGCATGTGCTGAATTTGGTGGTGCAGAGGTTCCTTAAAAACTACCCCGATATGTCAGAGCTGCTGCAGAAAGTGCGGGCCGTCTGTGCGCACTTTCGGCGTTCTCACCCTGCTGCTGCTCGCCTGGCAGGGCTGCAGCGTAACTTCGGCCTTCCCGCTCACCGCCTCATATGTGACGTGCCCACAAGGTGGAACTCCACCTTGCACATGCTGCAAAGACTGTGCGAGCAGCAGCAGGCCATAGTGGAGTTTCAGCTGCAGCACGCACGCGTGAGTCGCTCTGCGGAACAGCACCACTTCACCACCAATAACTGGGCCTCCATGCGAGACCTGTGTGCCTTGTGGCGCTGTTTTGAGTACTCCACCAACATGGCCAGTGGCAATGACGCCGTTCTCAGCTTAACTATCCCACTTCTATGCCTCCTTGAAAAAACAATTCGGGCGATGATGGAAGAGGATGTGGCACAGGATGAGGAGGAGGAGGATGAAGAGGTAACATTTCAAAGGCTTTCAGGGCAGTCATTCGCAAGGGGCTCCGAGGGTGGGTTCCTGCACACACAAACGCCAGGGACACAATTGTCCAGCAGGGGCACAGTTCTGGAGGATGAGGAGGATGAGGAGGAGGAGGAGCTGGAGGAGGAGATGGAACCATGTTCACAGCAGGGTGGCACCCAGGCCAGCTCATGGCCATCACTGGTGCGTGGCTGGGGGGATACAGAGGACACGGACGATACACCTCCCACAGAGGACAGCCTTTCGTCGCCTCTGGGCAGCCTGGCACACATGAGCGATTACATGCTGCAGTGTCTCCACAACGACCGCCGAGTTGCCCACATTCTAACTTGTGCTGATTACTGGGTGGCCACGCTGCTGGATCCCCGTTACAAGGACAACGTACCGTCCTTAATTCACTCACTGGAGCGCGATCGCAAGATGCGCGAGTACAAGCGCACGCTGGTAGACGCGATGCTGCTGGCATTCCCATCTGACAGCGGGGCCACAGTGGAAGCACAAGGCAGAGGAGGAGGAGGTCGCCAACTCAACCAGGGCACCGCCAGCACCTCAGAAGGCAGGGTTAGCATGGCCGAAATGTGGAAAAGCTTTGTCAGCACGCCACAACAAACAGCAGCACCAGCAGCTCAGATGGAACGTCTTAGCAGGAGGCAGCATTTTACCAACATGGTGGAGCAGTATGTGTGCACACGCCTACATGTAGTGAATGAGGGGTCTGCCCCCTTCAACTTCTGGGTCTCCAAATTGGGCACATGGCCTGAGCTTGCCCTTTATGCCTTGGAGGTGCTGGCGTGCCCTGCAGCCAGTGTATTATCTGAACGGGTATTTAGCACGGCTGGGGGTGTTATAACAGACAAGCGCAGCCGCCTGTCCAGAGACAATGTGGACAAGCTCACGTTCATTAAAATGAACCAGGCATGGATCCCACGGGACTTTTCCGTACCTTGTGCAGAATAGCAATGGATACCGACCTTCCCCAGCCATTGTTCCATTTTTGCTCTTTCTCACTCTTTTGGGGTGTACCCTCATTTAAAATTTGTGAAAAGAAGCAGTGTTGGCTACCTCGTCCTCCTCCTCAGGGCCAGATTAACGTAGGGGCTATTGGAGCTGCAGCTCCATGCAGGCCCCTACCTTTTATATAGGCCCCGGGTTGGCCATATTCACTGTGACCGCTCTTCTGTCACTTGTAAACACAGAAGTCTGGCTTCTATGCTCGCTTCCCCAGGCAGCACCCTCAGAACCTCCCCACACAGCGCGAAGGCCGGACAAGGAGGGACAGTTGCCGATGCATGGATGTGTTTATGGGCTTCAGAGACAGCATCCCATGTTGAATTAGGCATGCATGGCTGCACCCTTCCTCCTCTGGGTGCATGCCAAGGCACGGCCCTTAAGGCCCTTCAAAATCATCAGCACCAAGACCATGATGCTCTTAATCCGGCCCTGGTCCTCCTCCACCGCCGCTTCCACCTACACCGCCCATAGGTGTGCGCAGCCTATTGCATTAGGGTGTGCACCCCAAAGTTGAAATACACATGCATGTGTTTGCCTACATGTACATGGCCCCGATACATTACTCTCCCTGCTGGCAAAGAGAAATAGAGCAGAGCAGGTGCGAGGGAGATCTTTCCCATCTCCTCACTGGCAAACATAGCGATAATGCTATGTGCCCTAGGTGATTAGGGTGTGCCCAGGTACACCAGGCACACCCTGTGCGCACGCCTATGACACCGCCACATCCACCACCACCTCAACCTCCCTCCTACTCCATATGGGCCTCGTCCTTCAGAGATGAAGAACATTGTTTTATTTTTCTGTTTTTTTTTTGTTGTTTTAAGTTATTTCCCTATCCACATTTGTTTGCAGAGCACTTGCCATGCTCTTAACTACGTTTTGCTGCCATTTGCAGCACTCTAGCCCTTTCCATTGGTGTTTTAGAGCCATTTTAGTGCCTTAAAGTTCGGGTCCCCATTGACTTCAATGGGGTTCGGTGTCCGGGAAAAGTTCGGTAAAAGTCCGGGACACGGACCCGGACTTTTTTTTAAAGTTCGGCCGAACCCGTCGAACACGGACATCTAGGTGTCCGCTCAACCCTAGTTATGTGTATTGGTCCTTTTATCCTGTGATCGGTTTTGGTCCTTTGTTCCCGTGATCAGCATTGGTCCTTTGATCCTGTTATGTTTATTGGTTCTTTTATACTGTGATTGGAATTGGTCCTGTGGTCCTGTGATTAGTATTGATCCTTTGATTCTGTTATGTGTATTGGTCCTTTTATCCTGTGATCAGTATTGGTCCTTTGGTCCTGTAACCAATATTGGTGCTTTGGTTCTGTAATCAGTCTTGTTCATTTGATCCTGTGATCAGTATTGGTCCTTCAGTCTTTTGATCAGTATTGTTTCTTCCTTCTTGTGATCAGTATCTGTCCTTCAGTCTTTTTGGTCAGTATTGTTCCCTCCTTCTTGTGATCAGCATTTGTCCTTTGGTCCTGTGATCAGTATTGATCATTTGATCCTGTTATGTGTATTGATCTTTTTATCCTGTGATCAGGATTGGTTCTTTGGTCCTGTGATCAGAATTGGTTCTTTGGTCCTGTGATCAGAATTGGTTCTTTGGTCCTGGGGTCAGTATCGATTCTTTAATATGTATTGGTCCTGTGATCAGTATTGACCCCCTTAAACCTGTTATGCTTATTGGTCCTTCTATCCTGGGATCAGAATTGGTCCTTTGGTTCTGTGATCAGCATTGGTCCTTTGATCCTGTTATGTTTATTGCTTCTTTTATACTGCAATCAGAATTGGTCATTTGGTCCTGTGATCAGTATTAATCCTTTGATCAGTATTGGTCATTTGGTCCTGTGATCAGTATTAGTCATTTGATCCTGTTATGTATATTGGTCCTTTTCTTCTTTGATCAGAATTGATCATTTAATATGTATTGGTCCTTTGATCCTGTTATGTGTATTGGTCCTTTTCTCATTTGATCACTATTGATCCTTTGATATGTATTGGTCCTTTGGTCCTGTGATCAGTATTGGTCATTTGATCCTGTTATGTGTATTGGTCCTTTTCTCCTTTGATCAGTATTGATCCTTTGATATGTATTGGTCCTTTGGTCCTGTGATCAGTATTGGTCATTTGATCCTGTAATGTGTATTGGTCCTTTTCTCCTTTGATCAGTATTGATCCTTTGATATGTATTGGTCCTTTGGTCTTGTGATCAGTATTGGTCATTTGATCTTGTGTATTGGTCCTTTTCTCCTTTGATCAGTATTGATCCTTTGATATGTATTAGTCCTTTGGTCCTGTGATCAGCATTGGCCATTTGATCCTGTTATGTGCATTGGTCCTTTTCCCTGTGATCATTATTGATCATGTGATCAGTATTGGTCCTTTGGTCCTGTGATCAGTATTGGTCCTTTGATCCTGTTATGTGTAATGGTCTTTTTCTCCTGTGATCAGTATTGAGCATGTGACATGTATTGGTCCTAAAGGCTGATCCATTTGGTTAAAAGACACACAGCAACGTGTGATGGTGTGTGCAAGTCTATAGATGCTGCTGGTGAAGTAAGGAGTTGTAGAAACCTGTAGGTATCAGGCTGCAGTAGTGAAGGCAGAGAAATGGAAGGTTGTAGACAGATGAAGCTGATTGTACAAGTGAATGTCAGCTCCTGCTCCTCCCTCCCTCCCCCCCTAAAAGAGTTGAGTGATCTCCACACTGTGCACTTCCCCGTACAGCACACACATAATAAAGTCGGCGTTATGTGTGTGTCCTTAGGATGAGATCTGTAGCATCGTCTAGGTAGCAGTGGAGCGCTCCAGACTTGGACCATCCTCACTCCGTCCAGCCCCCAGTCCTGACAGCTCCCTCCTCTTTGAATTGCCCGCTCCTGTGTCCAGCGATCTCCGTGTCCCCCCCATAGACAATGCCTGCTCCTGCTTCCTAAGGACCATCCCCAGGAGCATGACATTGTGGAATGGAGTTGACAGCAAGCGGGACTGCTAGTTTGCCATCGCAGCCGTTGGATGGACGGAGTATTGATGCTCCTTGGTATCCAGCTGATGACTGATCGGGACACTAGTTTGGCACATCCATTCCACAAAGGGCAAAGCGCAGGTAATGGGCAGGAAGGTTTCTTGTGACAGGTGCCTTGTCTGAACTGAATGCACACCTCTCATCATACATTGCCTCCAATCAAGGGCAAAGGACACTCACCTGGACCAGCAGCCCTCCCTTCCCCCTCCCCCACATTTCCAGGATCCAAAGAAAAAGAGCAATTAGGAGTAATTAAGTAAGCAGAACACAGACAGGTAAGGATTGAATCGTGCATTGTGATGGTGTGGGCATTTCATTCTTCTCCCAGGAAAATGATGCTTGGTGCTCCAGCAGAGGGTTAAACAATAAGGTGCTATTCAAGTGTTCCAGGCAGAGATCTCCATCCTGTATAAGGCATGATTTCCTCTGACCTGTTGTCATAGTGGAGGCAAGCATCTACACTGTCCTAATCTCAGAGCCTATGTAGACTTCTTTGCTTTTCTTTTTAATTAGGAAATGTGTTTTTTGGCTTGCAGTAAGCTAGCTTGTTAGAAGTGTCCGGTAATTTATATTTCATAATTTACCTCTGCACAAGCTGCAGCCTATTGAAGTATGGACCTGTTCATCAGTGTGGTTATGGAGCAGGCTTCAGATTCTGTATCACAAGCAGCAGCCTCTCATCATGGACTGGAAAAACTGTAAGCATTTTTACAATTACTTGCTTGAGCTTTCCCCCTAAATTGCTAGAGGGTCCAAGCTGATCTTCATCTAGCTACTGATTAGCTGGATGATGAAGGCTGAACCCTATAGCCAGCCTGAGAAGTATTTTACACTCCACAATTTAGGATGTGTAAATTGATTTTCATTTGTCTTTTCTCTGTTATCTCAGATGTCAGGTAACAAAGGCTTAGCTCACTCATGCAGCAGACATTGATGGATGAGGGGCTTCTTTGGGGTAGCATGGGTTTTGCCAAATTCACTGTCCTAAATGTATTGCTGATATTTTAGTGAGGAATATGGAGCCATCAACACATTTTCTATATGAAATTAAAGTATATTGATGGATTACGGGTCTGGAAGACCAATTGGCAGTTTATTAGAACTGCCCCCCCTAGGAGCAATGCTCACCTGAAACATCCAACATGAGTATCAAGATCTTTGGTGATGATTTAAGTCATAATTGGCCAACGTCAGAAAAGATCTAATTATCCTGGCAGCTACGTCAAGTCCATGAAGGGTTAATGGGCTGCAGTGATTTTTAGCTTTTGGTACTGTATACATGTCAGGAAAAGCAGAATGGGTCATGCCATCTCCTTGTGATGTTACCAGGCAGGTGGTGCCTGAGTTGTTGAATCCTGGCAAATCCTGTGATGCAGAGCTGTTTGCGTTCAAATTGTGGTGATTACACTCAGCTCACATCCTGTGCTAGAGTTGGATGGTCTCTGAGCAAATGTACATGTGCTAAGCAGTATGGCTGAAAGGACTCGTGCTCACTGGTTGAGGTAAATATAGGGTAATGGTGTGAAATGAGCCATGGTTAATATTCTATTAAAATAAATGAAAAAGAAAAAAGCTACCAGCTTCCCAGTGCCAACCAGTGAGATATATATTTTCTAAATGTATGGTCATTAGCTTGGGTCGATAAATTGTCAAAATGCCCAGACACTAATAAAATGTAATAATAATTTATACATGCATTTCATGTCATCAGCAATGGGCTACATTTAATTGTAAACTCTGGTAATTGATATAATTTAACCAAAATTCTCAACAAGTACCCATAGTGCCAACAAGTTCCACTATTTGAGGACCAGATGATTCAACTTTTGTATAGATTTTTGAATGTATTCTTCAGTAGTCAACATTTTCCAGCAGGTTGGAAAATTGTTGCATCCAGATTAATTAGTCTTTTAATTGCACCTTTTTATATAGTCCTGACACTTCTGAATTTAAAAAAAATATGTCGGTTCAGGTTCTAAAAGGCGTTTGCAGTCTATTGTCCTCATTACAATCAACAGCGGCATAAAAGCCATTTTTGTCAAGAAGCCAATGGAAGGACAACAACATAAATATTAGGAGAAACACACAAAGTCCATGCAGACAATGAGGCTGATTTACTAAATGCTAATAGACTGTTCACTTTGCAGGGGAAGATGCACTTTGCAAGGGGATTTTTCCCAGGGCTTAGTTAATGGGGAGAAGATCTGCTGTTTTCCATTATCCAGCTATATGTAAGCAGAAATGTTGTTTTTTTTTAAATTTTGCTTTGCATGTCATTGGGTATTCTTTGCAAAGTGAAATTGCACCATATTCACTAAATTCTGGGGAAAATTCGCTTGCAAAGTGAACAGCCTATTAGTCTTTATTAAATCAAACTCAGTATCACTGTATTGATTTAAACTTGGGATCCAGGGTGGCAAAGAATCAGTACTGTAACTTAATGTGATAGTTATCCCTTTTTCTTCTAGGCTTATACTACCAGTAAGTCCAAGTGATGCACAAAAATCACATACTAGAGCAACTATTTACTATTTTAACTACTATTGATTTTATTTTAACTACTATTGACTCGTTACCTAGGACATTTACAAAAAAAGTAAATCTGATATCGGCATTTTAAAACGTCCATTTGGCTGGGAGTTGGAAATTATGGGGTTGATTAACTCAAGACAAAAAGAAATGGACTTTGCAAGGAAATTTGCCCCAGAGCTTGGTGAATGAGGCCTTCCATCATCCAATTAGGTGCAAGTATAAATGCTTTTATAATTTCCCTTTCATGTGATTGGGTATTATTTGCAAAGTGAAATTTCACCGTATTTACTAAGCCCTGGGGAAAATTCACTTACATAAGTCAACAACCTGTTTACCTTGAGTAAATGAACCCCTATAGGTGGCGATTCTGCTGGTATATACAAAATTGGAAAAACCATAGCCCTGATGGGACTTTAAATGAGGTGGGCGCAATAGTCACTGATGATGGATAATGGATTTAATAAATAAACCATACAATTGATATAAATATATGACAACAATTTTTTCTATTTTTTCTAGTATTTTTTCTGCTGGTATATAGACATTGAGTGGCATAGATAGGCATAGTGACTCTATAGGCATAGAGTGATGCCTTATTATTTAAGGTTTTCTGTTTAATGACTGATCAGCAAACTGTTGGCACTGTAATAACAATTTATTTCAGCAGGTAGGGTGTTGCTGTGAACGTGTTTAGTTTTAGGTAGATATATTATGATTTTTTTTTTTGAGGAGGTGAGGAATCAGCTAGGGAAAGATCTATTGAGTATTTTACAGAACATATACTGACACTGCAGGTCTACTTCAATTCTCATTGTGAGGGGGTCTCTCCGGCAGTACAGTGGGAATGTTGCAGCATGCATCTAGGCAAAAGCTGTTTTCACATGATAATGATTTCCAGTAGCTGCTGACCCAGGCCAAGTTCCAACTTGCTTCCTGTAGGTATAAAAACTACATATCACAGTGCCAATCTATTGAGGCATCAGTGCTGTTACTCATGCTCTGTGTTGCTTCTGCTAGGAGCCAAAGATGAGTCATTACATTTGGGCACAGTGGCATACTGATTAAGATGCAGCTTTATCATGATGAAAACTTTGATCGGGGAATGGTGATGTGGCTCTTCAAAATAAAGCACAGGTTTCTCGGTGAGGCAGACAAAGACTTAAAGAAGGAAGCCTTGAAACCTTAGAAATTGCAGGTTTCAAGTTGAATGCGTCATGTCTGGTTGACATTGACAGTTACTCTTAAAAGCCGAAAGCTATTTTTAAATGGAAATGTCTGAAAGATAGTTAATTAGAATATTCGATACCAAAGCACCATCACTTAGAAAGCTAAAGATGAATTCCAGGCAGATATAATGACAACACCAAGTAATGCAGTTATGCATTTGATATTTTGTATTTTTAAAAGCAGCTAGGGCAAGAACCTACATTTGACATGATATCAGCCTTTTGTATTCCTAAGTACATTGGGAGCCAGACTGGGAGAGGGTGTTGTATTACTTGTGACAAATTAGGTGTGGGAACTTGTTAACAAGAGGAGAAAGCAGAGTTATGAGAGCATATTCTGCTGCTGATCCGTCACTGTCCAACCACAGGCTGGGAAAAAACTGATTGTGCTGCTCGTTTGGCTGTACTTCTTCTATGGATCACAGCAGTGCAGTTCGTTTTGCACTCCTGAGAACCCGTTTTCAGCAGAAAACAGGCTGAAGCCTGCTGTCAGCTGATGCCACAGAGTCGGTCCAAGATCACGACATGAAGATCTACCCACATGCCTGGACCTGCACCTGGCTCAGCCTCTCAGTGAGTCGCTTAGAGCCTGATCTGGCCGGTCCCGCCCCATCCAGCGATTGACTGAGCGAGGAAGGGGCAGAGCAGACAGTGGTGACTAACAGTCACTACCTCTCTGCTCAGGGAGCCTTGAGAACCGAGCGATTGGTGGGGTTTGATCGCTCAGTTCTCTTAGTTGTAGTCTTAGAGCCAGTGGGGGACAGATTCAGCATTGGACCAATGCTGCATCCACCTAGGTAAGTATGATTCTGTAAAAAAACAAAAAAACAAAACAAAACATACTTCTCTTTTAACTGCAGCCAAAAAAAGTCAGGGCACCAGCCTATCTGGTATCAGGCTCCTATCTGTCAGGAATGTGAAAATCCTAGGGTTGGCTGGACAGAATGAGCCTCATACATATAAATCAACTGTGTATTTAGCTGTATGCCTGGAGTGGTAATAAACCCCAAAACATAAATATTATATTTTGCAGCTTACCAATTATTAAATGTGGTGGCAGCATTTATTTATTTATTCATTTTTTTAAATATTTTCACCTTATTTTCACCTGGGGTTTCTGGACAGAATACACATTTCTTTTCTCATGGATTCTCCAATCTGGTTGGAGGAGCAAAGGAGACAGTAGCAATGGGAATCTGGGTAGAGCAAAGCGGTAGATGGACTAGCAGATTTGGATGGACTTGACTAACAAATGTAACCTGAACTTCATATTTTAACCACTTCAGCTCCAGAAGGTTTTAACCCCTTAATGACAAGGCCATTTTTTGCGATCCGGCACTGCGTTATTTTAACTGACAATTGCGTGGTTGTGTGACGCTGTACCTAAATAAAATTGATGTCCCTTTTCCCCACAAATAGAGCTTTCTTTTGATGGTATTTGATCACCTCTGTGGTTTTTATTTTTTGCCCTATAAACAAAAAAACCCGACAATTTTGAAAAAAAAAAAAAAAAAAAAACACAATATTTTTTACTTCCTGCTATAAAAAATTCCCAATAAAAAATAAAAAAAAAATCATTTTTTTTTTTATCAGTTTAGGCCAATTTGTATTCTGCTACAAATCTTTGGTATAAAAAAAAAATCCCAAAAAGCATATAATAATTGGTTTGCACAAAAGTACTAGAGTCTACAAACTATGGGATAGATTCATGGACTTTTTATTTTTTTATTGTTTTTTTTTTTTTAGTAATGGCGGCGATCAGTGATATTTAGCGGGACTGGGACATTGCGGCGGACAAATCTGACACTAAATTACACTTTTTGGGGACAAGTGACACTGTATAAATGACATTGGCAGGGAAGGGGTTAACATTAGGGGTGATCAAGGGGTTAAGTGTGTTCCTAAGGAATGTTTTCTAACTGTGGGGGGAGTGGACTGACTGCAGTAAGAGAGAGATCCGTATTCCTGATTACTAGGAACACACAATCTCTCCCTTCCTGTCTGACAGAACAGCCGTCTGCCTTGTTTAGTCTCCTGGACAATCGCAGGAGGCCGGCGGCGATCACGGCCACCGATCCCATGGACTGGCTCCCGCTGTGTCTAATCACAGCTAGAGGGCGACTCCGGCGGCACGAACAGCCTTAAAGCAAAATCACGCATATGTACGTGATTTTCTGCTTAAGGACCGCCCTGCTGCAGTATATGTACGGTGGGCGGTCCTAAAGTGGTTAAGCAGTTACAGCAACAGTTTTTTTTTCATTTTGTGATAAAAGTTTTAAATAAATGAATAAAAGCTGACCATGGTAAGCATTCTTGTCAAATGGTTTGTCCCAACCCTCAAACTGCTTCTTTTGCTGCACAGCTTGGTCTGTTAAAGGAATTAGAGAAATAACAGACTTACTGGCCAGATCACAGAGTAAAATAAAGGAAGAAAGCCAAAAAGAGAAAACCCATGCAGCCATCAAATCTAAAAATGAGTAAGCTGCAAAATTATACATTTTTGAATTTTAATCTTTGTGCACTAAATCAATTAATTTCTTATAAATAGAGACATTAGAACTGTAAAGAAAAGTAATTAGATGTGAGTGGTCACTGCTTTAACTGTACACATGTATGACCAAATGATTACATCCCACATACTTATGTTCCAGTTTCACCTTGTAGAAATGTTTTATTTTTCAGAAAAGAACAGTAGTATGTTTCTGAATGTAACCTGTGTATTGTCAGTGTGAAACGACCTCCAGTGTCCTTCGAGGAGCTCTGGGGGGTTTATTTTTAAAAGCGTACTTTTTTTTACCCGTAAATCAGTAAGCTGTATTCTCATCGCTCATGTAATCATATCAGGGAAAATTCCTATATTTTTAAACTTCCATGTACATGAGTGGATTTTTCAAAATGAACCCAGTATTACTTGGCTTTGTGAAAATATATGTCTTTTATTGTGGTGCGTAAAAATTTTCAATTCCTGTATTTTTAAGCTGGTTTCCAGGAAAACACTTCTTCCACAGGGAAGAATGGTAATCCATTTACAATGCACTGCACTGCCGTATAACCCGAAAAACGCAGAGATGTTAATGTACTTGCTTCGTGAATTGTATAAAATTCAAACACCACTCTTTTCCAATATCTTTGTGAATTTTATGAAAAGCAGGCGTTTTTAACTTGTTGCTAAATTTGTAAAGCTGAGCTCCAGTTTAAAAACTCCACTTGCAGTGCCTCCTACCAGCACAGTAAGGTCTAATGGTACATCAGGACGCTAAGGGGTTTATTTACTAAGGCTAGAGAGGGTAAAATGAGTCAAAATTCTGCAAAGAAACCAATCAGCTTCCAAGTTTTATTTCTAAAGCTTAATTAAACAAGCTGAGGTTAGAAGCTGATTGGTTTCACTGCAGAATTGTGACTAATTTTCCATTCTCTAGCTTTAGTCAATAAACCTACAAGGGTCCACCCAAATTCTGGGAGCATCAGAGAGTAGGGAAGAGTGTTTGCTATTAGGTAGAAAAGATCAGAGGTAAATAATTTACCTTTTTATACTTGAGTGTTTTTTTTTTTTTTTTTGCTCATTTCACTGTTCCTGACTACTCTCAACATGCAGAAATGCAGAGTCCCAATCTTTATGATTGTCCATGTTAACACATATATGCTTACCCTACATTAAAAAAAGTACATACATTTTTTTTGGACATATTTAGGCATTTTTTTTTTGTTATTCAATTCATTTTTATTTTAATTCTTTTTTTTTTAAATGCAAAATTTCCATCCGAAACAACAGAATTATTTTCACAAATAAATATTTCTAAACCCCCCCCATTCTCCACCCTATTTCACAATTAAAATGAATATAGTACAGGCACACACCTTCTATATATTCTCAAATTCGGATATCAGTCCTAGGGTTTCAATCTATATTTTCCATATTTTCTCGAATGTAATTTCATTACTCCTTCTTCTATAAATTATTTTTTTCCTTACTATTGTATTTTTGACCATTTTCAGCCAATCTATTACCGAGGGTGGTCTAGGCTTTATCCACTTTGAAATAATTCCCTTCATAGCCTGGTATAACATCTCAGCCAAGCCGCTGCAAGCAAAGCCAACAAAATACTGGCATGTACAGTGCCTTTGCGAAAGTAATCGGCCCCCTTGAACTTTGCGACCTTTTGCCACATTTCAGGCTTCAAACATAAAGATATAAAACTGTAATTTTTTGTGAAGAATCAACAACAAGTGGGACACAATCATGAAGTGGAACGAAATTTATTGGATATTTCAAACTTTGTTAACAAATAAAAAACTGAAAAATTGGGCGTGCAAAATTATTCAGCCCCCTTTACTTTCAGTGCAGCAAACTCTCTCCAGAAGTTCAGTGAGGATCTCTGAATGAACCAATGTTGACCTAAATGACTAATGATGATAAATAGAATTCACCTGTGTGTAATCAAGTGTCCGTTTAAATGCACCTGCACTGTAATAGTCTCAGAGGTCCGTTTAAAGCGCAGAGAGCATCATGAAGAACAAGGAACACACCAGGCAGGTCCGAGATACTGTTGTGGAGAAGTTTAAAGTCGGATTTGGATACAAAAAGATTTCCCACGCTTTAAACATCCCAAGGAGCACTGTGCAAGCGATAATATTGAAATGGAAGGAGTATCAGACCACTGCAAATCTACGAAGACCTGGCCGTCCCTCTAAACTTTCAGCTCATACAAGGAGAAGACTGATCAGAGATGCAGCCAAGAGGCCCATGATCACTCTGGATGAACTGCAGAGATCTACAGCTGAGGTGGGAGACTCTGTCCATAGAACAACAATTAGTCGTATACTGCACAAATCTGGCCTTTATGGAAGAGTGGCCAGAAGAAAGCCATTTATTAAAGATATCCATAAAAAGTGTCGTTTAAAGTTTTCCACAAGCCACCTAGGAGACACACCAAACATGTGGAAGAAGGTGCCCTGGTCAGGTGAAACCAAAATCAAACTTTTTGGCAACAATGCAAAATGTTATGTTTGGCGTAAAAGCAACACAGCTCATCACCCTGAACACACCATCCCCACTGTCAAACATGGTGGCGGCAGCATCATGGTTTGGGCCTGCTTTTCTTCAGCAGGGACAGGGAAGATGGTTAAAATTGATGGGAAGATGGATGGAGCCAAATACAGGACCATTCTGGAAGAAAACCTGATGGAGTCTGCAGAAGACCTGAGACTGGGACGGAGATTTGTCTTCCAACAAGACAATGATCCAAAACATAAAGCAAAATCTACAATGGAATGGTTCACAAATAAACATATCCAGGTGTTAGAATGGCCAAGTCAAAATCCAGACCTGAATCCAATCGAGAATCTGTGGAAAGAACTGAAAACTGCTGTTCACAAACGCTCTCCATCCAACCTCAATGAGCTCGAGCTTTTTTGCAAGGAGGAATGGGCAAAAATTTCAGTCTCTCGATGTGCAAAACTGATAGAGACATACCCCAAGCGACTTACATCTGTAATCGCAGGAAATGTTGGCACTACAAAGTATTAAATTAAGGGGGCTGAATAATTTTGCACGCCCAAGTTTTTTATTTGTTAAAAAAGTTTGAAATATCCAATAAATTTCGTTCCACTTCATGATTGTGTCCCACTTGTTGTTGATTCTTCACAAAAAATTACAGTTTTATATCTTTATGTTTGAAGCCTGAAATGTGGCAAAAGGTCAAAAAGTTCAAGGGGGCCGAATACTTTCGCAAGGCACTGTATAAAAAAGTCGATTCACTCCAGAAATAAAGAGATTATTCTCCCACTCTACAAGACTCTGGTGCGGCCACATCTGAAGTATTCCGTCCAGTTCTGGGCACTGGCCCTCAGGAAGGATGTGCTGGTACTGGAGAGAGTCCAGAGAAAGGCAACAAAAATAATTAGGGGAATGGAGGACATCAGCTATGAGGAAAGACTACAAGCATTGAACTTATTCTCTCTGGAGAAGAGACGCTTGAGGGGGGATATGATATCAGTGTACAAATACTGTACTGGTGAGGACCCTAGCATAAGGAACAAACTTTTCAGAGAAAGGGAATACAATAAGACCCGTGGCCACTCACTAAAACTAGAGGAAAAACGTTTTAACCTTAAAATACGTAGGGGGTTCTTTACTGTCAGAGCAGTAAGGACGTGGAATTCTCTTCCACAAGCAGTAGTATCATCAGGGAGCATCAATAGTTTCAAAAAACTATTAGACAGTCATCTTAAAGACCACAACATACAGAGGTATACAATGTACGGTATGGATGGACTGATGTCTTTTTTCAACCCTTACAAACTATGTAACTATGTAAAGAACTGCGACTCATTTGGACGCTGATCCCACATTTTGCTCCATATATCCCATTATACAAAGTATTGGGTCCATTCGTAGATCTAATTTAAATACCAAGTTTATTTTGCTCCACACCCCTTCCCAATATCTGTATAACTTTGGGCATCTCCAGAGCATATGGATCAAATCCCCAACTGCAGCCCTACACCTGGGGCAAGATGCATCTGGATGTCTCCCAAATTAAGATAATATTTTTGGTGTATAGTATACTCTATAAATAATATAAAGTTGTATGAGTTTCTAGGCTGCTGATAGGGACGTCAGATCTATTGAGGCTACTATATCATTCCATTGGACATCTGATAATCCTCCCACATCCTCTTCCCATTTTACCCTGCTAGAGAGCTGGGAGTTCTTTTCCAGCACTTTTAAATGTATATTTTTATACAGTTTCAAGGTCATCCCTTTTATGGAAGTGGTATCTACCAGCATTTTCAGCAACTGGGCTCTACTCCATTCTAACTTCCTTTCTTTAAATTGTGTTGTCAATGTGTGTCTCAACTAGTGATCGACCGATATCATTTATTTAATGCCGATACCAAAATTTTGGTCATCGGACATCGGTATCGGACGATATTTTCGGACATTATATATTTTTTTTTTATTCATTTATTTTTTTAGGAATTTTTTTTTTTAGGTACTCCTTGTGGAGGGATCTGGGGGTCTAAAAGATCCCAAACCCCTCCTCTGCACCGAAAAGCAATCAAAACACCAAGTTTGGCTGTTTTGAATGCTGTCAGTTTTTTTAATTTGGTGCCAAGTACTTGGAAGTGATGTCATGACATCACTTCCGGGTTTTTTACATGAAGACCCGGGTCTTCTCTTCGGTGGCGGCGGCAGTGGAGGTAGGATGCCTTGGTCTTCCAGTGGGACGAGAGACCCGGGCGAGCTGCGGAAGGCATTGGGAGGGGGGGGAACGTCCCCTCCCACTCCTTGTAATGACAGCCGAGAGCATCGGTTGTCATTACAAGTCAGCCGACCGTCGGCTATGGATACTGGTACCGGGGTGATGCCTATAGCTGCAGGCATCACCCCGGTACATGCACTTTCCCTAAATATCAGCAATATCAGTAACCTCAGGGGCCAATTCCGATATATCGGGGAAAGTGCATGTCTTCAGCTTCTCCTCCACATATAATTGCAATAGCCTTACTACCCCCTCTGTTTCCATTTTCTAAAGTTCTCTAGCTCCTCAAGCTCCGGTAGGTTTTTATTGTCCCAGATAGGCATGTATTCTGTATTGTTCCATAAACTTTAATGGGTGCAACTGTAAGTGCATGGTACATTCTTGCATGTTTTTGTGCATGTTGTCACACCTGATGAAACTTCTCTATTCCTATAGAATCGCCTTTTCCCGAGGCCCAACCCAGGAAAAAAAATTAATGCAGCTTGAACAAAATATCTGAAAGAAATGGTTCAAAATCACCTGGAATATGATCTGCTTACGCTTTGCTCAGGTGTAAATGCAGGCTTAAAGTGATTGTAAAGGCTCATGTTTTTTTTAAATTAAAAATAACAAACACGGTATACTTACCTACTTTATGCGGTGGTTTTGCACAGGGCAGCCCAGATCCTCCTCTTCTTGAGTCCCTCTTTGCTGCTCCTGGGCCCTCCCTTCTGCTGAGTGCCCCCACAGCAAGAAGCTTGCTATGGGGCACCTGAGCCGAGTCACAGCTCCCTGTGTCCATTTAGACATGGAGACGTGACCCGACCCTGCCCCCTTTCTCATCTCATTTGCTGACTGACATTGCTGGATCTAGATGGAGCTCAGGTAAATTATAGGGCAGCTGAGGGGGGCTGCTGCACACAGAATTTTTTTTTTCTTTATCTGAATGCATAGAATGCATTCAGATAAAAAACCTTCTGACTTTACAATCACTTTAACCCTTGCAGTACAAGGGAGCCTCACTGCTAGGCAGAGATGTATAGTAACGAAGTAGAACTACTTAAGTACTGTACTTAAGTACCGAAATGCGGTATCTGTACTTTCCTAGAGTAGAATTTTTTTCTCCTACTTCTACTTTTACTTCACTACATTTTTTCGATGATTTCGATACTTCTACTCAAGTATTTTTTTTTGTGCTGCATAGTTACTCGTTACTTTTAAAAAAATGACCACTGCCAGAACAGTAGATGGCAGGTTGCATAAAGCTCAAAAAAATGTGTATAATGTCATTTGTAAATCAGCGCATACGAAAATAAAGGCTGTGTATAATAAAAGCTGCTATACCAAATCTTTCCAATAAAAAGAAAATATGAAACAAACAAATAAATGGTGCTACAGCGCTTAAAGTGCATCAAGAAACTACTAACAAACACAGGTTAATCATTTGAATAAATCATTTGAAATAATAAAAAACAATATGATGTTCAAACTTTTGACTTCTTTCTTTAATAACTACATAACACAGTACTTGTACTTCTACTTTCAGTACTTGAGAATTTTTTTTTCAAAACTACTGGTACTTTTTACTTTTAGTACTTAAGTAGCAAATTTTTTGAAAAAACTACTTGCAATACTTAAGTAAAAAAAATGTTGAATACTTTAGTACTTCTACTTAAGTAACTTTTTCTGCGAGCACTTCCACTTCTACTCATTCACTTTTTGATCAAGCACTTGTACTTTTACTCAAGTAGAAATTTCGAGTACTTTATACAAGTCTGCTGCTAGGTGAATAATTCAAATTATACTAAACACACACTCTTTCATTTACGTTGTGTCTGTAGGTAGATGATGGTACTGTAATTATTTTATTATTATTAATAATAATAATAATAATTTTACTATGCTGCTGCGTGAGTAACCCTTATCTATCTATGTTCTTGTTCTTACAAAAATCCTCAATAAAAATGTATTGTGATAAAAAATAAATTAATAATAATAATAATAATAATAATCATAAAAATATATATAAGTATATTTTCTTAATTGATATACAGGTGTCAAATGGCCCAGCTTCTTCCCAGCCTGTCTGCAGGGAATTATAAGCAGGAGAAGCTTCTAGTCCTCTGCTGCTGGTCACATGTTCAAAACAAAAAAAACAACCTTTGAAATACAGAGTAATATTAAATAAATAATATCAATCAACTGTTTTAATTTGTCATACACACACATATATATATATATATATATATATATATATATATATATATATATATATATATTAGAAATCAAATATTTATTATTTTGTGGAAATACCATGGTGTGGGAAGATTTCTGCCAGTTTCAGGCTGTGTCATGCCCCTCCAGCTTGTCTCTTAGAATAAGAGGGAGGTGAAACCTCAATTAATTTACATGTAATGGCCTGCCCCCATTAGGTTTAGCTGGTTAGTGGGCATGGAGGAGGAGGGAGGGAGGGAGTGGGCTGTCATTTACCGCTGTGTATATACCCACAGGTCAGGTATGGGATTTTAAGGGCAGGAGTAAGAGAGATAAGCGGTAGTAGTGCAAATTATAGGTAAAATGTATTTACATGTATAGGTTATATACAAAAATTTGAGTGAGCTAATGGGTAAAGTCCCATTGTGCTGGTGAAGAGGAAGCAATAAAGTGTGTATTACACGTGATAATAAGTGACTTGAACATAGATAGTAGATGGTCCTGCTCTGCTGTTCCTCGTATCAAAGGATAGGGGTAGATGCAGAGAAGGGGCCTGATCGGTAATCCGACATGTTTCGGCCTGTTGTGGCCTTTATCAAGAATATGTTACCGATTCTAGAATTAATTGAAATAAATTATCAGTAATAGCAATATACACTGTAATTCAGATTTTGATGTATACAAGATGTGGTTTGACATACATATTTTTTGTCCACTTCCTGAGATATTGCCTCCCCAGAGTTTCTCCGGGAACTGCAGGAACAATGCTGTATTGGGTGAAAAATAGTGTGATTTGACTGGTAGTTTGGAAAGATTAAAAGTGTTCTCATTAGTAATAAAATTGAAAAATAATAATGAATAAATTACTTCTTGGGCCACGTTTTTCTGGTCCAGGGATTCAATGTGGCTGTGATTTCCACATTGATAGAGATCGTCTGCAGTATTTGGGAAATATAAAGGGGCTATTGTGAAATAGTACATCATGTGAAGTGAAGTACATCATGAAAAGAAAAAAAAAAATTCTAATGGTTTTGAGTGAAAGAACAAAGGTTAGACTTGGAAAGGGAGATGCAGCGCAATCTCCTCCAAGTCTACACTTACGTTTTTGTAAAGAAAGTTATATCACAGCATATTGCCTCCAGGTCCGGTTCCTCCCTCGATCCGGGAGAGACTGAAGGATTGGAGGTGTTCCCCGGCCTTTTAAAGGCTGTCACTCATGCGCTGCGTGACGCCAGTGGGCAGGGTCCGTGGTGTGGCAAGAGGTGCGCCTGCACGAGGCTGAAGCTGCATCCCTTGTAGCCGCGCGGACGTGCCTGTGCGGCCGCCGACAAGGATTAGAGGCCGAGATCCCTGGCGGGGATGAAGGAAGGTACATGCCCGACCCATCGGCTTCAGATGTACTTCACTTCACATGATGTACTATTTCACAATAGCCCCTTTATATATCCCAAATACTGCAGACGATCTCTATCAATGTGGAAATCACAGCCACATTGAATCCTTGGACCAGAAAAACGTGGCCCAAGAAGTAATTTATTCATTATTATTTTTCAATTTTATTACTAATGAGAACACTTTTAATCTTTCCAAACTACCAGTCAAATCACACTCTTTTTCACCCAATACAGCATTGTTCCTGCAGTTCCCGGAGAAACTCTGGGGAGGCAATATCTCAGGAAGTGGACAAAAAATATGTATGTCAAACCACATCTTGTATACATCAAAATCTGAATTGCAGTATATATTGCTATTACTGATAATTTATTTCAATTAATTCTAGAATCGGTAACATATCCTTGATAAAGGCCGCAACAGGCCGAAACATGTCGGATTACCGATCAGGCCCCTTCTCTGCATCTACCCCTATCCTTTGATACGAGGAACAGCAGAGCAGGACCATCTACTATCTATGTTCAAGTCACTTATTATTACATGTAATACACACTTTATTACTTCCTCTTCACCAGCACAATGGGACTTTACCCATTAGCTCACTCAAATTTTTGTATATAACCTATACATGTAAATAAATTTTACCTATAATTTGCACTACTACCGCTTATCTCTCTTACTCCTGCCCTTAAAATCCCATACCTGACTTGAGGCACCACAAATCGACAAACTATACTCTTGGGATGGTGGCAGAAACGACTATTTTATTTCCAATGTAAGATCCAAAAACCTACTTTTCGTGTATATACCCACATGTGACTCAATTGTCACATGGGCTGCTCAGATGTGATAGGACGAAAATGCTCAGGATATAAACTCACTGAGAACTGAGCATGTGCAGAGTTTCCCCCACAGCTAATAAAATCCCTGGCTAAATTGGGGATATGAACATAAGGTGGCGATAGAGAGCAGCAAGATCAACCAGGTTTTTAGCAGAATACAGATGATTTTATGATGTGGAATTAGTGAAACTTTAAGTATAAGTGGAGTTCAGCTTTACATCTTTTCCAGGGACACTCATCTGATAGGTTGTTCTTTATACTATAAGCTTGCCAGTTATTCTAATGTTTCTGGGCTCCTTCATACCTATAAAAAAGACACTACTGTGTGTTTTATGAAACGCAATACTGCATGCAATTACACTGTTTCTGTAAATCCTAGCAACTAAATGTGGGGTTGCTATACATGCACAGAATACCTGTCGATGCTGCTAGAAATCTTAAGGAATCGTATCAGCCCTTACCTCTGTAAACACCTTAACACTATGTTTTGGAGATGAAGAAAGAGGCGAGGTGTTTTGTAGTTCAAACCAGGAGCAAATAACCTTGAGTGACAACATTTCTCTTCCACAGATATAGTGCAGTGAGCCTGGGTTCACACTAGGGCGGCTTCAAAGTCGCCCGACTCTGAAGTCGCCCCATGCAGCGTGACTTCAGCGGGGCTTGCATATGACTTCTCTAATAGAAGTCAATGCAAGTCGCCTCCAATGTAGTGCAGGAACCTTTTTCTAAGTCGGAGTGACTTGAGTCGCTCTGATTAGAACGGTTCCATTGCACTGAATGGAGCGCGACTTGTCAGGCGGCTATGTCGCCTGACAAGTAGCCCCAGTGTGAACCCAGGCTAAGTGAGCTTTGTTACCCTAGGACAGGAAATGTGTTAGGTTGGCTATACATTATACAATTTTTTTGTACAATTTTTCTTTAGATTTATCACAACCATAAAATATGAGACCTAAACACTTTCAATTTGTATGCAATCAGGCAGACCTTTGTGCTACATATTTGAAGGCAAATCTAAAGGAAATTGAAAAAGAAAATTGTATAATGTATGGCCAGCCTAATTGGCAGAGTCACTAGGAAAAAAAATAAAGGGGAAAAGCCTAAAAGAAAAAAATAATTCAGCCACCACATCTAATGACTGGTAACTGCAATATATTGCATTTTTTGTCCTTGAGTTGTTTTAAGTAGTATTTACATTTATTTCAATGGGCTTATTTAACACAGAAATTCAAACGTTTTAAATGTCCTATTTTTTAATGCACTGAATTGCAGCTAACAGATTTGAACTGGCCATGTATGAATGTGAACTTTTGTTCAAATGCCATTTTATGAAGTAAAATGTTATGAAAGACCCCTTAGAGAACCCCAGAACACCATCTAACCAGTTACACTTTACTATGTAACTTCATCATACTTCTAATATGTTTATGGTTCTATTATTTTTAATGTATTATCTATTATTGTTATGCTTCTCCTTGCAAATAATAGTGAATATTGCTATATGCAGAAGTACTGTGGGGTGTATTTTTAATACATTTGAATATAAATTCACCCAGTGAAAGTGCATGCACATTTGTTATTTGCGAATAGAGCAAAAACAGGGAAACTAATGGTATTAGGCTATGCCCTGAGCTGGTTGAATGTTTTTTATTAATTTAAAATGGAATCTATTGATCACTAATGACCCAGACCTAATCTCGGAGGTAGGAGTCCAGGACAACCTGGGCTCTAGCGATCACAGGATGATCACATTTAGTGTAAATAACAATATAACAAGGCAAGTGGGGAACATAAGAACCCTAAACTTCAGAAGGGCAAACTTTCCAAAATTGTGCTCATTGATGGAAAGGGTAAACTGGGACCAAACCCTGGGATCACTGACCACGGAGGAAAAATGGGAATGCTTTACAAACATATTAAACAAATGCATCTTGCAGTGCATTCCTATGGGAAATAAATTTAGAAGAGACAAAGCCAAACCTGGCTTGCTAAACCGTAACGTTAAAAAACTTATAAGGGGGAAAAAAATGGCCTTCAAGAAATATAAATCAGAGGGCACGGTATCGGCTTTCGAGCAATACAAGGAGGCAAATAAGAAAAGTAAATACAAAATCAAAATGGCTAAAATCAACTTTGAGAGACAAATAGCGGAGGATAGTAAAAAAAACTCAAAAAAAAAAAAAAACAAAGAAATTCTTTAAATATATCAACAGCAAAAAAGCTAGGGCAGAGCATATTGCACGCATAATTAACGATGATGGGAGGATGGTTACAGAGGACACTGAAAAAGCAACCGTGCTGAACGCTTTTTTCTCGTCATTCTTTACACAGGAAAAGGAGGGGTACACTGACCACGACTATATGGTTTGTAGTAATACACAGGACTTGCCGATATGGCTAACAGAGGGTGAAATCAGGGTAAGGCTGGATAAAATGAACACAAACAAATCACCAGGCCCGGGTGGCGTACATCCGAGAGTACTCAAAGAACTTAGTAAGATTATATATAGACCACTGTTCCTGATCTTGGCTGACAGTATTATGACAGGAAATGTACCGGGGGATTAGAGGAATGTGAACGTGATACCGATATTCAAAAAGGGGCAGAGGCATATCCCGGGAAATTATAGGCCTGTCAGTCTGACATCAATAGTATGTAAACTTCTGGAGGGGATGATAAGGGACTATATCGTGGAGTTTGCTAAAGACAACAACATCATCAGCAGCAATCAGCACGGGTTTATAAATGGGCGTTCTTGTCAAACCAATCTCTTAACATTCTACGAGGAGGTGAGCTGTGAGCTAGATAGGGGAGACCAGTGGATGTGGTGTACTTGGATTTCGCTAAGGTGTTTGACACAGTTCCCCACAAGCGCTTAATTTATAAAATAAGGTCTGCAGGTATCGACCGCAGGGTTTGCTCTTGGATACGGAACTGGCTAAAAGGGCGTGTCCAAAGGGTGGTAATAAACAGCGCATAATCAAACTGGTCTGAGGTGGTAAGCGGGGTCCCCCAAGGCTCAGTCCTGGGACCAACCTTGTTCAATTTATTCATAAACAGCATTGAGGACAGGATCAGTAGTTCGTTATCAGTTTTTGCAGATGACACAAAATTGGGCAGGGCAATAACTGCACAGCATGAAGCAGATATCCTACAGAATGACCTGGACAAAATAACAGAGTGGGCATGACATGGCAAATGAGGTTTAACATGGAGAAGTGTAAGGTTTTGCACTTGGGGACTAAAAACATAAAAGCACAATACACGTTAGGGGGGGAACCCTTGGGGGAATCAAAAATGGAGAAAGATCTGGGAGTCTTGGTAGATGATAGACTAGGCAATAGCATGCGATGTGAAGCGGCAGCTGCCAAAGCCAGCAGAATATTAGCATGCATAAAGAAAGGGATGTATTCCAGAGATAAGACTATAATCCTTCCACTTTATAAAACTTTGGTCCGACCAGATCTGGAGTATTCTGTCCAGTTCTGGTTGCCAGTCCTCAGGAGGGATGTGTTGGAGCTGGAGAGAGTCCAGAGAAAGGCAACTAAACTGATTAGGGGATTGGAGGACCTTAATTATGAAGAGCGTCTGCAATCGCTTGATCTATTCTCCCTGGAGAAGAGACACCTGAGAGGGGACATGATAGCAATTTATAAATATCTCAATGGTGATCTCGGCATAGAAAAACAGCTATTCAGTCAAAGGGATTGCTTGAGGACTCGAGGGCATACAATGCGATTAGAGGAGAAGCGTTTTAACCTCAGGCAACGTTAGGGGTTCTTTACTGTTAGAGCTACTAGATTGTGGAATTCTCTACCACAAGAGGTGGTTTCTGCAGGAAGTATTGTGGCTTTCAAAAGACTCTTAGACATACATCTCAAGGATCAGAACATTCAGGGGTATGTGAGATGATTACAGCCACACACACCTACACAGGTTAAACTGGATGGACTATTGTCTTTATTCAACCTCACCTACTATGTAACTATGTAACTATGTAATATACCACATTTGGCCACTCCATGGTGCTGAGTATAATAGAAAATTAATTTGATACTTACTGTAGCATCATCTAGTAGCCAAATTTCGTATTTTACCATTTAAAGGAATGAAAACCAGTTGATCAACATAGTAAAAAAAAAAAGCCTAATAAGCAATACACTTCTTATTGTGTATTGCACACTGTACATGTATTTTACAACTCAGCCAGGCCTCAATGGGATTAGTTTACTAAAGCCAAATAGGTTGCTTTACTAAAACCAAATGGGTTACAAGGGAAGTTGCACTCTGCAAGATAATCTTTCACTATCCACAGAGCTTAGAAAAAGTGATGAAATTTCGCTTTGCCCAATCACGTGCAAGGAAAATAAAAAAACAGCATTTTTGCTTGCATATGATTGGATAATGAAAGTCAGCAGGGTTTCACCTCATTCACTAAGCTCTGGGAAAATTCACTTGCAAAGCAAACAGTCTATTTGCCTTTGCTAAATCCACCCCTCTGAGCAAACTCTCAGAGAACATTTAAAGGTCAGGAATAATATTTGTTAGTCTGTTTTTCATGCAAGGGGTCTGATTTACTAAGTAAGGTGAAGTGATCCTAAACTTGAGTCAATATTGGCATGAACCGGCACTTACTGCAAACATTTCATGTGCAGGGAAATTTGAAAAAAACGTTTCCACTACAGCGTGGTGATCTCTCTGTATCTAAGAGATCATTTCTAACTCTGTGCTCTTTAACCACCTCAATACAGGGCACTTAAACCCCCTTCTTTCCCAGACCAATTTTCAGCTTTTAGCGCTGTTGCAATTTGAATGACAATTGCGCGGTCATGCAACGCTGTACCTAAACCAAATTTGTGTCATTTTTTCCCCACAAATAGAGCTTTCTTTTGGTGGTATTTGATCACCGTCAGGTTTTTTCTTTTTTGGTGCACAAATAAAAAAAGACTGAAAAGTTTGAAAAAAAAAAAAAAGTTTTTTTGTTTAGGTTATAAAATTTTGTAAATAGATATGTTTTTTCCTGCACTGATGAGCACTGATGATGCCGCACTGACAGGCACTGATGAGGAGACACTGATGGGGTGGCACTGATGGGGTGGCACTGATATGCAGCACTGATGGGCACTGATAGGTAGCACTGATATGCAGCACTGATATGTGGCACTGATAGATAGCACTGATATGCAGCATTGGTGGGCACTGATAGGCAGCGCTGATGGGCAGTGATAGGCAGCACTGATGGGCACTGATTGGCGGCACTGATGGGCACTGATGGGCACTGATAGTGGCACTGTTGGGCGGCAATGATCGGCACTGATGGGTGGCACTGATCGGCACTGATGGGGGGCACTGATGGGCACTGATAGGCAGCACTGGTGGGCAATAATGGGCACTGGTGGGCGGCGCTGATAGATGGCAATAATGGCACTGGTGGGCAGCACTGATAGATGCCATTGGTGGGCAACACTGATAGGGAGGGCACTGGGGGGCTCTCTGAGCCCTGCTTGCCATCCCTGGTGGCCATAGTGGGCATCCCTGGTGGTCATGGGTGGGCATCCCTGGTGGCTTAGTGGCACCCCTCCCCCTCCCCAGGGCTGCACTGGTAATCAATGTTCTGATTACCAGCACAGACCCCCCCTGTGATCAGTGAGTAATTAGAAATACTCACTGATCACCCCCGCAGCAGCACAGATCCTCTGATCTTCTCCTCACTGACATTGTCTGTCAGGAGGAGAAGAGATCGAAGCCGTTACAACGGCTCTATTTACATTACACGACGGCTGTGATTGGACACAGCCGTCATGTGATCAGGAGGGCCAATCACAGGGCCCTCCTGCCGAATGATGTCGCTCTGTGTCCGAGGGACACAGGCACATGGAGATCGCGCCGCTGCGCGTGCCCGCGGCGGCGCGATCTCTCTCCTTCTGAAGGACGTTCCGGAACGTCCATTCAGAAGGACGAGACTCCCGCCCGGCCGTATATGTACTATGGCCGGGTGGGAGGTAGTTAAACACTGGGAAGGCTGGTTTCTGCAGCTCCATGCTGCTCCATTTTCTCTTTCAGTGTTATTCCTGCAGAACGTCCTCATTCAGCTCCATTTTCACACACAAAAACTGCTTTTCACCTTCCTCACAGGAGACACTTTTCCTTTCTGTCAGCCTGAAAACAAATCATTTATAAGGTTTACAGGTGGAACATTTGCACAAGAGTATCTGTATGTGCAGACAAGTGGTGGGGTTTAATAGGACCAAAATAGGCAGTTGGGGCCCCGATTCCAGATGTTGGGGGGGGGGGGGGGGGGTTGAGGGATGTTCTAGAAGCCCTGTATATTAGTTATACCGTTTCTGGAAAGGCAATTTTAGCTTTGTGAAGCTCAGGTTTCTTTTAAAGCCCAACTCCAGGATATTAATAACCCCACACCCCACTCCCCTCTAAATAACTGCGCATATGAAAAAATCAACACAAAACTATCCATTGGCCATTTTACTTACCAGAATCCAAGGTCGCATGACGATCCTTTTCTCCTTTTCTGTTTACTTAATGGGGTCCTTTTTCAGTGTCCATATTACTGCCTGCACAATGCGGACACCTCTTATTGGTAGAGGCGACACTTCCAGCACCCAGGTCTTCTGTCATAGGCTCCAGTGGCGGTGAGGTGCCCAAGAAAATAACGAGCAGGGAAAAATGTCTCGTCCCCAGGGCATTGATTGTGTGTTTTCTTGAGGAACACTTGGTACAAAAGTTCATCTCACTTTGAGTACTTTTTGAAGCGTTTAACCACTTGCCTACTGGGCACTTTCACCCCCTTCCTGCTCAGGCCAATTTTCAGTTTTCAGCACTGTCGTACTTTGAAAGACACTGCGGGGTCATGCAGCACTGTGCTCATTTGAAGTTTTTAGTACTTTTTCACACAAAAATAGCAAAAAGAGCTTTCTTTTGGTGGTATTTAATCACCACTGAGTTTATTTTTTGTAAACAAACGAAAACATACCAAAAATTAAAAAAAAAAAAGCTTCTCCTTTACTGATGTGACCTGATGAGGCTGCACTAATGGGCACTAATAGGCAGCACTGATAGACTGCACCGATGGGCACTGATGAGGTGGCACTGGTGGGCACCGATAGGCAGCACTGATGGTCACTTATAAGCCGCACTGATGGGCACTAATGAGAAGGCACTGATGATGCTGCACTGATATGTGGCGCTGATAGGCGGAACTGATAGGAGGCACTAATGGGCACTGATAGCCGGCAATGATAGATCGCACTGATAGGTGGCACTGATCTGCAGCACCAATGGACACTGATAGGTGGCACTGATGAGGAGGCACTGACTGGCAGCACTGATAGACAGCACTGATGGGCAGCACTGATGGGCACTGATTGGAACTAATAGGCAACACTGAAGGCCACTGTTGGGGCTGCACTGTTAATCAGGACACTGATGATTAGTGCCCTGATTATTAGTGTAGATGTCCCCTTTAACACTTGCCGGTTATTGGCTCTTTCCTCTCAACGCACTGTGACAGCATGAGGAAAGGAATGCTGATAACCGGCAAGTGTGTTTACATCATAATCAGCTGTGATTGGACACAGCTGATCATGTTACAAAGAGCTACTGTGATTGGCTCTTTACCCTGATCACAGAGCAGGTGGGGGGCACAGTTTTGGAAGGATGTCAATAGACACCCTTCTCAGAACCGTATGACCGCACTGTAGCCGTCATTCAGCTATAGCACGGTTTGCCAAGTGGTTAATGGTTACGAGCATCAGATACAGCCAATGCATTTCAGGGAAAAATGCCTTTCCCCTTCTTCAGGGCTTGAGCAATCAGTGTTAATAAAGTCACAACTGAATGCACAAAGGGACCTGTGTTAAGGCATGATAAAGGTGCAGAAATAAGGTAGAAACTGACCTAGCATCTCCTAATGGCACTATAGGCAGGGAATTAGCTTGGTTCATAGAGGAAACTGTAACTTTGCCCTGTTACACTGCAGAATAACATAGGAAAAGGTGTCTAGGCTGAGGAGTGGGGTGATTGATGCACTATGCACCATTTAAATTAAAATTTTGCCTTGAGTTGGGCGCTAAAACAAAAGTGTGGATTACATAAATAAACAAATATACATTACAAATACTCACTTATATGACTGCAGCATCACTGTGATACCGCAGCTGTTCCCTGCCGGCTCTAATGCTCTGAACTGAATGATCACATGACCACTGACTGCTCAGTTCTTGGTCCTCTTGGTCTCTGGGCAGAGAGTGGTGAATGTCAGTCAATGCTCTCTGCTCTGCCCTTCCAGCGCTCACTGGAGGTGAGTGGGGGCAGCTGGCTCAGGTTCTCAGCAGCGTGCTGTGATGCTGGGCCTGCTGCCAGTCAGGCAACTGGGTCAATCTCAACATTTATGTTGGGATCCTTCCAGAGCCTGGAGAGGCTCTGAGACATCAGCCGAGAGCAAGCTTTAACCCATTGTCGGCTGATTCTGGTTCACAGAAGAGCACAAGTAAGTGCGCTCTTATGATCCAAACGATGGGTGCAGCACGACTTTGGCCATGCTTCTCTTTTAAGATAATCAAATTATCTTGCACAACACACCTGCCTTCCCTGTACCTGGAAGTTAAAATATTATCTTCCATGATGTCAGATGCAAGACACAAATATCCATGTGCACCTGCTTTTATACATGACCCCAATATACTGAGAGAGAGGTCTATGAATTGAAAAATCAGCCTGCAACCCAATTAATCCACTGCTGGTGCTGACTATTGCGTATAGAATACAACATGAAAAAGAAGATATCAAGCCTTTTGTCAGCTAAATTCTTGGTTGAGTTTTCATACAGAATGTGAGTGTTTGTGTATGCTTTCTATGCGTAAATGCTTAGAGAGAACATGTAGGTCTTCAATGTATATGATTGCTGGCTGACACCCACTTCATCAATCAACCCCAGCCTAAACATATAGCTGTAATAGGTGTAATATAATGTCTTTCTTTCCATTCTTAAAGTAGACTTCAATTAGTGTGTCTTTTGTTGAGGCAGGTTTCTATGTAACAAAAAAGGGCATACATCAAACAAACATACATGTCTAGCAATGTACAGAATCACCATAGAATTAGGATGGATACATTTTGTATATAAGCCAGTAATTAAAACTAGATTAGTAACATGAATCCTTACTGTAGGAAGTAACATGGATCCTTACTGTAAGAAGTCGCCACACCCTCACAGGGTTACATATCTTATAACGATTTGCTAAGTATAGACTGAAATGTAAATGCTGCAATTTTATTAATGTTTCCACACTGATATGACTTTGGTTACCATAATAATGAGGTATGTGAGCGACATTTTACAGTAAATAATAATGAATATGTCCATTGCAATGTCTTCTTAGATCAGGATGAATTATGCCACCTTCTGTAGGTGATAAAATTATTTATTGGTTGCATGTACTAGTAAGGCCTCGTGCACACTGGACGTTTTTACAGCTGCTGTTTTTGGCGTCAGACGGTTTTTTTCTACAGCCAATAAACTCCCCAGCATGTTATCCTATATGTCCATGCACACACGGGCTGTTAGCAGCATTTTTTGGCAGGGGCGTTTTCTGGCAGGAAGAAAACCCCAGAACTAACGGGTTTTAACCGGTTGCTGACCGCCGCAAGTACATATACTGCGGCGGTCAGCCCCGGCCAGGCAAAGTGACGTACCGGTGCGTCACTAGCCTGTCACTTGCTTGTGATCCAAAAGCGGGCGAGCCCCGGCTCGTTCCCTGGGAAGTCCGTGCGTGTGACCGGCGGACCCGATGTCCGCCGGTCACTCGCGATCGTCCGCCGCGAAGGGAGAAAGGCAGGCGGCTGATGTAAACAAGCCGCCTGTCATTCTTCCCTGTGTAGGAATGGTGATCATACAGTTCTACTATGTAGGACCGTTGATCACTGTTCCTACACCAGTAGCCATGTCCAATCACAGTAAGAAGCACGCCCCTAGGGACACACTTAACCCCTCCTTCCCCAATAAAGTTAACCCCTTCCCTGCCAGTGTCATTTTGCAGTAACAGTGCATATGTATAGCACTGATTACTGCAGTAATGTCACTGGTAACCCCAAAAGTGTCAAAAATGTCGGTCAAGGGTCCAATCTGTCTGCCGCAATGTCGCAGTACCGCAAAAAAATCGCAGATCGCCGCCATTACGCGTTAAAAAAAAAAACACCAAAAATGACAGAAATCTTTCCCTTTGTTAGTAAACGCAATAACTTTTGCGCAAACCAATCAAAATACGCTTTTTGCGCTTTTTTTTACCAAACATATGTAGCAGAAAACAAATTGGCCAAAAATGTTAAAAAATTTTGATTTTTACATTTTTTTGGGGAATTTCATATAAAAAAATATTGTTATTTTAGCAAAATTGACGCTCTTTTTTTGTTTATAGCGCAAAAAGTGAAAATCGCACAGGTGATCAAATACCACCAAAAGAAAGCTCTGTTTGTGGGAAAAAAAGGACATCAAATTCGTTTAGGTACAGCGTTGCACGACCGCGCAATTGTCTGTTAAAGTCACGCAGTGCCGAATTGCAAAAAAGGCCCTGGTCAGGAAGGGGGTAAAATCTTCCGGGGCTTAAGTGGTTAAGAGGCTGTAAAAAGGCTCTAACTCTGATAAAAGCTGAAAAACACCAAAAAATGCTGAAAAACGCGGTTATTCAGTGTTTATCAACGTTTTTGAACCATAAGCTTTTGCGGAAGTATAGTTTTGCTAAAAAAAAGCTAAAAACCGCTACAGCTGAAAAAAGCTAAAAAAACGCTACTTCAAAAAAGCTGTAAAACTCCTTCTACAGCTACAGCTTTCTACTGATGTTTTGATGTTAACGATGAATGTGCATGAGGCCTAATTGTTTTTTTCCTTGTTCTGAATATTTTAGTCAACGTTTTAGTAAATAAAGGTTGTTTTCATACATCCCAACTGAGAAAGAGGGGTGCCTTTAAGTACAAAGTATATAGGTAAAAGACGTTCCCCCGATAACCTCTCAGTTACTTGGACAGCAGCATATTAAAACACAATAAAATCATTGGTTAAACCCACAAATTATTTTTTTCAACGTTACTTCTCCTATACTATATACTGTATGATACATAACAAACACAAGGTTTTGTGTAGTAAGACACGTTTTGCAAATAAAGCTTAGAAAATAAAAAAAAAATAAGCATAAGGGACATGAGGTACCTTTACTGGGATGTGTCCCTTGTGCTCCTGTCTTATAGTTCAGTAGTAATTTTCCTCCTCTGATCCCCCCCCCCCCCCCCACCACTGCCATATTCTTCTGGTCTGGTGGAGGTTAATAGAAGTAATTGAGATGCTATTAGAGGCTCCCATCAAGAGGGCCTCACTTCCACACAACAAACCATATTATAGCTTCTATGAATGACACAGGATCTATGGATGATTGAAAAGTCCACCCCGTCCATTCACAAACCATATTGTCATTTATAGATATTTTTTTAGGCAAACTTAGTTTTTAAATAAATTGTTTTGTAAAAATTTAGACATCAAAAAGATTGGAAAGTGAGAAAGAGGGATTTGGCTCCAAAGAGGGAAAGTCCCTCCAAATGAGTGGCAGTTGAGAACTTTGTCTGTTTTATTATACTATCTCTTATAAGCCACTGTATATAGGGCAGCTTTGGGAAAGGGGCTCTGCCAAGCATTAAAATGTACAAATTCTAATTAAACTCCTTATTTTGGTTCCCTCTACCTGTCACCTGTGTATATTTCTGGCTACAACAAATGGCCTATAGAAAATATGTACAGAGATGTGGAAGAGTCGGATGATTTATTTCTGTTCCAGAATAGTGAAGTCATCTTTTATTTCTCTTCTTTGTTGATTTGCCATTGATTCACCATTACCACATTCTGTCATTCGTTTTTACTGTAACTATTGCGTGATATAAGGGGCTGTACATAAAGGTGTCATTATTTAGGCGTTCTTAGGGTAGCATGACATCTAAATACAGGATTGAAATAAGTTAGTTACCAAGCAGATAATTACTGGCCGCCAGATTATTGCTACACTGCTGTAAGGCTTCTTTAACACTGGTGATGGGGGTGATGGGGGGTGGGGGTAAAAACAGGTGGTTGAACCATGGTTTTGCCAATGCCCCAACTGCTCACCTAAAGCCAAAGAGGGCTGTTCACATGCTGAAGCCACTATGCTTTGTTCCCATTCTAGTTTATAGGGCTGCACATTATGACACATTAGTCCAATTGATAGAAAAAAAAAGGATATTCGGGAGGTGGCAGTATTACCTCCTGAATAGCTGCTGCTTACCTGCACTCTAAAAAGCATTTATTTATTTATTTATTTTAGGTACTTACATAGCTCAGTCAATTTACACAGTGCTTTACACACATGTTTATTGTAAATTCACATCAGTCCCTGCCCTCAAGGAGCTCACAGTCTAAGGTCCCTAATTCACATTCATACATACACGTACTAAGGCCAATTTAGACAGGATCCAGTTAACCTATTTTAAGAAACTTATGTTTTACAAAAATTCTTACAATATAATTTCCAATATGTAAGTGAAAAAGTGTAATGGTAATGTACAGTGTTCAACAGTATGTGGTTACACATGCCATTTCAGATTACTCTGGTCAGACAAGAGAATATGTAATTTTTATCAATTACTATACTTTGCTTATGATTACTATTATTGCCCAATGTACTGCTTTACTAAATAGGCCTAATAGAAACTTGTACATAGCAGAAATGCAGGCAGATATGAAACTAATTGAATGTATTTTAATGCAACAAGTTTTAGTACCTGTATTTCTGTTTATGTTAGCCTTCCCTATAGAAGCACTCAAAATTTAAGAAAGGGAGTCCGCACGCAAATCCAAGTAGGGATGTACTGATACAAACAGTGCTGCCAGTCTGACACTAAAAACATGCCTACAGGAAAGGAGAGCACAGGAAAACCTCATTAGTCTGCTTGCTGCTCCTTCCTAGGCCTATCAGAAGGTGCTGGGGTGGAAGTGGGTGGTTGTGGTTGGCTACTGACCAGGCTTTATTACATAAATGCAGTAGATGAAGTGAGGACACTGACTAAGCTGTGGTGTCTGGCAGGGGTGCTTGGATCAAAGACTGGCTAAACATAAATTCAGATAAGAGATTTCCCCTGTATGACTTTCACCCATGTATTTAGCCCTGTGCCAGGAACTCTGATTTAATATTGTAGTACAGAGTGCACTCCTGATGTACTTCAGATTTGAATTGCTTTCCCGTTTCTTATCTAGCACCCCATGACAATGAAGGAGCTTCTTAATCCCAATTTTTGGGCTTCTCCGCTGCAATGACCAGCTCTGCGTAGCATTTTCCTGTGAATTTAGGGTGGGTGGACGAGCAGGGCTTTTGATGCCCTGGACTCTTAGGACATGAATAAATGATACTGGGTATCATTCAACCTAGAAGAGGAATGGAAATTAAATCCCTGAGAGGTTGAGTCTGTGGGGACGAGAGCTGGAGAGGTAAGTGTATCAGCTGGTGGAGGTGATTTTATTTTTTACGGCTTTTAGGGGATCCAATTTTTTTCCCTTTATTTCTCATACTGAAATTGGGCTTTAAATCTGTATTTTAGTGTAAAAAAAAAACAGTCTGATATAATAAGGCAGTAAAAAAAAAATCAATACTGATATGCAGCCAGTTATATTTTAGCAGATGGATGAAAGAGGAACACGATAAACACTGCTCTTTCCTTGTTTAAGTAAGCTTGGATATAGGTGCAATAACTAATAGTTTATAACATGCTGAAATAGTTCATTACATCCTGCTGCTGTCCTCGAGGTTATGTGTTCAGTGATCTTCTTTCCTATTTAATTTAATTCACTGTGACTTAATTCTCAATGAGAGCTCACCCCTACTAGTTTATTTAGAACCATTAAAGGTTTATACTTTTCATTTTCTTTTATATTTTTTATTTTAAGGATGGCATTTGAAGGTCATTTTGAAAATGTTCAGTGCGCAGACCATTCTCACTGGTTATTACATTTTGTGTCTTGAGCTATTTCTTTTCTTTATTTTTACCACTGGATGTGACTCTCTTATTCTTTTAGGTTATAGCTCAGGTCTGTTCATATTATAAAAGAAATACTCGGCAAAGCACAGTTCACAGCTATATGGTTATTATCCAGTATCCTTTCAGAAAAACAACCCCCTACTATGTATGGGTTCCTTATGTCTCTATATCATTCAAATGCAGGAGAACTACGAAAACAAAATTGAGAACTTGAGAATTGTGTGTGGTTACTAATGCCATTTCTGTCAGTGATGAGCAGTACTCTGGCATAGCATATCTCTCATTTACAATGATTTTAAAGGAGGTCAGACACAGACAAAAAATATTCTGGTGGTTTGGTTAGATCAGCACAGCTGCTTTATTAGCAGCCCTCCCAGCTTTATAAAATGAATCAACACTGTTAGTAGATATTTAAAGATATAACAATGGATACAAAAGTGTTGAAGGATTCCTACAACAGCCTGATTTTGGAAATATATAAATACTTGCAGGGTCATTAAAAGAAAATATAATGCATGTCAGCTTACCAGTCCTTAGATTTTGTGGCTGTATTAATTTTAATTTTTCAAGTTTTTTTTTTCACCATGCCCACTTTGCAATCTTACGAATAATGCACTTTTTCCCCCAGTATGGCTGCACTCACTCAATCCACTATATGAAGGGAGCCATGGTTGCCACTCAGACTGGATTTCAAACATGCCTGCATTTGTTCATCTGTAATAATGAGGTGTGATGGGTTTAGTAGTTGGCTAATATTGTTCTGTGCTTACAAGTCAGCTCAGGAAGTGTAGAGGACACTGCATTTCCGACAAGATCACATACTGTATTTTCTGTACTTGCTGAAAGTAGTCTTGCCTGAAAAGTTTAAATGAATGCAGCCATCACGTTATTTTCTGTACTGGCTAGAAGTAGTCTTGCCTGAAAAATTTAAATGAATGCAGCTATCACTTTATTTTCTGTACTTGCTGAAAGTAGTCTTGCCTGACAAATGTATATGAATTTACATTTTTTTGTTCTTCAGTTTAATCTAGACAGAAAATAATTATGGAATTATATATTTTGCACAGCACTATATGTTTACCTATTGTTAGCCAGCAGATCAGGTTTGCTCTTCCCATCTGGAGAGTTTTTCAGTTGCAATGTGGATGATTAGGTAGGATTTTGACTTCTATTTTTAGAGTCTTGTAAAAGCCCATGACAGTTTAGACAATTTACAGCATTCATTGTAAATTCAATGCCAAGATGTTTATCTCACTAAATAGACAGTACATTACTAAATATATAAAATAGTGGAAGATGGAAACATTTCAGGGTGCACCAACCTTTCAGTGCTTTATGATTTGGTAAATTATTAAAGAAAACAACGACATGCTTATTTCACCCACTAGAGGGAAATTTACTAAAACTGGAATACTCACAATCTGTGCTTGGTAGCCAGTCAACTTCTAATTTCTGCTTGTTCAATTAAGCTTTGACAATAAAACCTGGAAGCTGATTGGTTTCTATGCACAGCTGTACCATATTTTGTCTGCTCCAATATTAGTAAATCTCCTCTGTTGCATACTATATGAAGAAAGGATTAAAAATAAAGTAAAATAAAAAACAATTGTGGTGGTCATACATCTAGCCTGTAGATATCACTATTTACACTTTACATACATATATTTACATATTACTTTCTATACGCTGTACAAGTTAGTTGCCTTTCTGTTATGATGAATTCAGAAGGCTACACATATTTTACGGATGCCTGAAATTGTCCATAAGGCCCCTTTATTATGGAGCTGACTCCACCAGTATCTTTCTGCTGACCTCACTAAGCAGGTGGATGGCTGGTCCGTGTCTGCTCCGCTTATGTAGAACAACTTCAAGTGCAATATTCCCCAGCCACACATTCAAGAAACTGGGTGTTCTGTGATGACTGGTGCTGTAATGACCACAGGTTTGAAACTGTGAATTATCAAAGTGAAGAAAATGTCATCAGCACACCAAGGATTCCTTGAAAGGTCTAAAGCTTTATTTCTATGGTCACATGATAAACATACAGCAACGTTTCAGAGCCACCCAGGGTCCCTTTGTCAGGCAAGTGACTGTGGTCACTTACCTGACAAAGGGGCCCTGTGTGGCTCCGAAACGTTGCTCTATATTTATCATGTGACCATGGAAATAAAGCTTTGGCCTCTTTGAGAAATCCTTGATGTACTGATGACATTTCTACGCTTATGCAGAGCTGACACAGATCCAGCCCGCTTTGCTCTACAGGTGACCGGATGCAAATGGACTGCCTTTTCCTTTACACCCGACTGCCATCTGATCCACTAGAATCTTGATGGAAGGGGAACAGATCCCGATCCGTCTGTTTTTGGGAGATCGGATTGGATTGGATGTAGGCAGGTGTAAATAGACACATGTCAATTCACGCCCGCCACTCCATAGAGGAGAATGGAGGGTCTGATCAGGTCCACTTGAAAAACTGACAGGTGGACCCGATCGCACCACTAGTGTGAAAGGGGCCTAAAGCACACTATAACTACTCTGCCTCCCAGACTACAGGGCTCAGCAAGACTGGTCACAACAATGTTTCTTCTAATTTGCATCTTTTTTCCACTCTTTGGTAAGCTTTGAATGCTTGCTTGATTTAAACATTTTGAGAATTACATACAGTACTTGCTGCTAATCAGGAGGACTTACCTAATGCTATAAATGTGTTTTACTTATTCAGAAGGACAGCATATTTTCTTTACTCTACCAGCAGCAGATAACACCCATGTTAAAGCTTTCACTGCATTAAAGAATGCTTTTGTGCCTAAAGTAATTGTGGTTGCCAAACAATATAAAATTTGGCAACGTAAACAACATAATGGCAAATCCACAGCACTGTTTGTAAGAGCTTTCAGAGCGTTAGTTCTTACCTGTGAATTTTGTGCTCTAACAACTAGTAGAAAAAACAAACTCAGTCGGCATTAGAAAGCGATTGGTCTTGGAGCATAGTTTAAATTCAGCAAAGGCTATTAAAATGTCAAGCCAAAGCAAAACTGCTGTGACTGAGCAAAAACCCTCATTGTGCATAGGAAATCCTCAGTTCATTAACTCCAAGCAAATAGAGAGATTGATAGATTCAGCAGAAGCTATAAAGAATCTCTTCCGTCTTCAAATCTTACAGTGAAATCTTGGAAGGTTAACTACATGTCTACAGAGTGACTTGACATACAACTGCACAAACATCAATACATAAACTACTGCACAACAAATGAGTACTAAACTACATGTTTCAGACATACAACTCCTGCAAGGTCCAGTTTCTCTGAAATGATCAATTGCTAAGATTGATGAAGATCAACAAGATAAAAGTAAGGTATATAACCACCTGACCTCTAAAATATATATCCGCTAATGACCAGGCCATTTTTGCAATACAGCACTGTGTTATTTAACTGACAATTGCGCGGTCATGCAACACTGTACCTGTCATTTTTTCCCGACACAAATAGAGCTTTCTTTTGGTGGTATTTGATCACCACTGGGTTTTTTATTTTTTTGCGCTATAAACAAAAAAAGACCGACAATTTTGAAAATAAAATTGATATATATTTTCTTTCTGCTATAAAACACATACAATACATTTAAAAAAAACAAAAAAACAAATTTCTTCATAAATTTAAGCCAATATGTATTCTGCTAAATAGTTTAGGTAAAAAAAATCCCAATAAACGTTTGCTCAGAAGTTATAGCGTCTACAAACTGTCGGATATATTTATGGAATTGTTTTTAAATTTATACTAGTAATGGTGGTGATCAGTGACTTATAGCGGGACTGTGATATTGCAGCGGCCAATCAGACACTAACTGACACTTTTGACACTTTGTGGGAACCAGTGACACTAATACAGTGATCAATGCTAAAAATATACGCTGTCACTGTACTAATGACACTCGCTGGGAAGGGGTTAAATGTCTAGGGCTATCAAAGTGTTAACTGTGTGCCTGATCAGTGTTTTTGTGTAAACTGTGTGATGCTTTTACTAAGGGAAGTGAGGGACACAAAACCCCCATCCCCCCCCCCCCCCCCAGGCGGCAGTGCAGAATCACACAAATTTATACATGATTCTGCACAGAATGACCTCCCTGTAGCAGAACATCTGCTATGGGACAGTTGGGAAGTGGATAATAATAAAAAAAACTGGCTTAATAAAAAATAAAGAAAAAAAACCCCAACCTGCTTAGAGTGACATATCACTGAACACCTTGCAACTATAAAATGTCTGATAGAAACGTATGGAATGTCAGTTGTTTTGTTCCTATTAGGCAGGACTTTTAGAAATTTTATTTGATGAAGTACATTTCCCATTACTGATAAAAGCCAGACCAGAGGACAGGTACCGGAACCACACAGACATATTTAAAGAACCAGAAGGCCCATTGTGTGGACCAAGGAAAATGTTATGTATTCAGAAGGCTAAGTTCTGTTTAGGTATGAAAGCCAGGACAATGTTGTCTTTTGTACATTTCAACTAATATATATAATATATATATATATATATATATATATATATATATATATATATATATATATATAGTGCTTTAAGTGGCCCAAAAGAGGTTCCGGTACTCTTCTATAGCCTATACATTTTGTCGCCATCCCCCACCCCAGATCAGGGTCCCCACAGAGCACCCCCCCCCCCTGGCCTGGGCTGGGATTCCGGAGCAGGGGGACTCACTGGTAGTGACTGGTCTGGCTCTGGAGTGGGAAATATTCTTGGGGGGGGCAATTGAGGGCGCAGATGTCCAAAATGAGCGTACTGGTACGCTAAGGCGCATGGAGAGGTGGCGGTATGCTCAAGAGCCATATTTGGAAGTGGCGGTACTGAGTACCAGTGCATACCGGCCCACTTAAATCACTGTCAACTATGAGAAATAGGTGGAGTACATACCTTCAGAATGTACGTCACCATTCACATGTGTTAAATGTATAATACTTGCTATACTCTGTACAAGTTAGTTCCAGTTCCTGTTTTGAAGTACTCAGAAGGCTTCATGTTCAGGAATACAATGTTATACAATCTTGAAATAATACAACATATATGAACAGCATAAAGTATAGCAGAGAACCCAAAAATGACATCTTTGAAATGTAAGTTTATAGTTTCTTCAATCTTTAGTGTATTTCTAGTATATAATGCTTTTACTGTACTTTATACTGTCCATGCTTAGTTTGGAAACCGTGTTTGTACAGTAAATATTACACAGTTTTAGGCATTTGTTACAATATATTGCACAGAAGCAATGTGAATTTTTTGAACAAAGGTAATTTGTTATAAACCCTCCAAGAAACGTATTCTGTTACATTGTCATACATGAGGCTAGATACAGTATGTGAGACAACTTTGTGAGTTGCACATAGCTCACACATGTGGAGCCAATTTATATAAAGTAGTCAAAAGAAAAATGTATTGTCAGTAGCTACCAGCTGGATACCAGTTTTCACAGTAACATTTGCCAGGAAGAATGATTGCAAAGACTTGCTAGGTACTTGCTATGGGCATCATGCACATATTTCCCTCTACTTGTTATAAATAGGTCTTTCTTGTGGCAGACTATAGTCCTACTCATTTTATATACCCTAGGTGGCTGAGCCAGTTTTTTTATTTCTTATTTTTTTTACATATACCGATAAAACACATCGTACAAGCTTCAAAATTAGCTAAATATCACCAAGAATTTACTGAACGCAGAAAATAAGCTGAGAGAGCCTCTTCTACTTTGATGCAATCAACAGATGATCAGATGTGGATGTACTTTACATTTATTGTCATGCAAATTAGATTGATAATCCCAGCAGGAAATCTACAGTTATTATTCTGTATTTTAAACCCTGGCAGAGGCACTGTTAAAGTGGAACTCCCAACCAAAATGTTTAGTGGAGAACAACTACAACCTTTGTCAGATATTTTAATACGCCCTGTGTTCTTCTTGGCAATATTTACCTTTGAAAGATGCCACCGGAAGAGTAGGTAAGGAGAAATGGTTCAAAGCGAACAGATGCCTTGGTGACAGCTGTCAAAGTGATTGTTTACCCTAACTTTGGGGAGATTTTCTTCCACTTTCCGTCTTGGTAGAGGATAGCATGTGAAAGAAAATCTCTACAATGAATACACATAGAACAGCAAATTATTGACATTGTTTCCAACCCTTTCGCTTTTCAACTCTATTCAAAATAAAGTATGACATTAACTTGTTGTCCTTGAGTGATGGTTAATTGTGGTGTTATATTGAAATAAATGTTGAATGAATGAATGTCGCTGACTTCTAGTAAATTTATCCTGCAGCACAGAGAACATCCAAGCAGTATAATGGTTGTATTATGGTTTGAATGTCTAGACCCTAGAGTAGTGGTCTTCAAACTATGGTCCTCCAGTTCTTCAGGAACTGCAATTTCCATCATGCCTAGTCATGTCTGTGAATGTCAGAGTTTTACAATGCCTCATGGGATGTGTAATTCCGTAACAACTGGAGGACTGTAGTTTGAGGATCCCTGGCCTAAACCCAAGAGCAGTGTTTCTCAACCTTTTTTTAGTCGAGGCACACCCCAGAAATTATGGACAGTCTCGAGGCACCCTTTAAAATGTTATGGACAGTCTTGAGGCACCCCATAAAAATGATGGACAGTCTTGAGGCACCCCATTCTAAAAATTTTACATAATGCAGCAACATACACACATGTAGGATGCCCAATGTTAGAGGTACAAGTTGGTACTGACTAGTATTCCAATGTTTCTCTTTTTCCTCAGTTTTTCTTCATCACTCAGCTAATATGACCCCAAAACTTATGGAGAGAAGCAGGGGAGGGTCAAACAATCATGCCACACAGGCGACTGACATCCTCCTTATCAACTGATGATGTCATTGGTTGTTAGAAGGTCGGCAGCTAGAGGGACGTAATGGTGCACAATGAAAACTTGGTACTTTGTGTAACACAAAAGGCTGGCTTCATCCAACCGCTGCCTTGTATACAATTTTTGGGAATTTTTTGGGGCATTTTGCTGAGGCACCCCTGAAGAAACCACAAGGCACACCAGTGTGCATGGGCACCCTGGTTGAAAAAGACTGCCCTAGAGCATATCTAACCTCTTCTGGTCACGCAAAGTATCACTTTGTTATGAATAACACCTGCCAACTGCACAAATGACTCACTAGTAATACAATACAAGAATCTATTTACAATGAAACAACGAAATGAGGATGAAAGTCTTTTCTTAAGGAGGAAAGAGACAATTACAGTATATTTTAGCTAGGATCAGAGTCATTCTACCTCTTTTTTCTTCTGTTATGCCATTCATTTGATGCTAAGTATTTATATCCAGTTTCCTACATTCAAGGTCAGAAGTGGTGCAAATAGTGCAAAAGTAATTTAATTCATTTGCCTTGCTAGCATCGTTTCTTCTCTTTGATTGGCGTGTATCTACCATGCTATATTTATCATCTGATTCATTCCACTATGCAGCTCAAATCAATTAGATTTATCTAGTATAGTGTGAATTTGTTTCAGCATTTCATGTAATTATATTACTCAATTTGCATACGTTAACATATAAATAAGCCAACATCGCATTCTATGCAACATGGCAGTATTTAAAATATCAGTCATTATGCTGGTCATATACAAATCAATTTGTTGCTTTCCATCAGCTTTCAACCACAAACGGTTCATGGCTTCAAGTGACCAAACAATAAAAATCGAGGGGCGGAAATTGATTAAAATGTATTTTCAATTAACTCTGAGGTGATTTTTGATCAGTTTCCATCTCATTTCCTTTGGTTACTGGAAATTAGGAAATGGTTGTAGTTGAGTGCTGACTTGTTAAATTGCAAAGAGCGCTGGGGAGCTGGATCCTACTTACTAGTAGTGTGCACAGGTGGGCTGTGTGGCATCTGTAAGCCTTAGTGATAACAAATAGTATTCCAACAGTGATATAGAGCCAGAATTATTAGGCGGGTTAAAGGAAATGTATAGCGGTTTTATACTGTACATCATTTCTTACTTTATTTATTACGATCAGGACTAAAAACAAATTGTTTATTAAGTATTTTCATAAACATATTAATTTTTTTTTCTTTGTAATTTTCATCCTGCAAGGGTAGCCTAAAGCTGTCCATAAATGAATAGAAATTTGGCTGGTTCAGCAGGAACTGGCCAATTTTAATTCTTTGTGTGGCCACTCCAGTCAGGGCCGGGACAAGGGGTAGGCAGGAGGGACGGTTGCCCTGGGCACAATGGTTTATTGCAGGGATGGGGGGGGGGGGGCATCCTGACCCTAACCCTAAGGGAAGAGGGGGCGCAGTTTGGCATCCTTGCCCTGGGCGCTGGATGACCTTGTCCCGGCACTGACTCCAGCTCCATAGAAGTCGATCTCTGTTGGAAAGTTTTTCTTGGTCAATAGCTGGAGTCAATTGGCTGTAGCCACTGATCAGTGTATACTGACAATAGAGTCCCCTTTTGACGGAGTGGCCAAAATACACCATCACAGTTTGAAAATTGAATCAGCGCTATATGCCAGCTATAAGAGTTTTTTTTCAGGGCTTTACCCTTGAAAACTTTGTTACACTGTATAACCAACAAGGCAAAGAAAAAACTGAACACCACTTTCAAGCTCTGGTGACACATGGTGCAATCTAATTGTACAGTCAATAGGTTTAGGCGGAATTTAGTACATATACTAATCACTTCCCACCCAGCCTATTGTCAAATGATAGCTGGCAAGAGACTTTCATCGTTATGGGTGGACGTCATATGATGTCCTCCCTAATGCGCCCCATGGGCCACACTACAGTGCAATCTGTCATTGGCTGTGGCTGTTACAGTACTGTACCTTTAACCACTTCCGCCCATCGCAGTTTTACGTCGGTTAAATACCGGCGTTATGGCAGCAGATAGCTGCCAATACCCTGGTATTTTATTACAGGGTGGGCGGTCCTCTTTCACATAAAAGTGGTCCCAGTGGTGGATTTGTTGCAGGATTACTATTATGGGCAGTGGGAGAGGTGCACCCCCCCCCCTCCCGCCGCTTCCTGGTCATTTTCCCCACTTACTGGAGCCGTTGGTAGCGGGGAACACGATCCGGTCCATCCATGTCCCAGGCAAGAAGTTGAGTGAGGGCAAGATGGCTCCCACTCTATTTTATGGCCTTGGAGGACTGGAGCGACGTCATACGTCGCTTCCTCCCAATAGTCTTAACCACTTGCCGACCGCTCACATTGAACCTACATTGAATCCTGGGTCCAGTGACGTCAGGCTCGCTCCCGCTGTATTCGGACACAGCGGGAGTCGGGCCAGGGGAGGAGAGGCGGTGATCACCGCCGCTCTTCCCCGATCGTCGGGGACAGAGTGAGGAAATTTGCCTGCTTGTGTAAGCAAAGCGGGCGGATCTCCTCTGTGACAGGCAGGGACAGATTACAGGATTCAGCATAGCTGAACCTGTGATCTGTGTCTGTGTCACACAATCCTCTCCCCCCACACACGTCAGTAAGCATGAGGCATACATTTAACCCCTTGATCACCAACAGTGTTAAACCCTTCCCTGCCAGTGTCATTATTACAGTAACAGTGCATATTTATAGCACTGATTACTGTAGTAATGTCACTGGTCCCCCCAAAAGTGTCAAAAATGTCAGTTAGGGGTCCGATCTGTCCGCCGCAATGTCGCAGTTCCGCAAAAAAAAATCGCAGATCTCCTCCATTACTAGTAAAAAAAATAAACAATAAGAATGACAAATCTTTCCCGTAGTTGGTAAACGCAATAACTTTTGCGCAAATTAATCAAAATACGCTTATTGTGATTTTTTTTTTACCAAAAATATGTAGCAGAAAACAAATTGGCCTAAAATGTTAAAAGATTTTGATTTATAATTTTTTTTGGGGAATGTTATATATCAGAATGTGAAAAATATTGTTTTTTATTTTCAAAATTGTCGCTCTTTTTTTCACAAATAAAGAACTGCACAGGTGATCAAATACCACCAAAAGAAAGCTCTGTTTGTGGGGAAAAAAAGACATAAATTTAATTTGGGTACAGCGTCGCACGACCATGCAATTGTCCGTTAAAGTAATGCAGTGCCGAATCGCAAAGTATAGCCTGGTCAGGAATGGGGTAAAATCTTCCGGTCTTAAAGTGGTTAAAAATACGCTCATTGAGAATTTTTTTGTCAAAGACATGTAGCTAAATACATTTTGGCCTAAATATATGACAAAAATTATATATATTGGATATTTTTTAACTGTCAAAGTAGAAAATGACAATTTTTTCGCACATTTTTTTTATTAATATCGCAAAAAATGAAAAGCGCAGAGGTGATCAAATACCATAAAAAGAAAGCTCTGTTTGTGGGAAAAAAAGGACGTAAATTTTGTTTGGGTACGGCGTTGCATGACCACGCAATTGTCAGTTAAAGTCACGCAGTGCCAAGTTGCAAAAAGTGGTCTGGTCATTAAGCAGGAAAATCCTCCGGTCCTAAAGTGGTTAAAGGGCCCATTTTTTTTCATTATAAAAAATAATGACTTTTTTTTTTTTTTTTGCTTTTAGGTGTAGATGTGAGATCTAAGGTATTTTTGACCCCAGATCCCACGTTAAAGTTTTATTTTATCTACAGACACGCCTTATCTGCAGTATTTTGGTAAAGGTGAAAAACCCTGATTGCGTTTAATAATTGTAATATTGATAAACATTTAGGCAAGACTGTTTTTTTATAAGGAATGTCAAAATTAAAGACCAGAGCCTATTTTGCGATTCGGCACTGCGTTAGTTTAACGGACAATTGCGCAGTCGTGCAACGCTGTACCCAAATGATATTGACGCCCTTTTTTCCCCACAAACAGAGCTTTCTTTTGGTGGTATTTGATCACCTGTGCGATTTTTACTTTTTGCGCTATAAACAAAAAAGAGCGACAATTTTGAAAAAATAACAATATTTTTCACATTTTTTTTGTATGAAATTCCCCTGAAAAAAATGTAAAAATCTAAATTTTTTAACATTTCAGGCCAATTTGTTTTCCGCTACATATTTTTGGTGAAAAAAATCGCAATAAGCATATTTTGATTGGTTTGCGCAAAAGTTATTGCGTTTACTAACTACGGGAATGATTTATGTAATTTTTATTGTTTTTTTTAACTAGTAATGGCGGCGATCTGCATTTTTTTTGCGGGACTGCGACTTTGCGGCGGACAGATCGGACCCTTGACTGACATTTTTGACACTTTTGGGGGTACCAGTGACATTACTACAGTAATCAGTGCTATACATATGCACTGTTACTGTAAAAATGACACTGACAGGGAAGGGGTTAACTTTATTAGAGAGCAAGGGGTTAAGTGTGTCCCTAGTGGCGTGCTTCTAACGGTAAAGGGGTGTGGCTTTTGATGTAACCACATAGACATACGATCCTACATAGAAGGATCGTATGATCTCTGCTGTTACATCAGGGAGAATGACAGGCGGCTTTGTTTACATCAGTCGTCTGCCTTTGTCCATCTCCAGCGGGAGATCGCGAGTGACCAGCGGACATCGGTCACTCGCGTGGGGATGCCCGTGAACGAGCAGGGGTGGGAGCGCGCCTCCGGCGGCGCGCGCTCGCCCCCAGTGGCGCGCGCTCGCCCCCTATTGGCTAGCGGGCGAGTGACGTACCCATACTTTACTTTGCCTGCACGGGGCTGAACGCCGCTGTATATGTACTTGCGGCGGTCGGCAAGTGGTTAAAGTAACGTAGTACCGAATCGCAAAAAAAGAAATTGCCTGGTCATTAAGGGGGCAAATCCTTCCAGTCCAGAACTGGTTAAAGTACATCAACTTATAACAGTACAAGTGATAGCTGCAAGAAGATTTCTACATTTTTAAAACTTTCAATACTTATCAATTTTTTTCTTTGTTAGACTTTACGTCATTCCCCATTACCATGTGCACTAATCTGAAACACTTGTTCAATTACATTGTCTGCCCTGAAGCAGTGTGTTGTGCTCTGATTAAGTATAGTCGTGTGTCTAATCTGTGAAGTATTGTAACATTAGAGCTGCATAGTCATTGCTGTGATGTTTAAATAATATTTCCTCATATCTTAAAACTTGAAATAGAGGAAGAATCCCCACAACTACTAAAGGGAAAAAAAAGCATGAATTTTAGAAACTTTTTTTTCTGAATGAACTACAAGAGGACCTTCTTCTGTGTGTAAATACATGTCTGCCTTTGATTTGAAGGAAATACTCAAGGGAGATCAGTCAAGTCAGTATATTTTATGTCGAAAGAACAAAATAATAAACCAAATTAAATAAAATTCTTAATATTTTTCCCAAGCATACTGGTTATTGTCAAAGCACATATTTGTTTATGATTCTGACAGCTAATTTAGTACCATGTCCTCTAGTTATCATATCCTGTCAGTTCCAGTCAGTCACTCAAAGGCCAATCACAGGGAACTCAGCCCTCTTAGAGCATGGTATGGGTTCATGTCCAGAGAGAAAATAGAGGGATATGCATTTCCTTGCTTCTGCATCTACAAGAGATCCATAGAGCTCATTCTAGATGGACTCCTTAGTTTCTGTATTGACTTGGGTGTCCTGAGTGTAAGCAGTTGCAGTTAGCTAGTCTGCCAGGTGGCTCTGTCCGAAAATAGTGTGTAATAGGAAATTATGTAATGTGGGTCCTCTTTTAAGGCCCTTGTAGTCATGTAAAGGGTGGACTTAGTGCCCATATACAGTATATGCCAGGTTTGGGAGCCAACTGGACTGGGAGCTGGATGCAAAAGGCCTTCTAGGCCAGGCCAAGTGTTCTCTATTGTAAGTACTCCCCTCGGACTTCTAGTGACACTAGGGCGAAGTAGACACAGTCTGAAAGTGCAGCTGCAACACTGTCTCTAAAAGGACATGAAGGGAGTCATGAGCTGGATACACAAAGTTGAAAGGGCAAAAGTCCAGAGCCCACTGAGTGAGTACTTAGTACAGAGTGACACTAAGCAGCTAGGGTCCAACACAGTGGTGCTCCCAAAGAGAAGTAAAGAAAATGATCTGAAGATTATAAAGGAGTATGTTTTTTTCAGATTTATACTTACCTAGCTGGATGCAGCATTGGTCCGATAATGCACTGGTCCTCCAGCTCCTCTAACACTGAGAACCGAGAGATTAAATATCACTAACCACTCGGTTCTCAGAGCTCTCTGAGCAGAGAACTGGTAAATGTCAGTCAGCAGACTTACTGGAGCACTGGGCTGTGGAAGTTGCCAGCTCAGGCTCTCAGTGGCTATGGTCGCGATCCTTCCTGAGCTTGGACCAACAGTAAAGTGTGGAAACTAAGATTTTGTGTTGGCATTCCTTTCTATGAATTTAAAGGCTAATGGCCGGGGGATGTTGTGTGAAAGGCTATGGCAAGGATTTGGGCACAATATGGTGAAGGCTTTGGGCTATAGCAGTTGGTTGTTAGCTGTTGGTTGATTACTCAAGCTCCAAGAAGAAGCGGGGTGAGTAATTTGGTGCCAACAACGAGCCAATCAGAAGCTCCCTTACATGGGTGCTTCAGACATTGTCCAGGTTTAAGAATCCTTTGCCTGTTCTATGCTGCAGCAGTTTGCTCTGCAGCACTGCCACTTAAATGTATGAAGATACAAGAAAGTCACTATGTGCAAGTGAAAGCAGATATTGGGCCTGGTTTACTAAAGAGCAAGGAACCGTGTAGGGATAAACCACTATGTCACACTTGAATTGCAGGATCACATGTGTGCACAGATGTACGCACCTAGCTAACAGGATCCCTAAGTGTAATCACCAAAGCATACTGTACATTGATGGTCATTGCATTTGATGTCCTAGTTTGCACAATAATGACATTAAAAAATACTTTATTAGCACAGGGGCATTTTTTTAAATGAGCCAGGTTCTACAAAAGGCATATTGTTACAAAAATATAAAATACTGGAACATTTAATTTTAAAATATTTTATATACAGGAAGAAGTATCGTACTAAGGAAAGAAATACATCCAAGTAGGTATTGAGTAATAGTAAAAGTATTTATGTATTTTTTTATCTAGCTACATCTTTTAGTCTGTACAGTCCCTTTAAAGTCTGGCAACCCAACAGCTGTTTCAGAGAATGCAGAGATAAACGCTGATTACATTAGAAACGTATTTAGCATAAAATATTTACTTCATGAACTTCTGAATACTGCAACACCTGTTGTGGCGGCTGATGGGTTGAAGGTGTTTGTAGGTGACAATAATTCTGTGCACAAACAATAAGGACTCTGTCATGCAGCTTAATACACTGCCTGGCCAAAAAAAAAAAAATCACCACCAAAAAAAGGTCACACACTCTAATATTTTGTTGGCTTTGATTACGGCACACATTCACCTTGGCATTGTTTCGATAAACTTCTGCAATGTCACAAGATTTATTTCCATCCAGTGTTGTATTCATTTTTTTACCAAGATCTTGTCCTGATGATGGGAGAGTCAGACCACTGCGCAAAGCCTTCTCCAGCACATCCCAAAGATTCTCGATGGGATTAAGTTTTGCACTCTGTGGTGGCCATGGCCAATCGATGTGTGAAAATGATGTCTCATGCTCCCTGAACCACTCTTTCACAATTTGAGCCTGATAAATCCTGGCATCGCCATCTTGGAATATACCCGTGCCATCAGGGAAGAACAAATCCATTGATGGAATAACCTTGTCATTCAGTATATTAAGCTAGTCAGCTGACCTTAATTGTTGGGCACATGCAGTAGCTATGCAATAGGATAGTTACTGCATGCTTAGTTTAGTTAGTTGCTTAGTTAATTCCAGGTGGCGACTTTTTTTTGGCCAGGCAGTGTATAATGTACAAGGTAGCATATACAGTGCATTAGTCAGGAATACATTGTACAGCATAGCAGATACAGTACAGGGGTCATAAGGATTATATACAAAATAGTTAATGCAGTGCAGGGGTCAGAAGAATAAAGTAAAACATAGTGAAGGCAGTACAGGGATCTGGATTATGCAAGATACAGCATTTTGTACTTTGGACTACAGTGATCAATACCATTGTGCTCCCTACTGCTGGTCAATGTGAAAAAATATAACCTAAAGTTAATGTGATAGATATCCCCCCACCACTTTTTTTTTTGTATTTATAATTTTATTTGGAATTTTCAAAAAGAAAAAAGAGAAAAACATTACATAATATATGACTCTGTAATAAGTAAATAGCTTACAAAGACATTATCCACCTCCTTTTTCTCATCTCCTGGATCTGATATAGATCTCTGGAGTTTTCCAACTCATAAATATATAGACATTTAACAAATATTTAATTAAAGCAAGGCATTGTTAAGTCAGCAAGTCTCTATCTTTAATCCCGCTCATTTAATCCTTGCCTCCTTTACTTCCTTGTGCTTATTTTGAGTATCCTAATTGATAATCTTATCTTTGTTTCCCCTTCTTCTTCTTCTATCTATCCATTCCTTTCCACATTTTTCCCTTTTTTTTCCCCTATATTAACCCCCCTCCCCTCTCATTCTCCTCATTCATACCCACTGTCAATCACCACACACATCCGGAAAAAAAAAAAAAAAAAAAAAAAAAACCCCGCAGCCCCCCAGAAAATTCTCCCTCCCTCTCCAGCCTCTCCCCTCCCTTCAAGGAGTGGAAAGAAAAGAGAAAAAGAAGAAAAAAAAAAGACTACTCCTATCTCATGCCACTTCCACATTCTGAGCTGGAGACATCAGCAATTGTTTACCTACATCTGAGGATATGAATAAGTTCCATGTTCTCCATATTTTTTGTATTGTTCCTGTTTGTATTGTGAGGATAGCACAAGCTCCTCCATTTTATTAATGTGTTCTAATTTTCTTACCCATTCGACCACCGTTGGCGCTTGTCTATTTCTCCAATGTTGGGGTATACATGCTCTTGCGGCATTCATCATGTGTGGCAGTACTGATCTTGCATATTTCCTCTCTGACTGATCGATATCTGTAGGAGGCAGAAGGCAGCTTCTTCCTTGATTTTATAATCTGTTACTATTTGAACTATATCACCAATCTCTGACCAATATTTCTTTATCTCTGGGCAACTCCAAAAAATGTGATATATCGTGCCTTCCCCCTCTCCGCATCTCCAGCACCTGTCTGATTCTTGAGTGTACCACTTATGCATTTTGTCCGGTGTATTATACCACCTAGTCAGGATTTTATAATTTATTTCCTGCATTTTCGTGCATTTAGTTGGTCTAAATATAGCCCTAAACATTCTCTGCTTCTGTGTATCTGTTATGTCTATATTTAGATCCACTTTCCATTTTTCCAACCATTTCAAATTCGGTTGGTCTAATGGCGTATTTAACATTTTATATAAAATAGATAATGGACGATCTATACCTCCTATTTTCTCACATAGCTTTTCAAAGTATGTCAGTGGTTTTTTAAATTTTTCCGGCTCCGGCAACGTCTCTAAGAAATGTCGCACTTGGAGTGCTTCCCAAAAAAGTAACCTATATGGACCTTCCTCATCCGTTAGTCTACCGATTGAAGGCCACATCTGCTGGCTCGTAAAATTTTTAATATCAACTTGTCCTGTTTCCCACAGTCTTTTAAAATGCTGTTTCCTCTAGGCCTGGGCTAAATTTGGGATTTCCCAAAATCGGGTATAATGGAGATTCCATGAAAGTTAACCCTTGTCTCCTAGTCTGTTGAAACCCTATTCTTATTGTGTTTCCCAGTACAGATGTGATTTTACAGATTTAGGGAGTGTTTCATAGCACCAGATTGCTCTCTTTAATGATACCGTCGTTTGTGCTTGTTCCATTTGAACCCATCTTTTCGATTCCCAATGATGCCACCAGTCCAATATTCTATTTAAATGGATGGCATGGTAATATCTGCGCAGGTCGGGTATAGCCAGCCCACCCATATTTTTAGGGAGCGTTAGTGTATTGCGCGCTATCCGTGGTTTTTTACCAGCCCAGATATATCCTCCGAACACCCCTTGGGTGATTTTAAAAAAACTATTAGGTATTTTAACTGGGAGTGCTCTCATAATATATAAGTATTTTGGCAAGATGTTCATTTTAATTAAATTTCCCCTTCCGAACCATGACTGGAGACCTCCCCTCCATTGTTCCAGGGTTTTCTTTGTTTCTCTGATCAGGGGAGTAAAGTTTAGTTCGTAAATCTGATCTAGATTTGCAGATATATAGGTCCCTAAATATTTTACTGCTTTCTCTACCCACGAAAATCCGAAGTTACTCTTTATTGTGTCTTTATTTGTTTGTGATATTCCCACTCCCATTGCTTCAGATTTTCTATAGTTTATTTTAAAATTTGATAACTCTCCATATTGTTTAATTTCCTCTAACAGGACTGGTAGCGATATTCTTGGTTCCGACAGTGTGAACAATAAGTCGTCTGCATAAGCCGCAGTCTTGTATTGTTCCTTCCCTACTGTTACTCCTTTTATGTCCTGATTCAATCGTACCTTATTCAGAAAGGGCTCTAGTGTCAGCACAAATAACAGGGGAGATAATGGACAACCCTGTCTTGTACCATTTTTTATACTTAGAGGTTCCGACAACGTTCCATTTGCCTTCACTCTTGCGGTCGGGTTAGAATATATCCTAGATATTCTTTCCCGCATTATTTCGCCTACTCCTATATACTTGAGTACCGACTGCATAAAGGTCCATTCGACTCTGTCAAAGGCCTTTTCTGCGTCGGTACTCAGTATGATGCACGGTAGTTCTTCTTTGGTGGCTATATGAATTAAATTAAGGACTCTTGTGGTGCTGTCCTGAGCTTCCCTCGCCGCCATGAAACCCACTTGGTCTAGGTGTATTATTTTAGGGAGTACCTTTGCCATCCTTGCCGCTAAGATTTTTGTGAAGATTTTTAAGTCCGTATTTAGGAGCGAAATGGGCCTATAGCTTCCGCAATTCGCGGGGTCTTTACCATCTTTTAAAATTAACGTTATATACGCCATTAGTGTGTCCCTAGGTAGCGTCCCCTCTATTCCTCTCTCATTAAACAGTCTCTCCATGTATGGTCCCAGGATGGGGGCCAAGACATGGAAATACTGTATTGTCAAGCCATCTGGGCCTGGCGCCTTGCCGCTCTTCATACTTTTTATGGTCTGTTCTATTTCCGTCTGTGAAATATACCTTTCCAAATCGTCTTTATCTTCCTCCGAGAGTCTCGCTAGACCTGATTGTGTCATATAATCGTCTATTTCCTTTTGCGACTTTCCTATTTCGGGTAAATTGTATAGCAGTGAATAAAAATTCCTGAATTCTTCCGCTATTTGATCCGGCAGTATTTTTTTAATTCCTTTTGAAGATCGAATTTGAGATATATAGGATCTTACTTTTTGGTTATGAACAGATCTTGCTAAAACTTTACCGCATTTATTCCCTGATTCATATGTGATTTTCTTTGATACTTGTATTGCAGCTTTCGCTTTATAATGCATTAAATCAAGTATCTGCTTTCTTACAAGAGTTAGTTCCCCTGCTGCTATGTTTACCTTTTTTTTGTGTGTTCTGTTTCCAAAGTTTTAAGCTTATCCAGTAATGCTAGCAATTGTTTGTTTCTTTCCCTTTTTATTCTTGCACCATGTTTGATTAGAATTCCCCTTATCACAGATTTATGTGCCTCCCATAGTGTACCTATCGAACAGCCAGGTAAATCATTAAAGTCAAAGTAGTCCTTAAGTTCTTTTTGTACCTCTGACCTTACTTCCTCTATCTGTAACAGACTTTCATTTAATTTCCAAAATCTTTGTTTTGTTAATTTAACTGTGGAGATGTTGTAGATCATCGACACCATTGCATGGTCTGACCATGAAATGCTGTCGATGTCAGTGTGTGTCACCGCCCGGAGATGTGCATGTGGCACCAAAAAAAAATCTATTCTCGAATAGGTCTCATGCGGATGTGAAAAAAAAGTGAACTCTTTCTCAGACGGGTGCTGGAGACGCCACACGTCTATCAATTGTTCCTTGTTTCCTTCTCATTCGTCGACACATCGCTTCTGAGGAAGAAGATTTAGTTTTAGAGGTATCAGCCATGGGAGACAGCGGTGTATTGAAATCTCCCCCCACTATCAATTGACCTTGAGTAAATTCCCTAAGTATATTCAGCGTTTTGGCAACAAATCTATCCTGTTGCTTATTAGGAGAATATAAGGTTGCCAGCGTCATCTGTATTTCTCCTATTTTCCCTTTTAGAAAGAGATATCTACCGTTGTCATCACACAGCTTCTCCTCCAGCTGCCATGGTGTCTTACTGTCAATTAATATTGATACCCCTCTTGATTTTGATTGTGTGTAGGTTGAATGATATATGTATGGAAATGCCTTATTTTTTAAGTATGGTAGATTCCCTGATCTGAAATGCGTCTCTTGTATAAACGATATATTCGCCTTAACTCTGTTGAGTTCTGATAGTAATATTCGCCTTTTTTCAGGCGTATTTAGGCCCTTTGCATTAATTGAGACAATCTTTATATTCTCCATTTTCCCTGACAGCTTATGTTACAAAAGCTGGAAACTAAAGATCGAGGGCGAAGGAGAGGAGATGGGAAAAAAAAAAACCCCAGACCCCCCACACAAATCTCACACCCTACTATCAACAGTCACTCACTCGATCTTTCATCCACACTCCTCACACTAACCCCGACTCTCCTGTGCCCTTCCCTGTGGATCCTACCCTACTGGTCGGAGCGCAGTGCTCTTCCCAGTCTGATCCCCAGGTCGGATTTTTTTTTTTTAAATCCTTCCAACACACGGCATTTTACTGCCACCTGTGTGTTCTAAACTTTTTTCAGGGAATACCTGAGGCCTTCCCCCTTTGTCCCCCCTTTCTCCCTCCCTACTCTTACTTGTATGCTTTATTTCCCTATCTCCACTACCCATCTCTTTCTTTCTCTTCAGCCCTAGCCCCTACTTTTCTATAACCCTAGAATACTCCCCCCCTGAGACGCTCTAGGTATTTTTAGAGCCTTGATGACCAACAATAGCTTCCCCTTTACAGCAATAAACACCAAAACCCAAAAAAAAAAAAAAAACTTCTTTGAGCCCGATATTCTCGTCCAAGCATAATTCTTTTAGTCGGGGATACCATCCTCCTGAATTTCATTATGCTCAAGAAGAGAAAAAAAAAAAAAAAGGGAAAAAACCCCCATGTCAATAACTATAATACCACCATTCCCCTCAGAGCTTAGTAACCTTAAATTAATAGTGCCTGTAACTAAACAAAACACACGTGATTGCAACTTCTCATCAAAACTTTAAATGTCTTAACACAATCAGTGAAGCTATCTCCCTGGTTTTCAATGTATAAATAGAGAAAAAAAAAAAAAATTACATAAATACATAAATTTAAAACCAGGGGATACAATATTAATAAGTTGGAGAACAGGGGGAAATAAAAAGTACAGCTACACTTTATGTGGTTTTTACCATTAACCTCATTATTCCACTCTTATTTACTAATTGTGTTATTGGGTCTCTGTACCTCCTAGGGATATACCACTACATCTCTCATCAATCCTCATTGGTGTGATGATATATTCTATATTTAATACTCCACTTATAGAAAAAACGGAAAAAAAAAAAATAATAAGATGGGGTAGAGAAAGTCGACCCCAATATACAGTGGTTGCCCCATTTCCCTAAGGGACTTACAAAAGTCTTGGTTTAATAGTGAATACTGTGACCGTCAATTCAACCATGCAAAAAAAAAAAAAAAGAAAAGGAAGAGGGTGGGGTAGGGAGGTTAATCCCACTAAAATGTGAGTTCCCCCTTTCCCTTAAAAACTTTTAAAGTGTCTAACTTAGAAGTGCATATTGTGCTCCTATATTTCACCGTGCGAAGAAAAAAAAAAAAAGATATACAATGAAGGGCTGGGGGGGAAGAGACTCTTTCCCCTTACCCCCAACCCTCCCCTTCCCCACACCAGTAGGATTGCATCCCTCTTCTTCCCTTTAAGTTCACCTAGAAAATCTGGTTATCCGTTCCCCTGGTATAGTGACCCCAAATCCTAGATTCCATCTTCTCCCCTCCCTTCCATCCCCCGAGATTGTTTGAAGTCTCTGGGAGAGTCACTGATCTTCCCCAGCCAATTTGGGATCTCTATCTCCGGGGCCCCCAGGAAATCAAAAAGAGCCATTCTGTCTTGGAAATTGCGCAGTGTGAAAAAACGACCATCTCTGTTAAATGTAACTGTGAATGGGAAACCCCATCTGTATGTACATCCTTTTCTTCTAGCCAGTTCCAGAATGGGTTTCAGTATGGCTCTTCTCTTTAAAGTCCCTCTAGAAATATACGAGAAAATCTGTATGGTCATTCCCTCCAATTTCCACTCTCTGGTGTCCCGTGCCATTCTCAATATCAGTTCTTTCTGGGCATAATAGTGCAGTTTACAGATTACATCTCTTGGTCTTTCCTGATCTCTCTTCATAGGGCCAAGTACTCTATGTATTCTGTCGAACTCTATTTTACCCGGGTGACTTGCTCCCAGAATGTCCTCAAATAGCCTATTTACTGAATCTTCCAATTGCGTATTTTTTAATGATTCTGTTAGGCCTCGGATTCTTAAATTATTACGACGGCTACGGTTCTCCATATCTTCAATCTGTAACTGTAGCTTAGCCTCTTTTTCCCCCTGATGTTCTGTCTTCCTCTCCAGCACTGATAATCGTTCTTTTATTACAGCAATCTCTGTGTCCTCCTCTTTTTGTCTAATGGACAGTGCTTGGATCTCCTTTTTAATAAGCTGGATCTCCTTTTTATGTGTCTCCTCTACTCGATTCACTAGTTGTTCTATATCCCTTTTGGTTGGGAGAGAGCTAATCATCGCTCTAAATTCGGCCATTTGCCCCGCCCATTGGGCACTCGGTGATGGAGCATTCTTCTCCATCTGGAATTTAGAGCTGGAACCAGAGTCTCTTTCCTCCAGGGGTGACGTAGCCCTAGAGTCTGTTATGTCACTAGAATCCCAATCTGTCTGCATTTCCCCGAGCTCCGCCATATTACTTGCTGTTGGAGTTTTTAAGCTAGTAGAGAGGAATTTCCTTATCTCTCCTTCTGGTTTCCCTGGGATTTTTGCGGTATTTTTTTTGACCTTACGCTTTTTTGTAAGGGTCATATTAACTCTTTATCTTACGAAGTAAAAGACCAATATTGTAAAGCTGCTTAGCCCCCCCCCAATCTCCTTCAAGTTTCTGGGGTGTTTTCGCCAGCCAAATAAGACACAAAATTTATGAGCTGCACGCTCAACACTTCCCCACTCTTCACCTTCTGTATTATCCTTCCTCTTCCCCACTCTCATAACCCACCGGTAGTAGATGGAGTTGATTTCTTACAAGACACTTCCTCTTCTGTCTCCTTCCAACTTTATCCCCGTCAAGACCGTATATCTTTGTAACACCACTCTGTCAGTTTTATTTACTGAAACTTATAGTCTTTAAACAGGAGTAGGAAGTTTCACTCACGGTTTTAGGCAGGTTAACTCTTCTCCAATATTTTTCTCTTCTACCAGTCCTGTGCGTCCGCGTGTGCGGCTCCTCCGGGATTCTCCTTGCTTACCGAGCCATCATACAGGCTAGAATGGCAATACAGTCTGTTAACACTGTTCCCTTGGTATTCGCACAGGTCGCCCCCGGGTATGTGCACCCCACAGGGATCCCCTATCCTGTATTCAGATACCGTGCTAAAATGCAGTAGAGCTCAGGCTCGGAATGGAAGCAGGGAAGGGAGGAGGGAGACTGCAGTCACGCCAGCGCCAGCCAACCGACCCTCCATCTCAGTATGCCACTATGTCTGACAAGTCATCCACATAAAGGCTTGGCTAGTAAAGCCCGGCCAGAGGGCTATCCAGAGGGCATGCAGGCAGTACTGGGAGTCAAGGCTGCAGCAGCGGCTAGCGGGCGCAAGACAGGTGTAAAATCAAGTGCTTAAGTCCTGTGTTAAGCCGAAGTTCAGCCTGTCTTAACAACCGGCCGTCAGGCTCCCCCTAGCTGCCGTCGGGCTTACATGTCCTTTCGCCTGCCTGCTCCGCTGCATATATGTCTGGCTGCCAGGTTATCTCCCCAGACCGCCGGGGACCGCTCCCGCCTCTGAGCTGACCACGCACCCGCTCTCTCTCCTCTCCTCACTCCGGCGTTCAGGTAGGCTGGGGCTGACGTCACTCGTCTTGTCCCTCGGGTCCCGCTCTAGACACTTGGTGGTCGAGAGCCGCGGTAAGATCCGGTCACCGCGTCTAGCTGGCGGGGGAAAGCTAGGCAGCTGGCGGGTGGAGGCGGCAGTCTCTGCAATTCGCCGCCTCTGCTCTGCTCCTTCACACCGGGTTAGGGCTCAGTTTTCTCGGGTAGACGCCTTAGCAGGGAGGGAGTCTCACGAGGAGCTCAGGAGTGCAGCCTCACATGTCCACTTCCGGGCACGCCCCCCCCCACCACTTTTATCTTAAATTGACTACCCTCTTTTTCCACCCTTTCCCCCACTGCTCAGTGCCTGGTTGTCTGTGTCAGTGTGGCTGAGAGGCATCTAACCTCTCTCCCTCTGTTCCTAGCTGATTTGCTGTTTCCTTTCCAGTGCCAAACCAATACACAGCTTTGCTCCCTAAGGGGGTAGGGTCCCATCCCTCTGCCACTCACAAGTACATGAATAAATAATGAATTAGCTATTAGTTGTGGGGTTTACATATGAATGAACTGTGACCGATTCATATGCATTTCCCACAACTTATTCCCAAGACACAGCCAAGTGGGACAACTGAATGAAAAGCGGGACTGTCCCGGCAACTCCAGGACAGTTGATGTGTAGTAATGTGCCAAGCTAAAAACCCCTATGCAATTCTGTATTAGGAAAATATCATTGCATTTATGGGTATTTATCACAGGAATCTTCGTTCCAGGCACCAGGAAGTCTTGTACAGCAGTTGGTAATTGGTGCTCAAACTTCTGTGTAAAGATATGGACATACAATGCCCTAGGCCTTTTGGCTTTTTTTTTTTTATTTAAAAAAAATTTAGAAGTTGAATAGATCCAAATACATTAGAGAGAATCACATTTTTACATGTTTATTTCAGGCTTCATATAACTTTTTGCATGTTCAGATGCTAAAAAAACACTCCATTGAGCAAGGCTGTGTAAATCAGGTGTACTGTTGTATTAATAATGAAATATTATATAATGTTAAATAATACAAATGCCTGCTCCTGATAAATAGAGTGGTTATTGCTCTATTACCAAGCTAGTATTTGGGGAGATAAAATGTGAATATTGGGTGAATTTTGAAAACTCTATTTAGCATTTGAATTGTGCTATGCTTTGCCATATAATCATTTTGGGGATGCCTTTCCAGATTCATCATGTATAGGGAGAAACAAATCATGGTAATTAAACGCAAACCATGTGCCGAGCATTTTATTAAAGAACAAAAACAATATCTTGCAGGGACCATTAACCAGCTTCCTTAAAGTGATTGTAAAGTCTTGTTTTTTTTTTAATAAAAATACCAAACATGTTATACTTACCTGCTCTATGCAGTTGGGTTTGCACAGAGAAGACCGGATCCTCCTTTTCTCGGGTCCCTCTTCTGCTATCCTGGCCTCTCCCTCCTGGTGAGTGCCCCCACAGTAAGCAGCTTGTTATGGGGGTGCCCAAGCCGAATCACAGTTCCCTGTGTCCATGCAGACATAGAGCTGTGGCCCAGCCCCACCCCCTTTCTCTCCTCATTGGCTGACTTACTTTGATCGACAGCAGCAGGAGCAAATGGCGCTGCTGCTGTGTCTCAGCCAATCAGCAGGGAGAGTCCTGAGACAACCGAGGCATTCATGGAAACCACTGGATATGGATGGGCTCAGGTAAGTATTAGGGGGGCTGAGGGGGGACTGTTACACACAGAAGGCTTTTTATCTTAATACATAGATTGCGTTAAGATAAAAAAAACCTTCTGACTTTAAAACCCCTTTAAACTTCCTCTGCATATCATCATCCCCACCTTTGCACAATGTTCACTTATTCTTCCATTTCATTTGGTGTAAAGTAACCTTTCCTTCTGGAGCACATTGACACATGTACTCCTGGTGATTAAAGACAGAAAATTGTACAGAAAAACGAATTCAGATCACACTAGTTAGGAGGAAAACATACACCTGAATTATTATTTGCTCGTGATTTTTTGACAAGCCATTTTCATATGTAGATATTATTAATGTTTCTGATTACCCATATGTGCTATGACTCCGGGATAAATATGTTGATGTTTTAGGTTATATTTAATATATTATATATTGGTGTATTCATTGAGTTTTGCTATAGTTTTTTTGGTTTGTTTGTAAAATTCAAGTTTTAAAATGATAAACAGTTGTCAGTGATATATCTTCCATCTTTACCTAATGATGGTTATGTTTAAAGCCCAAATAAACTTCAGCTTAAAGTCTATGTCTAGTCAACATAAACAACGCAAAAATCAGCACCAGGTACATAGCTTGCAGTCGGTAAATGTGTGCTTTGTGCTGATGTCTCTTCTTTTAGGTGTGGTCCCCTTCCGTCAGAAGGCTTTTTACCATAATGCATAGATTGCGTTAAGATAAAAAAAACCTTCTGACTTTACAACCCCTTTAAACTTCCCCTGCATGTCATCATCCTCAACTTTGCACAATGTTCACTTATTCTTCCATTTTATTTGGTGTAAAGTAACCCTTCTTTCTGGAGCACATTAACACATGTGCTCCTGGTGATTAAAGTCATGTCAGAAAATTGTACACCTCCTTCAATGCCCCCCCCCCCAAACCCCAAAGGCATTTGGGACCCTAGGGACACGGTGAGCTAGAATTTTTACTTTAGGGTCTAGTCCTTGGTGATAGTGGCACAATGTGTAAAGATGGATGCCCATTACTTTTAAATGCAAGAAATGGAGTTTATTGAACCCTCACTCAATACTCCTGGGAGAGAAGGTTAGGGCACAGGACACCTATGCACTAGGCAGACTTCAGATAAGTGTACAGATGTACTTACAATCTTCACAAATAAAAACCCTTTAGGCTGACAAAACACTTGTCGGTGCAACTATTAGAGCGTAGGTAGAGGTCACTACAGCTAGGGACCAAGCTTCACCCAGCTTCTCAGAATCCCCATGCAAACAGAAGTTTGTAAATCTGATTAGTGCAGCCTCTTAAACTATTGCTAAAAACACTCCCTACAGCAGGCAAAAGTTAACAATAACCAGAGCCCAGGAGAGATCCAGGAAAGCTGAATTATCAGTCCAACTTTGGCTGACTACAGCCTAGCAAATACTAAATGCAGGTAGATGTAATGGCTTAAGGCAGGTTGTCTACAAAACACATTGGAATCTTACATTGCGAAGGAGGGGAGAGTACGAAGAGGTAAAGTGTAAAGGTCTGCTTTAAAATATATATAGGGAAATCTATTTTAGTAAAGAGTTCTGTTATATAGCTCGCATCTTAAAGAGGAGTTCTGCCCCCCCCAACAAAAAAGTCAGCAGCTACAAATACTGTAGCTGCTGACTTTTACTATTAGGGCCCTTACCTGTCTAGGCATCCAGTGGTGTCGTCACCCGAGCCGACTCTTGAATCGGCTCTTGGGTGCTGGCGCCACCATCTCGGCTAAGGGACACCGGCAGTGAAGACCTGCAGCTTCACAGCCGGTTTCCTAGTGCGCATGCACTCTCTGAATGGGCCGGCAGTGGGGGGGTTGAATTTCATGGGAGTCATAACCAATTACCCACGCCCCCTCCCCCCTAAAAGGTGCCAAATGTGGAATTGGAGGGGGGGGGCTGGAGGAGGCAGACAAGTGGAGCCTCCCCTTTTGGGTGGAGCTCCACTTTTAATGATTATTTATCTACTATTAAGCCCATTAAGCCTATTAAGCCTATTATTTAAGCCCATTAAGCCTATTATTTATCTATTAGCGTGAAACGCATTTAAGAAATTTGTTTTTTTTTGGGTGGAGATTTCATGTATGCAGATGCTTTAGTGTTAACAGAATAAGGTATTAAGATGAACTAACTACCGAGTGCCACTCTCATCTTCTTATATTCATGTGTTAAATTCTGCTAATGCTGTGTTGCCCTAGAACCATTCCAGCAGAAACTGCATTTTCTAGAATGTGAGTATCTGCCCACTGGTGGGATGGAAATGTCTGCACTATGTTATTAGTATTTTGTAATATTGATTGCAGTATCTGCAGGTTGACGTTTCAAAATGCACTGATAGGTTTGGTAGCATCTGGAATCATGTCATTCCATAACCGTAGTTATAAGTCTAACTATAACTGCCATTAACATTTTAGATTTATTAGTGAAGCCCATTGAACTAATTTCAAAACTGTCTATAATAGATGCCATTATTGTGAAAGCTTGAGTAGTTTTTACTTCAGTTTTATAGATACATTCTTTGATGCTTGTGACCACTGGCCATTTTGTTCCCTGTGCTAACATCTAATTAAAATGATACAAATTAAAAGATAAGTTAAACCTTAACATCAAAAACATTTGCATTTTCTAGATCACATTTTCATACAGTAAACAGGTGCAATCCAAAATTTCTGAATTTCTATTTTCTTCACCTAAATCATATTTATATAGACAGTCTTATTTAGGAAAAATAAACAGATTTTGTATAGAAACATCAGCTATACCCGCCCTCTGCTACACAGGTCTGAATAGTAGCTCCAGAATGTGTTTAGTCGAGGTTATTGCCAATAAAGGAGGTTCCATTAGGTATTTTTAAATGTAATGGTTCATGTATTTTCTCCATTAGTGGCATTAGTTGTTTAAACCATTTGCTCAATAAAAAGGTTGTGTGTGTTGTATGTAAACTGTCTTCATTATTAAAGCAATGCGGTATAATTACTCGATTTGGAGCCACACACTTTCAACGTATGTGTTTGCCTGCTGAGCAATGGCTAACCAAGTTGAAGCAGCTCTCTATGGGTAGTTGAAAGACTGAGGATTAAGGTTACCAGATTGTTCAAATCCCATGCCCACTTTTAACCCCTCCCACAAAACCACACCCTCATTTGTAACCAAACCCACAAAATCATGCCCCCATTTTTAGCACTGAAAGAAATGGTCAAACAGTTTTGGAACAAGAGTAAGACCTTAAGAATATAAAAACAAAATTCCTTGGGCACCATGAGAAGGTCAATGATGCGTCAATATTACAGTAACAGTGTGCAGGGAATGCAACATGTAAAAGGGGATTTGTGAATAAAACGTGAGCCTCCTAGGGGTCATGATAGTGAAAAGCATTGAGTTCACAGATCAGGATTAAGAAACACATAGAGTGTAGGAGACAGGAGTAAAGTAACATACAGAGTTCAGGAGTAAGGATTAGGTAACATATAGAGTTCAGAGGTCAGGATTAAGTAACAAAGAGTGCAGGGGGGAGGATTAAGTAATGCCCAGAGTTTAGGGGTAAGGAGTAAGTAACACACAGAGTGCAGAGGTCAGAATTAAATAATGCAGATAGTTCGAGGGGCAGGATTAAGTAACACACAGAGTTCAGGGGTCACAATTAAGTAATGCAGAGAGTTCAGGGGCCAGTATTAAGTAATGCACAGAGTTCAGGGGTTAGGATTAGGTAATGCATAGAGTTCAGAGGTCAGGCAAGTAACTCACAGATTGTGCCAGGCCTGGTGTTCATAATTTTTCCCCAGAATCAGTATTGCCCTTGGGAGTCAGGCAGCATAGTGTAAGCATTGCAGTGTCCAGCCTTCAGCTTAAGACACACTGCACAAGCATAGCTTGGTCTAGTTTAACTATGTAAATACAATGAATAATTTCCCTAGAAGCTGGAAATCACTAAAGTCGATGCCACTAATTTAGTGATCTACACTTTCTTCTGGGTCCCATGCAGAGCCTACTACATTGAGACAGGAGGCTGTCCACTCAGCAAAGGTGCCATTCTCTCATTGGATGAGGTGAACAGTACGAACGGTATGACATCATTGCTTCACCTCTCCACCTCATCCAATCAAAGAACACTTTGCATTTATTGAGAAAATGCAAAGTATTTACTGAATGGCGTCCATGCTGAGTTGCCGACCTCATGTGGAGTAGGTTTTTGGAGTTTTGGATTACAGCTGGGTCAACTTGCACAGCAATAATCCAGAGATTAATCAAGTGAAAGCAGCAGTGAATGCTGAATGGGCCTGTCCAACATGGAGGTGTTTACAATGCCTTGTGACTTGAGTCCTTTTGACTGAGATATGTTTTGTGATGGCAAGTTTACTCAAAGAGTTTGATTGTACAATCTGGCAAGCAGTGTTATCCCAGTGAGTTGCAAAACTCTTAGTCAAGGATGTTCATCTTCAGTTGAAGCATTAATGGTGTAAAGGAATAATGGACTGGTCATTGAATATATCTTTGGCCCTAAGTTGCCTTCCCTTTTTGACTAGTATGCTGCATGTTCCCACATGGATGAACTTCCCCAGGAATTTGTTTAAACCTTGTCAGACAGTATGCAGACATTTAGATGTGAAGGGCCTGCCAGTCCCGATGACATTGAGGTCCCCATTGAACTGCAGTTATTTTCTTGGGTGGTTGGTGTGGCTAATATATTGATTGTTGGACCTGAGGAAGACCCAGGATTCACCTCTTGGCAGACCTCTGATGAGACTCTCTGCAAGCTGCAGTGAGTAGCCTGGTAAGCCAGGCAGGTAGAACCAGCATGCTGTAATGGTAATCTGCCTTAGGGTTTATGCAAATGAGCTTGCTTCCAGGTGCATTCAGATTGCATTTGAGATTTTTCTCAGTTCCTTCCTAACTCAATCATATCTGGTTCTGCATTTTCACTGTTTAAGGAAAATAGTAGTGTTATGTTCGAGCCTTGAAATAAAGGACATCTACCTCAATCAGGTTTGCATTCCTCTCCATATGTTTACTCAGAGTATGCGCCATACAGCCGTACAACGGTTCACACATCTTCCAACAGATATGTGACACAGATTACATTTTGGTTACAGCTTTTATACATAATTTTTACATGGGAGCCTATGACAGGCGTAAATCCAAGAAAATGGTTACACAAGATTACACCAAATTACAGGCTTCAGTAAGCAGTATTCTGTTTGTTTACAGACTCTGATAACTTGGTGAACCTCCAAATATCCTAATGCTTTATCATATAGATGAAGATAAGATCAGACCTTAGAAGCCATAAATGTATTTCCTAATAACTATGTTCATTTAAAAAGCATCGTTCTGGTAGACTTTATTCAAAATGCACACACAGCTTAAATGAGCAGTAGTTTAGAAGAAAATGAATGAAGCTTTATTGGTGATTAATTATTATGCAGGACCTAGTAGTAGTAGGAGGATTATACAAATTCATTCCATTGTGCTTTAGCTCAGCTGGACCCTCTACACCTCCTTATGTTGCAGGCAGAATTTTTTTTAGTAGCTGATTATGCCTGATTTTTTTGTAATTTAGAGCCCTGTAATCCCCTATGATTGTTAACAGTATTTGTGAATATTGAAAAAAGCTCTTTTATGTAAGGACAAGATGTACTTTAACTATAAATATTCTTTAATCACAACATAATATTTGTAAGTACTGCTGTTCTTTCGTGGCACAGTGGATGCTAATTGGAATTCCATGGTTTTTGATAATACATACACTAAACCTCATATGGCGATGCTGCTAATCTGTGACTTCTCTGATGCCATTTGCAACTTTTGTATTCTTAAGTGGCTAGCCCTGTTCTGGCTATAAGTAACTGCAGATATTACTGATCCTTATACCTCAATGGCAATTTTTACTATGTAACCTTTTCTTGTCCACCTTCAGAATAAAAAATCTTGAAATGGTCTCATGAAATGAATGCCCAGAATTTTACAGAGCAAAAAAAAAAAGTGGAATTCTTTCAAATAAGCCCAAAATATAATGTGAAGGCTATGGCTAAATTATAAAGGTCAGTGGTGTCCCACGCCTGTCTTTAATGGCAATTCTGGTCAGACATTTTGGGTAGATGTGTTTATATGTTAATTACATGTGCTTCATGCAGTGGTTCTAATTTACAGCTCCATCTCACAATGCCGGTCAATGAGTAATGGGCCATACACACTATAAGATTTTCTGAAGACTTTTTCCTTTAGACTTACCAAAACCATATAATATGAGGTCAAACCTAAACACTTTCAATTTGTATGCAATCTGGCAGGCCCTTGCACCACATAGAAAAGGTAAATCTGAAGGAAATCTAACCACAAAAGTTGGATAGTGTGTATCCAGCTTAAGCCACCCCACTGAACACAATGCACTACCTGTGTGGCAGAATTTTTTGGAAAAAATAGGAAAAAGGAGTAAGCAGGACTTTTTGGGAGCTAACAAATCTACCCTCAGGAAAAATGATACAGAGCCATAGATAAAAATCAGAAGTGCTTATTACATACTTGTATTAAAAAAGTCAGAGAGAAAGCCCCATAGGAAAAACATTATGAGATGTATTCACATTACTGATAAGACAATACAGCAACCCCATTCACCTTCCCTTAATTTGGGTACTAATTGATTTGTTTCTTCTGCACCCCTTGAACCCCTGAAGAAGCTTATTCTGCGAAATATATTGGGACTTAACACTTTCCTTTTTTTTTTTTCTTGTGGCTTATCTGCTTTATCTACATTTGTTATAGATGTGTCAATTAGTACCCAAATCGAGGGAAGGTGCATTGGGTTGCTGTATTGTTGTAACAGTAATGTGAATACATCTGATGATGTTTTTACTATGGTTGTTTTCCAACTTTTTTTAATACGAGTATGTAATAAACACTTCTGATTTTATCTATGTCTCTGTATCATTTTTCTTGAGGGTGGATTTGTTAGCACCAAAACAAAATCCCACTTACTCCTTTTTCTATTTTTTTCTAATTATACATTAGGGATGTGGTGTCGAGGTATTTAATTGGACCCACTATTTATGTTTGAATAGTGGCTGAAATTTTATTGAACAGTTGTGAAATTGAAACTCCTAGCAGGGAAAGGTTCTCAAATTTCTTAAAATGTTTTTGAGGCAATGCATGAGGCTTGTGTGCCCGTCTTATTTTTATGTTTAGCTCTAAGGATCCCCTCAGTATGAAGAGGGCAGCAAGGCCTACTAGCTTCCTTAGTTACCTATTGAAGTGTGAAGACGTAAAGATGGATTGTTGTGCAGCCTGTTATGCTTACTTATTGCTGACACTTTAGCACAGAAGTGGTTTACTTTTCTTTTTGGAAATCTAACATCATCCAAATTTCAAAACCAACACTAGAGCATGCCAGATCAGCTGAGAACATTCAATTCAGCTGCAATCAAGAACACCAGTTTACAAACAAAAAGGGGAAATCGAAAATCACAATTTGCCTGAAACTGATTAGCAATGTTTGACAATGGCCAAAGTTTACTGGGTCAACATTTTTCTATTAAATGAAAATAATCAGCGCAAGCCCTAAATAAATGAAAAAAAAAATATAATCTCGTGCATGAGGCTGCAAACAATCAGTGCCAAACACAAAAACCTGTAATACCTAAATAAATAATATTGCTGCAAAGTCTATGACGCAACGCGTATGGGGGAGGAGCCTGCATGTCATCACGTCGATTCCCGGAGACCACAGGCAGTGTTTAGATGCTCAGAAAGTCCGCACTACTTTAAGTGCTTGAAAGTGTAAGTGCAATTTCATCTTTTTATGTATAATAAATAGCCTTATAAATCAGAGAGCACTAGATCTTTCTTTATTTCCACACCGGATGCCTTATATCCCCGGAGAGAGTATCTGGAGGCGGTGAGAGAAAGGCGGACCAGGCAACTGTGATTATCCCAGAGTGTATGTTGACTCTCAGGAGTCTATCTCTAAGGTGAGCTGCTAATCTTTCACTAGTCACCAGGAGCACTTGGAGTGAAGCATGCAGCACCTTTGATCACGTTCACGGATGAAGATTGTTTTTCAGTTATAACTGTGTCACGTTTTTCACTGCGAATTGGGACTATTATTATTATTAATATTACAATCACGGTTTACGTTTTGATTTATCACTTGGTATCACAGTCTATGGATTGATTCAGATTGATTGTGATAAGATTTGGTCACAAAACATATTTATATATTTTTATCTCTATGAACATTTTTCTATTAATCTTCAAACGGTATTATATTCATCATTATTTATTTATATTTGTCACGCAGAGACTATTATATATTAGTTGGGAATATCAATAGTCTTGTCTCACTGCTAGTCAGTATCATGATATATATACCCACTTTTTCTTATCTGTGAGCTATGTTGTTATGCAAAGTACATCAGCAATCATGGTGCTTAGTATGATTGGTTGGATACCATATTCTGAATAAAGCTATCTGGAATATATTATTAAAAAGTTGCAATTTGCTCACAAATTGTTGCTTTTGATAGTATTTTTATTTTCCGCTCACAATAATGCATCAATAAAACCTAGACACAATTTGTAGCAAAATATTTTGGTGTAATAGTGTCTGATAAGGAAACAAGGTTATACATTAGAGAATCATTGCACAATGTTCCTATAATCAAATATGTGTGAAATATACCACTGATAGCAAATTTCCTGGATGTGAACCATTTTCTGCGAAAGTCATTGGGAATTTAAAACAACAAGAATAATGCTGTTTATAGAAAGACACCACAGGCTGATTTGTGCATACAGTGTTCCCAGCTGAATGTACTGGCAATGAAACATGGCCAGAAATTAGAATCATAACAAAATCCTCCCACATAATTTGTTTACTGAATTATAAATATTATCAGCTGACATTATTCCAATGCAAGCCCTTTGATTTGTGTAGTAGTCAGTAAGTAGTCAGTGCAAGAGCCAGGCTTAAAGTGTATGTAAATGTACAAAATATTCTAATCAATGAAAATATGGTTTTCTATCCTCACTATGTCCTTTTTTTCACATACCTGGTTTTCCTACCAGTCACTTTTATTTTTCCACAGCTTCCTGCTCTGTTCTGAAAGTACTTTCCATGTGTCCAGACCTGTGGTATCATGATACCAGGTATAGAGCCTTTAAAGAGAACAACCGTACAAAAGCCCACGGGGTGATATATGACTCAACCTTATTGTTAATGGGGGCTTCTAGATTCCAATGAGCCCTTTTCTACAGACCCCCCCCCCACCCTCTCAACCACTAGGCCAGGATTGTGTCCAGGGCCCCCACATGTTTAGGACATGTAGCTTAGTATGGCTCAGGGGGAAGAAAGGGCACATACTTGCCCCTTCCTATTTCTTGCCCTGCTAGGCTTGCTGCTCAGATTAGAGTCCGGTATGGATTTTTGGGGAGGACTGCACACTTTTTTATTGTTTTTTTGTGGAGTTTTCCCCTTAAAGTCCATATCAGACTCAAAGTATCGGGTATGGAATTTTAGGGGAACCCTGCAACATTATTTTTACATTTGTGTAGGGTCATCTTGACCTTGGTTTGATTTATATTTTTAGGGGGAACCCCTACGCTACTTTTTTTTGAGTGTGGTGTCTGCATCTTAACAAGGCATGATATTTAAAGGAATTTAGCATTTTAATGTTTTACTTTATGCATTGTTGCAATCATTGCTCTCCTTCAATCAGGATTAAGAAAAAAATATTTTTTGCTTTGGTACATGTTTTCCAAGCAGTGCCAAGACTCCCATGCCATTTGTTCTACGGTGCCTTTCTAATTAGCCTAGAAAATGGCCAGAATGGATTTTTAACATTCAACTCCCATTGACTTCAAGTGGGTTCAGATTTGGCATGGAACTGCTGTAATGTTCGGTAAACCTGCCTTGAACCAAAACCAGGTATGTTCGGTTTATCCCTAGTTGAGAGCTTAGGTAGTTTAGAGTTAGGGAGCATATTTTGCACAATGCATTGGCTTAAAAGTGGTATTTCACAGGAACTGTATTTGCAAATGTATTTAACAAAAACATCTTTTTATCTCTTTTTAACTGACAATATAAAAACACATAAAGTCAGACTCCACCAGACAGTGAATCTTCCACAACTTAAAAAAAAGAAAAAGAATACTTCTTATAGCTGAAAAAAGTACAAACCTGGAGTGCACATACTCACTGTTTATTCCTCTACATCCAAAAACCTAAAAATCCTATTTACTATATTATTATTCGTAATTCAACCCTCTGGTTTCTTTGTATGCAATGTGAAAACCTCCCTTAGTTGTGCTTACCTGGATTGGACAAGTAGGCACAACGCAAGCTTCTTCTGTCTCCACATCTAAGAATACTAGTAGTCTGACCCACGTGTGACTCCAAAACAAGTGATAAAGCCTGTTCTGGCGTGGGGGGCTTTCCTACTACATATTGTACCCCTGGTTCTATGTTGTAAGGTTCTCCCCAAAAAATCTCTAAGAAACAAAATATAGTTGGTAATACCCTGCAAGGTGCCTCCATCCCCATTGTACATACAATTGCAGAGCTTTGCCCATTGGGACTTTAGATGAAGCGCCACACAACCAGTATTACACAATAAAACCATAGTACCAAAACCTAAGTTCATTGAGTATATGCCAGCAATGAAACTGGGAAAAAGTATCATAATGCCAAACAGTTGACCCAAGTATACAAATCCATTACATGGTTACATACAGTAATCAAATAGTCCATGGTAAATGTCTCATAGCATCTATGGTGAACTGATGCATTTCGTGAGTTCAGTCTCACTCTTCAGGGGTCGATGCATAGACATATTCTATAAAGTAAAATGATTAAAAAAATATAACATAGTAATGAACATGGAAATGTATCAGGTAGATTGAAATGTGAGAATCAGGCTAAGGGATCCATACTAACAAAGATGCAGGATGCTGCATGCCAAAGTCGCACCGGCAGCCACGTCTGACCCGGAAGCTGTGGGTAAAGGATCCAAAATGGACCAGCAGCGCAAAACAGGGCAGATGGAAGAACGGGCAAACAGAACAGTCCAACGTGACCTGCCAGGATGGTGGCTAGAAAAAGAATGTAGATGGGTGGTGATGTGCACATTAAAAAAAAAAAATGGTAAAAAAATCAGTGTGAAAAAATAATGATTGAATGGCCAAGAGCAACCACTTGGTATAATTAGGAGTGGTGAAAATGACCTGCAAAGCTAAATTAAATGGGAATCCACGTGTGAAACAAAGTGTATTTGTTATAAAGAATAAAATGCAACTGGTGAGGCAGTGACACCAGTGCATGGGATTACTCCAGTAGTGCAAGGTCAAATTGGGCCAAAAAAGTAAATATTGGTGACAAAAAGGGAGGTAGAGGATCATAATAATACTGACCAAAAATAACGTGTGTCCATCCACCTTGGAGGCGTTGCATAGACTGGTGTCTGAGCCCTCCTATTTCTAGCCCTGTAGGCCCATCACAAGATACCTCCCATTGCCGGGTAGACGCCCAGGGGAAGGGCAGGATAGACATTAACCCCACTATCCCTGGTGGCCATAGGAGAAAGGACAGCGCAAGAATGCAGAGCATCACGTGACAAAAAAAATCTCTAAACCACATACCTAGATCCCTATTTACTAAGCATGTGTGCTAGAGGATGCCTTCTGACATGCCCAGAGATAATGTCTAGCTAACAAAGAATCCCAGCTTGTGGTACCTGGCAACATTTGGGGGACTAACCATTCCTGTAGGAACTGAATAGTATTGTCAGCCCTACACAAGAAATTGGGTTATAATTAAGGGAATGGCAGGATCACTAGGTAATATCTTTACAGTTACTTGTGCTTTGAAAATGTGCTTATATTTGGGATACCTTGCAAAGTGTTTTTATATTTGTTTGGAGAGACACCTTAGTTTTATTGAACCTAATGATATATCTACTTATAAAAAGGATGATAAAAATTCGAAATAATAAACATGCACTTTCCCTAGACTAGAAAATATCATGAAGCAAGCCTAAAGTAGCTCTAAAATAATTGTATTTTTTTTTACCTTAATGCATTTCCCTGGAATAGGGAAAAACATTTTGTTAACCACCGTTTGTGTCCCCCTCCCCAAACACTTACCGAAATCCTCTTTTGAGCAAGTGTTGTTCTTGTATGCGGCTTTTCTCTCCTCTCTTCTTCTTGTTCCTGCAGACTCAGGCAGTAACAGCTGCTGTTAGTCAAATCCTGTGAGGAGGGAGCAGGGGCGGGGCTGACTCATGTGGTGTGTGTCTATGGACACACACAGCCTGGCTCGGGAGTGCACGTGCCCCCATAGCACATGGTTTGCTATAGGGGAACACATAGGAGAGAAGGAGTGGACAGCACGGGCTGAAGTAAGGTACTGCTCTATGCAGAGCAGGTAAGTATAAACCTCTTTTCTATTTTAATTGTGCCTTTAGAATCAAATATTTTATACACATCCGCAAACAGTACAAAGAAAGATAAGTGGTGCTAAATCAGTCCTTCCTCATTCTGTAGGAACACCATGGCATATTTAGGCAGTTCATAAAATCTTTTACAATCCCACCATCTATGATTAACACCTCCACCACAGAGAGCAGCTTACTAGAAATGTAGACCTCTAATTTATAGGAGGTCAGACAGCACTCCACACCACGAATCAAAGAAAATAATGGATGTTTTTTCTCCAACCAAGATCATAAAATTGTACCATACCATCTCCAGCTCTTTTGCGCCTTATTAGTACCACTCACAGTGCAAATGTGAAGCTATAGCAGAGGAATCTCTCATAGAGTAACCTTAAAAAAAAAAAAAACATTTATTAAAAAATAGAGTGAAAACATAAAGACCCAGATTTCCACCATCCCAAGTCACTCTTGCTGGCTACCTATCTTAATTTAGGTTGGTTTATGTGCAAATTTATTAAGAACCATGAGTACCATCAGAAAAAAAATTAATACATTCTCAATTTCTAGACTATTGTTTTTTTATATTTCATTTTTCCTTTGCCTTTGCATTTCTTGTATTTTTTTGCAACTTGTGACCTAGAAATTCTTTGTTTCTCTATGGATGGAACCGTTCAAGAACGTGTCATGCAGTTTCTGCTGTTTGGGGAGTATATTAGTGACCCATTTCTGCTTCAAATGTTGTCTAGAATTTATACATTCATCTAAATATGATAAGCATAGGTCATCTCTGCCCAGATAGCTGTCCTGGGTTTTTGTAGGGGGCAGAGAAGCAGGTATTACTTTATACCGAATAATACCAATACTGTACTTTTTTACATCAGGCTTTTATAATAAAGAGCAGCTTCTTTTTGTTTGTTGGATGGCGATGATTGTGGATTGGATAGCGAACCACTTGAAGCCTGCACTTATCGATCAGTGGAGCAGGGAGTTAAGTGCTTTGAGCCGAGCAACATAGCTTCTCTGCAGTATTTTTGTATATAGTTAGACATTTTGAATGTCTAATATGTAATGAATACTTTTTTATAGTATTATGGGTAGTGGAATAATGAGTGAGTCTATACACTCCAGGTAGGTATTATTTTAAACCATTTGTAGTATTTTTTTATTTTTTATTTTAATTTTACCCATATAGTAAGTTGTCATCATATTTTTATTTGTCAGTAAACCCTGGAGTTTGCAATAATTTGAAAGTTTTGGATTGTATTTTTATGGTAGTTTTATTGAATCTTTTTTGGTAATGATTAGAATTTTCTGATTAGTACCTTAAAAGTATTGATGAAGGTGTGATTTAAAGATTGTACTAGCTCCTCAGTTCTATTAAAGTGGCTGTAACCCTTAAATTCTTTTCACTGGCAGCCCCTCTCCTTTATCTAGCCATAACACGCTGTGTAAGTGTTTGTTTAAATAGATGCCTCTAAATACCTTTTTCCAGTTATCTTCAGGCTGGTAACGTGACTCCCAGCCACTATGCTACTCCGATCAAGGGCTACAGGGGGAGGAGCAGAGATCTCCAGATAAACTAGAGGGGCTGCCAGGATATTTTTTAAAAATGTTTTTAATACGAATAGCGACAGGAGAGGGGGGAGGCAGAGACAGATCACACAGACATGGGAGCTGACAGGCAGAGAGGGAGGGGGTGACCAGGACAGGAGAACTGCAGATGACGGAGGCATGCAGGCTGACCACGGTGACCAGGGCTCAGAAGCCATGATTATCATGGTCAGCTCACAGAGGGGGACAGGAAGTGGCAGGATCAGCCAGGTTTTTTAGAGAGGGGCAGATTAGACAGCACAAGCACTGTGCTGTTTAATCCGCTACAAGTGAACAGGGTGTTTTTTTGTTTTGTTTTAGGGTTACAAACACTTTAACCCCCCCACCACACCAGAATATTATCACAGCGTGGATAATAGAACTGTGGAGCTGTTGCAGGCTCTCATCAGCTATTACTACAACATCTATGAATGAAATAGGATTTATGAATGGCGAGCGGATGGAAGATTGAAATTTCCAACCCCCTCCTCCTGTAGTAATGGCTTCTTTGAATTAAGTAGCTGGGAGGAAAGGGCAGGCAAAGTTGGGAACTCTTGATGAGAACCTGCCTGTGACAGCTCCTCAGTTCTATTAACCCCACCATACCAGAAAGTTAAGACAGTGGGGATGACGGGGGTGTATTAGAGGACAAAAGATTTCTGCTAAACTAGAAGACAGAGGCACAAGGGACACATCACAATCAGAGTTGCCTTTCCTTCCCTCACTCTATGTTTAGGCCCTAATTCAGAGGAAGGTAGTCTGTGGAGGGTTCCTGTCCATTGTATTCAATAAAATTTGGAGTAATTATGAACTGGTGGAGTGCTGGTTGATATTGTTTCTTTTTACTAATTTTGTCACTAAGGGTCCATTCACATGGGCATATTTTCTGCATGAATGCAGGGTTTTTCTGGCAGAGCTGGCAGAAGATCCTGCAGAAAATACACATCTAAAGTACAATGCATTCAATGTTTAGATGTGTACTGTTCTTTCATTCGAATGAATGGCCACATATTTACAAGCGTATGCATTTAGGCTCATTTAATCATGTTAAGGGAACTTTTATGCACGTTCGAGCATAAAAACTTCAGATCTGTGCAGCCCTGGATTTAGAGGTTTCCTACTTTTTTTCTGCACAGCTAAACGCAGTGTGCATTTTTGCAGATAGGCTCGGCTGTGTGTATGGCCTCCTTGTTTACTGTATTACTGCATTTAGATGCGCATAAAACTTTGCATAGTGCACATCTAAACGCACACTGCCTGTGTGAATAAGCCCTTAAAGTGGTTGTAAAGGCAGAAGGTTTTTTATCTTAATACATTCTATGTATTAGGATAAACTTCTGTGTGCAGTAGCCCCCCTCAGCCCCCCTAATACTTAACTGAGCCCCATCTCAATCTAGCAATGTTGCACGAGAGCCTTGGCTGTCCGGGACTCTCCCTCCTCATTGGTCGAGACAGCAGTGGGTGCCATTGGCTCCACTGCAGTCAATTAAAGTCAGTGAGACAATGAGGAAAAAGAGGGGACGGGGCAGGGCTGAGCCGTGGATATATATCTGAATGGACATACAGAGCAGCGGCTTGGCTTGGGTGCCCCCAAAGCAACCTGCTAGCTGTGGGGGCACTGGGCAGGGGGAGGGCCAAGGAGCGCCCGCAAGGGGCCTCAGAAGAGGGGGCTGATCTGTGTAAAACCATTTCACAGAGCAGGTAAGTATAACGTGTGTTATTTTTAAACAAAAAAAAAAAAGAAAACAACTTTAATATCATATAAAACAGGTGCGTACCAATGAATTGATAAACACAAGCAGCGCTATACAACTATAAAACCAGATCATACAGCTCTACGTGAATAAAGCTCTCCTTATACATATATTTATGCATAAAATTGGGTGTTAGAGTCCAGTATGGATTAAACAACGCACCTTTATTGTCCCGTTGCCTTAGGGGCGATGGCTTGCACGGTCACCCAGGCAACGGGACGCTGACTAGCCACGAGGATCGGCAACTTCCGGGACGCTGAACAGCGGGCGGGAGACCGGTAAGCGGCCGGCAGGGACCGTATGCCTACGATGTTATGCTGTGTATTTTCCAGTCAAATGTGAGTGTAATGGGAGGAGGTTTTTACAATAAAGGTGCGTTGTTTTATCCAAACAATATTGCCCTATGTGCATCTTTTACTCTCTCATATGCACGACGGATTTGAGGATACCGCAGCCGTGAGTTTACTAGTGTGTGTTGAGTCCGGGGACAATCTTTGGGAGAACATCACTGATTACGGGCCTGTTATACAGAGATATCTGGTAAGAGCACAACCTTGGGGATGAGCACGTGGTGAGGTGGAGGCATATTATCGGCATCTGCTATATAGTGTCTGTTCCCTTCTCACAACCCCATTGGAAGCTAATTTTGGTGATGGACTTTTGCCATACTGGACTCTAACACCCAATTTTATGCATAAATATATGTATAAGGAGAGCTTTATTCACGTAGAGCTGTATGATCTGGTTTTATAGTTGTATAGTGCTGCTTGTGTTTATCAATTCATTGGTACGCACCTGTTTTATATGTCTGTTTCTTTTAGGCAGCTGCTTTTAAGATTTTAATTTCTTGTTTGGCACATGAGATATTGCCGCATTTATTAATAAGCGCTCGGTGATTGAGTTATAAGTTGGTTCTTAACACTCAGTCCTTTTTTTACAACTTTAATATCACTTTAATTATATCACTATCACAAGTTGGCTGACTTGCTTCATGTTATAATACAGTACATAGGGAGCGGCAGTTTTTATTTTTTTGGAAACATCAATGGTCTGTAGACTCCAAAAATCTCTTTTGCCTTTAGCCCCTGCCGATTTACAATCTACTTTTCATCTGGCTGCTGCCATTGAGATTCTGACAGCTCTGAACCAGGATATTTTCACAGCTAAGTACTTTTGAGTTGATTCAACCTAAAGGAGTTTGGCGACATGGAGCAACATCAGCTTATTGATCTTTTGCCACTCTGCAATGTAAATGTCTCTGCAGTGTTCCCGGGTTCACAGAGGAGACAGGTGAGCCTGGGGACCAAGAACAGGGATCAGAAAAAGGCTCAGGCTGTGTAGAATCCAGGCAGATGCCCAACATAACCCTTGAAAAAAAAAATCTAAAACAATGTACTATGTAGACCCTTTATAAACACATCGATAGACATGAGGTGACAATTTTAGTAAGACTGGGAGCTTCACACAGCCCTGGTCAACAGATCTTGAATAGAAAAGAGATTAAAGTGATTTAAACAGGATTGAAAAACTTTTCAGATTGCTATTTATATAAGCTGGAAGGACAGTGTGAGGTAGGTCTCCCTCTTTGCAGCCTAAACAGGAATGCTGTTTTGATTTGCACATTTCTGTTTATGACAGTGCTAGGCCATAAGGCATTGTGAAATCATTGAATTGTGCTTGCATGTTCTCTGACGTATATTTCGGCTTTTTAAGATGCTACACAATATAGAATATGCAATATTTATAGGTAGCATATAAAATCTCTGTTTCGTCAAGCTTGCTGGCATCATTTTTTGTCTACAAAAAAAAAAAATAATTAAGTGAACGATTTCATACAGAATACAACTCTCTCTATAGATATCACAGATGCCTAGCCAGAGCTGTGTGTAGATTAATTAATAACTCTATATCAGTTGCCAGGTTTGTGTCTATCCTGGGCTTCAGCCAGGGACAATGGCAAAATTCCCTTATCACTGAAGCCAGTATAGGATCTTCTCTTCCCCATTTGGCCTGTGATAGTTTTGTATAATGCCATTTGGAATGAATATTCTAGTTACTGTCCAAAGAATCCATAAGTTGATGAGTGTATCCCAGTAGCAGGAGTATTTACATGCCTTCTTCCATGATGCTTTGTCTGTAAATGGGATTGGAGGAACACTTAATGTATGGATTGGTCACACCATTTTACTATTCATATGTAATAAGACTGAATATGATTATAATCAATGATTATTGCTGGTAAATATCACTATCATAGGTAGGGATTCAGGGAAATATGAAAAGGGCTCAAACATTGCTAATTTTATTAAAATGAAAACAATTTTGATTGGTCACTACATTGGTAGTAATTATTCATTATTGTCAGTTCTACTTCAGTACTTTTGTTCTTGGCCAAGCAGTAAAAAGAACTACTGTATGTTTATAACAAAAATAAATTGCATGCACACATCTGGCAGAGACTAACAGAGGCCAACTGTAAAATTATTATTATTATTATACAGGATTTATATAGCGCCAACAGTTTGCGCAGCGATTTACAATGTGGAAATATAAAATATAGAAAATAATAAAATATTGATATATTTATATAATATGTTATATATTTTTATTATCATAAAATATACAAATTTCAACATATGGATGTGCTCCTTTTAAAGATTATATGCTAAACAGATATTTTTTATAATTGAAACTAATGGGAAATTCCCTAGTTGGTCAGATTTTGGCAGTTGTGGACTACAAATGATTTCTGAGTATTGGTAAGCAGGGTCAACTGGTCATCTGCAAAGCTTACATATACACCCCATTCTATTTCCATTCTAAGACTGCCCGGACTTCACCCTCTATAAGAGTCAGTGTACAGCCAGGGAAATGCCCTCTCTAAAATCATCTCTGAAAAAAATGACACTACTGGCGCATAGTCTTTTCATGCTCCTTCAAATGCCTGACAATGGCATCCGGCATATTCTCCACAAGACAGTGCTAAGGATGATGCGATGAGTACCTTTAGTAGTCCTGCACTTTAGCAAACAGGTTGCAAGGGAATAATAAAAAAAAAATATGATGGGAAAACATTCTGGGGGGTATACAGGTTGATTTACTAATGTGCAAAATTGTGTGCAGCTGTGCATGCTAGCCAGCCAATCAGCTTCTAACTTCTTCTTGTTTAATTTGGCTTTGACAATAAAATCTGGAAGCTGATTGGTTTCTCTACAGAGCTACACCAAATTTTGGTCTGGTATTAGTATATCAAACTCACAGTGTTTCTAAGGCCTAGACTACAGTGCTGTAAACCTAGAAATAATTGTGGTCATTGCGGGTGTGGCAAAATTTCCTAATTTAGCTCTCTAAACAATTCCACTAGAAAAAAAAAAAAGAAAATAAAATGATAAATATACAGTATGTAGAAAAGGCGTTAACATTTTTCTACTCTAAATCACTGCTAGAAGATTTATGAAGCTTTATTATTTCTGTTGGCATTGTACATTATTGCACAAATTAAAGTATTTGTAAGCTAATACTGTATATATTGGTGTTTTGAATTTTCCAGAATCTGAACATTTTTCGCTGATAAGAGGGACCCTATCGGTCCCCTAAAAAAATTCAGATTCTTCAACATTTGACACTTTTGGGGCTATTGGATGCCTATGTCCTCCTTTGCACACCGTAGCACTATGCTCTGACCCCTATGTCACTACAGACACAGAAGTGACACAAGGGATGGAAGAAAAACCACAGGGTGCAGCAGAAGACAATGATATCTGACACTCCAGGAAGAGTCTGGCATAGGCTACAGTTTTAGAATGGTGGAAAGCTTGGAGACACAGCCCTGAACGTTGAGTATAATAGCTGTTTTATTGTAGGGAGCTGATTTTCTTTTTTTTTAGCTGACTGACAGGGTTGCCTTAAGGGCGACTCCACTTTTGTGGGGAAACAAAAAAGCAAATAAAGAAAAAAAAAAAAAGATAACGTATACAATTGTGACACAAGTCATATTGTAATTGTATGTTATTTAAAAAAATACCTTTCCTTTGCAGTCCGCAGCCTGAGTAATTTTCTGAAAATACAATGGAATATGGCTACTACTACAGAAGCATAATTCCCTGCTTGTGTGATTGGCTCACTGATTGTCCCAAAAAACTGCACAAGTCAGGCATCCCCTGCAAAAAAAATAAATTTTTGGTGAGATACTCCCAATAGGTACACGTCTAAAAGGATGCAGACCCAGCAGATTTCCTCATTAGTGCTCTGCAGCTGCACAGATGATTGATAATTATGAAACCACTCCCATTAGACCCACTGAGCACAGAGGCACACCGAGGGATTTCTTCAGAATAACAAAAGGTAAGAATCTGCAACAAAGTTTGTTAAAATCCTTGCAATGTACAGAGATCACCCAGAGAGGAATGTTTTTTTCCAGTTGTATCAGAATTCTGTAAAGCAGTTATCCTGTATATTACTATTAACTCAGATGGTACATATAACCTTTAACCCCCTGCAAGCCCTAAACTACAATATGTAGCCTGCCACCAACTAAAATCTTGTCTTTTTACAAATAAATGTCTGAAAAATGTTTAAATGATCTTAGTCCAGCTTATGTCTAGTTGCAGGTGTTGAACAACTTGATTGAATTGCATCAATAAAGTATTACAAACAAAAAATGTTATATGTATTGCTTGTGTTTCAGAATTATTAGTACATATTGGCAAAACCATTTGGTGAGAGACTAATTCAGTGACTGCTACCTAGGGACTATGAGCCCTGCATTTATTTCTGAAGTGGTGGCAACTAGGTCTCGTAGCAGATGCATCAAAATAGCTATGAACTGCATTAGGAAATGATTGGCAAAACTTGTAAAGTTTTAAAGGCAGACGTTTTTTTTTTTAATCCTAATGTATTCTATGCATTAAGATAAAAAAAACCTTGTGTGTGCAGCAGCCCCCCCTAATACTTACCTGAGCCCCATCTTTATCCAGCGATTTTGCAGTAGTGTCTCAGCTGCCCAGGATTCCCCTCCTCATTGGCTAAGACAGCAGTGCGGTGCGATTGGCTCCCATTGCTGTCAATAAAATTCAGTCAGCCAATCAGTGTCTGAATGGCCACAGGGAGCTGTGACTTGGCTCGGGTGCCCCCACAGCAAGCAGGACTCAACAGGAGGGAAGGGCTAGGAGCACAGAAGAGGGACCCGAGAAGAGGAGGATCTGGGCTGCTCTGTGCAAAACCAACTGCATACAGCAGGTAAGTATAACGTGTTTGTTATTTAAAAAAAAAAAAATAAGACTTTACAATCAATTTATCCGTCTGTGTAGTAACTCATAGGGGTCTATTTATGCATCTCAGTTTGTCCAGCGAATGTGTATGCACAATGGTTCTGTGCAAATCAGGCAAACAAATGGCTATTTGCATCAATGGCTAGGCTATTTTGTCTTCTGAATGAATGTTCTTTTTATAGGCATTAGTAAAATATCACAGCTATGGCTTCTGGGTGGACCTTAGATACAATGCAACAATTCAAGAGAACCCTAGAGGGAATTAGCAAATACATGTAACCTTAGGTTACATTTATTTGCTGATATCCTCTAGCCATATTTTTATATTGCCCATAAAAATAATTTAAAAAATCATTCAGGAGAGAAAACAGTCTAGAGAACATTAATTCAGAGGAGAAAATAGCCTATAGAACATTAGCTTTGCACAATTCACAAAGAACAAATGTACATGCAGATTCACTGAACAAATGGCTATGTGAATTTAATGTAAAGTGATCTCTTTAGGTTAAGTGTACACTTGTGACAAACCTTGTGTCTCCTCTGAAAAATGATCAGTGGTTAATCACTTTTCAGAGGTGTTTGACAGGCAGTGAGGTGTTGATATGCTGCTTGTTTTAAGAGTTGTAGGTCAGTTGCGGCACAGCCCTAGTCACTTCAGTACCATCCCCCAAACGTGACAGGGGGTATAATTTTTGCTGTGGACACAAAGCAAAGCATTGTGGCCACACCATGGGGTCGATTTACTTAAACTGGAGAGTGCAAAATCTGGTGCGGCTGTGCATGGTAGTTTTGACCAAAAAAAACCTGGAAGCTGATTGGTTTCTATGCAGAGCTGCACTGCATTTTGCACTCTCCAGTTTTAATAAATTAACCCCCATGTGTACAATCCTGTCAGGCAGCCCTTACAGCTTAAGGGGGTTGGTAAAAATGCAGCTCAACACCCTATTTTACCACCCCCATCCAACCTGTAAACAAGCCCTTGGAGTAACCCTGGTAATTAAAAGAAGAGCATTTACACAACAGAGCAGACTCTATCATCTCTGGGAATTTTGAAATGGCAATTAACAGAAACACAATCTAATATACACCATAATGTCAATCTGTCTGAGAGGCAAGCCAATATAATTGCAGTTTACTAATTCATCTAGGCTTTACAAGTTGTCCTTTAATCTTCATATATATTTCACACCATGAAAACGAATTAGGGAGAAGCACAAACTTAATTAAAGAAGTACAAATAGTATTTTGAATAATTTCTTTTTTGCGAGTTGTATGAGAAGCATTATTTAACCTTACTAAAAATGCATTCTTGTAAAAATTATTATTATGTTATTAAACAAAACTATTATACAGCATATACTGCTGTACTGCACTATAAAATAGTGTGGAACAGCTAATTACACATCTGGAATACTGGAAATTCTATAAATGTTATAATTCCATAAAAGCAGACTTGTGATTTACATGCCACTACCACACTGCACATGGGGTACTGTACATTCCTGGATCCCCCCGTGTTAATGTGGCAGAGGTGATGATTCAGTATGTGAGATGTATGCATAGCCAAAAAGTGTCTGTACAGAATATCAAATCCTTCAGAATGTAAGGCCAAATTGAACTTTCATTTTAAATTGGCTACAGAGGCGGCTCTTTAATTAGGCAAAATAGGCGGATGCCTAAGGCCTCGTGCTCATTGGGGCCTCGCAGCCGCCTGATTTGCCTGAAGGAGGAAGGGGAGACACCAGCATCAGGAAGGATGGCGCTGGCTGCGGATGTGCGGGACCAAACTTCTCACGCCGGGACTCTGCACTAACATAAACTTGACTGCCCCCCCCCCCCTTTAGCTGCAAGAAGGGAGAACCGAGGTGAGTCACTGCCCCTCGGCCGCTCTGCACATGACAGGAGAGAAAGCTGTTCCAGGGACCAATGAGCTGCAGGCTGCCGGGTTAACTGGTAGGTGAAGCCCCGCCCCCCACGTGTGTTGTGCTTTCACCCGGCAATACAGATGCTAGTTGTGATGGCGATCTGCCGAGTTCAGGGATTATGGCTAGTCTAATGAAAGGATTATTGCACACTGACACAAGACTGCTCTGTCCATCGCAAGCCCCTGCATGCAAACAACTCTTCTATGTGACCGGACCGACTCCTGGAGCCCACACACCGACATCACATGTTATCCTGATCACACACAGGAGTGCAGAACAAAAAGCCTTCTTCTGTCTGCTCTCCCCCATCCCTCTCTCCCATCCATCCCTCTCTCCCATCCATCCCTCTCTCCCATCCCTCTCTCCCATCCCTCTCTCTCTCATCCATCCCTCTCTCCCATCCCTCTCTCCCATCCATCCCTCTCCCATCCATCCCTCTCTCCCATCCCTCTCTCTCTCTCATCCATCCCTCTCTCCCATCCATCCCTCTCTCCCATCCCTCTCTCCCATCCCTCTCTCCCATCCATCCCTCTCTCCCATCCCTCTCTCTCTCTCATCCATCCCTCTCTCCCATCCCTCTCTGCCATCCCTCTCTCCCATCCATCCCTCTCTCCCATCCCTCTCTCTCCCATCCATCCCTGTCTCTCCCATCCATTCCTCTCTCCCATCCCTCTCTGCCATCCCTCTCTCCCATCCATCCCTCTCTCCCATCCCTCTCTCTCCCATCCATCCCTGTCTCTCCCATCCATTCCTCTCTCCAATCCCTCTCTCCCATCCCTCTATCCCATCCCTCTCTCTCTCCCATCCATCCCTCTCTCCCATCCCTCTATCCCATCCCTCTCTCTCCCATCCATCCCTCTCTCCCATCCCTCTCTCTCTCTCATCCATTCCTCTCTCCCATCCCTCTCTCTCATCCGTCCCTCTCTCCCATCCCTCTCTCTCATCCCTCTCTCCCATCCCTCTCTCTCCCATCCACCCCTATCTCTCTCATCAATCCCTCTCTCCCATCCCTCTCTCTCTCATCCATCCCTCTCTCCCATCCCTCTCTATCTCATCCATCCCTTTCTCCCATCCCTCTCTCTCCCATCCATCCCTCTCTCCCATCCATCCCTCTCTCCCATCCCTCTTTCTCCCATCCATCCCTCTCTCACCCATCCCTCTCTCTCTCATCCATCCCTCTCTCTCTCATCCATACCTCTCTCCCATCCCCCTCTCTCCCATCCCCCTCTCTCTCCCATCCACCCCTCTCTCCCATCCCTCTCTCTCATCCATCCCTCTCTCCCGTCCCTCTCTCTCCCATCCATCCCTCTCTCCCATCCCTCTCTCTTCCATCCATCCCTCTCTTCCATCCATCTCTCTCTCCCATCCCTCTCTCCCATCCCTCTCTCTTACATCCATCCCTCTCTCCCATCCCTCTCTCTCTCTCTCTCATCCATCCCTCTCTCATCCCTCTCTCTCTCCCATCCCTCTCTCTCTCCCATCCCTCTCTCTATCTCATCCATCCCTCTCTCTCCCATCCATCCCTCTCTCTCTCCCATCCACCCCTCTCTCTCCCATCCCTCTCTCTCTCATCCATCCCTCTCTCTCCCATCCCTCTCTCTCCCATCCCTCTCCCTCTCATCCCTCTCATCCATCCCCCTCTCCCATCCCTCTCTCTCCCATCCATCCCCCTCTCTCTCATCCCTCTCTCTCTCATCCCTCTCTCTCTCATCCCTCTCTCTCCCATCCATCCCTCTCTTTCTCATCCCTCTCTCTCTCCCATCCCTCTCTCTCTCCCTCTCTCATCCCCCTCTCTCTCTCATCCCTCTCTCTCTACCACCCCCCTCTCTCTCTCTCTCATCCCCCTCTCTCTCTCATCCCCCTCTCTCTCTCATCCCTCTCTCATCCCTCTCTCTCCCATCCCCCTCTCTCCCATCCCTCTCTCTCTCATCCCTCTCTCTCTCATCCCTCTCTCATCCCTCTCTCTCTCCATCCCTCTCTCTCATCCTTCTCTCTCATCCCTCTCTCTCTCATCCCTCTCTCTCTCATCCCTCTCTCTCCCATCCCTCTCTCTCTCTTCCCCCCCTCTCTCTCTTTCATCCCTCTCTCTCTCTCTTTCATCCCTCTCTCTCTCTCTTTCATCCCTCTCTCTCTCTCTCCCATCCCTCTCTCTCTCATCCCTCTCTCTCTCCCATCCCTCTCTCTCTCTCTCTCATCCCTCTCTCTCTCTCCCTCTCTCGTCCCTCTCTCTCTCGTCCCTCTCTTCTCTCTCTCTCTCGTCCCTCTCTCTCTCTCTCTCATCCCTCTCTCTCATCCCTCTCTCTCTTCCCTCTCTCTCTTCCCTCTCTCTTCCCTCTCTCTCTCTCATCCCTCTCTTTCTCTCTCTCTCTCCCTCTCTCTCTCATCCCTCTCTCTCTCCCCCTCTCTCTTTCTCTCCCTCTCTCTCTCATCCCTCTCTCTCTCTCATCCCTCTCTCTCTCTCATCCCTCTCTCTCTCATCCCTCTCTCTCTCATCCCTCTCTCTCTCTCTCTCTCTCTCGCATCCCTCTCTCTCTCATACCTCTCTCTCTCATACCTCTCTCTCTCTCTCTCTCGCATCCCTCTCTCTCTCATACCTCTCTCTCTCATACCTCTCTCTCTCATCCCTCTCTCGCATCCCTCTCTCTCATCCCTTTCTCTCATCCCTCTCTCTCTCATCCCTCTCTCTCTCATCCCTCTCTCTCTCATCCCTCTCTCTCTCTCATCCCTCTCTCTCTCTCTCTCTCATCCCTCTCTCTCCCATCCCCCTCTCTCTCTCTCTCATCCCTCTCTCTCTCTCTCATCCCTCTCTCCCCCATCTCTCTCTCTCTCTCTCCCTCTCTCTCTCTCCCATCCCTCCCTCTCTCTCTCTCATCCCTCTCTCTCATCCCTCTCTCTCTCATCCCTCTCTCTCTCCCATCCCTCTCTCTCTCTCTCTCTCTCTCTCTCATCCCTCTCTCTCTCTCCCTCTCCCACCCCCCTCTCTCTCTCTCTCTTGTCCCTCTCTCTCTCGTCCCTCTCTCTCTCTCTCTCGTCCCTCTCTCTCTCTCTCTCTCTCGTCCCTCTCTCTCTCTCTCTCGTCCCTCTCTCTCTCGTCCCTCTCTCTCTCTCTCTCGTCCCCCTCTCTCTCTCTCTCATCCCTCTCTCTCTTCCCTCTCTCTCTCTCTCTCTCTTCCCTCTCTCTCTCTCTCTATCCCTCTCTCTCTCATCCCTCTCTCTCATCCCTCTCTCTCCCTCTCTCTCATCCCTCTCTCTCTCATCCCTCTCTCTCTCTCTCGCATCCCTCCCTCTCGCATCCCTCTCTCTCTCTCGCATCCCCCTCTCTCTCTCGCATCCCTCTCTCTCTCTCTCGCATCCCTCTCTCTCTCACATCCCTCTCTCTCTCTCTCAACCCTCTCTCTCTCTCTCTCTCTCTCATCCCTCTCTCTCTCATCCCTCTCATCCCTCTCTCTCTCATCCCTCTCTCTCCCATCCCTCTCTCTCTCTCATCCCAGGTATAGGAAGTAAGTGACAACCACCATACAGAAGGAGCTTGTGTTGCAGTGCATTTCCTGGCGTGATATGATCCAATGACAAAGCTGGACTGGCCATGGGTGAATTGCCATCAGTTCATTGTACACTGTTCAGTGCAATGTATTATAAAATGTAATTGCTTGAATTATTTTGCCATTATGGGCATGAGTGGGGCCTCATGTCTAAGTTTTGCCTTAGGCCTCACAAAGCCTAGAGCCGCCTCTGATTGGCTAAATGCATTTCTAGTGCCTCAAAACAAAGGGTCTGCAAAGTCATAAAGTTTGTTTTTTCTTCAAACCCCAGCCAGAGCCTAAGTAAAAAAAGCTGTGCCCTGCCAGCATGCTGCAGAGTGAAACCCTTGCTCTTTGTAGGGAGCACTGATTTCTTTGCAAAGATTTGAATTTCCCGCTAAGGTGTTAGTCTTGGCCTGGTGACTGTAATTAAGCGTAATAAAAAAAAAAAAAAAAGAAAGAAATGAAAAATGTATTAAAAAATACACACACAACACCCCTGAACACTGTAGCTGCTGACAAACAGTCTTCATCAAAGTCAATTTTTCACTGGGCTTCAGATCCCCATCTTGGATGTGGCAGCTGGCTGTGACTTTCTGATGTCTCAGAGCCACCTCCCTACTGTGAATGCATATTTTTTGCATACATGTTTATTTCAAGTGATCAGCTTTGTTATGAGTTTTCCAGCAACAATTCAAACACAATGTACCTGTTAATCATGGGCATGTGAGAGGTAGAATCCATTATCACCTTCATGGGTGTCGCTGGCACTGGAGCACACATCCTGCATCTCTTTCTTGCTGCATGGGTGCTGAAGCCATTGCATGTTTTCGGTGCTGTGCCCGCCTGACATGCTTTTTCTGGGCAGTCACAGTTCTGTACACGTATGTGGAGGGTGATTTTAAAAGGGCACAGCCAATCATGCTGCTCCTCCCCAGAACTGCCACCTCCACACTATCAACCTGGAAGGACAGCCAACTATGGCAGCATATATGAGTGTGTATGTGTATGTGAGTGTGTGTTTGTGTATATATTTTGAGCGTGTTTATGTATGTTGGTGTATGTGCATAAGGGGGGCATTGTGTGTGTTGTTGAATACTGCTGTGCATTGAGTAAAGGGGTGGAATGAATCATAGGTGGTGATATGGACGGGGGAGGAGTGGTGTATAAACTCCCAATGTACATAACATACTCCAGCAATCTGTTCACTGGGCTGTACTTTACAATTCCATATGTATGTTAAACAGTTCTGACCTCTGAACTCTGTATGTTACACTGTCCTGATCCCTTCACTTTCTACATTGCCCACTCCTGAGCCTTGCACTTTATACATTACACCCTGACTTCTGACCCTGGCACTCTGTACAAAACACCTACCTATCCTCTGCACAATGAATGTTACACACTCCTAGCCCCCACACTCTGTTCAGTACATACTCCTGACCACTGCACTCTGTACAGTACATTCTCCTGACCCCTGCACTTTGTATATAACACACTCCTGACCCCTTCACTCTGTACAGTACAAACTCCTGACCCCAGCACTTTGTACATAACACTCTCCTGACCTCTACACTCTGTACAGTGCAAACTGCTGACCCCTCCACTTTGTACATTACACACTCCTTACCCCTGCACTCTGTACAGTACATTCCCCTGACCCCTGCACTCTGTACAGAACATTCTCCTGACCCCTGCACTTTGTAAATAAACACTCCTGACCTCTGAACTCTCTACATTACAAACTCCTGACCCCTGCACACTGTAAGTACATACTTCTGAACCCTTCACTCTGTACAGTACATTCTCTTGACCCCTGCACTTTGTACATACCACACTCCTGACCCCTGCACTCTGTACAGTACAAACTCCTGACCCCTGCACTTTGTACATAACACATTCCTGACCCCTGCACTCTGTACAGTACAAACTCCTGACCCCTGCACTTTTGTACATAAAACACTTCTGACCCCTGCACTTTGTACAGTAAAAACTCCTGACCCTGCACTTTGAATAGAACACCCCCCTGACCCCTGCACTCTGTACAGTACATACTCCTGACCCCTGCACTATGTACAGTACATTCTCCTGACCCCTGCACTTTGTACATAACACACCCCTGACCCCTGTACTCTGTACAGTACATTTCCCTGACCCCTGCACTTTGTACATAACACACTCTGGACCCCTGCACAGTTCACACTTCTGACCCCTGCACTCTGTACAGTTAATTCTCCTGACCCCTGCACTTTGTACATAACACACTGCTGACCCCTGCACTCTGTACATAACCCTTGCATAAGAAATGGGGTGACCAATTACTCTCCACATATGACAAAACAGTGAATAAAAGTGAATGCTATGTTCCACTCTGAAGCTAAAAAGGTAGGATAAGTTTATATTTTTACAGTTGCATTTGTATTTTTAATTTTTTTTTCAAGCCTTCCTTACTTTAATTGGGCCTTGCTAGGTTATCTTCTTGAAAATAAAAAGTGTGCTGCATCCTGGTAACATTTTGATCACTTCCATGTCGTTTAGGGAGGTATCAGTCCCTTCAGGTTTGCCTACTCATGCCTTCTGTTAGGCGGGGTACACATGGACAAAATTTCAGCTGGTATTGGCCGGTTCTACAGAAACCAGCCAACATTAATTTGGTGTTTACAGCTGTCTTTCTGACAGAAGCCAGTCTAACGATTGGCTTTAGTCAATGGGACATGCTGGAAAGCCAGCATCCAAGGAGCACTTAGAGCTATTGACTCGGCAGTCCCCCTGTCAGAACGCAAAGGTGCAGTAGGGTAGATTGCCGCACTAACATCACATGTATTAGTACAGTGATCTGTCAGTTTTTATTTTGGTTCAGCCCGCTGGGGTGAATGTAAAAATCCTTTGCGTGTATACCAGGCTTTAGAATATCTGCTGTTTATTACCAGGTCAGTTGTCATACTGAGTACATTTAAAGTACCAACAAAACAATTAAAAGTGGTTTTAAATAAAGACGTGTTTCCAATTCTGATGTAGAAGAGATGGCATGCTCTCTATTACATTTTTGTCTCTTCTGTCAAACTTCTGTCAAAAGTTGTGGAAGAAATGGCAAATGAATATGATAGCTTAAATTTAAAAAAATAAATTTTTTGTATTTTCTACAGTGTGGGGTGATTTTTGCTGTACATTGAATCAATAAAATACACATTTGAAACCCTAAACAGCTGCATAAATAGCTGATGTTCTGCATTTGTCACATAACACTCTCCTCTCTGAGCAATTCTTAAATGTGGAGAAAATTGCAATAACATAACCAGACAACCTATTCCCAATGTTCAATCAGAATGCTGATGCCTCATTTATAAGCATAAAAAATGTATAAGCATCCCGGTGTAAGAGTTGCTACCAGATGTTCTTTCACATGTGTAGAACAGATATGACTACAAAATCTGTGATGGTTAGTAACATAGCATGCCTTTTACTTGAAAGAATTGTGTTTCTAATAAAAAGAAGTATGCATTAAATATTTGTATTTTTCACTAAGTTCTACTCTTTTAAACCTTTAGTAAGACTTATTTTAGATTCCAGTGTCAATTTGTACACATTTTGTATTATAGCAGGGGTGTCAAACTCGATTTAATCGCGGGCCGCATCAGCATTATGATTGCCCTCAAAAGGGCCGGTTGGATCTGTAAGACTAGATGTCAAGAGCATCCCCTACCCTTACATAAGACGTCAATAGCCTCTCCACCATTAAAAGTTGAGTCCCCCACCCTCCCTTATATCACAGTGCACCTCCCTTACCTTGTGGTGCTGCTGGGAAGAAGCTGGAGGCATTGCTGGAAAGCAGAAAGTATAAGGTCTGGAGGAGGACTGGAGCTCTCCTGCAGCTACAGGAGAGGTGCGAGGGCCACATAAAATGGCCTGGAGGGCCAGATTCGCCTTGTGTTTGACAGCTGTGTATTATAGGAAAGTATTCAATCTGAGCACAAGGTAAACAGCTAAATAAATAGCTGAAGAACATACGGGTATGTGGGAACTGTCTGATCTGCTAATACATGTGTGATTCTTACTAGGGATGATCGAACTTTTGAAAAGTTCAGTTCGAACAGAATTTCCCGGAAGTTCGGTTCGGATTCAAGAACCCCATTGAAATCAATGGGACCCGAACTTCGGGAATCAAAAAACACAATTTTGAAGCCCTAAAACCCAATAAATGCCCCTAAAAAGGGCCTAGGGTTCTGGGTCATGCCCCAGGGACTATGAATCTATTGAAAGGCAAAAAAAGTTCTTAAAAATTGTCGTTTTTGATAGAGAGACAATTGTTGAAAAAATTATTGAAAAAAAAAAAAGAGAGATTGCTTTGGATTTAGTTTCAGCTCTGTAGCATGTCCAGAACCAGAAAAAAAAACAGATTCTTTTTCTTAGAATTTCAGTAACGCAGGGATGGTGTTACCCTCCTTTCACACCTGGGCATTTTTGTTTCAGGCGTTTTTCAGGCATTTTTTTAAGGCGTTTAGAGGCAGGCATGACATCTGAACTTCTGTATAGGGGTATATATATATATATATATATATATATATATATATATGTGTGTGTATATATACATATATATATACACACACACACACATATATATATATATATATATATATATATATATATATATATATGTATACCACTAACCCAAAATCCGCATAGTGGGGTCACCCTGACATTTGTTTAGCGCTTATGGGTGCCTCAAACCCAGTTAGATGGGGACTTTATGGGCAAGAGTGAATCAAGTAGTAGTAAAATAAGAAGATTTATTGATAATAATAAAAATACAAGTCATGATGGGATAGCCCATGAACATAGATTGTTTGTGTATGGGTAAAGGCCCATAGTGTGAGATAAGAAAAGTATGGAGTATATAGTGACTCGTGAATATCAAAGAAGAGAGGTGACTTGGGTGGACTATTTTTGCTCTGTTCTTTCCCTTGTGTGGAGAAGAGGGTCCAGAGCAAAGGTCCTAAGGATGGTCACAATGGTCCTACGCGTTTCGGCCTTAAAAGGCCTTTCTCAAGGATAGGTCACCAATTATGTTTTTTAGCCCGTTGCATGTTTGTGCACTATCCTCAGGGATTTCGGACTGCAACAGGAACAAGATGCTGCTCCACAGGTGGTGTTAACCTCTTCTGATTTCAACGGTGGGATCCTAATGGATTGCCTCACGGTTTGTTCAGGGTTTTAAATTCTTTTTGAAAAGTAACTTCCATTGTTTTGGGTGGTGAAGGATGCGGCAGCGTCTATTTCCAGGATCCGTTCTCTTCCTCTGCTGGAGAGAGACATGGCAGAGTTCGGTCACCCTTGTATGGCAGAGTCAGCTAAACTACACTACGGTCACCCTGACATGGCAGATTTCGGTCACCCTGGTATGGCAGAGTCAGCTAAACTACACTACGGTCACCCTGACATGGCAGAGTTTGGTCACCCTGGTATGGCAGAGTCAGCTAAATTACACTACGGTCACCCTGACATGGCAGAGTTCGGTCACCCAGGCATGGCAGAGTCAGGTCACCCTAAACTCCGGTCACCCTGACACTTAAAAGTATCCCTACAAAAACTAGATGATTGAATCTAACTATAGTGGTATATAGTACCCTAACTACACTGCATATCCCTTTCCTCACACGAAAAGAACAGCTCCATACAGCAGAAGATAATTGCAAAATGACACTGGAGATTTACAAGCAGCAGGAGAAACACAAATGCTTCCACTCTCTTCAAAAGCCTCTGTATTACAGTGCTAGAGGTTAGTCGGGGCTATATTATATACTGGGGGGCTTATTCACTCCTGATTGGCCTCTGGTCCCCGTAGTCACTCCGATCACATTCCTAGCAGACTCCTGCCCCCTTCATTGGCTTTTACTGATGTTTCTGGGCCAATCACAGGCTTTTAAAGCCCACTTCCTGACCCATTGCATTTTGGGCGGTTCTGGTGACTGAATTCCGAACTTTTACTGCAAAAAGTTTGGAATTCGGCCGAATTTCGAACACCCAACGTTCGGGTCGAACCGATGGTCGACCCGAACCGTTCGATCATTCCTAATTCTTACATCTCTGCTAACTTTGTGATTCTTACACCTCTGGCAGAATGCACATCCAGGAGGGTGGTGTGACAGGAGTCACTTTGGGTGGGGGGCTCGTGGAACCCAGATTACCTTAGAGAGGTCGGGAAACTCCTTGTCCAGCTTCCTGGCCCCTCCTATGTGTAAGTCACTCTGTGTCTATTAGGGGCACAGGGTGACCAAGAACACCAGTCGGGTCTGCACTAATCAGACTCGTTGTACAACCACACTGCATTTTGCATTACCCCGGTTATCCTGGGTTCTATATATGTGGTTTGTGTTGAAAGAATGAAGAGCCTCTTTCACTTGGGACAATAATGTTTCTGAACAATATCCCTCAATAAATATATAAAGATAAACAATTTGACTTTTCAGATTGCTTGAATATTGTTGGAGTCTCTCATAGACCCTTGCTGGATAGTGAGGTGGGATGGGGTTTGTTATTGGTAAGTGCCTGTATCCCGTTGTTCTATTGTTTCTGTCTGCCTTAAGATCAATCTATTATGAGTTGTATATGTGTATGTGGATTAGCTGCTAAAGGGGGGGGGGGGGGGGGGTTGTCCCGGAGTGTATATCTCTTTGTGCCTGTGTTTGAATAAACTGTTCTTATTCTGGTTTCCTCCAAAATTGGTACTTGGGTTCTTGGGGTAACTATAGCCGGATTCCCGGGTCTCGTGTTCCAGAGCTTAGGAAGCAGCTTACCCAGTCGGGGTGTCTGGAGTCCGTCACAGATGGCACCACTTTTTCTTTGAGCTTAGGCTTACACTGTGAACCACATGTGAATCAAACGGGAATTGCACCAAATTCCTGTGCAAATCACATGAGATTCTGTGGTGTGCGATATGAGCCTGTTCATTTTTAATCACTCAAATTGCACTACATCCACAGCAGAATGGTGCAAGCAGCTTTTTTTATTCATACTGGAACTGGATTACATGGGTGTTTATACCATGCAATCCGGTTCAGGCAAAAGCACTACTTTGCAACCTGCTTTTGGGGCATCATTAACTTTCCATTGACACTGGCAGCAGATCGCAGTGCGATTGCTTTGTGGTTCGAGAAATGCACAGGAATCACTGCGTTTCCCACACCACATCAGTGTTAATCGGGGCTAAAGTGCCTTAAAATTCTCTGGTGTCACCTACCCTTTGGCAGCACTATTAAGCATTGCTTATTCTGCTGTCTCTGCATGTCAGCAGAACCTGTTCAACTAATGCCTTTCTCTCCTCTTGTCTAAAGCCGGCCATACATGGGTCAAATTCCAACTAATTTTCTTTCAAAAATCATAGCTAAGAATTTTCATTCCAATTTCGCACCATTACTGGGCCACAGCATTAGCCTATTTTTGTGCGGTCATCAGTAATTGGGCATGTTGGAAATTTTTGGAAAATTTAACAAATTTCTAATCAGTGATGGGAGAATCTTGTGAGAAATATAATCGAAAAAGAAATGCGCATGAGCTGTGACCTGGAAAGAAAAGAAGATTTCAAATTTCTTTTCTGTAGCAACTTGAGGTGAAATTGAAGGCTTAGGTGGTTGAATTTCAAAATCAATGGCACCATTTGATTACAAAACGCACACAATCTCTAATTGTTAAAAGAAAATTTGTTCGGAATTCAACCCACGTATGGCCTGCATAAATGTTGCTTAAGGTTTGGTTTACATATATGCGAATGGCATGCGTTTTGAAACATATCTTATTCATATAACATATGAACCAGACCAGCTTTCCATGGAGCCGGTTCACCCATGTCCGGGGCAGCCACAGCCCATTTTTTAAAAGAGTCCTGTGCGATTTTGGGTTCAATTCAGATGTGAATTAAAGAACATTTGCACCTAAAACTGGTGAACAAAACCGCACCAGACTCCAGACTGCAAACCGCAGCCAGACATGTGTGAAGAAAAACAACAACAAGAGAAGGGAGCACCAACCTTGTGCATTACCACTAAAACAGTTTGTTAAAATCTAAAAAAGGTAGCATACATTGTTCTCAAAAACACATGATAATTGCACGCATGTAAGGAAATTGTGTGAACTTAGCCTTGGAGAGAGCGAGAGATGTCATCTGCACACCATGGGTCTCTAAAGTTGGGTCAAAAGCTTTATTTAGTGATTACATCATTGCAGAAAACAGCAATGTTTTCGGAGCCATGCAGGACCCCTTCATCAGGCATGAGTGAGGTCACATGCCTGATGAAGGGGTCCTGCGTGGCTCCGAAACATTGCTGTTTGCTGTAACAATGGGATAGCTGAATAAAGCTTTGGACCCAATTTTGGAGACCCACGGTGTGCTGGTGACGTTTTGCTCTGATTGCTTACGGTTCCAGCCGGTGGCCACTTCAGCACCCACTTTTATATACAGCCACTTTTACAGGTACCTGAGTGTTGGGAATAGTGCCATTCACAGTTTAAATCAGGTAAATACATTCCAGGTGCATCAAGTTAAAAGTTAGAAGGCAAAGGCTTACAGTTTGTTTCCTTTACAAAGCAGTCACATCCTAAGTTGAAAAGCCAGAATGCTGCAGAGAAGCAGTTGAGTCAGAGATAGATCTCTCCAATCAACAGGGAGAATGAGCTTTACTGATTGCAGAGTCGTAGCAGAAGGTGTGTTAAACCTCTGCAGACAGAACACGGCTTCCCTACAGAGAGCATGGATCTTTCTCTGCACTATGCTGGCAGAGGACAGGATTTCTATTTAGGACATGGCTGTTTTGCTTTGCTGCACCTAGAAAGTTTTTAGTGACTTTTAAAGATAAATTGCTGCACAGTGCCTGCTGCTACAGTGGTTGTTTTAAAGCGTGACTCCACTTTTGTTGAGAAAAAAAACATTCCCCTCTGGGTGGTCTCTGTACATTACAAGGATTTTAACAAACTTTGTTGCAGATTCCTACCTTTTGTTATTCTGCAGAAATCATTGTTTGTTCCTCTATGCTGAGTGGGTCAAATGGGAGTGGTTTCATAATTATCTATCAGCTGTGGCAGCTGCAGTACACTAATGAGGAAATCTGCTGGGCCTGCATCACTTTAGACGTGTTCCTATTGGGAGTATCTCACCAAAAATGACATTTTTATTGCAGGGGATGCCAGAAATCTGACTTGTATCTTAGGGGTCCGATATGTCTGTCACAATGTCGCAGTCCCGCAAAAAATCGCAGATCGCCACCATTACTAGTAAAAAAAAATAAAAATGACAAATCTTTCCTGTAGTTAGAAGACGCGATAACTTTTGTGCAAATTAATCAAAAGACGCTTATTGCCAAAAATATGTAGCAGAAAACAAATTGGCCTGAAGTGTTAAAAAAATTTTGATTTTTATATTTTTTTTTTTGGGAATTTTATATAGCAGAATGTGAAAAATATTGTTTTTTTTTTCCAGAATTGTCGCTCTTTTTTGTATATAGCGCAAAAAATAAAGATTGCACAGGTGATCAAATACCACCAAAAGAAAGTTCTATTTGTGGGAAAAAAAGGACATCAATTTTATTTAGGTACAGAGTTGCACGACCACACAATTATCCGTTAAATTAACACAGTCCCGAATCACAAAATATGGCCGAGTCATTAAGGGGGCAAATCCTTCCGGTCCAGAAGTGGTTAAAACTGATCATTGCTTTTTAAGAATATGTTCATATTTAAAGGATCTATATGGACATAGCATACTTTTTAATTTCATAACAAATACAAACAATAGTTTTTTTTGACAATCTAAAATGTAAACTTACTAGAGATATCTTTTCTGTTGTGAGTTCTCCCTGTCTGCTGGCCATCTCTGTCCACAACTTCCTGGATTCCCAGCATGCTTTGCAGCTTCTCCTCTGCTATTTACTTTCAATTTCTAAGAACTATATATCCCATGGCACCTTGCTGCTTGCAAATAATGAATCTTGTGTTGACCCCGCCTCCTGAAACTCCTCCTCTCAGCACCTCTGTAGTTCAGAAGGCAGGCTCTGTGAAATGTGTGACACAGCAGTGCCCACCCACAGTGCAAAGTGACTATGTGTCACAGAATTCAATGATGTGTGGGGATTTTCACAAATTAAGTTTTCAAACTTCTATGTCATCCTTCTTTATAAGCAGGAGTAGGCTAGAAATAATTGAAGTTTAAAGTGGAAACCAATATATGATTTTACATTTTGACCATAGATATGCTTTAACTTTCCATAGCCTAAATCTATTTTAAAACTCAGGTTAAAAAAAGGTGACATTACCCTTTAAAATCTATTGAGTTGGTTTATCCGCTGCACAGAAGTTGACTTTCAGTGTCATGTTTTAGAATTGATTTAGGGATCCTGAAAATTAACTACTTACACAAAAGTGTGACAAGAGATCCGAACAAATATCTACGCTTATATCTGCTTGTCAGCTAAAAAGTAATGTGTTCGTAATTTGCTTGGAACAACAAGAATGTAAATTTAGGTATACTGCCAGGTTGTCAGTTTTCAAAAGAAGTTATCTATTGAAATAGATGCAATGTTAAGCTCAAGGGTAAACTTAGTGCCTGGGGACAACAAAAAAAATGTAGGTTTCAATACAAATGTAACTGTGGAGGTATTAATATATTAAAAAAAAAAAAAAAACTAAACTAAAATAAACTAAACTAAACCCAAACTAAAATAAAGCTCCCGGGTTGCTCCTCGAACCTCTTCCCTCTTGGTAGGGGCACCAGACAGGGGTGCCCCCTCTCACCATTAATTTTTGCACTTGCCATTGAACCCCTTGCTAGGGCTATTTGAGGTAATCAATCAATCAAGGGATACATGAAGGGTTCGGAGGAATATAAGATCAGCTTATACGCTGATGATGTGTTGGTATTCCTCCCGGACCCTTTCGTCTCTCTCCCCAATCTGGTGCAGGTATTGAAGGAATTCGAGAGGGTTTCGGGCTTGAGTGTCAACCTTTCTAAATGTTCAGCCCTCTCAGTGAACATCCCTCGAGAGTCGATGGATACTATCACAGCCACATTTGGATTTCCAGTCTCGACACAGTCCCTGCAGTATCTTGGGGTACGTCTTGCCCCATCCTTACTAGCCATGTATAGCGTTAACTATCCTCAGGCTTTTACCAAAGTGAGACAATGGTTATCCCTCTGGCACTCTTTCCCAATCCCTTTTATGGGAAGGATAGTGGCTGTTAAAATGTCTATATTGCCTAAACTGTTATATTTTTTCCGAGCTCTACCGGTTGCTCTCCGGAGGGGGGATGTTGAGGACATTCAGAGGGAGGTGAACAGATTCATATGGAAAGGTAAGAGGCCCAGGTGTGGGAAACCCATTGTGTATAGACCTCTCTCTCAGGGGGGGCTGGGGGTCCCTAGCCTGTGGCATTATTACTTGGCTGCCAGACTGGCTCAAACGGCGCAATGGCATGCTGATACCTCACCACCACCTTGGCAGAGGTTTGAGAGTGAGTCTGTTCGCCCCTTCAACCTCCAGGGCCTACTTTGGTCCTCCAGGTCGCATCCTCGTGATGTCAAACTACTTAACAGTATAGTGTGGCACACCCTAAAGCTTTGGTCCGCCTGTCACGACAGGTATCAGCTGCGCTCCTCTAGACCTCCATTGTTGTCTTTTATGGGTAATAAAAGCTTTGAGCTGGCGCTCGCGTCTCCTGACACCTATGATTGGTGGGTAATGCACTCCCTGACCACCCTCCACGCCTTTTTCCGAGACAACGCTTTTTACTCTTTTGAAGGTCTTAAGAACCAATATCAGGTCCCTGATTCTGAATTCCATAAATTCCTTCAGATCAGACAATTTTATGCCTCCCAGGGCCCTTTGACAGGCCGCGTTGAATCTTCCCTTTTTGAATCCATCTGCCGTACCTCATCTAGGGACAGAGGGGTGATCTCGAGACTTTATAGTCACCTCAATGGCCTTCATCTACCAGACAAGTCTCGGGCCATGCTGGCGTGGGAGGCTGATCTCGGAGTGGACCTGTCAGTAGAGACATGGTCGTCTATGCTTCAAAATATGCATAAATGCACTAAATCTATGTCTGTGAGAAGGATACAGTAGTGAAGCTCCACACCAGGTGGTACTTTACTCCTGACAAGGTCCACAGGTTCTACCAGGGGGTCTCCGACCGCTGCTTTCGTGGCTGTGATGCCCTGGGCACCATACTCCATACCTTTTGGGAGTGTGGAAGACTATCTGCAGTGTGGGGCAGGGTATCAGATGTGATCTCCCAAATGCTTGCCTCAAGAATTTCTATTACCCCCCAAATGGGCCTATTATTTGCTAGGATACCTGGAGCCCCTGCACCCACTCAGAGGTTGGCACACACACTATGTTGCTCTGTGCTGTGGGCGGTGGCCCTTAACTGGCAGTCGGGGACAGTCCATTGGACTCAGGTATTGTCGAGAATGGAGGCAATCAGAAGTATGGAGAGGGTTTATCATACTTTGTATGACACTATGCATATCTTCCATAAAAAATGGGAGAGTTGGACTGCGGGCTGATTGGGTTGTAAGTTTTTTTCTTTTTTCGTTTTTTTTTGCCTTCTCTCAGCGCTCGGTGGTCTACATAGGGGTCCTTCCCCTAGCAATAACATATTTCTCAGGTACAATTTGTTACTATTGGTATTGTTAGTTTCTCTGAAGTATGCCTATTTAAGAGATGGTACTGATAAGCACTAGAATTTAATATACTATGGCGCATTTAATGCAACGACAATCTTCATGCCTTTCTTTACAGCCGTGACATTGATATGTGTTATTCTTTTTTGCTCTCTGCGTTATGCTGCTGACTTACATAATTCTTTATGCGGTATATTTTCTACCTTACCATGCGCATTCTTTAACACCTGTTCGGAATAATTTGTACTGGTGCTGTTCTGATATGTCATACTTTGGTTTTGTTTCTGGCTTTTCTTGTTTACAAAGCTCAATAAAAACGTTTGTATTAAAAAAAAAAAAAAAACAGGGAAATCAGGTTTGAGATTTCATCTGTCATAGCAGATTAAGAAAATGGCATATATTTGTTATACTGTGTAGGATTTTTTATCCCCTAAATTCTCAAAATGCTACTGCGACACTCCTGAAAAAATTTAGATTAAAGTTGTTGTAAAGGCTCAAGGTTTTTTACCTTCATGCATTTTTTGCATGAAGGTAAAAAACCTTTTGTATGCAGTCACCCTCCCCCCCCCCATGCCCCTAATACTTACCTGAGCCCCCATCTCGATCCGGCGATGTACATGAGTGCTTAGATTCTCTGGGGACTCTGCCTCCTCATTCTCTGAGGCAGCAATGGCTCCTACTGCTGTCAATCACAGACACTGAGCCAATCAGGAGAAGGCGTTTCGTTAGCTACTAGAGGGAGAGGAGGCTATGGTGTGGGAGGTCTCCCACCGCCATTTTGTTGTAGACCATGCGGCGATAATGTGGGGAAGTACGTCTGGAGTTTCCGCACTGGATGCGGGTCCGGGAGGTTCCTCCGCATAGCTGGCGGTGGAGCGATGGGTCACTGAGAGGACTGTCAGCGTTTCTCCCTGGGCAAACAGCGGAGCTGCCTCAGATCGCTGCCATCTTAACGAGCGGTCACCACGCCCCCTCTTTTTTAATCTCTTATAAGAGTGGCAGCGCACAATCATTTTATTTGCAATAAAGTGTATGTTAAACCTAACAAAGAACTGTTCATTTTATTTTTTACTTTTTTCAAGGCCTTCTAGTTCCTAAATTGGACTGCAGAACAATAAGGCCTCATGCACTCTGGACGTTTTTACAGCGGCTGTTTTTGCCGTCAGGCAGTTTTTTTCTGCAGCCAGTAAACTCCCCAGCATGTTATCCTATATGTCCATGCACACACGGGCTGTTATCAGCAGTTTTTGGCGGTAGCGTTTTCTGGCTGTAAAAAAAAAAAAACCCAACTAGTGGGTTTTAAGAGGTGTTTTTCAGCTGTAAAAACGCTCTAACTCTGATAAAAGCTTAAAAAAGCTGAAAAATGCCAAAAAACGTTGAAAAATGCGACTATTCGGCATTTATCACAGTTAGAATCACGCCCCTAGGGACACACACAGCCCCTCCCTCTCAAATAAAGTTAACCCCTTCACTGCCAGTGTATTTTTACAGTAACAGTGCATATTTATAGCACTGATTACTGCAGTAATGTCACTGGTAACCCCAAAAGTGTCAAAAATGTCAGTCAAGGGTCCGATCTGTCCGCCGCAATGTCGCAGTACCGCAAAAAAATCGCAGATCGCCGCCATTACGCGTTAAAAAAAAAACAACAAAAATGACAAAAATCTTTCCCTTTGTTAGTAAACGCGATAACTTTTGCGCAAACCAATCAAAATACGCTTTTTGCGATTTTTTTTTACCAAACATATGTAGCATAAAACAAATTGGCCGAAAATGTTAAAAAATTTTGATTTTTACTTTTTTTTTGGGGGGAATTTCATATAAAAAATGTGAAAAATATTGTTATTTTTGCAAAATTGACGCTGTTTTTTTGTTTATAGCGCGTGATCAAAAAATCACACAGGTGATCAAATACCACCAAAAGAAAGCTCTGTTTGTGGGAAAAAAAGGACGTCAAATTCGTTTAGGTACAGTGTCGCACGACCGCGCAATTGTCCGTTAAAGTCACGCAGTGCCGAATCGCAAAATACCCCCTGGTCAGGAAGGGGGTAAAATCTTCCGGGGCTTAAGTGGTTAAACTAGTAATGGCGGCAATCAGCAAGTTATAGTTGGACTGCGATATTGCGGTGGGCAAATTGGACACTGACTGACACTTTTGACACTTTTTTGGGGACCGGTGACATTATACCAGTGATCAGTGCTAAAAATATGCACTGTCACTGGACTAAAGACACTGGGTTGGAAGGGATTAACACCAGGGGCAATCAAAGGGATAAATGTGTTCCTAGCTATTGTTTCAGTGTAGTGGGGGGGGGGGGGGCTCTGTGACAGGCACACAGAGATTTGGGTTTCAGCTTAGCTGAAACTCCTGCTTTCTCTCTGCCTATGTGACAGAAGACTCACCTGCTTTGTTTACATAGGCAAGCGGGTCTTCTGTCAGTTTCTCTGACGATCACGAGAGGCCGGCGGGAATCGCCGCTGCTCCTCCCACTGTCTGACTCCCACTGTGTCTAATCACAGCGGGAGCGAGGCCTCGGCGGCGTGCGCATGCCCCCTAGACTGCGTGCATATAATCACGTAGATCTACGTGATTATGCGCAGCCGAGTCGCATTAAATCTGTGTGGGACGGTCGGCAAGTGGTTGGACTCGTAATAAGTGTAGAAACCAAATAATTAGTAGTATTCTAAAATGCTTATATAATGCACTTATGTAAATGCATACCCAGGATATTTACATAAGCGCATATGACTCCATTCATTGGGAGTCCATAGCAGCTGGTGAGTGAGTGGGCACATTGGAGGAGAACACGATTTGCACCGCATCTGAGTTTACACCACTTTGGCACTTTTTTGCATGATGGAATTTTACTTCACAACTAAGAAGATTTAAAACCATGGACTTTTATGAGAATTATCTTTGGTGTATTTGTATGATATAAGTATTGTAGAATACTACTAATTATTTGGTTATACACTTATCACAAGTTTATTAGAGGGTAGGTTTCCTGGATTTTAAATGACAACCTCCCTTTTTTACATAGGCAGACTGCCGTTCTGCCGGAGTACCGAACGATCAGCAGGTGCCGGCAAATATCGGGTCCGTGGGGCCCACTAATCAGCTCCCACTGTCCGCTAACACTTCATAAGCAGTTATAGCAAACTGTTTTTTTCCTATTGGGATTTAGGTCTTACATATAAATAACATAATAAATAGAAGCAGATCATGGTAAACACCCCTGCTACCCTGATAGTGTGAAATGGTTTGTTTCATCTCTGTAACTGATACATTCTACTGGAGAGCTTGTTCTTTTGAAAGCCTAAAAAGAGAAAATGAATGCAGCCATCACATCTAAGAAATGGTAAGCTGCAATATAATAAAAGTTTGCTTTTGTGTTTAATATCAGAAATATTTTGAAATATGCCCATGTGCCTTTTTAAATAGAAATAGTAAAGTCATTTGGGAACAAAAAGTCTAGTGCATATATATTGATTACACGCATTTACATGTCAAGTTGAATTGGTTGCACAGGCTCAGATTTTGAATTAATGATTCTTTAGGAATGTTAGCATATGCTAGTAACTGCAAATTATGAATGTGCATTGAAGCTAAAGTGTCTTTTAAACTACTTTTTAAAGCTAAGTATGTAAGAAAGTGTACATATTTGTAATTTACAGTTGAAAGTATTTTTCTCAATAGTTTTCAATTTTTGGCATTTTAATTATTTTTTCTATTTTTATCTGGAGAAAGCTGTGGCTTAGCTTCGGTTACCCCTACAGATGTTATGATGGTATTTACCAAGTGTATCATCGCTTTCCAGTCTTAATCAAGGCAATGTAGCAGTGAATGTAAATGTTGGTAAATCTGTATTGAAGCTATCACTGACTTCAGCTTCTTCTGCTTTACAAATCTATAATCTGACTAAGATGTGCATATGCTCGCAACTCCCGTAACCTATAGATATAACCTTTCTGGTATAATAGATAAAATCTTAAAGGAAAAACCAGGAAGATGTTTAAAAAAAAAAGGCTATCTTGTAAAATCTCAGCCATAACTGTACCGCTGTAATGATGTGTCAGAAAGGGTGGTTAGCAAAAATGGGGCAGATTCAATAAAACACTTTTCTAGTGTTTTGGTTGTATTAGATAGTACTGTGTCGGATGCAGTCATGTGACAGTTATCTTGCTATTTGTGATGCGTGAACAAATTCAGGTAGTTCAATCTTTTCCATAATGAAAATTCCATTATGAAAATCTTTTCCATTATGAAAATTTCCATTATGAAAAAATTTTTTTTTCATGGCTGCAAAAAAAAAAAAAAAAAAAATGACTTGAGAAATAACACCATAAATAGGTAAAAATAAAATTTCTTCCACATTGGATTAATTGTGTTGCATATGTAATAGTGTGTCACACACAAATGATTAGTTGTTTTCTACATTTAACCCCTTTACTGCTATAATATTTTTCTAAAAATAATAAGAAAAAAAATAAATACATTTTGGGTTAACCATTAATGATGGCCTTGGAATGAATCCTCTCCCTTCAGTGAATGCATTATTACCTAACATGTGTTGCTAAATTGCTGTTTACACATGTATGCAGATGGTTGGGCTTTTAAAGTTTTTTTTCCATAGCCTCTCAGTTTACTTTTACCATACAGCACAGAGCTGGCACTAAATTGTCAATTCATGCTTACAGCAGCTATTACATCTTCCTATTGTTGCATATTATTTACGTAGGAGTATACAGAGGGAGGAAGAGGTAAATGGCCTCATGTAGAGGTCACATGCAGTGGGCGGATGAAGATGAAGGGGTTCATGTGTAGATGGGCAGAATAAGGCATATGAAGGGTTAATATACAGATTTACACAATCTGGTAAAGGAAAGAAGGGGGCATGGAATGGTTAAAGAACAATCCCATCAGCAGCTATTGTTGGAGATCTATTACTTTGTTTCCCATTCTTGTGTTACTGCGATTACTCTCCTCCCTCTGTTGTAAGAGAAAGCAGAGGGTTCTCCATTGTAAAAAGTAGCATGTGACTGCTGTGACTGGCTATTACAGCAATCTCATGGTACCAAACCCTAATGCCTCGTACACACGATCAGATAATCGTACCAAGAAAATTGCTTTCGAATTGGTCGCACGATAAATTAGTATACAGCTTTTGACAGCCAATCACGACATTTCATCCAACAATATCCAAAGGGACAAACACAAAAACTTTTGTCGTACGATAGCCTAGTGAACGACAATTGTTTAATCAGTACAGTATGGGGTCACTAAAAATCAATAGACAAAGACCACACATGAGCAGAAACACAAAAATAACCCGGAAAAAGCCTGGCTGCCATTGTTTTTGTTTTGCATGATCCGAAACGTAGCTATGCAACCAGGAAGCTTTTCCAGAATCGTACAAAAAAAATCATACTTTTAGTACGCATTGTTGAATTCGATACTAGTATCATGCAACAAAATGTGAAAGATAAGTCGTCTGAATATCTGATCGTGTGTACGAGGCATTTGGATCTGCTCATACATGGTGTCTGTGGACCAAGCTGTCTAATGATAGTTTAGTACAAAGCAATTAGTGTGCGCAACAGCTGCCCAAACTGTTTTCTTTATCACTATTTACAGTATAAATGGTGCTTGGGAAAGTAGGTCCACCATTTATAAATGTTTTTTACTAGAAAACCGATTTATTAGTATGCAAACCATAATGCATTTGTACCCTGAAATAACAATGAACTTCCTAAACTGACCGTCAGGTTGCAGATACAACAAATTAATAAAAATGGTCTGATGTCACCAGTGAAACACCTTCATCCCTAAATTACAAACACAAAAAGACAAAATTTGCCCTGGGACTTTAAATGAGGTGTAACACACATAGCCACTAACTAGAAAGGTAGACATAGTATTACATTTATTTAGGGTAAGTACAAGACACATGCGGGTACAATGAGTATACAAGTACGGAAAAGTAAAACCGATTGGTAATGGGCACAATATGCAAAATATGCTGGGATTGGCAGATGCCAGTACATGGTTATAATAGAGCATCTTAAAAACTCGACGCATTTCATGAGCTCTCTGCTCACTTCTTCAGGAGTGGATGCACATGAGACAAATCAACAAAATAAAACATTAATTGTAAAATAAGTTACTACAAATCATGGGGAACAACATAAAGGGGTACCATGCTTACCAATCAGTGCAGCCAGGTTGGCTATATTGGGACTCCCACCCAGTATGTCTAGCCCTGGAGCTGGAGGGGTGGGACCAGGTAAACCCAAACAAATAGGAGGGTGAATGCAGCACAAAAATGTGTTCATACTGTAGGTGCCATCCCAAAAAGTAGCTGTAATACAATATATATATATATATATATATATATATATATATATATATATATATATATATATATAATGTGTCTGGGTATGACAGTACACTACAATGACAAGGTATTAGTGAAAGGTGCAAACCACAACTAAATGGTTTGCAACAGAATAGAAGCGGTGCTGTGAGAAAGGAATCAGTGAATCCAAACGGAGGTGAAGTATGGAAAAATATGTGAATAGTAACCACTATATGTTGAAAGGGAACTGCTAGATCCAGAGTGTAACTCCATGGGAAAAAGTAAAAAAGAGAAGACTCCCCTATGTGTCTGCTGGCCCTCCTATTTGTAACCCAAATGGGTGACCCGGTCCCACCCCTGACACCATGCAAAGGCAGCCATGTGGGGCTAGGCGCGCCGGGACCGCTGTTCGCCACCACGTGGGGGGATCAGCGCTCAGGCCGAAAAACTCCCCTGCTGCATACTGATGACATGCTGCGCACCAACAAGATGACGCTGCACGTGGGCTGACGTCACACGTGGGGAATGCAGGTTGCAGCTTGCAGATAGAGCCAAACAAGGATACAAGCCCAAAGAGATGTTGTTACCATATGACCATACCATTCATATCTACTGTCCTACTAAAATGAATTGCTTTCATTTTTATTTAGCAATTATTTACAGTCATTATTCTACAGACACAAGTGTTGCTGATGTTAAAAGTCTTTCACTGTGTTAACATAATTCAAAAGGGAATTTAAAGTATTTCTAAACCCAAGAACACAAATGTAATATATTATAGCCTAGCTGAATTTGTTTTCTTTTCCAGTTAAGTAAATTTTCTGCAAATATGGAAAAATATCCCTTGATCCTGCCAGAACTTCGGAGTACGCTTAATTTATTATGCACTGGTCTGAAATATCAAACAATGTTGTCAGCTTTCCCAGATATATTCTGTGAGCTACAACCCCCCTTCCATGTAATTGAGAGATAAGAGGGGGATAAGTTTTAGTCCAAATCAGGAGAACATCACTGTCACCCTTGGACAACAAGTATGTTATTGGCAGTCTCTCCAAGTAAAAATATATAAAAGAATGCCAGAAAAAAATTAAACGATTGCAGCCACTTCATCTAAAGTGGGCTTGAGTGGGTCAGGAGTGCTTAAAGTGTTTGTTACCCCTACATTTCATATTCCTGACATGTGCCTGCTGTACCATGTACTTGTATGAGAAAGTATCCTGTTCTTTGTATTGCTTCCTTTATGTGACGTCCCTGGTTTTCCTGCCAGTCCCTCTGCTTTCCTATTAAAAACTGACCACACTAAGCAGGAAAGCACATTGTGGTCAGTTCTCTATCTATGCTGGGAACTCAGCCTGCTCTCCTCCAATGATCAGATTTGTCCTGACAGGCCTCCCCTGCACAGCCTTTCACTTGTTCCTGTGGGTGTAAAGGTAGGAATTCCAATCCCTTTATGTAATATAGTGTACGTAAGCTGCAGATATTACTTGGAGAAGTACTAACTGGCGTATCTAGCAAAGCAGTGCACCCTCAATGATTGTGCTCAGTAACTCACACCAAAGGATCCGTATCTTTCATCAGTTTAGAACAGCCAGGAAAATGAAGATGATTTCTATCCGGTTGCTATGGAATATTGGATTTAATTTTCCTAATTAAATAAAACCATACGGGGCTACTGAAAGTAAATACAGTGAGCCAGGACAGCATACAAGTTATTATGTGTCATACTGATGCATAAAAATATATCATATAAGAAGATGAAAAACAAGTCACCTATAAAGCGAAACAGAATATTGCCCTGGGACTTTAAATGAGGTGAACACGGGTGGCCACTTAATATAGGGTAAATATATGTTATTTATTTAAACATAAGAAAATCATCATACATAGAGTACATATTCATATGCCAAATCATTCAGTAATGAATACATGATAATATACATGCTTAAAATTGCAATTATATTGATGCATGATGATATAAAAGTATCTTTCTAACTCAACGCGTTTCTTGAGCCACTGCTCAGGAGTAGATGCTCATAGACATATCTAAAAAATATAGAATGCCAATTTGAAAATATGCATGGCTTTTTAATTGCAACAAGTCACCTATTGCCTTAAAAAATATATATCTAACCACTTCAGCCCCGGAAGATTTTACCCTCTTCCTGACCAGGCCCTATTTTGCGATTCGGCACTGCGTTACTTTACTGGACAATTGCGCGGTCGAGCGAGGCTGTACCCAAACGAGATTTACGTCCTTTTTTTCCCACAAATAGAGCTTTCTCTTGGTGGTATTTGATCATCTGTGTGATTTTTATTTTTTGCGCTATAAACAAAAAAAGAGCGACAATTTTGAAAAAAAAAAAAAACAATATTTTTCACATTATGCGACATGAATTAAAAAAAAAAAACAATTTAAAAATCAAAATGTTTTAACATTTTAGGCTAATTTGTTTTCTGCTACATATTTTTGGTAAAAAAATTGCAATAAGCGTATTTTGATTGGTTTGCGAAAAAGTTATTGCGTCTACTAACTACGGGAAAGATTTATGTCATTTTTATAGTTTTTTTTAACTATTTATGGCGGCGATCTGCGATTTTTTTGTGGGACTGCGACATTGTGGCGGACAGATCGGACCCCTAACTGACATTTTTGACACTTTCGGGGGTACCAGTGACATTACTACAGTAATCAGTGCTAAAAATATGCACTGTTACTGTAATAATGCCATTGGCAGGGAAGGTGTTAACCCTGTGGGTGATCAAGAGGTTAAATGTGACCGTAGGGGAGTGATTCTAACTGTGGGTGGAGCGTGGCTTCTGAGATGACCATAGAGACATGAGATCCCATATAGAAGGATCACATGAGCTCTGTGAACATATAGATGTCACGATGAAGCGGATAATGATCTCTCCGCCAACGAAAATAAGTGAAATGCAAACTCACCAGAGCCAGATGCTGTCTAGATTATAGGACAGCAAACATTTCCGTATAATGAGCGTCAACTGGGAATGGAGTCTCCCAGCTGGCATGGACCTCACCACTACAGGAGGTCACTAGCGCTTGTGGCTTTATATCCCGTCAGGTCCTTTGCCGATTCCACCGACTTTTCACCATTGGCGACCAACCATTTTTCTTTATAAGATTCTTCCAAGGAGTTCCCCATAACATGCTTGATTACCAGATTGGGTGGCTGCACCAGTCCTTCCCTCTTAGGCTCCCTTCCGTCCACCTTCTCCCAGTGATCTGACCAGTAACACACATCCTGTATTAGAGTGCCCCCACTCTGGATGGAGGAGCAACAGAGGCACCTTTGGATAGCAGCATTGTCAGTAAATAGATCACAGGGAACAGTTTCTTACAGTTTTTCTATGTTTCTTGTTGTTTGGCCAGGGATCTTGCCTGTTCTGACAGGAGAAGGTGCCAATGACTCCTGCTGCTGCTGAGTCTCCCTTTTCTCTTGCACTCTCTGAAGTCTCCTCAGAAGCTTCTGAAAATCCGTTGACGGATAAAAAACGGACATCAATGTATCTCTATGTAAAAATTGATGATAACGGATGATCATCCGTTAACATCCGTTTTCATCCGCTTCCGTCAATGTCCGTTTTTTTGAACGGATGAATGCCCTATTTTTCATCCGTCAAAAAAACGGATCAGACGAAAAACGGATGACAATGGATGAAAAACGGATGAAAAACTGATACATTTGACGTGACTGAACTGATGAATGGAACAGACCGTATGTGTTAAAGGGGCCTTACTGTTTCTTTTTACTCCACTTTCCTGGTCTCCATCTGTTTCACTATACATCTTTGATCTTTTTATCTCTTGCTCCATACTCCTGCTTGTGCTCTACTATATGTATATTACACAGCAGTGGCCGCTGGTGCTCAAAATTTCAGAGACCAGCGTACATGCCCCCTTCAATGTAGTGACCAGCGTACATGCCCCCTTCAATGTAGTGACCAGCGTGCGTGCCCCCTTCAATGCAGAGATCAGCGTGCGTGCCCCCTTCAATGCAATGAACACTGTGCCGTGCCCCCTTCAATGCAGAGTTCAGCGTGCGTGCCCCCTTCAATGCAATGAACACTGTGCTGTGCCCCCTTCAATGCAATGAACACTGAGCTCTGCCCCTTCAATGCAATGAACACTGTGCTGTGCCCCCTTCAATGCAATAAAAACTGTGCTGTGCCCCCTTCAATGCAATGAACACTGTGCTCTGCCCCCACAATGCAGAGTTCAGCGTGCGTGCCCCCTTCAATGCAACTGTGCTGTGCCCCCTTCAGTGCACTTACCTGGAGCAGGTCCCGGACTCCTGGCGGGCGGCTTCTTCTCACTCCGGCTTCCGGCTTCGGCAGGCGGCTTCCGGCGGCGAATCTTCTCCTCCCGCTCTCGCCTCCTCCTCCTCCTCGGCTCGGCCAATGGCATTGGGTTTCCCATGCGGCCAATCAGGAAGCCGGTATTAGACCGGCTTCCTGATTGGAGGAGGAGTAGGAGGATCGGTGTGACAATAGCGAATTTTCATTCGCTATTGTCACACAACGGGTGGGCTCGGGACGCACTGCTCTGCGCAACGGGACCACCCTTTCCATCGCCCTATTAGAGCCTCTGGCTCTAATCAGGTGATTGAAAAAAAAAAAAACATTGCACTCCATGCGTCCGGCGCCCTGCATGCAGATTAGGGGGCCGGACGCATGGATGGGGGGGGGGGGGGTGGCGCCCCTGCGCCCTCAACACACCAGCCGCCACTGTTACACAAATACCTCCTTTACTCCATTACTATATATAGTAGATGACCTTATTTCATTATTTTTACATATTCTTATATGCGCATATACACATATATTTGTTACAGCAAACCACTATGGAGCACAAAGGATATCTTTCCATATTCGATATACCACACTTATCTCCCACATGTCCCCCCTTGGAGGCTGTCTGTTTGTTCCACTCCTTCAACTCCTGGATCAGGCGTTTGCAGCCACTACCTGGGGCTTGCACGGGTCTCTCATCCCGTCTCAGCTGATGTGAGTACTTTCCGCCATTAGGTCATTAGGTTAAAATAACATTTTATGATTACTGCATTGTATTTTGATACTATGTTGTATTAAATTTATAGACCAAATATGCATCTGCTCTTGAAGAAGTGAGTCGAATCTCACGAAATGCATTGAGCCTCAAGATGTTTATGTACCAATATGCAATTTATACTGTTATGGACCTATATGTATACTTTTTTGTATTTTTACTGTTTGATCCTGTCTACTCTGTACTGTATGACAAAATAAAATCCAGTATTTATGGCCTACGGTACCCACCTCATCTAAAGTCCCATGGGCGTTTTTTCTTTTCTTTTTATGTACGAATAGGGATGGAGGTGTTTTACCTATAAAGCAGTCTCAGACCCTGCTCTCTTTTTCTTTTATAAATATTCAGGTTTGAGGTTTATTAAAATCTTGGAGTGACCATGACCATTGTAATTGTTTAATACTGAAATGAATCTGCAAAAATACAATTTGCCTAATAATTGTTCAAACAGTGCATATCTGGTCTCCCACAGTACATAGAACATAGAATTGCGATTATTTTAGTCAATATAAACTGCTAACTACCTTTTATTATCAGAAGTATATAGCAGTCTTATGACTTCTATCAGTGTCTGGGTAAAGCTTGTAGAAGGAGTTTTATTGTCTGGACAGTGCTGATTGGCCCTGAGCTGATCACATGCACCCCCCCCCCCCCAAAAAAAAAAAAACTCTCTAGCAATATACACCAAACTAAGCATGTACAGAGTGCCTCCAAGGCTCTTTACTATCAGAAGATGGATTGGGGGCAGTGGAAGAAGCGGAGGATCAGAGAAGACAGGATCAAACAGCCATTTTACACAATAAGTAGGATTAACCCCTTAGGTTCCACAGTTAACAAGCATGCTTTACTGCATATACAGACTGATTTTACTGCTGGGAATTTAGTAACACTTTAATGCATTCTTTACATTAAGTTAAAAACCTTCCATAGCAAGCCCTTGCAGTTTCCTATGGGGGCACCCAGAAAAGAGGAGGAGCAAAAAATGCAGGCAGGGGACTCAAGATGAGGAGGTTCAGGGTAAGTATCACATCTTTATAATTTAAAAAAGAACCTTTAAAATCACTTTAAGTTTACTTTGATATTAAACATCTCCCTTACCATTACAAGAAAAATACCTGATACTTCTGAGTAGAGGGCAGCATGTGAATCGCTACACTTCATCCATAACAGGGCTTGATGATTCATGCAGCACTGTCACATGTAAGGCTAGGATCACATCCGTGCGGGTCAGGAACCTGTGCATAGTTGCACAACTTCCCTACCCGAAGGCAAAACACACTGCCCTTTTGCAGACACGTGGGAGTGTCTTTCATTCTTAACGGCAACCCCCCCCCCCCCCCGCATTGGGAAATGTGGTATGTTTTTTGGGTTCTGCTGCGTTTTAAACCACTTGCCGATCGCCCAACGCAGATTTACTGCGGCAGGGCGGCTCGGCTGTGCATATTAACGTAGATGGATGTGATTATGTGCACGCAGTTTCGGCGGTGTGCGTGCGCCGCCAGAGCTGCGCCCCCGCTCTGATTAGACAAAGCGGGAGGCAGACCGCAGGAGGAGCAGGCTCTATCGCCGACGGCCTCCCGTGATCTTCAGCAAAACTGACTGGAGAGCCGTCTGGTATGTAAACAATGCAAGATGGCTCTCCTGTCAGAGAGGCAGGGAAAGATTGTGTGATTCAGTCATCCCCCCACACAGCTAGAAAGCACAAATAGGGAACACATATAACCCCTTGATCACCCCCAGTGTTAACCCCTTCCCTGCCAGTATATTTTATACAGTAACAGTGCATATTATTTAGCACTGATTACTGCCACTGGTCCCCAAAAAGTGTCACTTAGTGTCAGATTTGTCCGCCGCAATGTCGCAGTCCCGATAAAAATCGCTGATCGCCGCCATTACTAATAAAAGAAAATTTAAAAAATTAAAAAAATAAAAAGTCCATAAATATCCCATAGTTTGTAAATGCCAGAACATTTGCACAAAGCAATTATACTCTTTTTGGGATTTTTGTTTTACCAAAAATATGTAGCAGAATACAAATTGGCCTAAACTGATAAACAAATTAGATTTTTAAAGTTTTTTTTTTTTTTGAGAATGTTTTATAGCAGAAAGTAGAAAATATTGGTGTTTTTTCAAAATTGAAGTTTTTTTTTTGTTTATAGCGCAAAAACGAAAAATCGCAGAGGTGATCAAATACCACCAAAAGTTCTATTTGTACTAAAAAAGGACATCAATTGTATTTGGGTACAGCGTCGAAGGTCCACGCAATCATCAGTTAAAGTAATACAGTGCCAAAATGCAAAAAATGGCCTGGCCATTAAGGGGGGAAATCTTCCCGTCCAGAACTGGTTAAACAAGGTTCAGGGACTTTTCCCTTGCATTTTCCATGGTTACAGCTGCCCATTTAAATGGATAGGCTGCTGAGCTCATGCAAATGCTTCCGCACAGACCCACACAAGGGTGCACCTAGGTCCTAGACTAACAAAATACCAAAAGTGCTTTTGGTATTTTGCAAGATTATTTGCCACATAGTGGTTTGACAGTTTTTGCTTAGATGCTCAGGCTTGCTTTTTGAACCTAGACTAAGTTCCAATTTGCCGCTTTGATCATTAACATGGCATTCTTTTTTCATTTCTGACAGCAGAATGGAGCAGTAGGGGAGTAAAGAGATTTTTTTGCTGAGCTCAAAGGAAGCTGGTTCACTTTGAAGTGACTCAGGGGTTAATTTACTAAAACTGGAGAGTGCAAAATCTGGTGAAGCTGTGCATGGTAGTCAATCAGCTTCTAACATCAGCTTGTTCAATTAAGCTTTTACAAAAAAAAATCCCTGGGACCTGATTGTTTTCTGTGCAGAGCTGCACCTGATTTTGCCCTTTTTAATTTTAGTAAATCAACCCAAGTACTGTATCTCTATAAAATAAAAAAGAAAGAGAGCTGCTTGCAGATATAAAATCCAGGCACCTATATTTGTCTTTACATGCCTACAGGAGCTCTCATTACTATATTTTTGAATATTTGCCCATTTTTAAAAGGCAAAACTCAGACACTTCCAGGGAGTATTGGAGCTTGCAGCTCCCTTCTATCCCATATTACCATTAGCCCATTACAATGATAGGTCACCTCATTGGCCAGTAGGACTGTGTGGAGGTAGGATTGGACAGGCAAGTTTCATCACTTCCAGGAAGCTGTAAAAGCTTTGCCTTATTTATAACTGCCCAGTGGTCAGAAATAGCAAGGGGGAACAAGAGCTGCTGCAGTTCTGTACAATAAGCCTGCTAACAACCTTCTGTATCAAATTCACTTTAAGCATGGTAGGCCTCATTTTGCCTGCTATGTCCAGAGTCTGAAAAGTTGAAAAAAAATCTCATGGCTGCCCAATCAATAGTACAGTACTCGCAGGAACCATCTTCTTATGCTACAAGGCCTCTGCATTCAGGAAACATCGTTTTCTGAGATTTTGTAAGTATGTTTATAGCCAAAAATGTAGCTTTTAACTTGTGTGAAAAATGAAAAAAAAAAAAAATACTTTAGAGAGGAAATGGTTTAGGGATCAACCGATTATCGTTGCCGATTATCGGAGGGACGATATTCACTGTTTCCGATACATCGGTATCGGCCCCGGAACTGGCCGATATTACTAATATTAGTGTATGAAATATTAATGTATGTAAAATCCTAGCATCCACTTTATTAGTGTTTTATATAATGTCCAGTGTGCGTTTTATGTAATCTAATAGTATGAATTACCTTCATTACATCACCGCTCGGCCCTTCCGTGACCCCCAGCTGTCAGTGGGGAAGGAGAGAAGGACAGCAGAGATTAGCGGGAGATTAGCTGAGCCCTGAGCAGCGATGTAACGGAAGGTATTTTCCACAATTCTAATCTAATACCCGGCGCTTCTGTGTACACTGCAGAGGGGAGGGGTTGAGATCCTCCTCACGACAGCTATGAGAGGAGAAAACAGCAGAGTGGGAGATTAGCGAGGAGAGCCCGGAGCAGTGATGTAATGAAGGTATTTCCCACTATTCTATTACAAAAACACACACTGGACATTATATAAAACACTAATAAATTGGATTCTAGTATTTTAATAACACTGAACTAGGTTCACATGGGATTCCTGGCAGGCAGGGAGGGAAGGGAAGACCTACACCACATGTTCAGTACCAGATTTGTGTCAAAAATTGGCTTTATTTTTCAAAACTTTAAATGTACAAAATATCGGCCCATATCGGCCGATACCGATACTTAGTGACCAAAATATCGGTATCGGCACTGAAAACAACATATCGGTCTATCCCTAAAATGGTCATTAGAAAACATGAGCACGGCGACATTGATTGTCCTTAACAACTTTCTAATTCATTTCTTTTGTTTCTTTTGTATTTTCCCCTTTCTGTAATTATAACAGTTGGAATCTTTTGGTTGCTAGGGGCAATTGTTCTAGTTTTACTGCCCCAGTTGTCATGTCATCTCTATTGACATTTTACCATTTCAGCTGCTCTTGTAAATTTGTATTACTGCATCACTCATTAAAACTGTCACAATGTAATATTATCAGCATAATTGTTTGTATCTTGCAGGTCTCATAAGAATATATAACCCTATGGTCTTTCACTTTCACATTTGTATGTTAAGTGTTACATTATCTACTTTCAGTCTTTCTCTGTTACATGCAAAATTCAGCATTCCTAATACATTTACAAATACCATTAAATGGAAACTATAATTGTTTACAATTAGTAATGTTTTTATTTTTTAGATTCAGAAGTGTTTTTTTTCTGTTTTTGAACTGTTATTACAAAATAGTGTACAGTATGTAGTTTAAAATATTCAATATTTGCCTTTTTTGCACATTTTGAACCACCGCTGTGGTAAGTCAGGGCATTGCTGTAGAGGGAGCTTGGTGTATGGTTTACACTGCTCCAGTTGCACTTCTGCAGAGGTTAACATCTGAGCCCCTGTTGTGGTGTTTGCATGGCAGGGAACCAATGGCAGGAACAAAGCCCTATGCGCTATCAAATTCAGCACCCACTACCAGCTCTGCTGTGGCTGCTCAGGCTAGTTTCAAAAACTTTGCTCAAAAGCTGTTCTCCCAGGCTGGCATAAATATGGTCTGTGTGCCTTACTGCACATGTGCACCCTGGTTTCTGGTATGTGTGTGGACACACTCTATTTTCCTGCCCTCTTTTCACACTGCACCAAAAGGCCCCCTGAAACCTTATTCAGAGCTCCCTTTATAGTGACAAACAGATGGCTGCATATCCTTGCCAGCTCCTGCAGCAGGTCGTGAGTACATCTTATGGAGCCTGCACACCTTAAGTGTCTGTTATATTATTGATATAAGTAAAGCAGTCTCTTGGACCCTCTGGGCTCCTGTACCATCCACATTTCCAAGGTGGCTTGCAGCATCCCTCCCTGTCCATTGGCCTGCCACAGACCACTTAGTCCCTTGTTCACGTTACGGTCTTCGCAATCTTTGTAGCCCCCCCTCACTCCATCACCAGGAACCCACTTTGTATTTCTGCTACAGCTTCCTCTGTGTACTCAGCTGAGGAAGAAGTGGATTGCAACCTGTCTAAAAGGACATTTTACCTAGGGAGCCTCATTCCACTGATATCACTCCCAAACTTAAAGGACATATTTTAATTGTTACTTAGCCTTAGCTGGCCATACATTGTACAATTCTCTTGTTCAACATTTCTTTAGATTTACTAAAACCATATAATATGAGCTCAAACTTAAATACTTTCAATTGGTATGCAATCAGGCAGACCCTTCCATTACATTGTTGAAGGTAAATATAAAGGAAATTGAATAAGAAAATGGTATAAAGTATGGCCAGCTTAAAGCATTCCACACGTGTCTACACCTGGAGCTGCCTGCACCACCTACACCAAACATGGCTAACTTAGATTTCCAGATCCGCCTCAACCAGTTAAGACTTTTTTAGTGCATTTCCTATTGCCTTAGTCCTGTATAGTGATTGGCCAACATTAGAAAAACTCTGCTACTCCTAAGCAATTTTTCCAGCAATAACCTATAGTTGAGGGATTTCTAAAAAAAGTGTCCTGTCCCTGTTGTGGACCCAGCTACTTCCTGTTCTCCCAAGACAACTGTCCCTGTTGGGGTTATCCCTGTGTTGAAAGACCTGGTGGGTAAAAGATTGGTGGCCCTCCTAATGCATTATTCTCTTCTCAGGCTTTGCTCTTCAACGTGCTATTGCTGCTATGTCCATCTACTAGACTTTAGCCTTTGTTGACCCTACCCCACCTATGTTGTCAATTGTGCCAACATCCTCATGGGTCTTAATTATGCTCTAATTTATAGGGTGTAAAAGCCATTGTTCCAAGAGCAGTATCCTGGATTGGTTTTAGCCAATGTCCTGTTTCATTTTTTTTTCTCCTGAACAAACTCTGGATTCTCCGCTTCCACATTTGGGCTCTGCAGTCCAGGAGCCAACTGACCTTCCATTCCTGTTGGAGTGTCTACAGCTTAATAGTGTCCTCCTTCAGGGCAGTTTCATGTGTTCAATTTCACTCCAGACCACTGCAATTCAACATTCTAGCAGCTTGGAGTGCAGGTCCTAATCCAGCATACACAGGGCTTGGTCATCAAAGGAAGCGCTACACCCAATCAATATTCTGTTGGGGGTGTTTGGTGAGATATCAGGGGTCTAAACAGACCCCTGAAGTCTCACTTTTGAGACAGAGAAAGGCACTGAGGAGACACATTCCCCAGTTCCTTTCTGCAGTACTACAGTACTACTTCTGCTGCAGTGTGGGAATTGCATGTGGACATTGGAGGGGAATGAGTGTGGCCGGTGGGGTCAAATACTAGAACTGATCTTTTGTGACTCTCCTGATTTTTAACTGCTGCCGTAAGAGTTACTTTGAAGATCAGTTACAGTTATTTCCCCCACCCGCCGTAATGATCAGTAATGTTTGGTTCACTTTGGTTTGCTTTGTGACTGCGGTACAAATTATTCCCCGAGTTGCCTTTGGTGAGCAAAGGGCCTGCACTGCAATCTCCCTGCAACAGTGTGCAATGCATGTGGTTGTGGTAGGGTGATGCATCATTTAGGGGGCTAAAACAGATAGTGAGAAGGTGACATATTGCCTCCTCACTGCCTGCCACTCCTCTGAAAAGCAATCTGCATACAGACTTCTTTTCAGAGGCATGTCTGTGTGTGTGTGCACATCAGGAGGGTGGAATATTTGCTGGGCTACCTGGGCAAACACAGCAGGGATAGGAAGGATTGATCATGAGAGGCAGAGCAGATTCATCAGCCTTTTCAGCACACTGGGCTGTCCCCTACCAAGCCTGTGTTTTCTCAAAAGCTCACTCACAGGATTTGTGTGAGCCATTGAGTAACAGGATCAGCATAGTACAGTGACAGTGTGCACAGTGTACCCTCCCCTGCCACAAACTCGCATCTGAGACTGCCTCACACTAGCTATGATTTTGACAAGTCGACAGGGAGATACAGTGCAATGCAGGCAGTGCACCCAACCTGCCCCTAACCGACTAAGCTTGGTAATGATTACATGGAGATTAATGCGGTAATGAGTTACAGTGTTCCAAATCACTCAACAGCAGCCCCTTAGACCCAATCAGTTCTGATAGGGCCCCCATGTACCTGGGCCCCTGGGCAGTGCCTAGGGGGGCCTGCTCAATAAGACGGCCCTGTATACAACCACACTAAATTTAGACTGGACACGTAATTCGGTACAGCAGTTAAAAGTGGTCACCAGCTATAGACAGCAAAAATTTATTGTTTTCAGAAAAAAACCCTACAGTTACTGTTAACTGCCAAGCCAAATATCCATGAAAACTCTACTTATGTTACTATCATCTAATGCAATTACATTTTATCCTCAGTTCATGCAGAATGCTTAAGCAGTTTATGTTGCATAATGATCTGACAGATTCTCAACAGCAATTTCATTTAAGTATTATGATGTGTATGATCTGACATTGCTTGTATGGATTTATTTTGTTTTATTAGTGTACAAACTGAGAGTGTGCTTCAGAGTCTGTGTTCTTATTTCTACATCCAGTGATAAGGAAGAAGCTTATTTCATGCTCATCCTCCATTACTTCCATTTTCACAGTATATGATTAAAAGGTTAAAGAAGGTAAAGGACGTTTGTCTGTGTTGTTGGAATATGGTATTTTTTATATAGCAGACTGTCAAAAAAATGTATGTGAAAATATCGCAAGTGATAGACAGCCAAGGACTGACACTTGAACTCATCAGTGAAAGCTTCAAGCACGTTATGCTTAACTGCTACCTTATAACTAAGAAGCAACTCATTTAACACACAGTACATTTGACATTTTAAAATTAATAGAAATCCAAGCAGCAGATGCCCAGCCAGTTGGAAATTGTTGTAAATTTGCCTGTGCAAGATCCCGTAGCCAACTCCTACAGGAAGCATGCTATAATACTAATGAATAGCTCACTCTGAATTGTATTGTATAACAAATAAGGATATTTACATCCTTTAATTTGGTAACCATTGTGTTTTATTAATATTATTACTAATGTTTTTAAGGCATTGTGTAGGATTATTTAAACTGTGTGTGTGTGTAAATATATATATATAAATATATACTATATAACCAAAGGTATTGGGACACCTGCCTTTACACCCACATGAACTTTAATGGCATCCCAGTCTTAGTCCGTAGGGCTCAATATTGAGTTGTCCCACCCTTTGCAGCTACAACAGCTTCAACTCTTCTGGGAAGGCTGTCCACAAGGCTTAGGAGAATGGGAATGTTTGACCATTTTTCCAGAAGCGCATTTGCAAGGTCAGGCACTGATGTTGGAGACATGCCTGGCTCGCAGTCTGTGCTCTAATTCATCCCAAAGGTATTCTATCGGGTTGAGGTCGGGACTCTGTGCAGGCCAGTCAAGATCCTCCACCCCAAACTCGCTCACCCATGTCTTTATGGACCTTGCTTTATGCACTGGTGCGCAGTCATGTTGGAACAGGAAGGGGCCATCCCCAAACTGTTTCCACAAAGTTGGGAGCATGACATTGTCCAAAATGTCTTGGTATGCTGACACCTTAAGAGTTCCCTTCACTGGAACCAAGCCCAACCCCTGAAGAATAACCCCACACCATAATCCCCCCTCCACCAAAGGATTTGGACCAGTGCACAAAGCAAGGTCCATAAAGACATGGGTGAGAGAATATGAAAATCGTTTTAAGGCATGTCTGTAATTAGTTTTTTTTCTACAAAATTAAACAATTAAATAAACATTCTCCAAGAGTAGTGATTCCATACTTTTTTCCAGGGGTTGTAGACTTGCCAGGCTTCACAATTGCAGCAAGTCTGTATTACATGACTTCAGATCAACTTTCTTTGCAAACTTTCTGCAAGTCTGCTGCAAGTTCTGGTTCAGTTATGTTGTGCAATAGTCATCCCACCACAGGGGTCATTGTGGCTGAATTTCCATGCTGAAGACTTGCAGAGCTCTTGCTGTAGACTCACCACTGAAACTTGCTAGAGACTTGTCACGCAAATTTGCTACAAATTGGAAAAGTGTCAACTAGAACTTGTGCTTCACGTGCTCTGCAATTGTACAACTTGCCAGTGAAAATGTGCAGCAAGTTAACAGACTTACAATTCAACACTGCCACAAATTTGCAGCAAATTATCCTTGCTATCTGGGTGTAACTTCCTCTCTATCTGCTTGCTGTATCATCATTTAGATTCATGTCTACCTCTGAAGGTTTGACTGATTAAATTAGAAATCTTGCTGACAGTTTGGTACATCATTCTTTCTGTACAGGAGTGGGTAAATTTTTTAATATCTCTCCTGCATTAAAACAGATAAGCAAAAGTCATTCCCAGATCATTGACAAAGTGCCTGGCTGTAAAATGTAGGCCTTTGTAGTTCTACGCCTCCAAACAGACCCGGATTCCACAAGTCTGTGTCCGGATTTGGCTCCTTTGTCGCTCTGTTGTGTGGAGTGATCTGCCTGACATGAGCACTATTGTTTCAGTCGATTGAGGCAGCAGTGCGGGCTGCAGAGCATGGTCATGTAAGTATTCCACTGAACCCCAATGTCACCTGACTGACTTTTTCATCTGATAACCAGCAATATAAGGGGCACTCTGACCCATACTGCTGACTTTTGCACTTCGTTGGGTTGTACACAACAACGTGCTTCCCACTGTACATTACATACTCTTGACTAAAGTGGTTATTGTTACTGTTTGATAAAAAGTTTCCAACAATTTTAATGAAGTTCTTTTTTTTTTTTTTGGGGGTAAGCTCAGACAAAGTATTAGGCTCTCTCTGCCTATATTCTTTTTCCATGAAACTCTAATTAAAGTGATTATAAAGGCTTGTGTTTTATTTTTCCATTTTATAACAAGCACGTTGTACTTAGCCAGTCTTTGCAATGGTTTTGCATGGAGGGGTCCTGAGCCTCCTCTTTTGGGGTTCCCCATTGACACTTTTGGCTTCTCCTTTTCTGTGTCTGCTCCCATAGCAAGCGCTTGCTATGGTGCAGATTTGCGGTCTCGACCCCGAGTCGGGCTGTGTGAGTCCATTGACACATATAGACTGGCCTGGCCCCCCCCTCCCCACTCCCTCCTCACTTGATTTGATTGAGAGTAGTAGGAGCCAATGGCTCCCACTGCTCTCACTGAGTCCTGTGAGGAGAAAAAAGAAAACATAAAAGGTTTTTATGAATACATTAAGGTAAAAAACCTTCAGCCTTTACAAACACTTTAAATGAGTACAAGAACAGGGGCATATATGTGCAGTGTGTATTGCTTAGACTGTTTAACCATGCCTTATGTCTGCATGGAGTACATTGCATGTTTTTTCCTTTCTGATGTTCAGAGGTATGGTACTTTTGCTGTAAGAAATGCAACTTATTTTTCCACAAGTACCATTGGGAGTTTCTGTAGGCTTTTTTATTGTTGTTGTTTTTGCCTGTTATCTGCCTTAATGTATGATTTTATGTGTGGGCTTTCTTATTGCTCCTAAATTGGACTAGTGTGTGTGTTTGCATGACTGTTATAGGTACAACAGATTTTAAGCTCCTTTTGTGGATAGAGAATGATGTGATTGGTTTTCTGTAAAGTGCTGATGAATAGGTCAATACTCTATAAATGAGTAAAATAAATACATCTGCATCTTCATTGAAGATTGAAGCAGAGCTTTCACGAGCTATAATCAGACTTCCTTCTCCCATACCAGTTTTGTTGTTCGCATTTCCCAGTGGTAGCAAAATTTAGGCAGGTGTTTATTAGCACAAATTAAGCAATCAGTTACTGTATGTTCTACCCTCCTGACTAACAGAAATGCATAAACCCTAAAGTTACTGCTGATTGCTTGGCAGATCCAATTAAACACCTGCTCGGGCCTAGTTCAGCAAATCATTAAAATAATTACATCCATAAAAAGAATTTCAAATCCTTACATTCCCTGCATTATTTTCTCATTCCTCAAACATTTGCAGACATTTTGCTTTTCAATAAGCATTATGGTTTTTACATATTTTATTGCTAATGTGGAGAACTCTTGTTAAATACATGTTTGTTATTCAAGTCGATTTCAAAAATCACCATGTAATAATCTTATGCATCTGAAAGTGCAAAGGTTACACAATATGTCCAAATTTAAAATAATAAATTACACAAAATGAAGAACCCTTTGAAGTAAAGTATGGCCTGAGTCAGTTCTGAACCTTAATCTAATCAGTTAAAGCGGAGTTCCACCCTGGATTTTTTTTTTTTTTTTTTTTAATACCCCCGGGACAGTCAGGGCTAGTGCATTGCACAATGGCTAGCCTCTGATCTGTCCCGGGTTGCACTTACCTGTTAGGACAAATACTTACCTTGCAAACGTCTTGTCCAGCGCTGCCATCTCAGATGTGGGCAGCTTGAAGCCAGCGAGATCCCCTTCGGCGTCTTCTTCCGCCTTCTTTGGTCCCACGATGCTCTGCGCCGGCCCCGACGTCACTTCCGGGTCGCGCGCGTCATCCCTCTACAGCTTCTGGGCATGCCCAGAAGCTGTTTAGAAGGGGATGACGCGCGCGACCCGGAACTGACGTCGGGGCCGGTGCAGGCGCAATGATTCCTGGGAGCTATGACGTTCAGCTCCCAGGAATCATTGCAGAGCCAGGAAGTGACGACGGGCCGCGGCCGAGGAAGGAGGAAGAAGGAAGTAAGGTAAGTATTTTTTCTTCGCTACGAGGTAAGTAAAAGAAAAAAAAAATATGCGATTATCCATTTCTTTTTCAGGTGACCCGGAGCAAGAAGATGGAGGTAAGTATAAAAATAGGGTGGAACTCCACTTTAAGTGTAACTCCACTTTTGTTGAGAAAAAAAAACATTCCCCTCTCTGTACATTGCAAGGATTATTACAACCTTTGTTGCAGATTCTTACCTTTTGTTATTCTGAAGAAATCTCTGTTTGTTCCTCTGTGCATCTGTGCTGAGTGGGTCTAATGGGAGTAGTTTTATAATTATCAACTAGCTGTGCAGCTGCAGAACACTAATGAGGAAATCTGCAGGGTCTGCATCTCTTTTGACATGTTATGTTGGGTGTATCTCACCAAAAATTACATTTTTGTCCAGGGGATGCCTAAAGACTTATATCTTAGGCAGACTTTTGGGAAAATTGGTGACCCAATCACACAAGCAGGAAATTATGTTTCTGGGGGGTGGTCAGTACTCATTCTGTGTACAGAACAGCTCCAGGTAGCCATATTGCATTGCATTTTCAGAACATTACAACACCTGCAGATTGAAAAGGAAAGGTAATTTTTATTAACATTCAATTACAATATAACTTGTGTCACAATTTATTACGCTATATTCTTTTTTTTTCTTTATTTGCTATTTTTTTCCTCACGGAAGTGGAGTTACTATTTAGATTTTCGATTTGGGAAGGAATCTGACTGATATCAAAGCAACAAAGACTACCTAAGAAACCGAATCCCTGATAAATAGGGCTCAAAGTTATCCTCACTGTAAATTTATAGATCAATCTCCTGTATCCCAGTAGACTATTAAGGATATACTGTATATGTATATATCCACTAATCAGTCAAAACACGTGGTATATATCAGAACATATAAAGTACATAGCTATAGTGCAGTCCATTTCAAAAAGTACAAATATATATCTCAAAGTGGGTAACATTTGATTCTTCAGTGGTGATGTGACTAAATTAATAAATTATTTAAAAATAAAGTGCTTATTAGGATACTCCTTGGCAGTGGTCCCTTTAAGGCTCCATCCACCATGCACCATCCATATGTTAAGTTAAAGAAAAGTGACCCACACCTTGCAGAGGATAAGGATGGTGCGTGGTGGATGGAGCCTTAAAAAAAAACACTACCAAGAAGTATCCATTCCTAATATATCAAAACACATTTGATAGACCTACAACCAGTCTAGGATCAGTGGAATATTGCCCTGAGCACTGCTAGGATGCTTGGAATATTGCCCTGTGCATTTTAATCAAAAAGCGCATTTGATTACTTACTAAGGTGAGAGATTTTGGAGCACAGAGGACTCACAAGGAGGTGAAAATACACCATTTTGTTTATATATGTTCACACGAGAAGCACTTTATTTGAAAATAAGTGATTACTTTTGTCACATTACCACTGGAGAATGAACTGTTACACACTTTGACTTCGACATATTTACACTTTTTGAAATGGACTACACTATAGCTATGCACTTTATATGTTATGATATATATACCACAGGTTATGAAATTAATATAATTTGTTAATACAGATTAAATATTTCAGTTTGTGCAACACCAATCTTTGCATAATAATTGTTTATACTTGTGGGAACACAGTGGTTGGCTGCAGCAACTTGTTTAAATAATATGTTAATTTTGGTTTAATTTGTGCATACTACATTTGGATTACTATTTTGTACAGAGGTAGCGCAGGGGTACACATTTGCCCTTTATCATTTGTTGTTGTTTTGCAAAGCACTTTGAGAAGGTAGTTTTTAAAGGCATTATATAAAGTACATTTTATTAATATTATCATTACAGGCAAAATCAAACACTGTGTCTACCTTCCCTACACGTCACTAATTTATAGTTATTCTGTGTGTTTAGGTATGTAGCGCCCTCCTGTGTGCATAGTTGTGTCGTGTAGATAGAGACTTGTTAGAAGCCTGGGCGTGAGTCACAGGGCTCTGCAGGTCAGTAACTCCCCCTAGTTCTAGAAGCTTGGAGATGTTTCTAGAAGCTAGTAGGCGGAGGCCAGGAGGTGCTGATCTGAATATTTATGGAAATGTGACCAATCCCCAGGCAGGAGACCTGGCAGGGTGGCTGAACCAGCCAATAAATATTGAAGAGCATGGCCAGCAGGGGAGTCGGCTGGAAGATGGATGGTGGAGGTGCTGCTGTGTAGCCTAGGAGGGTGCCCGGAGAAGGTGGGTTCTTCCTCCAGGCTGGAGGTTGGAGGAAGGACTAAAGCTGACAGAGGGAGTTTCACTGCCATGCAGTTCACTGGGGAAAAGGACAACCTGCATAGCCTGGAAATAAACCAGCCCAGCAGAAGGCCTGAAAGCAGTTCTATCCATAGCTGCAGAACAAGGACAATGTGAGTGCCTCTTCACCCCCAGGGCATATATGGGAGAAGTATGCTAGATGCAAATTCTTGGCAAGTCTTCAGGATACAGTTTATTGTTTACCCAATCCCTTTGCCCTGGGATCAGATAGCATTGCCAGTTGGGCTTGTATTTTTCACTAAAGGGACCAAAAGCTGGGACTTTGCTGAAAAGCCACTCAGGGGGACACCAAACTCCTAGGAGACTGTTGCTGTTCTGGCTGGGACAGTCAAGTACCTGATGTTGCAGTATGCCAGAGAAGGAAATTGTCTTCATTTTGTGTTCTTTGAATCATGATGGGCATCCCATAACCCCTTTTACCCTATCCAAATTAAAATCCCTAATAAATCCTAAAAAACAAAGCATGTGGGCTGTTTCTTGTGTCTGAATGTGATGGAAAATTCATGTTGCCTGGCTGTGAAGACTATAGAGGGACCCAAAACTCTGACTGTGGCTTCTTAGGGGTAGTGCTACAGGTACTTAAAGTGGGTGACGTATACAAAAAGTGGTTCTATTTTGTAGTAAAGCGATTTAAAAAAAATTTGACTCACCTAACCACAAATCTATAAAGTGGGTGAGCAATGTTCAACTTAACTGCTGATGTAGAAAAAGATAATTAGCTATGGCTACTCCAGATACTGGTGATCTGCTAAAGGGACCCTTGGTCCCATTATATTTTTACTTACACAAAGCGGTATAAAATAAAGAATTTCAGTTTTGTTGTCATTCTGTCTCCAAATATGAAAAAAACCCTGGCTGGAGGCCAGAATAATTTATTCCAATGAAAATTATCAAAAGGAAGCATAAAATATTGCTGCCTTTGCATAAAATTCAAAATACCAGTCTGCTTTTTTTGCTTAGTCGAACATATAGTATCTTTCCATCCCATTTCTTATTCTGCTACATTTTGTATCACTATACTGTATACGTTTTCCTGTCTCTGTTTAGCCCTTCTCTTACCCATTATTTTCCTTATGTCCCCCTACTCTCCCTTACACTATGTAACTTACCCCCTTCATCTTTTATGATATCCCCTTCTACACCTGCTGCCATCTCCATACCCCCCTTGCATGTCCATTCTTTTCCCCTTAACATTTCACTTGGGTGTAGTATAGTTTGCATTTTGTTTGGGCCATGGTAACACATATATTTGCAGAGGTATGCCTGATTTATATATGTAGTCAAATTCATTCAGCTGGTTATTTTGCTTAGTGGCCCTAAAAATGTATTCTGCTTGCTGAACAAATATGTGATATGAAATTTAATTAAATTGTGTATAATTTAATTGTTTTTGTTTCTTGTCTAACTTAATTCATTTTATGACCTTTAAAAATTATTTTTAGAAGTGTAATAGTCATTTGAATTACATGTATAAATTATAAGTAAACTTGTTTTAATAGCAAATGGGTTTAAATATTAAAATTAAAATTATGCTTTAAAAAAATCATTTTTTTATATAAGCTTTTAGAAAATCTATAGTTTGTTAAAAAACACAGTGAACATCCCCTGATTCATCAGACTAAACAGGTTATGTAGTGTATTACCAAATAACGCTCTGAACCAAGCAGCACTGCCCCTGATACTGAGCCCCTCATCCACCCCAGACATGTGGGGTGCTGGCAAAGGAAACTTTCCGAGCTCCTGATACCAAGAGTGTAACAGTGTGCTGGCTGCACACTGAAGAAAAAAAAACATTATGGACCTTATATAATAAACACAAACTTTTATTATATAATTACAACAGTTAAAAGTCCATCTGATAAAAAAATAGGACCGCTTTCTATGCAGGTACCCCCATTTGTCACAAATCCATCCATAATATAATATAGAGATACACTTGGTGGGTAGCCTCTATTCCACTCTCTGGGGATTCTGTGACATTACATGTTTCATGGATGATATTCCACTTCTTCAGGAAAAGACAGTGGGGGAATAGAGAATATGCTGTAATTCCTCTAAATAATAAGACACAAATGAAAAATCAATTGACAAAATCCAATGCAAAATATTTAAATATATAGTGAAAATTCATTAGAAAGGTATACCTGGAGCCCTCCGAGGGAGATGGCTTATATGCAGTTTGAACAATCCAAGGAGAGAAAGGGCAAAGTTATGACCCACCAAGCGAGTGTTGGCCGCCCCAAAGATATCACAGGTGAATTCACTCTTTTAGCAGTTCTTCAATTAATATTTTAAGCTTTTGGAAGAAGGATAAGATAGCTATAGTTATAAACCCAGTAAAGCCTAAGGAAACACCTGGAACAATGTAAAAAAAAAAAAAAAAAAAATTACATCTCCTGCTATGAATAAATATCACATATTAACCTGTACATAGTATATGTCAGGTTCTTATAAACAGGAATATATGCAATACAGCACATTACAACTATGTTATGTCAAGCATAAATTACTCAAAAAAACAAAATCAGCTTGATAGGGAGGAACAAAATAACCACACATATATATTTTATTTACTCTCATTGTGATAAGTGGGGACAATTTATTAATAAATAATTTTTATTTTTTTCTTTTATTTATGTTATTCTTCACCAGTTTTCTGGCTTTTTAGCTCTATGAGAGCATGCTTGCCTTCCGAAACTGATGGATATTTAGGTGCTTTTTAATTTAAGGGTTGTCAATGAGTAGATGGGGCGTTACACTTTGATTTTTATGATAGGCGTTTTATATTTAGTTAATTGGAGTCTCTGGTATCTATTAATTGCATTTATTAACCATTAAGATCACTATGTCTACATGCATTTTGATTTAATATTGTGGATTGTGCAATATATCACTATTGGTTACCATGGTAGCTGTATCTGTGTATATAAATAATGGTGGTGTCCGCAAGATCTCCAACCTTTAAAAAATTTACATGATTGTGACGCAGCGCGTCTGGCTGGAAGTTTGAATTACTAAGTAGCTTGATGCTGTGTGACCCATATTACTTGCTGTTGTACAAGAATATCAATGTGAGTGTTACTATTTTTCATAAATTTGTTTAAACGTAGTACACTAGATACTGTAGATTCTTATAATCATCACATGTAACAACCGATTAGGAAGACTACTGAAGAGACACACATTGACTAGTCTGGGAGGAAGATTACACAATTTAAATAAAAGCGCAGTATATCTAATTTGCAGGTGAGCGGCCATTTTGCACAGTAGTGTGAGCACACTGATGGAGCACTGGACTTTATTCAGTGAAGTGATTTATGTGGAAGAACCTAACTACACCTACTAATAATATTATTGCACACTAATGGGACTTTTGTTGCACTGAATCTGAGTTTACAGCCCTGGGATTTTGGTTCACTGCCCAGTAGGGCATTTGGACTTTTTATGTATTTATGTTTTTTATTTAGACATTTTTCTACGTTATTCAATGAGAACATTATCTAAGTATATTGGAGCACGTTTATGGATACTCTGACTAGGTTAGTCCTTATATTTTTTGATATTTCATGTTTATTATGACACTAAATTACATTGGAATGTAGTGCCAAGCTATTTTATTTGGATCTATATTGCAGTGATTATAGTGATTGTGGGGACACTACAGGTGTTTGCAGCAAGATTCACTATAATATTATTTTATTTGATCTTGTATGGTGGGTAGCACATGAGTGACCTTACTTCCTTTCTATTGCCCACAGTTTGTTTTTTGAAGAATAAATACCTATGTTAAACCAGCCATTAGGGATCAAAAGCAGCCCATAGCATCCATATTCCATCCCTGGTATCATCCAGAAGGTGCCACAGTCACTAAGGGGGCAAACTGCCACATATATGGTCCCCAAAATGGCTGCTTTTCCACCTAAAACTAGACATCAATTGGCATTGAAGATTACCCAATATGGTGGTTCCCCGCTCTCCCAGTCCCTGAGTGTATGCACGCCAGGCTTGTGGTTGCCATTTTTATGATATCATGATGCAAAAATGTCTGACATCACTGCAGCCCGAGCATCGAAGGTGCGCATACTTGGAACCCATAAGGGGCACCAGGCGTGCACACAAGGCTGCCCATTCTTGCCACGGTGTTTCCCACTGCAGGACTCTTTTGTAAAAGTCACCCCCTCTGGGATCCTCATGCACCTTATCAAGTGCCATAAAGTACATGATGGACACGTCAAAGTTGTGAAGCAGTCCTACATGTCCACAAATCGGGGTGATGATCCTTGCTTGTGAAATGGTCAATGTGTGTACAGAAAGTGGAATAGAGGTAGTTTTACCCACTAAGGGTATCTCTGTATTATACTATGTATGGATTTGCAACAAATGGGAGTATCTGCAACTGCCATTGTTTTATCAGTTTTAACTGTTGTAATTATATAGTAAAAGTTTGTATTTGTTATCTTGAGATGTCGCATAAGTTGTGTCTCACAAATCCCACCCAATAGGTTTTTTTTTTTCTGTATGTATGTATGTACAAAAAATATTTGTTGACTTTTCCCGAATCCATAGGCTTGCGCATGGGGTGTGGCAGGTGTGCCTAAGCACACCCTAATCTGGGGGTTGGCAGCTCATCGTTTGCACTCTACCAGTCGATCGCAGGCAGGTGATGGGTAGACTGCGATCCTTCCTTGCTGTTTCAGTGTAGAGGGCAAGGAATTGGCTTGTAAATATGTAATTTACTGGCCTTTGCTTTTCTGAATGAACACCGATCACTCACGATGTTCATTCATAACTGAAGCATAGTTAACTATATTTACTATGCTCCAGTTTGTGAATGAACAGGATGCCGCTCAGCACAGAGCACTTACCGTTCATTCCTTGTCCAGTGCAGTTGAGGCTGCAAAGAAAGGGACTGGGAAATCTCTGTTCTTAGTCCCTTTCTCTGTCTCAAAAGTGAGACATCAGGGGACTGTTTGGACCCCTAATATTTGACCAAAGCTCCTCAACAGGGAAAAAAAAAGTATTATTGTAAGAAAAAAAAAATGTGACAAATAATATAAAAAATAAATAAAAAAAATGACACCATCCATGGCTCATTCCTCATGTAATGTAGATGAAGAGAAAAGGAAATGTTTGAAGTTCAGCCTTCAGCTCCTTTTGTAGGTACATGGGTAAGCATATTCATATTCAGGACAGGAAGTGTGTTACTTGCAGGATTATAAGGTGAAATTAAGGGAAAAATAGCCTGAAAGAAAAAAGATTGCAGTGACAACAACTAAGCTGCAATATATTACATTTTTATTTTAAGGTTCAAATATGCTTCAGCTGTGGGTTCATTAGAAAATAAGTATCAGTCTTTCATTGTTGAGATAATGAAGTACTTGGAAAGCTTAGAAATTGAATATGCATGGTATGTTTTCAAAAACAATAATGATCTTATTTTTTTAAACTGGTTTTATTGAAATTATTTAATAAAAGGCAACTATAAATTTACCTAGAACAGAGATTCCGTGTAAGGCGACTTGTATGAAGAATGTTTCACATTTTAACGTCATCACAAAAAAAGTAAAAAGCAAAAAATTACAAAACAAAAGGCTTCAAATCAATAGTGAATGTATGATCCTTTTTTTAATGCAAAGTCTCAACATAAATCTAAATAATGAACTTTCATGGGTAATATTTTTTTTTTTTTAATGTATTGTCATTTCTAATAAATGAAGGAAGAAGATGCCATTCCATCATGTGACTGCTGGCTTGTTGTACAAAGGGAATAACTACTTGAACCGATCACTTTCCACAGGAAGCGATAGCGAGCAGCTTGCCAACATCTCAGTGGAAGAACTAGATGGTAAGGTTCATGTTGTTTTTGGCAATAGTATGCAAAAAAAAAAAATCACATACACTGTACATTTCTTAGATACTATACCCCTATTTACAAAATGAGCTTTCTTTTCTGGTGATAGGCACATGTATCCTTATAAAGGGGTTATTACTGGCTTTAGACCTTTGATATACGCTGTATGTATTGAAATATATATACTGTTTCATTTCGTCAATGTTTTGTATTTGAGAAGTATCATATCTTTTTTGATTTTGCCCATTGAATTAAAAAACCCATAGATTGCTGAACTGAAACATCGCTTAGTTTCCATGTTTCTTAACAAAGCACTTTTTTCAATCTTCATTTACCGTAAACTAATTGGTGTTCACACCTTATTCAATAAACTGGAATGTGAATGTGTAAAGGAAAATTAACCTATAGCATAATCAGATTTCACTTTCGTGTAGCAAATCAAAAAATAGATTTCTACTGATTGGTTGGACCGATTGGCGGCTCCTCACTTTTCTTTGACTTCTTTACTAAATAAGCCAGATAGACTTCCGGATGATTCACCCCCTTCCTGACCAGGCCATTTTTTGCGATACGGCACTGAATTAATTTAAATGACAATTGCATGTTTATGCAACGCTATACCCAAACAAAATGTATGTCCTTTTTTTTCACCACAAATAGAGCTATAAACAAAAAGACACCAACAATTTAAAAAAAATGTATATATAAGTTTTACTTTCTGCTATAAAGCATATTCAATAAAATAATAATAATAAAAAAAAAATGTCTTACATTTTAGCCAATATGCATTCTGCTACATATTTTTAGATAACAAAAATCCCAATAAGCCTATATTTATTGGTTTGCGAAAAAGTTATAGTGTCTACAAACTATAGGCTATTTTTTTTTATTTGTCACTAGTAATGGTGGTGAACAACGATTTATAGCAGGGCTGCGATACTGCAACAGGCATTCTGACAATAATTGGAACTTTTGACACTTTTTGACACAAATACATTGATCGGTGATAAAAAATATGCAAAGTCACTGTACTAATGACACTGGCTGGGAAAGGGTTAACATCAGGGGCCACCAAAGGGGTAACTGTATGCATAGCCAGTGTTTCTGTGTACCATGAGGGGTGCTTTTACTAGGGGAAGGCATAGATCTGTGTTCCTGCTATAGTTATAACAACATCAGGAAAACAGCTTTCATGATTTTCACTCCTTTAAAACTAAGGCTCCATGTACACGGGACGTTAGAAAAAACGTCCTGCAAAGCTATTTCTGACGCCGGGAAAAAGCAGCTGTTAAACGTGCTTTCAGTAGCTTTTTCCATTTGCGTTATTGCACGTTTGGCCACGTTGCTTTTAGCAGCGTTTTTCTGCCTCCATTCAAAATCAATGGTTCCCTATGGGAGCCTATTGATTTGAATGGAAGTCGCACCGCAAGTCGGATCCGACTTGCGGCGCGACCTGCACTGTGAGAATCTTGAGGGGGAACTCCACGCCAAAAATGGGAAAAAAAACTGCGTGGGGTTCCCCCCCAGGTTCCAAACCAGGCCCTTCGGGTCCGGAATGGAATTTGAGGGTAGCCCCACGCCGAAAAAACGGCGTGGGGTCCCCCCCAAAATCCATACCAGACCCTTATCCGAGAGTGCAGCCCGGCAGGCCAGGAAAGGGGAGGGGACGAGCGAGCGGCCCCACCCCCCCTGGACCACACCAGGCCACATGCCCTCAACATGGGGGGGTGTTGGTGCTTTGGGGCAGGGGGAGCTCTGCACCCCCCACCTCAAAGCACCCTGCCCCCATGTTGATGAGGACAAGGGCCTCATCCCCACAACCCTGGCCGGTGGTTGTGGGGGTCTGCGGGCAGGGGGCTGATCGGAATCTGGAAGCCCCCTTTAACAAGGGGGCCCCCCCAGATCCCGGACCCCCTCCCTATGTGAATGGGTATTGGGGTACACTGTACCCCTACCCATTCACCCCATAAAAGATAGTGTATGTAAATAATGACAGGAGACGTTTTGGAAAGTTTTATTAAAAATCTTCATCCGGCTCTTCGGGGTCTTCTCCTCTCCGGGGGTCTTCTGCTCTTTTGCTGTCCGCCCTTCTGCTGTCCTCTCTTCTTGTCTTCTCCTCTCCGGGGGTCTTCTGCTGTCTTCTCTCCGTGGGGTCTTCGGCTCTTTTGCTGTCCGCCCTTCTGCTGTCCTCTCCTCTCCGGGGGTCTTCTGCTGTCTTCTCTCGTGGGGTCTTCGGCTCTTTTGCTGTCCGCCCTTCTGATGTCCTCTCTTCTTGTCTTCTCCTCTCCGGTCTTCTGCTCTTGTGCTGTCGGCTGTCGGCTCTCCTTCTTCCTCCGGTCCTCCTCCGACGACGTCTCCAGCGATTATGCCGGCCTCTGGTCTCTGCAGCTTATTATATAGCCATTAGGGGCGTGGCCGCCAGGTGACGTCATCGGGAGACCACGCCCCTTGTGTCACACGAAGACCCCACGGAGAGAAGACAGCAGAAGACCCCCGGAGAGGAGAAGACAAGAAGAGAGGACAGCAGAAGGGCGGACAGCAAAAGAGCAGAAGACCCCCGGAGAGGAGAAGACCCCGAAGAGCCGGATGAAGATTTTTAATAAAACTTTCCAAAACGTCTCCTGTCATTATTTACATACACTATCTTTTATGGGGTGAATGGGTAGGGGTACAGTGTACCCCAATACCCATTCACATAGGGAGGGGGTCCGGGATCTGGGGGGGCCCCCTTGTTAAAGGGGGCTTCCGGATTCCGATCAGCCCCCTGCCCGCAGACCCCCACAACCACCGGCCAGGGTTGTGGGGATGAGGCCCTTGTCCTCATCAACATGGGGGCAGGGTGCTTTGAGGTGGGGGGTGCAGAGCTCCCCCTGCCCCAAAGCACCAACACCCCCCCATGTTGAGGGCATGTGGCCTGGTGTGGTCCAGGGGGGGTGGGGCCGCTCGCTCGTCCCCTCCCCTTTCCTGGCCTGCCGGGCTGCACGCTCGGATAAGGGTCTGGTATGGATTTTGGGGGGGACCCCACGCCGTTTTTTCGGCGTGGGGCTACCCTCAAATTCCATTCCGGACCCGAAGGGCCTGGTTTGGAACCTGGGGGGGAACCCCACGCAGTTTTTTTTCCCATTTTTGGCGTGGAGTTCCCCCTCAAGATTCTCACAGTGCAGGTCGCGCCGCAAGTCGGATCCGACTTGCGGTGCGACTTCCATTCAAATCAATAGGCTCCCATAGGGAACCATTGATTTTGAATGGAAGAAAAAAAACGTATAACGTGGCTGAACGTAGGTTCATCACGTTCAGTCACGTTTAGTCACGTTCGGCCGCGTTCCTGCGTTTGAAACGTCGGGAAACACACGTTCGAACGCAATATAATTGCGTTCTAAAAAAAGTCCCTGAACGCAACTGCCTGCAAATGACTGTAAACTACCATGTGTACATGGACAGATAAGATAACATGGAGCTGCGTTCAGGGACTTCTGAAAAAAACGCCCAACTGCTCCTAAACGGCCATTTCCAGCGTCCCGTGTACATGGAGCCTAACTCTATTTGATTATTTTGTCTCTGCTTGTAATAAATGCTGATTGCATTAGAACAGGGCTTCCCAAACTTTTTTGGGCCGAGACCCACTTCTGAATACAGTTATTTTTCGGGACCCACTTGCTTGTAATTGAATATTGTAAAGCGCTACAGAATTTGTTGCCGCTTTATAAACGCAAATAATAATAATAATACATATTTTAACCTTCCTAGCGGTATTCCCGAGCGTGACTCCGGGTTAGATTTTAGAGCCAAAAGCGCTAGAAAGATAGCTGGATCCTGGTAGAGGTTTTACTTACCTTTTCTCCGGGATCCAGCGAAGAATGCGGGCGGTATGCGGCGGCGGAGCTTCCTCCCGATCGTCTGCGACCCCCGGCTTGACGTCCGCCGGGGGGTGAAACCGGCGGCAAATTCAAATGTAAAACACACCAAACACACTGATACCATTCAAAATAAAAAAAAAATCACATTACATTGCCCCCCAGTGCCCTTTCCTGCAGGTTTACTGTACTTTTTATGTATATTTTATGTATGTGTGTATATATATATATATATATATATATACACACACACATACATATATATATATATATATACGTAATTCTTGTGAATGAGCAGCCCAAACCAACTGTATACATTATATATATATATATATATATATATATATATATATATATATATAATAAATGTATACAGTTGGTTTGGGCTGCTCATTCACAAGAATTACATGCAAAATAATGGTACCACTTTCAGCACCTAAAATCCAAAAGAATCATACCGCCAGGGAGGTTAAGGCTCGGTTCACACTGATGCGATGCGGGAAGGCTGCGAACTCGCAGCCTGTTCCCGCATCGCACACGCACCCCCGGCAGTTCACACTGCCATATGCGATCCGCTGGGGGTGTCAATGTAATCTTAACGACACCCCCAGTTTGATCGCATATCGCAGTGCGATCGTGCAGTTCGCACAGGATCGGATCGCACAAGTGTGAACCGCTGTGCGATCCGATCCTGATGCGGCAGCAAAAATGCCTCCTGTGCGTGTTTGCTGCGGGTGCGATGCGAATTTAGCCATACAAACTGTATGGCTAAACTCGCACCGCACAGCTGATCGCATGTCATGTCGGAGCAGTGCGCTCCGACATGACATGCGAACCCCGCACACGCAGTAGTGTGAACCGGGGCTAAAGGGAGGGAGATGTTAAATTAACAATATCAATTTACTACTTTTCAATTTATTATTGAATACACTTGCCAAATGTTCTAAGTGAAGGGTCAGAAACCTGTGGCATGTGTGGTGTATAAGCGGATTTGTAAGTAATCAGCACCCTCATAGACAGTATAAGGCAGGCAGAGGACAGAAATCAACCACCCCAGGACAGTGATCAGCAGGCTATATGGCACTCACCCTCCTTCCTCTCCCAGCGGTCCACAGTGAAGGCGAAGCCTCGGTTTGCCCTCTCCAGGGCCCAGCACACCTCACCTAGAGTCTCCATGAAGAAGAGCTCTATGCTGGTCTTGGTGTCCTGGCTCTTCTCCTTCAGATCCTCTACTGGGGTCACAGAAGCTGCCATGAACTCCTGACACCGCCAGGCCATCTGGTCATCTTATGACACTGAGGCTGCTGTCTCTGCCCGCTATAGCTGTGAGAATCCTGTCTCCAGTCTAGCCTTTACCGCTGCCGCCAGCAGGACTGAGGAGCTGGCTCTGCACCCCATGAACATATCCTACATAACAGCCCACATATGTACTCACTGATGCAAGTATCCTCCTCGCGGGAAATGCAGACCAGCCTCCGTAAACCTGAATCCATTGCAATTTGACTGCTTTGGCTCTCTGTAATTTGCGGGCTCGCACAGAATAATTTAAGCTGGCCTGCTCTCAATGATATCCTGCTCAGCGTGACCCACTCAAATGCAGCTCACGACCCACCAGTGGGTCCCGACCCACAGTTTGGGAACTCCTGCATTAGAAGATGTTTTATAAATACATTTTTTAATTTTGGAGAAGGTGAAATAAATTAGATTTAATACCATTTTTTAAAAACTAGGACTACTGTTTTAAAACAAACATTTCAGTAAATACAGTAAAAAAATGTAGGATGGGATATGTCTTGCTGAAGCCACAATAACCTAAGGGCTCTTTCACATGGGCGATCCGATCAGATTCGCCTGTCAGTTTTTTAGGCGGATCTGATCAGATCCTCCATGCAGATCTATGAGGCAGCGGATGTCAGCGGAGACACCTCCGCTGACACCCGCTGCCATCCGTATCCGATCCTGTCTGTGAAATTTGGACAGATGGAAACCTTATATTTCCATCCGTCCAATGGATGGGATCAGATGAGAGCGGACAGGCAGTCAGCTCTCATCCGATCCCCCATAGAGAGCAGCGGGAGCTGTGACACCTCTCTCTCCGCACTGCAAGCGGAGCTGTCATCCGCCGACTCAGCGGGGATCGGCGGATTGATCCCCGCTGAGCAGCATGGATCCGCCTACAGAGGCGGACCATGTAAAAGAGCCCAAAAACAGTGAAAGCAATGAGGTACACCAGGCAAAAACTATTAAAAGTTATTTTGTGACGCTTATATGCAAAATAAAGAGTATAGTAACAATTATGTCAACATAAAAAATGTAACAAATATTTGCAAAAAATAACAGATACTGAAAGTTACAACCAGTATATTACCATAAGGTTTAGCATACCAAACACATAACAAAATCAAATAATACAACTTTACAGTAAAGCGTGCAGAAAAATAATTGCACATGCTGAAGGACATGTACAGTATGTGAGTATACTAAAAATAAGTGGGGCAGTCAGTCAAAGCGTAGATAACAGATGTTCATAAAGACCGATAATCAGAACAGACAAATGACCCAGGCAGAATACCTAGGGATCTAAAACCAAACCTCAAATGATAACCAAGATACAATGCATAAAAATAGGTCACAAAATGTGGAGCATTACTAAGATAGTTAAGCGGAATGTATTGACAAATATATAGGATGACAAAGTCAGGGTCATATGATTATGAATGCTTGCTTAAAAGGACAAATACACAAAGGGTTAAAAAAACAGAACAAAAGGAAAATTGTTTATTAGAGATACTATTAAAATATAAATAATTAGGATATAATCATGGCTATTAACCTATGCATAGATTTGAAATCTCACATATAAATCTTAACTAGGACAAGCTCAGAAGAAGCATCATTGGCAGTCAAAAAAAGACATCCAAGGTTTTACATAGTTAAAGGAGACTTAACATTCTTAGCTGCTTTGCAAACTTCAGAGCCCTCTGCAGAAAAAAAAAATGCTCATTGATTAGCTGAAGAGTCAGTAAATTAAAAATGAATGCCAGTGATTGCTAGATCATTTTCTTAGCAGCTACAACAGCTAATATGTGGATTGATGAAAGAAGATGTTAAAAATGAACTCTAGCAAAACATACAACTGAAATGCATATATATATATATATATATATATATATATATATATATATATATACATACATACACACACACACTATATTACCAAAAGTATTGGGACGCCTGCCTTTACATGCACATGAATTTTAATTGCAACTCAGTCTTAGTCCGTAGGGTTCAACATCGAGTTGGCCCACCATTTGCAGCTTTAACAGCTTCAACTCTTCTGGGAAGGCTGTCCACAAGATTTAAGAGTGTGTCTATGGGAATGTTTGACCACTCTTCCAGAAGCGCATTTGTGAGGTCAGGCATTGATGTGGATGAGAAGACCTAGCTCACAGTCTCCCCTCAAATGCATCCCAAAGGTGTATATCGGGTTGAGGTCAGGACTGTGTGCAGGCCAGTCAAGTTCCTCCAACCCAAACTCGCTCATCCATGTCTTTATGGACCTTGCTTTGTGCACTGGAGTGCAAAAAGTGCACTGTTGGAACAGGAAAGGGGCATCCCCAAACTGTTCCCACAAAGTTGGGAGCATGAAATTGTCCAAAATGTCTTAGTATGCTGACACCTTAAGAGTTCCCTTCACTAGAACTAAGGGGCCAAGCCCAACCCCTGAAAAACAACCCCACACCATAATCCCCCCTCCACCAAATGATTTGGACCAGTGCACAAAGTAAGGTCCATAAAGTCAGTGCCTGACCTCACAAATACGCTTCTGGAAGATTGGTCAAACATTCCCATAGATACACTCCTAAACCTCGTGGACAGCATTATAAAAAATACAGTGGGTACGGAAAGTATTCAGACCCCCTTAAATTTTTCACTCTTTGTTATATTGCAGCCATTTGCTAAAATCATTTAGGTTCATTCTTCTTCTTCCTCATGAATGTACACATAGCACCCCATACTGACAGAAAAACACAGAATTGTTGACATTGTTGCAGATTTATTAAAAAGAAAAACTGAAATATCACATGATCCTAAGTATTCAGACCTTTGCTGTGACACTCATATATTTAACTCAGGTGCTTTCCATTTCTTCTGATCATCCTTGAGATGGTTCTACACCTTCATTTGAGTCCAGCTGTGTTTGATTATACTGATTGGACTTGATTAGGACACCTGTCTATATAAGACCTTCCAGATCACAATGCATGTCAGAGCAAATGAGAATCATGAGGTCAAAGGAACTGCCTGAAGAGCTCAGAGACAGAATTGTGGCAAGGCACAGATCTGGCCAAGGTTACAAAAAGATTTCTGCTGCACTTAAAGTTCCTAAGAGCACAGTGGCCTCCATAATCCTCAAATGGAAGACGTTTGGGACAACCAGAACCCTTCCTAGAGCTGGCCGTCCGGCCAAACTGAGCTATCGGGGGAGAAGAGCCTTGGTGAGAGAGGTAAAGAAGAACCCAAAGATCACTGTGGCTGAGCTTCAGAGATGCAGTCAGGAGATGGGAGAAAGTTGTAGAAAGTCAACCATCACTGCAGCCCTCCACCAGTCGGGGCTTTATGGCAGAGTGGCCCGACGGAAGCCTCTCCTCAGTGTAAGACACATGAAAGCCTGCATGGAGTTTGCTAAAAAACACCTGAAGGACTCCAAGATGGTGAGAAATAAGATTCTCTGGTCTGATGAGACCAAAATAGAACTTTTTGGCCTTAATTCTAAGCGGTATGTGTGGAGAAAACCAGGCACTGCTCATCACCTGTCCAATACAGTCCCAACAGTGAAGCCTGGTGGTGGCAGCATCATGCTGTGGGGGTGTTTTTCAGCTGCAGGGACAGGACGACTGGTTGCAATCGAGGGAAAGATGAATGCGGCCAAGTACAGGGATATCCTGGACAAAAACCTTCTCCAGAGTGCTCTGGACCTCAGACTGGGCCGAAGGTTTACCTTCCAACAAGACAATGACCCTAAGCACACAGGCTTCACAACAACTCCGTGACTGTTCTTGAATGGCCCAGCCAGAGCCCTGACTTGAACCCAATTGAGCATCTCTGGAGAGACCTAAAAATGGCTGTCCACCAACGTTTACCATCCAACCTGACAGAACTGGAGAGGATCTGCAAGGAGGAATGGCAGAGGATCCCCAAATCCAGGTGTGAAAGACTTGTTTCATCTTTCCCAAAAAGACTCCTGGCTGTATTAGATCAAAAGGGGGCTTCTACTAAATACTGAGCAAAGGGTCTGAATACTTAGGACCATGTGATATTTCAGTTTTTCTTTTTTAATAAATCTGCAATAATGTCAACAATTCTGTGTTTTTCTGTCAGTATGGGATGCTATGTGTACATTCATGAGGAAGAAGAATGAACCTAAATGATTTTAGCAAATGGCTGCAATATAACAAAGAGTGAAAAATTTAAGGGGGTCTGAATACTTTCCGTACCCACTGTATATACTATTTTACTTGCAAAATGATTTGCTTTTCTGTTCATTCAGTCTTTTGACATCACTGCCAAACAGCATGCTAGTCTGCAGCCTACACTACAGTCAAAGTGATTGTAAAGTCTTGTGTTTTTTTTTTTTTCGAATCAAATAAGAAGCATGTTATACTCACCTCCTCTGTGCAGTTGGTTTTGCACAGGGCAACTCAGATCCTCCTCTTCTCAGGTCTCTCTTTGGCTCTCCTGGCCCCTACCTCCTGTTGAGTGCCCCCACAGCAAGCAGCTTGCCATGGGGGCACCTTAGCCGAGCTGCAGCTCCATGTATCCATTCAGACACAGAGCTGCCGTTTGACCCCCCCCCTTCTCTCTCCTGATTGGCTAACTGAGACTGATTGACAGCAGTGGGAGCCAATGGCACCGCGGCTGTGTCTCAGTCAATCAGGAGAGAGAGTCTCGGATAGCATAGGCACTCGTGAATGTCATTGGATATAGCGGGGGCTTAGGGGGGTTGAGGGGGATTGCTGCACACACTAGGCAAAGAATGCCCTAGGATAAAAAAACTTCTGACTTTAGAATGCTTTTAAGCTCCTAACCCTTGTAAAACTGTGAAAAGAGTTTTGTATGTGATAATATAAGTTAGCTATGGATTTTCCTTATTGTTGGTGCTATGATTATAGTTAACTCTGGGTAATAATTACAATATTTTTTTGCTAAAAAAAAAAAAAAAAAAAAGGAAGCTGACAGTAGGAGGGTTTCAGCAACTGAGGCAATGCCATCGATCCAGAAAACAATGAGAAGGACTAGATTTGGCAATATGCTGATTGATGGTAAGCAGTCACAATGCTGATAGCCACTCCCTCCATAACATTTTTCATTTCTCTGTATTGCAAGCGCCCAGAGCCTACAATGGAGTGGAAACTTAGCTCTGAATTCAAAATCAGTGCAGCATTGTTGCCACACTATTACAGGAAGCTTTAGGGGGACTTCACTGGCACCATCAATAGGTATTTATGGTGCTTTGCAGGAGGACTAATTAAAAACTGTAAGTGAAAATACACTTAATAAATTTAAGTACAGCACTACATGTTTCTTAAATGGGTGGACACAGCTTTGCTTTTATTTGTGTTCCCTCCAAACTTAAAACCACTTACCCAGCAATTACTGCATTCTTTAATTTAGCATGGGCCTCATAGATGGCCACCAGTTGTTTGTTTACATGAAAATGACTCACCCCTTAATAATAATGACCAATAAATATGCATACATTGTACTGACATGTTGAAGGCGTTTAAACACTCAGATCACGAGTTTTTATTGGTAGTAAATAAAACTTAACTCGACTTGCTGATTATGCTGAAGGTGCTTTGTCACTCGTTGAAGTGCTGGAGCAGCCACTTGGTGGATTGGAATTTTTTAAGAAGAGTCAGCAGGTACGGATAGTTATACAGTATAATACTGTAGGTGCAAGAAAATACAAATAGTAAAATCTGTAACAGAAGTCTGCTGTTAAAACGCTTGAGACTATAGAACATCAGAAAAGAATAACAGTCACGTGTTCCTATTCTGTTTTGCTTGGAGCAAACAGTAGTTAACAGTTGTCAGCATCACTGAACTGAAGATAGTGGCACCCACATGCTCATCTGTTTGACCGAGTTACATAAGGACAACTGAAATGTGCTTCATCTACACAAGCAAATCATTCTAGCACCAGGCAGCCAATGTTCTTTTTTATCTTTACCATTTAATAATGCTTTGCTTTAATATAGCATTTAACTTTGTCTTGTTTTTATATTTAGACTTATGAATGTGAAGGCTTCTTGTAATATAGTGTAGATTAAGAAGAGAAATAATAAAAGTAGTCTCCAAATTAAATAAAAATTATATAGATTTATGGGAAAAATCAGTCAAAAACGAATTACCTCCTATGCTCCCTATATTAATAAACAGGTCATTCAAATACCTGTAAGCCCAAATGGGGTCTGGTATGCATTTGGGGTGTGGGTGGGGGACTCTATTCTATTTTTTTTCCATTCAAAAATGGGATTTACATAGAAAAAAAATGAATCAGGCAAATTACATTCATTGCCATTTTCTTTAGTAAAAAAAAAATACACACACTCTAAAAGTCCCACAAAGTACATAGCAGATCATTAGATGGGTCTGTGTGTGTGTGTTTTTTTCTTAAACAGACAGTTGTCTAAATCATTTTCTGACACTTTTGAAAAAGTTTTTTTTTTAAATGTCAGTGCTGCTGCAACACATTCTGCACATCAAAGAAGTGTGCCCCTTCACTGACAAGATTAGGACACCCCCATGCATGTTATTTAAAGGAAATCAAATGTTTCACTTTAAGCATTTGAAAAAAACACTGCTCCTGACAAAATTGATTTTTTTTATTTTTGGTACATATTTTTCATGGCAGTACCATGCTATTTCATGACACCCACTTGCTTTATCCAAATACTCAGAAAATGAGGATTTTCTAATTTGAAAAATTCAGCTCCCATTGATTTAAATAGGGTCTGAGTTTGGCATCCGAACTTCTTTTAGGTTCGCTGAACCCCTGCTAAACCAAACTCAGGGTAGTTGGGCTAATCACTACTTATAACGCTCTTACATCACAGCCAAGCACTCCCCTCCTCATAACACTCTCATATTACAGCATGGCCACCAAGATTCCTAATAATCCACAAGTCAGCTTTTAGCTAATTAAAGCTATTATTGTAAGCTTGCATGACAACTGCCTCCTGTTTTCTTTGGCTTTAGATATACTTTATAGAGAACCTGAACTATGGAAGCTATCCAAAAAGGCAAGCAGAGGGTAAAGAACTAGTCACCAGTATTGCCTGTGGGTACCCTGAAGCTAATCTTTTCATCATCACTGACCTCCCATGCCATGCCTTGTGTTGTACTGTGTTTCTGTGTGGAGGCGGCCATCTTAGTAGAAGAGCATGGCTTTGCTTCTTTAAGTGAGAGTTGTCCCCTGATGACTGATGACTGGTTATCTGATAGCTGTTGGGGAAAATTCATGAAGCAGAAGGAGAGTTGGAAGAAGCACAGAATCAATGAAACAGAATCAAGGGATACATTCAATGCAGATTCCTTTCCAGCATGCAGCAGTATAGTGACATCACACTCTTGTGAGACCAGCAGTCAGGGAGCCATGCCTTTCAAACAACAGATGTACTGCAAGGAGTCAGTAGACACAGGAGGCATTAAAGAAAAAGGAGCATTTCCGGGGCACTGCTTAGGCATATTAACATTTATAGATGTTCCCTATTACATTATATATCTTCACATCTTGCATTCAGGTTCATTTTAAGTTAATCCAGTAAATATGTTAACACCTGGGGCTAAGCTTTATAATCCAAAGCAGTTTTTGTTTTTTGGCTTACTTGAGGAGGCAGGAATCTGCTCACATCCGGCAGTGCCTCTACTGAGTTATGAAAAGGTTCCTTGAATAACATCACACTTCTACATAAACTTGTATGGTTAGGGTCAGGGGAATGCTCAGGGACTACAGGGATGATGCAACACACACTTTCTTTAAAAAAACAAAAAAAAAAAACATACAGATATGTGTAAAAAAAAAGCACACTAATTATTTTGCCATGTATTTCTATGAAGAGACCTGCACATTATACCGACAGTACCATAGCAAACATTAACATGGATCTAGTGGCAACTTCTATTGAAATCATTATTCTCTCTTTCACTGCATATGTTGACTTTATCTCTATAGAATGCAAAGATCTATTTAGGTCTTTCATTATTCATGAAGGTCTCTGTTGGCTAATAAATATACTGTATGTCCCTGTCTTTTTCTGTAAATCCTCCTGACCTAGAATTAAGAAAGAAGTGCCTACTATACTCTGGAGAAGTTGATACAAACACAAGGAAAGAATACTTAAGTGGTGGGGTAAAATGAATTCCTTTGTATAATAATGTGCAGTAAATTGCATTTATTAGTTCAGTGTGGACAAAATAATAAAAGCAGGTCACTTATGAATTTTCATTAACTAATGCTTGATTAACATTTTTCTATAATGGTTTCATGTATTTAACAAAAATTGAAAAACTCAACAAATAAAAATTATCTTCTCTGTTAAATTGATGGAATGGAAAAGGAAAATGTCTTATCTTTTGCAGTTGGAAATCACTTTTTTAATGAGGCGTTAAAAAAACAGTGATAATGTGAAAAGTGCAGTAACCTATAGTAACTAGATTTCAACTGACTGAAGTCAGATAAATCAGTCATTAATGTGTTTGATTAGAATGGATTACTACATTTGACACAATACTCCAGTTAGAAAAAATCTTTCTAATGTGAAAGAAACATTAATTTATATTCAGAAAAAAACATTGATGCTAAAACACTACCTAATGGGAATGCTTTCTACTGTATATAGCAATTTTCTTCATCCTGAAGATTCTTCCCAGCAAGGAATGCTATGACTGTTGTAGTACAGATTGGTTTTGTATAGAAAAAAATAAACTTTAGTTCTCACCATTTTTAAACCTGAAGTCCAGGAATTTGGCCTCTTTCTAAAATGTTTTGGATTACTAGGGGCTAAATCCAATAAGGTGCATGCCACCTTGTGGGCTTATCTCTTTAACCACTTCAAGTCAAGACACTATCACCCCCTTCCGGTCCAGGCCAATTTTCAGCCTTCAGCACTGTAACACTGTACCCAATTGAAATTCATATAATTTTATAAGACACATAGAGCATTCTTTTGGTGGTATTTAATCGCCACTGGTTTTTTTTTATTTTTTCTATATACAGCGGGTAAAACCATTTTTCTAGATAAAACAATTAATAAATCGCTATTGACATGAAATTTTCACAGCAATGAAATTCATACATACAAAGAAACCAAAACAAATAAATTCAGAAATGAAGTTATGTGTAAAAAAAATGGAATGACACAGGGAAAAATTATTGAACACATGAAGAAAAGTGCAAAAAAGCCATGGAACGCCAAGACACCAGCTGAAATCTATCAGTAATTAGAAAGCAATCCTCCCCCTTGTCAGTGCAAATTAATATCAGCTGTTTTAGTCTCAACTGATGGCCAATAGGGATGATTGAATGGTTTGGGTCGACCATCGGTTCGACCCAAACATTGGCTGTTCGAAATTCGGCCGAATACCGAACTTTTTGTGGTAAAAGTTTGGAATTTGGCCACCAGAACCGCCCAAAATGCAATGGGACAGGAACTGGGCTTTAAAAGCCCGTGATTGGCCCAGAAACATCAGTAAAATGTGATTGGAGTGACTATGGGGTCCAGAGGCCAATCAGGAGTGAATACGCCCCCCCATGCGCCCCCCATTATATAAGATAGCCCCGCCAAACCTCTAACACTGTAATACAGGGGCTGTGGAAGAGAGTGGAAGCATTTGTGTTACTCCTGCTGTATGGAGCTGTTCTTTTAGTGTGAGGAAAGGGATATGCAGTGTAGTTAGGGTACTATATACCACTATAGTTAGATTCAATAATCTAGTTTCTGTAGGGATACCTTTTAAGTGTCAGGGTGACCGTAGTGTAGTTTAGGTGACCTGACTCTGCCATGTCAAGGTGACCATAATGTAGTTTAGCTGACTCTGCCTGAGGCTGCCATACCAGGGTGACCGAACTCTTCCATGTCAGGGTGACCGTGATGTAGTTTAGCTGACTCTGCCTGAGGCTGCCATACCAGGGTGACCGAACTCTTCCATGTCAGGGTGACCGTAATGTAGTTTAGCTGACTCTGCCTGAGGCTGCCATACCAGGGTGACCGAACTCTTCCATGTCAGGGTGACCCGTAATGTAGTTTAGCTGACTCTGCCTGCCATACCAGGGTGACCGAACTCTGCCATGTCAGGGTGACCCCACTATGCAGATTTTGGGTTAGGGGTATACATACTGTATGTATATATATATATATATATATATATATATATATATATATATATATATATATATATATATATATATATATCTCAAAAAGTAAAACACACCAAACACACTGATACATTGCAAAATAGATAAATTCACATTAGTATGCCTCCCAGTGCCCTTTCCTGCATTTTTAATGTACTTTTTATGTACAGTATATGTATATATATATATATATATATATATATATATATATATATATATACACACACGACGCATGACCCAGAACCCTAGGCCCTTTTTAGGGGCATTTATTGGGTTTTAGGGCTTCAAAATGGTGTTTTTTGATTCCAGAAGTTCGGGTCCCATTGATTTCAATGGGGTCCTGGAATCCGAATCGAACTTTCGGGAAGTTCGCGTGTTCTGGCCGAACCAAACTTTTCAAAAGTTTGATCATCCCTAAATTGGCCAATAGAAAGGTGTCTCATTTCCACGGTGTCACACAAGAAGCATCTCATAATGGGTAAAAGCAAAGAGCTCTCTCAAGACCTTCACAACCTTATTGTTGCAAAACATACTGATGACATTCGTTACAGAAGGATTTCTAAGGGCCGGTTCACATTAGAGCGATCCGACTTGCAGGGGCGACCTCACAAGTCACATTGAAGTCTATGCAGGTCGCTCCGGGTCGCCCCAAAGAAGCTCCGGACCCTTTTTCTAAGTCGGAGCGACTTGTGTTGCTCCTATTAGAACGGGTCCACAGCTTCTCTATGGCAGGCGACCTATGGCGACCTGTCAGGCGACCAGGTCGCCCCAGTGTGAACCGGCTCTAAACGTCTTAATTATCCAGTGAGCTATTTTGGGGACATAATCCAGAAGTGGAAAGAACATAATTTCACCATAAACTGGCCATGACCAGGTGCTCCTTGCAAGATTTCTGACCAAGTTGTATGAAGTATTAAATACAGTATGCTCTTACAGCTTCATATAACAGTTTACAAAATGCTCTATGGTAGTCTTTTATGTTTTTTTTTTTTTAAACTAAAAGTATAACTGTAATTCTCCTTTAAATGAAGATAGGATACATTTTGCCTGCCGGATTGTGTTATGTTTATCTCCTGGCTCCTTTTGTCTGTAAGGTTGTTTGAGGTAATGGCACCCACTCATAACTCTTTTGACTTTGAAAAGTGTTATCTATATTGTCTTTTTCTCATTGTCATTGAAAATAAAACCTACGGTCTTAGTATGAGACATGCTTCTTAAGTGGAGGAGAATAACAAAGGTTTTCTTTAACAGAATGTGGATGAGAAATGTGTGCAAATGTGTAGTGTGAATGGATCCTGGATATGATGGTGCTCTATACTCTGCTATAATGTCCTAATTAACCATTTACAGCTAATTGTATTTTTCTAAATAGCTGAGAACCAGAACCAACATGGTAAAGGTAAGTGTTAGTAGTAAATGCAGTCTCTGACTTCAGCTGCTAGAAGTATGACCAGTACAGACCCACTTGAGCATTTGAAGGCTTGAGGCCCATTACAAGTAGAGGATGCCCCTGCCCCAAAATCTCAGTGGCTAGTTCATGGCCATGGTACTTACAGAAAATACTCAATATCACTGCAGTCTCTCTCATCAACAGCGCACCTTGCTCCTGGTGCTGCTAGGTCTGTGGTTCCTCCTGTTGTTGTTCCTGCTGCTGCTCCTGTTGCTGCTCCTGCAGTTACAGCCAGAGTCTCTGTTACCAGAGGGATGACTGGTTCAGCCCCCCTTACGTAGCGCTATGGGGGTGAACCAAGTCCGAGTGAATTTTTTGCCTCCTTTTTTAGAGTATTCAATGTGCCTGCTCACTCTGCCTCTGCTGCAAAGCAGCTCCTGTCCATTCCACAGGGTATACGAACCATTGCCGAGTATGCCATTAAATTTCCTACCCTGTCAGCAGAGGTGGGCTGGAATGTTGAGGTTCTGGTGGCTGTCTTCTCTCATGGTCTCTCCGATGCATTGAAGGACAAGATTGTGGCCAAGGATCTCCCTAACAAGCTTGAGGCTCTCATTTCCTTCCTGATTTTGATCGATACCAAGCTCAGGGAGAGACCATCGTTCAAGGAGCGCCTGCGGAGGTCTTCTACCAGATTGGCTTCTACTTTCCCACCCATTCCTCCCTCACCTCCCATGCCTCCTGGGGATGGTGCGTCTGGCTGTGAACTCAAGCAGCTGGGGTTCACTCGCCTTTCCGAGGCTGAGCGGGCTTTTAGGAGGAGGGAGGGTCGGTGTCTGTATTGTGATCTTGATGGGCATTTCCTGAAATCTTATCCGACCCGTCCGAGAAACGCTCGCACCTAAGGTCCTATTGGGGGGCAGATCTTAGGTGGAATTTCTTCATCCCCGGTTTCCCGTAAAGATAAACCTCTAATCACAGTTGCCCTCTCCAGGTTTTGTGGTTAATTAGGCATTGGTAGACTCCGGTGCTGGCGGTTATTTTATTGACAGTATTTCCCAGCGTAGCAGAGGCAGACATCCCAAGTCTCCTACGACTTGCAGGAGTCTCCCGCCTTTGGCTGGCCGCTCACAGACACCCGCAAGTGCCGTGCAGTCTCCCGGCTGCCGCGGGAGACTTAGGATGTCAGTGACCGAGCTGATGCTTCCTGTATAGTTCCAGCTCTGTCACAGGCGAAGTGATATGAAATGCACTCCGCCTGTGACAGGAGCAATACAGCAAGCAGCGGCTCTGCTCTCTACTGCAGCCACTGCTTCCTCCAGCCATACCCGCATAACCAGCATTATAAGCCAGCAGTGCCAGCAGTGCCAGCAGTACCCACCAGCATTACCCACCAGCATTACCTGCCTGCTGTAACCACCAGCATTACCAGCCAACAGTAACCACCAGTAGTACCCACCAGCAGTAACCGCCAGCATTACCCACCAACACTACCCGACAGCAGTACAAAGCAGCACTGCACTCCAGCAGTAACCACCAGCAGTAATCACCAGCAGTAACTGCCAGCAGTACCCGCCAGCAGTACCCACCAGCAGTAAGCGCCAGCAGTACCCGCCAGCAGTATCCACCAGCATTACCCACCAGCATTACCCACCAGCAGTAACCGCCAGCATTACTCACCTGTAGTAACCGCTAACAGTAACCACACCAGCAGTACCCACCAGCAGTAACCACCAGCAGTCTGCAAAATAAGTAGAAAAGGTATGTGCATTAGCGTGTGTAAATTGTTGCAATATGTTTTTTAATAACTAGTTGTATTTTGTCATAATATGTCATGTCCTTGTCCATACATGTATGAATAAGGTCATGACATTTTATGGCTGCCTAAGTCCCATGTGCTAGGGGTGCAACTAGGCCCCCAGCACATAATTGTAAATATCCCAGCATGTGTGGTGTTTCTGACTCCTATCACCATGACCACTTCAAATCACTGAAGTGGTCATGGTGGTTAGAGGGTTCCTTTAATATCTCTCAGAAGAATTAAACCTCTGTATACTGATTTCACTTAATTTGATCATCCTCTAGTTGTGTTAAATTAGTGCGGGGGTGCGGCGGCACAGGGGGGCGGCCACAGTGTGGCGGCGGTGCGGAGTCCCACCTCCTTGAAATTAGTTTGCCACCTCCCTGAAATGAGTTTTTACAGGTTTGGATGCCCATGGTTGTGCTATAGACTTGCAACCTGGTGCCATTCCCGCTCCTGGCAGGGTTTATCCTCTTTCCGTTGCAAAGAAAAGGCCATGGAGGAGTATGTTGCGGATGGGTTTGCTTGGGGGCACATTCACAAGTCCACTTCTCCAGCGGGTGCCGCTTTTTCTTCGTAACAAAAAGGGGGTGAGTTGAGACCTTGCATTGATTATAGGGGCCTCAAACCCATCATGGTCAAGAATGCATACCCTATTCATTTGATTACTGAATTGTTCTACCGCCTCAAGGGAGAAACAGTCTTTACCAAGCTAGGCCTAAGTATACGCTGTCTTCCAGGAGTTCATCAATGTTGTCTTTCATGATATGTTGCAGCAATGCGTGGTAGTCTATTTGGACAACATCTTAATTTACTCGGACTCCATTGAAGCACACTACCTGGATATCAGACGGTTGCTGCAACGGTTACGTGAGAATGGGCTTTTCTGTAAGCTTGAGAAATGTGAATTTCACCTGTCTCAAGTTGCCTTCCTACATAATTTCTGCTGAAGAATTCTCCATGGACCCTCAGAAGGTTTTGGCTGTCCTACAATGGCCCCTCCCCAGTGGTCTCCATTCCATTCAGCGTTTCCTTGGGTCTGCCAAAAACTATTGGAAATTTATCAGGAACTTTTCCTCTTTGGCCACACCTATCTCAGATCTGACCAAGAGGGGCAGCAATTTCCACAATTGTTTGCCTGCTCTCATCCAAGCTTTCGAAGCCCTCAAGTCTGCTTTTGCTTCAGCTCCTATTCTGTCTCACCCCAATCCTGGTTTGCCCTTTGTCCTACAGTTGGATGTGTCTGAGACGGGAATAGGCGCCCTCTTATCTCAGCGTCGGACACCTGATGGACCCTTACTTCCTTGTGGGTTCTACTCCAAGAAGCTGTCTCCAGCTGAATGTAATTATGAGATTGGAGACAGAGAGCTCTTGACCATTATCCTGGTTCTCAAAGGGTGTAGACACTTGCTCAAAGGTTCTGTGGTTCCAGTTCTCATTCTCACCTTTTATTGTTGTTTGCTCCAATAAACTGCTTTATTTTACCTGCATCTCCATGAGGTCCGGTTTCCTGGTACCCTGACAGGTGGCTGCTACACACAGAAGGCTTTTTATCTTAATGCATAAAAAGCAGTCACAGTCATTCTTACAGTATTTGGCCACTTAAAACCCACGTCAAGCCAAAACTCCCTAAAATCCCTGGACCTTTAAACTGCCACCTGCATCTTTATTTAAGAGTTTTTAAAAAGATCTTTTTGGTAATTGTAAGTCAGAGTAGAAATTGATGGTAAATATTTCAAATGGACACAACCATGGCAATAAAACACTTTTTGTAGTAAAGTGGGATAGCTGGATAGATTTTCCATAACTTCCTGTGCAGACCACAATTGTCTTACAGAACAAGAAATGAGGGAAAATCTCCTCAATGGGTAAAAAGTCTAGTCAGAACTAGAAACCTGGGAGAGGTCAAAACCTCTCCCTAGTCTGTCCAAAACTAAAAAAAAAAAAATTAGCTTAAAAGCTCTTGGGCCGTATATAGACGTCCCAGAGAACTTCAATTAAAGTTTATCTAAACCAAAGAACAAAAATGTTCTTTTAGGTGTTTTCCTTTTCACCTGGAGATCTTGCTAGTAACACACTTGTACTAGAGGAACACGGTTATTTGTTTGCCCTCCTAACATTATAGATTTTTTTCTCTGGGTTTTCAAGATTGTGTTTATGCTTGTATTGATGTTTTTGGTCTTGTAACATTTTGTTTATGGAAGAAGTCTTCATGTATTTTATGATATTTATTTCTGTCTTCTGGGTCAAAGCATATTTGAAAATATCTGATGGCCTGGCTGTGTCCTTCAATTTGTGCATTGCACTTTGCCTTAAAAGCCAGCACCCTTGCTGGGGATTTGGCTATTTTATAATTGCTCACGTTCTGAAAATGGTTTCCCAGGACTTCTTTTTGTGTAGATGTCGAACCAATGGCTTTGATGGGTTTGTTCTTGTAATATTTTTTATGGAAGTAGTCTTCAACTATTTTAAGATGTTTGTCTTCTGGGTCCCAGCATATTTGATAATATCTGATGGCCTGGCTGTGTATGATGGTTTGATGTTTTAGGGGTGGAAGCTGGAAAGAGTTGCATCTGTCGGTGGGTTTCCTACCTATTAAAGTATGAAGCTTGTCATCCCTGGTGGATACTGTATTGGCATGCATGCTTGAATAGTACATTTTCAGTTTGATTGATAGGGGATGTTATTTTTAGATTTTCTTCACCTTCTGTCCATTTGATAAAAATATCATCAATATAGCGATAGTATGCTGTTAAGGAATTTTCACTCCAGGTCATATCAGTATCCATAGATTGAAGATAGATTTCATTATTAAAAATAAAATAGTTGTGTGTTAAAAGGAATTCACTATGTTACATCCTCAGGGTTGTATTTTCATTTGGTATGGATGATACAAATCTGTAACATGCAGCAATCCAATTCTTGTGGAGGGTGTTGCTGTACAGAAATCCTACATCCATAGCCACAACAAGTGTATTTGGTGGTTATTGCTGTGAATTGTTGATCTTTGAAAATCAGCTGTATCTTGCAGGGCAACTATCAGTATTTGTGACTAATGGTTTAATATTTTTTTTTTTTACAAGGCCTGAGATTTGTTAAGTAAGTGTGTTTTTAACTGTTATAATGGGTCTGCCTTAATTTCCTGGCTAGTGGATCTTTGGCGGCATGTAGAAATCCCTGATTGCTGGATAACCCAGAATTGCAATAAGATCAGAATGTAGGTAGACTGGTAGTGTTTTAATGAGATCTTTTATTTTTTTAGTAAAATCCTGGTTTGGATCATAATCCATTTTTATAGTAAGTAGCATTTGCCAGTTACCTCTGGCCCTCTTGTATGTATGTTTTTGCATCCATCACAACAACTCCACCCTGTTTATCTGCTTGTTTCCTGGTGATGGCCTGATTAATGCATAAATCGTGTATAGCCCATTGCTCCAGTAGTAAAAGGTTGTATAAAATTTTCTTTTCCTGAATGGCTATCAGGGATGTTACTATAGGTGTCCAGTTTAGCACTATGTTCCTCGTGGATGTGTGATGTTGCTGCTCCTTTTCCTTTTGACATATTCCATTGTCAAAGGATTGCTTTCATTTCTGTGAAAACATTCTTACTCTCCTGAAAAATTCCTGCTAATCTGAGAATAACTGTAAATTATTTAAATTGGTGGTTGTGGGCAGAATGTAAGGACTTCAGAGGACGGTTATATCTGGTTCTAAAAGAATGTGATCTGACAAATTCATGATTCTAAATTCCTCTGTTATACCTACATTTTCAATAAGGTCCCCATGTTTACATGAGATTCCCTGGGATTTTGTATTGGCTTCCTGGTCACTGTCACTGTGTTGATTTTATTTTGTTTGGGTGGTATCACGAGAGTCTGCTCCAAAGAGTTTTTTCTGTCACCTTTGTATAGTTTCCATTTCATTTTTCATTTGGTCAGTGTTGATAGGATCCAATGCTCTTAGAGTTTCAAAAACTGACTGCATTTGTTTCCTGATTGCTAACCTTTTGCTATACGGTTTGTGGATGAGGTTGTTCCTCAGCCTACTTGTATGTTTGTAAAGTGCTGTGTATGGAGAATTAAGTGTAGTTGCACAAGGATTTTGCAATGTGGTATGAGAATCCTCTCTTTGCATCCTGAGAGAAAAAATGTCATTGTTAATCTGTTTCCTTTGTGATCAGGTTGGGTAACTGCATCTTCATGCACCTTTAGGGCGATTTATACTTCACATCTACAGTACATAGTTGCTGGTCAAAATTAGAAAAAGTTTCATTTTTTCTATTGTTAGTTTCTTTTCTACTAAAAAATACAGAAAATAAAATCCTAGAAGATGACATCAAAAATACTTACTTGTCCCCAACAAGCAATGCATGTATTATTTTGCAAACATAAGTAATGAACGTATCAGCGACAGAAATATTGACAATCAATTATGCCCTAGCCAAACTGTGAACATTGCTCTGGTCCATAGGGGGTAAACCACTTTTTTAGTACGAAGAGTTAACAAGGCAAACAAAATTATGATGTACAACAGTTTGTAACCTATTGCCAATTACTAGATTTTACTCTACTGTATATTGGATATAGAGCAGCCAGATCAAAAATCGGTGACCGATAAATGCTTGACATGGGGTATTGCATTATCCTTCAATTTGTGCATTGCACTTTGCCTTAAAAGCCTGCACCCTTGCTGGGGATTTGGCTATTTTATAATTGCTCACATTCTGAAAATGGTTTCCAGGACTTCTTTTAACGTTGATGTCAAACCAATGGCTGGGCTTGATCAAGTTGGAAGAGTTGATAATTTCATTAGGCTGCTGGTAAATCATGACTGCTGTTTCTATGCATAAACGAATTGTATATTTAACCTTTATTATAGTATAGAAAATACAGACAAAAACACAGTAGTGAAAAGGGATCAGTAAATTAAACTGGGAAAATTATTAAGATAGCGATAGATAAATATTGATAGGCATAATGATTAAGACATAGATAGGTATGGAAGGGTATGGATATCCAAAGCTTATCCATTTTTTCTTTTGGATGGAGATGGAAGGTATTAGAACCCCTGTTATTGCTGTCTGCTATATAGATTTATCCCTTTTTTTTTGTCCATTTTGTCCATTTAAGTACATTTTCTATTTGGGACACCTCTTAGAGTCTTAGGAGGAATCTCCCTGCCCCCCCCCCCCCCACACACACACAATCACACACACACCTGAAACCCACACACTTTTGTGTATTTCCTCTTTTATCCTGTTGTGTCTGGGAAAAGAAGGCAATGGGAGATTGCCCCAATAGGACACATGGAGTAAAAGATTAGCTGACATGAGTTTTTGTCCAATGCAATACTAAACAAAAAAAAGTATTTCTATCTGTGTGTGTGTGTATGTATGTGTATATATATATATATATATATATATATATATATATATATATCCACACGCGCTATAATGTCAATATGATGTCAAAAGTATTGGGACGCCTGCCTTTATACGCACATGAACTTTAATGGCATCCCAGACTTAGTTCAAAGGGTTCAATATTGAGTTAGCCCACCCTTTGCAGCTAAAACAGCTTTAACTCTTCTGGGAAGGCTGGCCAAAAGGCTTAGGAGTGTGTCTATGGGACAGTGACTGTTCTTCCAAAAGCGCATTTGTGAGGTCAAGCACTGAAGTTGGAGGAGAAGGCCTGGCTCGCAGTCTCTGCTCTAATTCATTCCAAAGGTGTTCTGTCGGTTGAGGTGCCATGTTGAACTTCCAGTGACCAGTATGAGAGAGTGCGAGTGATAACACCAGATTAACACACCTGCTCCCCATTCATACCTGAGACCTTGTAAAACTAACAAGTCACATGACACCGGGGAGGGAAAATGGCTAATTGGGCCTAATTTGGACATCTTCACTTAGGGGTGTACTAACTTTTGTTGCCAGTGGTTTAGACATTAATGGCTATGTGTTGAGTTATTTTGAGAGGACAGCAAATTTACACTGTTATACAAGGTGTACACTCACTACTTTACATTGTAGCAAAGTGTCATTTCTTCAGTGTTTTCACATGAAAGAATATAATAAAATATTTACAAAAATGTGAGGGGTGTACTCACTGTTGTAAGATACGTGTGTGTATGTATATATATATATATATATATATATATATATATATATAGGAAAACTACCCCAGTGATGTTTTTATTGCTGCCTGTTGTTGTTTTTTTGAGACACAAAGTTAGGGAAACATTTTTTAACTGGGATACAGAAAAGTATAAAGCATAAAAAATATAGGTAGTAACTTTTGCTGGCTAATTGAAAATATTTTGTAGTGTCAGCTTTTGGGAATACTGAGGTCTCTTCCTCAGGTATAATGTCATCCAATTAACTGAAATATCAAATGTTGATATATACTGTACACCAGTACTTTGGACATCAAAAACTTTTTTTAATAAAACTTTGTTTTCAATTAAAATGTTTAAAGCATATATAAATTCAAAAACAATATGCTTTTAGTCTGAAAAATGAAAAATAATATAGACACCACATCGACGGACCAGTAATCTGCAATATAACAACATAATACCTTTTTGTTTTTTGGTTTAGATACGCTTTAGGTATTCTGCAAACCTGCACTATGCAATATATTCAGTTAGCCAGTGAAAGTCATTGCCTATATTGCCTGCAGCTCCACCTAAACATGCAGAGAATATGCGGATAAAACCAATTAAAGCTTTACTCATAAGTTTTCAAAAATCAAAGCCCTCACCTGTCTTCCACAGGACCCTGTTATACTTCCTTCGAAAGAATTGGAAATCTGACAAATTTTAGCCTATATTTCCTTAAAAATAAACCTTGAATATCAGTTTGCATCTGTTAGCATTATTTAAGGAAAAAGTATATATCCACTGCAATGTCTATTTAAAGAGGAAGTAAACCCTCCTCTGACACTTGTACCTATAGGTAAGCCTACGATAAGGCTTACCTATAGGTACTGTAAATATCTCCTAAACATGTACCATTTAGGAGATATTTACCTTACATGCAGCCAGTGACGTCACTGGCGCATGCGCTCTGAAGGAACGGCCGCTCGTGCGCGGGAGTGACGTCACCGCGGCTCCGGCCAATCAGATGGCCGGATGCCGCAATCCCGGAAGACGGGCGACTGGACATGTCGCCCGTCATACAGGTAAGCGGGCGGCACGGCGGGGGCTCGTTCTGAGGTAAGTATTGCATAATGAGCTAGTATGCGATGCATACTAGCTTATTATGTGTTTCTCTTACAGGTAGCCAAAAAAAAAGTCGGACGGGTTTACAACCTCTTTAAGACCTGTGTGTTGAAATAATCATATTTTTTGTTTACAAAAGGAAAATAACACATTTTGGTTAATGTAATATTGTGAAAAAATAACATAGTCTAATAACTAAAGGCATAGCTTCACATACATATAAAGTTAGTTTAGGGTTCAGATCATATAACTTAATTTTACCTTGCCTTTCCATTATTATAGAATCTTAACTTCTGTCTATTTATATCACTTGGTATGATTCCATCCTTAAGGGATCATGCACACTGGCATAATAAAATACTGATATCCTTGCAGGATCTTGCTGACATAAAGCTGGCAGTACAATCCTGTAAAAATTGCAAGTAATAGTCTGTAAAGTGCTTCTGATAATGTGTTCAGATGTGTAAACATCTGTAAAACATTCACATCCATAAAATTCTTCTTACATTCCTCTGGCTCAGCTTTTAATCCCAGCCTGTGTATATACATGTGTAATTTATGCAGAATTCTATTTTGATGTCATGTAGCTGAATGCAGTGCAAGATTACTGAACGCAACACAGCTGTGTACATGGGCCCATATTATATAATGCTGTTGCATTCAGGTCCTGAAAAAACTATATGCTGTACAGATCTGAATGTAAGACGTTTTTATGTCTGTGTATACGTAAGTAGTGGCAAACTTTAATTTTCTAATTCATCATTTAAAGACATAATTTTAATGACAGCAAGCCAACTCTTTAGGAAAGTGTTTTTACGCTAGCATCCTAAATTGAAAAAAAAAGGCTTTATGTTTGTGACTGGTGGAAGAATTCCATTTAATTTAAAGTAACTCTGACACTTTCTAAAAATGTTGCAAAGTTTTGTACGTGCAATAGAAGACATTGCACGCCCTCCTCTACAGCATGTCCAGCAAGTGGAAAATGTACACTTCTCTTTCTTCAAGCTCTACAAGAATTTGGCAAGGTCTGCTACATTTTCCATTTCTGGTAGTGTTAATAAACTGCTTTCCTCGTTGCGCTCATTGGCTCCTCCATTGGCCTCTACATTACATCCCATCTTATAGTAACGTAAGGATAAATGGGGGAAATCACAGTATATGGTGGGTGACACGGGCAATCAACATTGCTAGAAGTGTTAAATGCTGAGGACTTTGTGATCATCTGTTCCTTTTGAAGATGTTCTGACTCCTCATGCACCGAAGGGGTAAGTGTTCATGGTCCTCTACTGCTTTGCATATTTTTGAAAAACCACAGAGTTACTTTAAGGGGAGAATTGCCATTGTCGTCCTCCAGTTGAAAATGCTAAATGCTGTTGTGATGATCAGGGCCAGATTAACGTAGGGGCTATTGGCCCCTACCTTTTATATAGGCCCCGGGTTGGCCATATTCACTGTTACCGCTCTTCTGTCACTTGTAAACACAGAAGTCTGGCTTCTATGCTCACTTCCCCAGGCAGCTCCCTCAGAACCTCCCCACACAGCACGAAGGCCGGACAAGGAGGGACAGTTGCCGATGCATGGATGTGTTTATGGGCTTCAGAGACAGCATCCCATGTTGAATTAGGCATGCATGGCTGCACCCTTCCTCCTCTGGGTGCATGCCAAGGCATGGCCCTTAAGGCCCTTCAAAATCCTCAGCACCAAGCCCATGATGCTCTTAATCCGGCCCTGGTGATGATCCACTGGCTTCAGTACTTTCAGGAATGTAAGAGAAAGGTCAAAAGTCCTAATCTACATACTTTTTTATGATTTAGAATATTGACAAAAAATGTCAGCATAACTGTCTAGCAACTAACCTTTTCTGCAGAGGTTAGGTGTAATTGTCTCCCTGTTTCTTGCATAATGGATTCACTTTAACTCATAATTAATATACTCAGATCCTGTAAACAAAAACAAGAGATCGGGCAGGCAGCAGTTTCAGTTATTAGATATAGTAATATGTCTTTGCTTAGTCTGTCACAGTGACAGGATTGATGTTATATTTATTAATAAATTCATTTTGGCTGCTGCCATTATGAAGAATAATCTGCAGTACCCAGAGCTTTCTACCACAATGCCAATAATTTAAGTGAAAAAAGATGATTTTCCACTGTTGATCACTGTATGAATGTTAAAAAGCAAGAAAATAATTTTCCTGATTATTTCATGCACTGATCTCTACTCCACGGTCTGCTCTGACCATGAAAACTTGCACTTTACCGGCTATTAAATTCTATTTAAAGATTCAATTCACTGTTATTACTAACTAAGACTATTATCTGTATAAACCAGCCTTTCTTAAGCAAACCTCCATGGGACCCTAGGGTTCCTACAGGGGTTGGTAGGGGTTACTTGAGAGGAAAACATTGGCAGATTGAGCTCCTGCCTTTGCCCACAAGTACAAGGGGTCACTACATATGTCTTTGTTTTTTTTGTTTGTTTGTTTTTTCTGGCCATTATTATTATTTGTTAATTTCTTGAACAAAATGCCATTCTTTATTCTTTCATTTAAAACTCTCAACAACTTACTGACCATTCTAATGCATCATGAGCTGTAGGTCTAATAATTTTAATTAGGGTTCCTTGAAATCCAAAAACTATTTCAGGGGTTCCTCCATGATAAGAAGGTTGAGAAAGACTGGGAAATGCTAAACCATTAAATTTTACATCATATTATCTAGTTAACCCATGACTTTTCTAATGTATATTTACCATTTCCTATAACGCACTGTCATATACATATTTCAATTCTTTAAATGTTCTTTTAGTGTTTATTGTATTTATTATATCATATTTAAGTGTTTTACTATATTGGTAGACTTCTACCTTTAGGCCCAGCATCATGAGGAATTAAGTCTTCTCTTGTCTACTGCAGAAGTTGAAGTTTCCTCTTCTCATTCTCTGTTATATTACATTTTTCATCCATTGAACCATTTCATTTTACATCCATTGAAAGACTATCATCCGGTAGCCGGAGAAGATGGTCACATAAGGAGAAAGCTCCCGGACCTCACAGCGGTTCATAATCTCATTCAGCGATGGCGGAAATCTACAGAGTGTTTTACCAACACCTAGAATTTAGGGAAACATTGCCAACCACGATGGGGAAAAGAAAACTGCATCAAGGACCCCGCAAGCAGACTACTTACTTCAGCCCTGCCAGAGCACATGTAGAGCAAGATGGCACCGGTCAGGACCAAACGAGGACTGTCTCCCTCCACAGTACCCCACAAGGCTCCCACTTTGGAGGCAGCAGGTGCTCTTCACACAGGGAATCTCCAGTCCACAGCCCTGTTAAAGCGAGCTCAAGAAAACCTGCTTCACTTCAGTATGCAGGTGAGAGGAGCCAGGGGGGATATCTCTGAGGATTCCACACGTGAGTTTATTGACAGCAATTATTACTATACAGCCTCAGGACAACCCCTTTCAGATAAGACCCTGAAAGACATGCTGGTGTCCCTCCAGGGGTCCCTCCACAGAGTCATGATGTCTATCGTTTCACAGATTAGAAGAGAGTTTGAGAGAGAGTGCACCACATTGAAACTAAATGGGAGACTTTGCAGTGGCTCATAATGAATTAGTGGATGCCTATAATGGGTCAGACGATGAGCTACTAGCAATCAAATCAAAGCTAGCAGACCTGGAGGATCACTCCAGGCGGAACAATGTGAAGTTCCATGGAGTAGCTGAAACAGTTCCTCCACCTGAGCTACGCAACTATGTCCAACAACTGATCTCATCCCTCCTTCCTGATGTGCCAAAAAGGGAAATTATAGTGGACAGGGCGCACAGACTTCCTAAACCGCCCTATCTATCCGACAACATACCACGCAATATACTCGCCAGGATACACTTTTATCATGTAAAGGAGGCCTGAATGCAACGAGCAAGGAAAGAACCCCTGCTTCCTGACTGAGCCATTTTCTCAGATTTCGCTATATACAGACCTGTCAAAGCACACCATGCAAGCTCATAACAAATTGATCTCTCTTACAAAGTTATTTTGCAGCCATAGCTTCATTTACAGTTGGGGATTTCCGTCTAAACTACTGGTCACAAAAATTACACTGTATTCTCGGTGGAGGAAGGAATGAAGCTAGAGAAACAATGGGGCTTGCTGTCTCTGGATGATCACAGTCCTTCGAATAAAGTATCCCCATCAAGAGCCGTTCCTTTGTGGGAAAGGCAGAAAGGCCCCTGGCTGAATGTACCAACTATTATTATCTTGAAACTGATAAACTCTCAAGTAACTCTTTGAAAACTCAGGAACCCTGTCACTCTGATGAGCGTTATTCCCCACCCAAAAGAAAAAAAGCAGAACTTCCTGCTTTTGTGACTTATTCCATGTTTTTTATGCTTGCTTTTTTAGTTTGTATTTTTCTAGTTCCAACTTTCTTGTTGACACCATGGACACCACATTTGCTTCCTAGAGGTTTCCGACACTGGATCTGAACTATCTGTTGAACCCACATTGCCTGATGAATCCAGAAATCTACTATTATTAAACTCAGATCTTAAAATCTATGCCAAATTAATAACTAACAGATTAGCAAAAATCACCCCCAACTTAGTCAGAGCAGACCAGGTCGGATTTTTGCAGGGCAGACAAGCACCCGATGGCACTCGTCATATGCTTTATCTCCTCAGTATAGCTGAGAGGTGTAAGACATTATCAGTATTTCTGACCCTTGATGCTGAGAAGGCATTTGACTGGGTGCATTGGGGCTACCTACAAGCTGTCCTGCGCAGGTTCAGGCTACAAGGTTTTATTCTGTTGGCAATAACTGCACTTTACTCTACCCCTTCTGCAACCATCTTCACATCCAATTAAATATCTGATCCATTCTCAATCACTAATGGTACAAGGCAGGGGTGCCCCCTGTCCCCTATAATATTTACATTAGCAATGGAACCCCTTGCCGAAGCAATCAGAAACAGTCGAAAGATTTCAGGTATAGAGGAAGCAGATCGTCAGCACAAAATTAGACTATTTGCTGATAACGTGTATCTCATTCTTACCAATTCAGAGTCTTCCTTGGCAGAAGTAGAAAATATAATTTGTGAATTCAGCAAAGTCTCTTATTACAAACTGAATACATCAAGGCCCATGGCTTTACCAATAAATATATCAAGATCCCTGCTGTCACCCTCAAAATCACAATTTGGTTACTCCTGGGTACAAAATAAATTGCCCTATCTGGGTATAACCCTAACCTCTCCTTCAATCAACATGTATAAAACTAATTTTTATCTCTCTGCTCCAAACAGTTTCCCAAGATCTTTTACACATTACAAAATTTGAACTGAATTGGCTGGGCTGTATTGCCGCCTTTAAGATGCTTGTGCTCCCTAAGATTCTCTACCTTTTCAGAGCCATCCCCATCACAGTACCACATAGTTTTTCCACAAGATTAATTCTCTTCCTAAATGCTTCATATGGCAGGGGAAAATCCCAAAAATAAAACTTTCCACATTAATAAAACACAGACAGAATGGAGGGGTAAACCTACAGGTGTTAGAGACCTACAGGTGTTAGCTCTACCATAGAGCAGTACTGATAGAACAATTGCACGCCTGGTTCGACTCTCCCTCTAAAAAGCTATGGGTTTCCATAGAAAAAGCCCTAGCGGTCAACAAAGATATCATCTCCCTTTTGATAGCCTCAGGAACAGGCCTTTCCTTAAATATACCTAAACGGGCGTCTGTACAAGCCTGGGATTCCATCCACCAAAACCATAGGAAAAAGATGACAAATCTCCTTATCCCCACTCCCACAGCAGTATTGGGGTATATAATCCCTTCAATTAACCTACAACCCTGGATTTCCCAGGATGTGCATTACATTAAATACATCACTTCGGGAAAAATGGGGTTTAACCATTTTGCTGCTCTACAAATAAAAGATTTACTTTCCAAACATGACATTAGGGAAATTGGGGTAGATGAAGAAATGTGGCAGGAACTCCAAAAAAAGGCCTTTAATAAAGGAGGCATATCTAGATTATATACTTACCTACAACCTGAAGATGATTGTGTTAAAACGGCCCCTATGCTAAACGGGCTGACAAAGGGATCTGGTAGGGAGCTTCGTGTGCCAGGAATAGAAACAAGTTAGAGGACCTATTTTTAAAGCCTTGAGATGCGTGAACCACTGGGACAATTCCTTGAAATTATTTAATAGAAGCTACCTAGTTCCTTATAGGTTGTCGAAGATTTTCCCTGACACTAGTTCTCAATGTTGGAGGGATTGTGGTGCCATAGGTACCTTACTTCATGTGTTCTGTAGCTGTAGAAGCCTCCGAAGCTTTTGGAATGGGGTATTTACATTCATTTCTAGGACTACATGCATTCTTACTTCCCCTACACTGTAAATGGCACTCCTACACCTCACTCTAAACAAAATCCCTAAACAATTTCATGCTTTAATAATCCAAATCCTTACTGCAGCCCGTATGACTATTGCATCACATTGGAAGACAAACAAAGCACCTAATGTTTCAGAAATTATCAAAAGGGTACAAGCTTCTGCACAATATGAAAAGTTGTTAGCATACAATTCAGATACAGCACAAAGTTAAGACAGTAATTGGAAATGTTGGTCTACCTACCTAAGTTAATTTCTTACTCTAATGTTTTTGATAAGTTCACATCCACCACAAGATATAATACCCAATAATTCACTTATTGTTCCGGCTTAGGTGTAACTTCTGTTGTAACTGTTCCAATTCAAGCCGTTTTTTCCATGCTATGACTGAATATATATCAGAGAATATTGTAAGATTTTTATTCGTATTCCCTTGTTGTACCTTACCCTTATAAAACTTTAATAAAAACTATTTGAAAAGAAAGACTATCATCTAGTTAACCCATGGCTTTTCTAATGTATATTTACTATTTCCTATAATGCACAATCACATACATATTTCAATTCTTTACATTTTTTCTTAGTGTATCTTTTGTTCATTATTTCATATTTAATTGTTTAACTATATTGGTAGACTTCTACCTTTAGGCCCAGCATCATGGAGAATTAGGTCTGCTCTTGTCTCTACTGCAGAAGTTTCCTCTTCTCATTCACTGTTTGAGCGACTGCAGAAGATAAATTACAGCATTTTTGGTAGTTTCACTGGTCTATTTCTTATGAGCGATGACATTTAGTTTTCTCTTCACAGATATGAATTTTTATTTTAAATGTAAAATCTAATTTGAAACCCATTTCATTTTCTTATTGTCTTGAAAATAATAAAGCCATCATAAGAGTAATAATTACTGCTGTGTAGTTTAAATTGTCGTATAATGAGATTCTATCATATCCAGGCCTGCTCTGCATAATCTGAGAATATAATGCTTAATTCAGGAAGATCTAAACTTCGGACATCTTTACATTTTTGATTTTCCATGTAATAGATTCAAGTGTGTGTCTTTGTTGTGAATATCTAACATTTCAAATGAACCAAGAAAACATATGCCCAGAGCCTCAAAGCTAAACTCCAAGCCAACTGCAAGTCTTTTAAAAAAAGATACGTGGAAGCTGATTTACCTGCATTTGTCATTTTGACCAGGAAGTCCTGAGATTTTCACAGGTTTGTCACACCACACATCCAACCAGGTGACCTGACCTTGCTCTAATGCAGTTTAGGAGCTTTGTCATCTCCCTGCCCCCAGCCCATGAGTGGACAGTGAAGGAGCAGCTGAATATTGGTGAATCATGACCCTTCTTTCTCTTCCTGTCAGCATGTATCTTGTAATACATGTACATGTAATACACTTGATTAGCTTCTAGTACTGCCTCTTCCTCTCCAAAGTTGTAATGTTTGACAGTAAGTTTTACAAGTTAAGTATAGCAGTATAGTATACTTGTTTTTGTTTCCTATTTGCCTGTTTGTGAAACAGTGCCAGTTTGTAGTAAAGTTAGGGGTGACAGGCCAGCCCCTAAAACATCATCTTAATTAACTTCTAGCATTCTAAGGGCTGCCATATGGAAAAAAGGGTAGGCTTTTACTAGTAATCAAAATGTGTCAGGTATTGGGTTGGAAATCTTCTGGAATGCCTGTGTTTGTTTTCTTTTTTCTCTGAAAGGCAATTTGTAATGGGGCTATTGCGTCACAAAGAGAGCCAAGCATTTGGCATTGACTCATTCACTTGAATGGCCAAGATTTACAGACTCGGCATGCTGCATTAAATTTGCCATGGTGCATGAACACCCTCCTCTGGCAGGATTTTAAGCTTTAGGTTCCTGGTCAGGGAGCAGTAAAACTATGATTCATCTGTTTTACCACTGCCCATGTGAAAAAGGCCTAAATTCAAATATCTTTAATCCAACTTTCTCTGTCTACCTTGTTTACCAACAGTATGTAGATTTTTCCAAAACTACAGGTGCACTTAAAAAAATAGTGCTATGTTAATTCTAAGATGACACTGAATTGCTGTGCTAGGTAACATTACATCACTACCTACATTGAGTGGCATTTTTTGCAATGTTTCTGATCTACACACCTGATTATCAACCTTACACCTAATTATCTCCTAGGAGCTCCCTAATACCTGGGGCAAAAAGGATATAATAAAACAGAAAGGTATAAGGCAGGCCATACATTATGCAGTTTTCTTTTCTTCAACCATGAGTGATGGAAGATGGATTGAAATTTGATCAGTCTAAGACTGCCTTAAGTCACTTAAGAATTCAGCAAAGATTCATATGGTCACTGTGGTTTCCTACAATTATTCTTTACCTGCACAACTCCCACCTCTGTAACCCCCCACAAAAGTTTTTTAGTCATTTCTGCCAGACACATACAATGTGACTCATGGTTTTGCAGCAGTGAAGCCACCTATTCACTGCTGCAAAACCTTCTGGCCAGTTCTTATTCCTTTTTGGGAAGTCCTCTATCATGCAGTCCCTCCAAATGATGGCCTCTCCACAGGAATAGACCCCACAAAAATAGAAAGTTTACAGTGGTGGCTGTGCAGCTCCCTGTGGGGTGCACACAGTGGATCTGGCAGGGAAATAGACAGGTCGGTATAAAATCCTAGGGGGCTGATGGGGGATTGGAGGAGGAGTACTGGGGTAAGTTAAAGGAAAGATGTAGGAAAGGAAATGCAGTAGAAAGCAGAAAACTTAACTTTTGATTGGTACCTGGGGCAAATTTCCCTCATTACCTGTATATATTGGGATTTAACCGCTTCCCGCCCGCCCTATAGGCAAATGCCGGTGGAAAGGTGGTTGTATATAATATATGAGCCGTCGTATGACGTCGTGCAGGATAATGCGCTCTGCACGCCCCCGGGGGGCACGCAGAGCGGCAATCGGTGCTGCTGTGTGTCACTCTGACACACCGCATTTCCAGTCACATGGTAGGCTCTTTCCCATGTGACCGGCTGTGTCCAATCACAGCTGGTCACATAGTAAATAGGAAGAGCCGTTGATTGGCTTTCCTCTGTTCGTGCCTGACAGGCATGAGTAGAGGAGAGCCGATCCGTGGCTCTCCTCAAATGGGGGGGGGGTCTGTGCTGGTAATCGGAGCATTGATTACCAGTGCAGACCCTGGGGGGGGGTGCCACTAGAGCCACCAGGGATGCCCACCTATGAACACCAGGGATGCCCTCCCATGACCACCAGGGATGCCCACCATGGCCACCAGGGATGGAAATCAGGGCTCAGGGAGCCTGTCAGTGGTGCCTTCCCTATCAGTGCTGCCCACCATTGCCATCTATCAGTGCTGCCCACCAATGCCCATCATTGGCATCTATCAGTGCCCATCAGTGCCGCCTATCAGTGCCCACCAATGCTGCATATCAGTGCTAGCTATCAGTGCCCACCAGTGCTGAATATCAGTGCCGCCTATCAGTGCCCTTCAGTGTTGCATATTAGTGCCACCCCATCAGTGCCTCCTCATCAGTGCCTGTCAGTGCAGCCTCATCAGAGCTCACGAGTGCAGGAAAAAACATATCTATTTACAAAATTTTATAACATAAACAAGAAAACTTTTTTTTTTTAAACTTTTTGGTCTTTTTTTATTTGCGGTGATCAAATACCACCAAAAGAAAGCTCTATTTGTGGGGGAAAATTACATAGATTTGGTTTAGGTACAGTGTTGCATGACCGCGCAATTGTCATTCAAAATGCAACAGCGCTAAAAGCTGAAAATTGGCCTGGGCAGGAAGGTGGTAACTGCCCTGTATTGAAGTGGTTAAACAAAATTGGTCATAAGGGGAAATCTCCTTAACAGGGACACCTATTACTTTCAAAACTTTACAGATGGTGTAACCATTTACCAAAAAGCTTTGGATGTACTAACAATTATCCATAAAGGCATATGAATATACACTGACCTTTTGCAGTTCTTCCTATCATTCACCCCAGTACATTACATGAAAACAAACTAAAATAACTAGGACAGGACGGTTTGAGCTTATTGTTGTTGTTCTTTACCTTAGCACCCAGGAGAGCATTTTTCTGGGGTTTAAAGTGTTTTATTTTACATAGAGAAAGGAAGGATTAGAGCAAAGTTGACAGACATTCATAAATATACTATAGGAATTAGGCATATTTCTGCCAGAACATCATTTTTTGTACACTTTAGGAGTAACTATATCACAGCTTACATGAATGTCTTAATGGGACATGTTGCTACAAGTATATATGTATATAGATCTCTAAAATGTGATTTAGGATAATTGCAATGAAAAAAAAACAAAAGGACTGACTTTATAAATATATACCCCTTTCAAATTAGTATTTTGTGAATGTACTCTTGGAAGCAATTACTGCCTGTGTGAGTCTGTGTGAATAGGTATTTTATCAGCTTTCCACATCTGGACACTGCACTTTGTTTCTATTCTAATTTGAACAACTGCTCCAGCTCTGTCAGGTTGTATAGGGATGGTGAATGAACAGCCATTTTTAAGTCTAGGCATACACTCTCTGCTGAATTGAGATCTGAACTCTGATGTATCAATTTCAGGACATTAACTCTGCTATTTTTAAGCCATTCTTGTAGTTTCGGCTTCATGCTTGAAATTATTGTCTTTCAAGAAGATAAATCATCCCCATGTTTTTTGCAGATTGCATTAGGTTTTTCTCTAGGATATCCTATATTTTGCTTTATTCACTCTACCCTTGACATGCCTTACTGGGCCTACTGCAAGGAAAAATCCTTAGAGCATAATGATACCACCACCATTCTTCATGGGCATGGTATATAAACATAGAAAAGTGACTGCAGAAAAAGACAGAGTAGTCTATCAAGTCTGCCGGTGTACATACAAGGATGTGTTTGGCATAAGGCAAACAGGGGTTAATTTACTAAAGCAGGAGGGTGCAAAATTTGGTGCAGCTCTGCATAGAAACCAATCAGCTTCCAGGTTTTTTTTGCCAAACCTAATTGAACAAGCTGAAGTTAGGAGCTCATTGGCTTCCATGCACAGCTGCACCAGTTTTTGCACTGTTCAGTTTTAGTAAATAGACCACAGTGTTTGATCTGGCAGCTAAAAAGTTCAGTTTTGGCCTAATACCACAGAACTTTCTTCAAGCCACCTTCACATTCTCCCACATGCCTTATGACAAACTGTAGGTAAGATGTGATGTGCATTTTAGGTAGAGAGGCGAGAGTTGTGCCTCTGTCTCATAGAGCTTTGTCTGGTGAAGCACTCTGGCAATAGTTATATGCAATTTCTTTTTTTCTTATCTCAGCCACTGAAGCCTGTAACTCATCCAGAGTGGTCTCATCGGTCTCCTTCTTCCATGGCCATTTACTTTTGGAGGATGGCCTGTTCATTGCAGATTTTACAACTGTGCCATATTTCAATTCTTAAAGATTGATGTACTCTGAGGGATATACTGTACATTGACTTTAAAAAGTTCTTGCATTTATCCCCTTCTTGTGCCTCTTAATAGATTTTTGTTAGAGTTGCTTAGAGTTTTCTTTTATCTTAATAATGTAGGTTATGCCTCACAAATACAAGTTATACCACCGCAAGCCTGGGCTTATCTCACTGCAGACCAACCCAAATAATGTAGGTTATGGCATCATACTAGCACACCAAAAATTAGATCTTCTGGATATATGTCTGTTTATATCACAATCACATGAAATCCTTTTCCTACACGCAGGTGAACTCCAGGTAACTAATTATGTGACTTTGAAAAAAATAATTGTCCACACTAGTAATTATTTAGGCCCCATTCACACCAAGCAATTATCTGTGTACCCTTTTCAGGGCCATCTTTTCCCAGCATGGGGGTGCAAAGGTGTTGTGTGCATTCCAGTGCTGGCGTCCTATTTTTCTCTATGGGGACACATGGATGCACAGACAGAGCCAATGTGTCCCAATTTGACATGCAGGTGCTCTCTAGCTTGGGTCCCTGAACTCACCCTGTGTGCATTTTGGGACCTACACCCAAACGTACCTGCATATCAAATTGGGACACAGTGGCCTGTCCCAATAGAAAACAATGGCACACTGGCATGGGGAGGCACGCAACACCTGCATATCCAATAGAAAGCAGAGTACCGCTCAGGTGTGGGATAACTCACAGGTCCTGACCCAGGCTCACCACCACATATAACCTTGCAAAGAAGAAGAATTCTGGTTTCACACTGTCGATGTCATCCAATAAAAAGTCCTTTATCATGAATACAATTGGCGCGCTTCACACAAAGGAGTGCTAAATCATAACCACGAGAGAGTAAAGAGCAACGTCATATATACCTCTTGTAAAAAGAGTTTACCTGTGTTTATTAGTACTCTTAACCCCCCTCTGGAAAATGTCAATGGACATAAAAAGTGATAAGGAAAAGCGAGAAGAAAATTAAACCTATATGTTATACAAAATAAGAAAAAAAATAAAAATAATAAGTGAAAAATAGATCAGCCCATAAAGGATTGATCTTAAATATCTCATTGCATTAAATTACATAGGAAAAACAAACTATTTAGTAAACAGATTAAAATCATGATCTAGTCTTAAAAAGTGCATATGTATATAATATATATATACCCAGACAAAATATGTAGGGGCGTAGATAATCTGCAATTTAAGAAGAGGGAGGGTAAAAAATAACAAAAAACCGAAGGACAATATTCTAAAAAAATAATAATGATAATAGATCATATTGGGAACCTATATTCCATCTGAAGACCAACCAGAAAAGACCAAAAGTATCTACTGTAAGTAATTAGTAAAGTGGTTGAAAAATATAATATATTGAAAAAACACATAATTACTCATATTTTGTAATATCCCATTCATGGTTCAAGCCTTGTGGAATCTGGGTTTTAGATGAAATATCACCAAAAACTTCTATTTTGCAGAGAAGCTAGAAAATATCACCACCCTTTTAGGAGATTTAACCTTTTCAATAACCTGGACCTGCACTGCCGATAAATCACCTGTATGGCAATTTATAAAGTGTCGGGCTACATTAGTTGCAAGATTCTTCTACATGCTGCATAGATGTTCATAGCAGCAGTCTCTAAGCCGCCTAATTGTACTACCCACATATTGATTGTGACAAGTTTTGAAGGTGATCAAACAAATAACGTATGTAGTATTGCAATTAAAGAATACGGCAATTTTATATACCTTCTCGTCTACTGTTGAACAAAAGGTGTCACCTTTTAAAACATGTACACATGTGGGGCAAGACGTACTACCACAGAAAAAATTCCCTTTAAAATGTAGCCAGGTAGTTGTTTGTTTTTTCATGGGATTATGAATTGCCTGGAGTGGGAGCCCTTCCCGAAACAATATTAAAACCATCTTTGAGAAGTTCTGTACACGTTTGGTCCTCAAACAGAATAGGCAAGTACTGATTCAAAATGTTCCTACTTGAACTAAATTCTAACCTAAAAGGTGTGGAAGGAGTTATTTTCTTATTACTTGATATCGTTTTCTTTGCCCCATACACGTGTAGAATCAGAAATATTGTAGGCCCTATCTAGCATCCACTTAGGATACCCTCTCTGCATAAAACGTTGATAAAGAGCAAGAGCCTCCTTCCTTTAACATATTTGTTTACTACAGATGCAACGTATTCGTGAAAACTGAGCAACTGGAATACTTTTTATGGCATGTTTAGGATGTCCAGATTGTGCCAACAATAATGTATTGCCATACTGAGGTTTTTTATATATATATTAGTTGTTACTTTACCCATTTCCCCGGTCAGAAATGCATCCAAAAAGAAAACTGCTTGTACATCTGACTGACAGGTAATCTGCAGGTTTTTGTTGTTGTCATTAAGATACTGCAAAATTATCTCCAAGCTACCCAAATTTCTGTCAGCAACAAAAATTAGGTTATCAATGGTCAGGAGATAACCTGCAGTTAAAGAAGAAGGAGGTAAAAAATGTATATAAAAAGAATAACAGAAAACCAAAAGACAATATTTCCAAAAAAATAATGAGGCTATGTCCTATTGGGAACCCATATTCCAATAGTATCTACTGTATGTAATTAGTATAGTGGTTACAAAATATACTATATTGAAAATAACATAATTACTCAAAAAATGAGTAATAATCCATTCATGGTTCAAGCCTCGTGGAATCCAGGTCTTTAGATGAAAATGCTGGGAAAAGATGGCCCTGAGCAGGGCACTCAGATAAACACCCCCATGGGGCCTTATGTATTACTAAAAGGGGTGCATCCTTATGCAATCAGTTATTTTGTATTTGGTCATTATTCTTAATTTAAATCACTTTGCCGAGATTGGTTTTTATTTTAACATTAAAGAGTCTATTTCTGTTTAGCAGCATATTAAAAAAAATAAATTCACTGTGAATTAATGTTCTACGAGTACAACATTAAAGCATTAAAAATTCCAAAAGGCTATTTTACGCATAGTATGAAATAAGCATTTTTGTAGCAAAAGAACAGAAAGCTTTAGTAAACATTCAAAGCAAACACTCTCACAGTTTACACTAATATCTCAGTGTGAAAGCCATATTTATGAATTATCAAAGCAAACTCACTGCCCTTAATAAGATTAACCTTGGTTTACAAAGCTTTTGAATAATAGCACGTTCTCTTTACACCAGAATTTTTTGTTATTTTGATTAACTCTGTTTTCTGTCCAGAATGACAAGTATATTTGAGTTTTGATTACAATGACCTTTCTTTGTGTGTACTTGCAAACCTAGAATTCATAATACAGAGCTGCATGAAACATTCAAAAACAAGAAAAAGGAGGGGGCAATAATTATAGTGTACCGCATCCCAACCTGAATATACATTAAAAAGCTTAAAAAAGAAAAACTATGGTACTTTTAAGGTCAACAATATTGATTAAAATCATGCTTTTATTCATATCATAAAAATAAAAAAACACTTGTCAATTGCTGTTCCACATACTCATCATAGGCATCAGTCAGAGCTAGTGTTACCAAACATACAAAGTAAAAATATCATGCTACTTATTCTATTTATTAAAACACCAATATGTTTCTGATGCAAAGTGTGGTAGAGTAATTTACTAATGAATTAAAATGTTGTTTCTATTTCAATATGTTCCATTTAAACGCAACAAGAAAAAAGACCACAAAAACAAATAAATTAGAAATAGTTACAATACGAATGAATGGAAAAGGGAAATGGAAAACTAAGTTTATAGGGGACCTAACTGAAGTCTTCAAGGCCTCTATATCAATGGTTCTCAACCTTTTTTCAGTCAAGGTACCCTTTAAAATTATAGAAAATCTCAAGGCGCCCTTTAAAATGATGGACAGTCTCGAGGCACCCCATTATAAAATGTAAAAAAACTATTCTAATAGTTTTACATAATGCAGCAACATCCACTCACTGGACACCCAACATTAGAGGGGATTTATTCTTCCAAAGCAAATAAGCTTTTGCACACTGGTACTGACTAGTATTCCAATGTTTCTCTTCTCCCTCAATTTCTCTCCATCAGTCAGCTAATGTCAAGCCAGTGCTCAGGGAGAGAGGCAAAGGAGGGTCAAACAAGGATGTTGTTAAGTTGTTAGGATGCCAGTGTCTAGAAAGTGGTAATGGTGCATAATGTAAACCCGTGGCTTTGTGTAACTAATAGGCAGGCTTGATCCACTTGCTGGCTTGTATATAATTTTTGATCAATTTTTAAGGATTTTGCCAAGGCACCCCTGAAGAACCCTCAAGGCACCCAGGTTGCCTAGGCACACTGGTTGAAAAAGGCTGCTCTATATAACATAAATAATCCTTAAAGTAATGTTAAACCTCCAAACAAAAATGTAAGGGAGCAAATGTTATTAGAGGTACCAAATCTCAAATTAAATAATTATAAAGAAACTCTAATGAAAAAAGAGGGGGCTATCTTATATACTGGGGGGCGTATTCACTAATGATTGGACTAGGGACCCCCTAGTCACTCCAATCACATTCCTAGCATTCTCATGCCCCCTCAATTGGCTTTTGCTAATGGTTCTGGTCCAATCACAGGCTTTTAAAGCCCATTTCCTGAACCAGGTCGGTTCTGGTTGCCGAATTCCGAACTTTTTGGGCAAAAAGTTCTAAATTCGGCCGAACCTCGAACACCCAATGTTCGGGCTGAACCGATGGTCGTCCCAAACCGTTCGATCATCCCTAGCCACCGCATCTAAGAATTGGTAAGCTACAAAATATTAGTTTCTGCTTTTGGGTTTATTGGCACTTTAAATGGTTAACTTTTCACTGTGCAATTCATTACAATTTATCCACAAATCTGGCCTTTGGAAATTTTTTCTAAAGCTTATCTAAGCTTGCACAGTATATAAGCCTTATAACAGCTATATACGAATTGTGCTTAATTTTCTAAGGATTTCAAATGCAGTTCCGCCACTGACTTTCTTCATACAGCTCTTTTGTACTGCATAGCCATGGAAGTTACTTTACTGTTTCCTGCTTTACAACTTCCTTTCTCAACTCCTTGCTCATAAGACTGAGATAGTATGACTTGTCCTCCTAGAAGGGTAAAGTTGGAAGGTTAAGGGCTCAATCAGATGGGTACTGTGACCTGTCCTCCGTACTTAGCTGTTTTGTTGTGCATGCATCCACTTTAGAGTTGCATGCAGATGGGAGCTCAACGCAGAGATAGACTTCTGTCTCTTCTCTGACGTTTCTTATCTACATGATCATTCATAGTTACTGAGAGATATATTCAAGCCTAATTTCAAACATAACAAACAGGCAACCAAAATTTTCAGTTGGCAATGGCATCTCCTATATTTCTGAATCAGGCTTTACTTAAAGCTGGAAACTGTTGTAATAAACAATCAACTGCATTTATTGGGCTGCAACTCTTACATAGCATGGGATTTCCTTAACTGTTTCCCTGTATTGACACCCAAGGAATTATATCAGAGTCTGATTTAATTTAATTGTTACTTGGAATTTTCATAAAATGTGTCATTCAGCCAATCTGTTCTGAGAATTGATCCAAGTCCTCAGTTAATCAGAGGTAGAATGATGGATTTTCATCAACATGGCATGCACTCCCAATCTGTCCTTTTTTATATAAAAAAATCGACACAATTTTAACAGACAGACATTAATGTCTTCCTGTGAAACATGCTATGAAAATCTTAAAGGGTAACTCCTCTTTTGTGGGGGAAAAAATATCAAATAAAGAAAAAAATATTATAGTGTACACAATTGCCACACAAGTCATATTGTAATTATATGTTATTAAACATTACCTGTGCTTTTCAATCTGCAGCCACTGCAATTATCTGAAAATGCAATGCAATATGGCTACCTGGTGGTGTTCTGTACACAAAATGTATACTGACCACACCCCAGAAACATAATTTCCTGCTTGTGTGATTGGCTAACTGATTTTCCAAGGAGTCTGCCCAAAGATAAAAGTCAGATTTCAGGCAAGTTGTCATTTTGGTGAGACACTTGCAATAGGAAATCATTTCTAAAGGGATGCAGGCCCAGTAGCTTTCCTCATTAGACCCCTGCAGGTGCACAGCTGGTTGTTAATTAGGAAATCACTCCCTTTAGATACACTTTACCACATGGATACAGACAAACACATGGGGATTTCTTCAGAATAACAAAAGGTAGGAATCTGAAACAAAGTTTGTTAACCACTTTACCTCCGCTCACATGGAGGCTACTGCGGCACTTTGCCACGATCCCGTCCAGCGACGTAGACCTACGTCGCTGGACTCCTCCCCCTGTAGGCGGCGCTCGCGCGCCGCCGGAGGCGCGCTCCCGCTGTTTTCATTCACAGCGGGAGTCGGGCCAGGGGAGGAGCAGCGGCGATCGCCGCTGCTCTTACCCGATCGTCGGGGATCGAGTCTGGAGATCCGCCCGCTGTGTGTAAACAAAGCGGGCGGATCTCCATAGTGACAGGGAGTGACAGATCGGAGTGTTCAGCATAGCTGGACATCCGATCTGTCCCTGTCTCACAAAGTCACCTCCCCCCCCCACACGTCAGTAAGCACCAGGCATACATTAACCCCTCCCTCTCCAATAAAATTAACCCCTTCACTGCCAGTGTCATTTTTACAGTAACAGTGCATATATATAGCACTGATTACTGCAGTAATGTCACTGGTACCCCCAAAAGTGTCAAGAATGTCAGTCAAGGGTCCGATCTGTCTGCCGCAATGTCGCAGTCCCGCAAAAAAATCGCAGATCGCCGCCATTACACGTTAAAAAAAAAAACACCAAAAATGACAGAAATCTTTCCCGTAGTTAGTAAACGCAATAACTTTTGCGCAAACCAATCAAAATACGCTTATCGTGATTTTTTTTACCAAACATAGGTAGCAGAAAACAAATTGGCCAAAAATTTTAAAAAAATTTGATTTTTACATTTTTTTGGGGGGGAATTTCATATAAAAAAATGTGAAAAATATTGTTATTTTTTCAAAATAAATGCTCTTTTTTTGTTTATAGCGCAAAAAGTAAAAATTGCATAGGTGATCAAATACCACCAAAAGAAAGCTCTGTTTGTGGGAAAAAAAGGACGTAAATTTCGTTTGGGTACGGCGTCGCACGACCGCGCAATTGTCATTTTAAGTCGCACAGCGCCGAATCGCAAAAAGTGGCCTGGACGGAAGACAGCAAAATCCTCCGGTGGTAAAGTGGTTAAAGTGATTGTAAAGTCTTGTTTTTTTTTTAGTTAAAAATAACAAACATTTAGACACGGAGCAGCAACATGGCCCCACCTCTTCCTCTCCTCATTGGCTGACTGACTTTGACAGCAGCGGGAGCCAATGGTGCCACACTGCTGTCTCAGCCAATGAGGAGGGGAGTCCCAGGCAGCCGAGACACTCCTACAACATCACTGGATCTAGATTGACCTCAGGTAAGTATTATAGGGGCTGAGGGGGCTGCTGCACACAAAAGGCTTTTTATCTTAATACATAGAATGCATTATGATAAAAAACATTCTGCCAGATGGGAATGTTTTTTTTTTTTTTTGAATAACTTTTTATTGTAGTTCGGATAGCAATACAGATTGTGATACTATTGTACGGAACAGAGGCTATAACAATAAGCAATGGTACATGGTAACTTCCTAAGATACACCAAGAAAAGTACATCCAAGCTACATTACGTTTCAAAAAGGAATACAAGAAATAAACTGATTAACCTTTAAGATGAAGGGGATGGGAAGAGGTTACTGGGGGGGAAGGGGGGGAATAAAAGGGAGGGCAAGAGGAGAAGAAAGGGGTAGTAAGTTGGTTAGAGAATGGGTCCAGGATGCTTGAAGGAAGGGTAAGGAGAGCAGGGCCCTGTCATAGCAGTGGTCACGGATAGGAAAAGCATAAATCGATCAGTCCAGAAGGGGGGGGGGGAGGGGGGAGGGGAAGTATTAGCAGGTCTAAATAGACTAATACATCAAAATGATATCATACGGGAGAGACCCCAAAACGGTTATGAATAGCTATTATATCAGAGTAGTGGTTGGGGTTTCTCAGGCTATAAAGGCACGAGTGGTGTTAAAGGTCAGGCTGTCACAATGTTGATGGTAAGAGATGGAGGCATCAATGAAAACGCACCATTTTTTGAGAAACAGGTCCGGACATGATAGTTTGTTTTGATGTAGGTCCATCCAATCTCTGCGGCATAGAAGCTGGAGTTCAGAGTTAACATCGGATAAGGTAGGCGGAGAGTTGGCGATCCAACGTTTTAGTATGGCTCTCCTGGCAATCATTAGGCAGTTCATTAGCCAAGATCTATGATGTAGTAAGATTTGTTTTTGGGTTCTTGGGAATTGAGACATGAATGGGCGTATGTCCCCAAAAAGTAGGATGTAGACATCTTTAGGTATTGTAAGTCCAATGAGCTGTAGAATGAACCGGAGGAGTCTGTCCCAGAAGTTCGAGATCCGTGGGCATGACCATAATTTATGAAGTAGGGAGGGGCATTTGTGATGACAAAGTGAGCATAATAATTGGTCAGGGTTGAAGGACCATTTCAAGCAGGGAAGGTAAGCTCCGTGGAGTATTTTTAACTGTTGCTCCCTCCAGAATTCGTTATGAACGAAGCGGCAAGTGTCATTATAACCCTGTAGAGCCCGGGAGTGAGCCGTCGTGGAGGAGAGGACGGTATTCCAATTGCGAGCTACTTGGGCAGTAGTGGGCTCGTTAAGAGTGCGACTCAGGGATGAATAGATATGGGAGATTTTGTGCTGGTCAGTCGAAAGCCATAAGTCCATTGCGGAGTGTTTGAAGCGAGAGGAGGAGTCCATATGTAAGGACCGGAGAAACCCCAAGCACTGTTGAACATACAATTGTTGAGAATCGGGTACCCCGAAAGAAGCATTCAGCGAGGATAGACTAGCTGGTTTCCCAGTTAGCGGGTTAAATAACTGGTAAAAAGTGGTGAGACCCTTTTGCGCCCATGAGGCAAAGATACGGGTGTGCTGACTCTGGGGAAACAGGGGGTGACCCAGAATGGGTAAGAATCTGGAAACTCGTTGGGGAACCCCCAATTTATTTCTGACTGCATTCCAGGAGGCGATAGTGTCCCTGATCAAGATATTGTTCCTGATATCGGGTGGAAGGTCCCTGTTCCCACAGTGTAGCACGGCCGCAAGGTCATAAGGGGCAACCATTTGCATCTCAAGTTCATAATTGGTGTACCTAGATTGCCGCCTTATCCAGTCTAGGCCCCCTCTCAGAATACATGACATGTTGTATAAGCGTATGTCTGGAAGGCCGACTCCACCATCTCTTTTCGGCAGGTATAATTTTTTTAGGGAGACACGGGGGCGTCGACCCTGCCAGACAAAGGCAGAAATTGCTTTATTGAGCCTGTTTACATCCTTATGTTTTAGCAGGAGGGGGATAGTTTGCAAGGGATATAAGAGCTTTGGGAAGCTGGTAATTTTGAAGAGATGACATCTACCCTTGAAAGAGAGGGGAAGGGATTGCCAAGTCGGGAGTTGTGAGATCATTTTGTCTATTGTGGGGGAGAAATTTAGAGTGTACAGTGAGGACGGGTGTTTACCTATCTTTATGCCCAGGTATGTTATGTGTGAGTTAACAATCTTCAAGTCAGTGAGGGAGGCCCACGGCGGGTTATGGGGAGAATACAGAGGTAGTACCTCACTTTTAGAAAAATTTATGCGCAACCCCGAGCATCGCCTAAATTGTTCAAAAATGGTTTTTATGGTTGGGAGATCAGAGGTCGGGTTAGAGGTAAAAATTAGGACATCATCCGCGAAAAGTGCGGAGCGGATGTCTAGGTTGCCAATGGGTATCCCGTGGAGGCGGGGATGGGTTGCTAGCATCCTAGATAAAGGTTCCATGGCAATGTTAAAGAGAAGTGGGGATAGGGGGCAGCCTTGTCTCGTGCCTTTGTAAAGGCGGAAGACTTTTGAGGAGTGGCCAGAAACTGAGATTCGCCGTAGGGGCCTGGTACATTGTGCGGATCAAATGGACAAAGGCACCAGAGAAGCCCAATTTGGCAAGGACCATGTCCAGCCATCGGAAACTGACATTGTCGAACGCTTTTTCAATTTGTCTAATGTGACAATGGCATTCTCCGTGGCTGGATTGGAGTTAGCATATTCTAGTGCTACTATCACTTTCCGAATATTAGAGGTTGCGGATCTTCCCTGAGTGAATCCGGCTTGGGCCGGGTGGAGCATGGTAGGTAAGATAGATGCAAGGCGGTTAGCTACAATTTTGGATAGGATTTTAGCATCAAGGTTTAGTAAGGAAATCGGGCGATATGAACCCGGGTTGGTAGGTTCTTTCCCCTGTTTATAAATAAGTTTTATGATCGCTTGGTAACCAGTGGGTAGGTAACTCGCCCCCTGATATATGTGGTTGTAAACTTCCAGCAGGGTAGGGGCTACAGAGTCAACGGTTAGCGCATAGAATTCCGCCGTGTACCCGTCCGGGCCTGGGGCTTTGGCAGAGGCCATGGATTTGATGGTATCTTTGACTTCAGTGAGTGTGATCGGTGCATTAAGCTGTTGTAGTTGGTCGTGGGTAACGGTGGGTAGGGGAAGGGTGCTTAATAAGGAGTTAGTGACAGTGTCATCTATCTCCTCCTGACCATATAATGTCTCATAAAATTGTTGGAAAGTATTTACAATGTCCTGTGGGGCTTCAACTCTTGTCCCCTGGGTCGTCACTAGGGCAGGGACATGAGTGGGGGTATACGGGGGTTTGCATAAGGAGGCAAGGAGTTTGCCTGGTTTGTTACCAAATTTGTGGAATCGCCAATCTTGAACGGTGGCATGTAGTGTCTCCTGTGCCGCGGCCCACGTATCGAAGTCAGACTTCGCTTTCCTCCAGACATCTCTGGAAGCTGGGGTGTTAGTCGCATTTAGAAGTCGTTGTGCCTCTCTGAGGGAGTTGCTAGCCTTGGCGTAAGCCGCTGTAATCTTTTTCTTGTGGGCCGAGGCATATGAGATGATGTGACCCCTCAGTACCGCCTTGCCCGTTTCCCAGAGGAGGGTGGGGGAGCAGTCTGGGGAAGAATTTGAAGCTAGGAAATCAGTCCATACCCGGTGTAGAGTAGTGCTTAGGGCAGGGTCTTTTGCTAGGTATGATGGGAATCGCCATGGGGGTTTAGAGCCTTGGGGCGCTAAATGAAAAAGGTTGATTGATACCGGAGCATGGTCCGATACCGCAATGTCGTGGATGTGTGGGTGAGAGGTGTTGGGGAGTAAAAAGATAGTCGATTCTGGAGAGGGAATTGTGGGGATGAGAGAAGAAAGTGTATTCTCGTGCTGTTGGATGAGCTAGTCGCCAGGTGTCCGTAAGCCGGAGACCGTCAGCAAATACATGTAGAGGGGTAAGTGTCTGTGCAACTGGAGGTGATCTGCTCTTTCCAGTCCCCGATCTGTCTTCCTCTGTTGACATGGTGAAATTGAAATCCCCCGCTACCAACAGGGGGAGGTGGGTGAATGGAGCCAGGCGGGAGGTAAGGGATTGGAGAAAGGGTTTTGGGGGGGCATTGGGGGCATAAATGCCCGCAAGAGCCAGTTAGATAAATGCAGTATTAAAACTCTTCCGAGATCATCGGAGTGGGAGCCAATTAGTTTGCAGGATAAATTTTTGTGGATGAGGAGCGCCACTCCCGCTTTACCCTCAACCGCAGGAGAGCCATAGACCTGGCCCACCCACAGTTTTCTTAGGCGTGGGAGGTCAGTGTCTGGTAAATGAGTCTCTTGAAGGATCGCAATGTCCACTCTCAGGCGGCGCAGATGCCTGAGAACGGACATCCGTTTGTGAGGGGAGCGTAGACCCTTAACATTCCAGCTGACTACCTTAATAGTCATAGAGGGAACCATTGTGGATATGTCTGGCTGATCAGTAGACACAAGTGGAAAAAAAGGGCGAGGGAGCTATAAGCCGCTGAACTTAGCTCAAGAAACATTAGGGGCCTGAGGGTACTAAAGGTGGTGGGATCAAGCATCCGGGGGGACAGGGGGGGAGAGGGACCCAGCTAGGGTCCAGTAAACAAAAAAGGAAAGTACATACCAGGTGAAGCCTGAGCTTCTCTTTTTTCCTCATGCAATCAGTACTCCCGATGAGGAACAGCGTTACCGCGGAAAGCCTATATGCGCCCATGGGCTGCAAGGAATAGAAAAATAAAGGATGGTGCCACCTAGTGGCAGCACATGTTCGACCCTGTAAAGGAGAAGAACAATGTAAAGTAAAAAGTAAATAAAAAAAAAAAATAGAAAACATGACGTTTATCAACGGTAATGCTGTGTCTCATAAGCGATTATAATCTAACAGTAAAATCAATATATAACCCCAACATAAAACCATATGATGGCCCGGAGGCCGGATAACAGTAAAGAGGCCCTGAGAGGGGAGAAATGCAATCCAAAAGGGACGGAGGAGCCTCAGATATAATGGCACATATAGAAGGAAGTTCAGTCAACATGTGAACTAAATTGGCAGGGTAGTTCATTCCAGCAGTGAATGCGGTTACCAAACGTAAAAACTAGGAGGCAACCTGGATAGAAAGAACCGACAGGATGAGATATAAGTGATCATCATAGGACGGAAACCGATTAAGAATAGGATCTGCCATTGGGGCCAGAAAGCCGTTGTTTCTTAGCAGGATCCTTTCTTGGGCTGCGCTGTTCCCGAGGTGTAGACGGGGGGTGGCGGGGGCCTCCATTGAGATCCAAGGAAACATGAAGGTATGATTGTAGGTAATGTGCCGCTTCTTCCGGATGCGTGAATGATTTCTGATCGCCTGAGGAATCAGTAAAGCGGAGGGTGGCAGGGTATGCCAGGGTGAATTTTATAGCCTTGTGATAGAGGGCCTGACAGATAGGTTGGAAAGCCTTCCTTCTCTTGGACACTTCCTGTGAATAGTCTGCGAACAAAAGAAGTTTGTGGCTATCTAGCTGCAAGGACTTGGAATTCCTGAAAGACTTAAGTATATTCACCCTGTCCATATAGTTAAGGTATTTAGCAATGACCGGGCGGGGCGAGCGGTGGTCATTTGAGGGGGCCCCCAGTCGATGAGCTCTCTCGACGGTGCAGGGGGAGGCAATCCCCAGTGCAGCCGGTATTCTGGTCACACATATGTCATGAAGGGAATCCGAGTTAAATGATTCTGGCAGACCTATAACCCTAAGGTTATTTCTTCTAGAGCGGTTTTCTAGATCATCCAGTTTTTCTAATATGTAGGTTTGAGTCTGCCTAGCCTGTTGATCAGTCCCAAAGGAGTTTTGCACCTCATCTTCCAGGTCAGAGACCCGATGCTCTAATTCTTGCAGCCTGCCAGCGTGATCCCCCAGCTCCTTCCTAAGCTGTGTGATCCCCTGTGAGATGGCTCTATCCACTGCCTCCGTGATGGTAGGAGACAGGAGTGTTGCCACAGCCTGGGCTAGACTGGTGATGTGAGCCTCGGGGAAGACCGGGGGCTGGGTGTCTTGGGCGGGAGCGTGAGGAGGCTGTGAGACGTCCGCCGTATTGGCTTCAGTGGAGGCCTGCTGCTCGGGGTTTCCCCAGGGATTCGGGGGCTGTAAATGGCCGGGGAGGAGGTACTTCTCCATCTGTACCTTGTCCCGAGTAGATGCTGCAGGTCACCGGCGGGTCGGATGGCGTGGATGGGCTGTGGAGCGGTTTGGTATGCCGATCACTGCGGAGCCGCTGTTCCGATCGTCTTCTCACATGAGGCGCCGGAACCGGAAGTGAGGGGAATGTTTTTTTTTCCGAACAAAAGTGGAGTTACGCTTTAATATTTGCCCTGCAGAGTTAGATTTAGAAATACTCGTGTTGGTCAAAATTAAAACATATAGGTTTAACGCTTTATATTTAGTGTAAAAATCTAATTTGGTATATCTCAGAAATAAGTGCACATTTCTGTATGTTTCCTCTCTTCATAATGCTGACAGAAATTCAGTGTGCTCCTAACTTCTTGTAGTGTAATGGCAATGCTACACCTGCTGCACTGATATTCCAGATAGTGTTGTCAGTCCTTCCCAGTACTCTTCTGCTTGGCTGCATAACACATTCCTCTTATGTTATGAACATAATGGGTATTCTGAACTCCAACAGGAAGTCCTTGAAACTTTGCTGGGGTTTACCAATATGCTTTGATGGTGAAGGACATTTTAGTGGTCAAGTATACTCTTTCATTTAAGGCTGAATCAACAAATGCTTGCTAGTTCAGACACTTAAAAAGTGCAATGAAGCAGAGAAGACATACCCAGACCATGATGATGGCACAGGAGACAAACACAATAAATTTAGCTGCAGATTGTTGTAGAAAGTTGGAGTCCAGTGCCTTTGCCCATGAAGCTGTCTTTTGTCACAGTGATAAAAGTACCTGTAAACCCTTACTGGATGACACTTAGGGGTTGATCTACTAAAACTGGAAATTGCTAAATCTGGTGCAGCTCTGAACCAATTAGCTTCCAGATTTTTTTTGTCAAAGCCTTACTAAACAAGCTGATGTTGGTAGCTGATTGGCTACCATTCACAGCTGCACCAGATTTTGCAATCTTCAGTTTTAGTAAACCAACCCCTTCCTAAAGTTTGCTAAATATCTGTGTAATATAAGCAGTTTCTGTTTTTTTTTTTTAATAAAATTATTGTCTTTACAATATTTCATCTCAGTTCTGGTGATTTTCTGCAACCTCCTTGCCGGCACTTCCTGTATACCTACATGCACTTCATCGATGGCTGCATGGCATTTATTTATTTATTTTTATATAAATGTTATTATTTTTTACTTTATCCAAAATACATAATTTATGCATGAAAATGTCCAAAGACAACAGTGCACTCTTTTAATTATCCCCCACACCTCCCCCCCAGTCCCCTTGATCCCTCCTCTTCCTTATCAATACCTCTCCTCCTTCCCCTTCCTTTACCTGTTCTCATTTAGACACCCCTTAGTTCTGCATAACTCCTTGTGCCCTTGAACGCTCTTCTTCACCCCTTCCAAATACTAATTAATTTTTCTATTTTTATCTTATTTTTTATTTTATTTTCTCCCATATAGTACAGTTCTTCTATATTATAAATACTTTTATTCTTTCTGACCAAGTCTCTTATGGTTGGGCTATCTGGTACCAGCCAAAATTTGGGGATTAAGTATTTAGCTGCATTAATTAGATTATTTAGATTAATTAGATGAGTCATTGCCATCTTTTTGTACTGCTTTATTGTAATTTTAGTACTTTGGAGTAAATAGGTCTCAGGGTTTTTAGGCAAGCTCACACCCCTTATCTCCTAAATCCGTTGTATTACTTCCTGCCAATATTTCTGTATTTTTGGGCATTCCCACCATATGTGTACCATTGTTTCCCTTACCCCACATCCTGTCCAACAGAGCGGTGATTTCTCCGATTGCTATTTATGTGCTTTAGTAGGTGTTATGTACCATCTTGACAAGCACTTATAATTCCTTTCTCTTATAATTATGTCTATTGCTGCTCCGTCTGCAAATTTCAATATTTCCTCTTTTTCCGACTGGCTTTAGATTGTGTCGAGCTACGCCTCCAATTTTCCTAAAAAAGGTGGGCTTCCTGGGTCCGCCAATCCAGTTAGAATCTTATGCAGGGCATTTATCATGGTGGTTTACTTAATAGTGACAACAGTAGACCATACCAGCGAAAGAGTAAATGGCCACTTGTAGTTTCCACTGGAAGCCTGTGAGTGAGAACACAAAGAACAGTAGGGAGACACAGAACATTTTCACACTATTATAGGAAGTGTCTGAACAAAACAATTTAATGCTAGGATCACCAGGTATTATTTTAATATAAGCAGCATATTTTGAGATGTTACATTTTTGTGATTGGGTTTACATAAACATGATTTCACCTGAAAACTTTAAGGTGCTTTTACACTTGCGAATGCAACCTGCCTCAGATTAGATTTGAGAACCCCAACGGGGGTTCCCACGATTAGCTGTGGGAGGCAGCCCCATTGAAAGCAATAGGTGGCTGCTGGCTGCCACAGCTAATCGCTGCCACTCCCATGTAATATTTCATGCAACCATCACATGCAAGTGAGACTACCTGCACACAGACTACCTGCCTTCTGGGCTGATCACTCACATGTGATCGCTTCATTAGAAATTACATTTGAGTGGTCACAATTAGCTGTGGGAGCAGGCAGCCACCCATTGCTTTCAATGGCGATATCTCCTCTAACTAATTGTTGGAACCCCTCTGAGATTCTCGCATCTAATCAGAAGCAGAGTGCATTCACAGCTGTGAATGCCCCCTTACATTGTTATCCCCATCTTCTGGTATATGTTTGAAGTTTGTGTGTGTTTGTGGATCTGGCACTGAGTGCAAAATACATGGCTGGTCGCAGGGCTGGCCCAAGACATTGTGCTGCCTGGGTCCAACAATGAAATGTGCCCCCCCCCCCCAAGAAAAAAAAATAACGCCAACCAAACCCCCCCATCCATTATTTTATATAAATATAAAATGTAGAAATTATTATATATATATATACTGTTATCTTCTTCAATAACTCACCACCAGACCGGTCCACCAAAAACCCACGGTCTGTCCTCAGTCCTCCTGTCACTCCTGTGTCTGCCGCTCCCACCGCCCTAGAAGATCCATCCTGTGCTGCATGAGATGGAGTGCGCTGATGTGTGATGTCATTGCACACACCACAATCACGCAAGGTACGTTCCCAGCATGAAACACTCTACCTCCTCATACTCATCAGTTTGCACCATGGGCAGCAGTATGAGATGGGGAAATGCCATCCATAACGCGCCACAAACTGATGACACACAAAACTGCTGAAAAAAAAAATATTGGAAGTTATTTTGCTGCCCCTCTCCAAGTGCTGCCTGGGTTCAATGGACCCAGTGGGACCCATGTTAGGGCTGGCCCTGGCTGATCATTAGCCCTACTGTAGGCAGGGAGAAGCACATAATAAGCACATAATGCTGCAAGGTGGGCTAAGGTGTGAAACAGTGGGGTTAATTTACTAAAGGCAAATAGACTGTTTACTTTGCATGTGCAGTTGCACTCTGCAACAGAATTATCCCCAGATATGCATTTTTCCTTGCCTACACTTGAAGTATTCTTTGCAAAGTGAAGCTTCACCACATTCACTAAGCTCTGGGGAATATTCCTTTGCAGAGTGCAACTTCACTTGGAAAGTGAGCAGCGTATTTTCTTTTACTAAATCAACCCCAGTATGTGTATATGTACATTCTACTTCCAAATCTTGTGTTCAATTTATTATTCTGCAATATGCATTTAACCTGATTGTTTCTGTAAATATGGATTGAATATTTAATGCATTACACCTTAGGGAAGAACATCTAAAAAGTTATCAGGTGTGATTAGGATGCTTATACTGTATACTGAAGAGGAGATCTTAGTTCTGTGAAAGAAATGTATCTTAGTGGGATAAACAAGCATCTCAGTACTCAGTGCGGTTGATTCACAAATGACAAATAGACTATGCACTTTGCAAAGTGCAGTTGCACTCTGCAGGTGCAGTTGCTCTAGAGATTAGTAAATGAGGGAGAGCTCTACAGACTTCCATCATCTAATCATGTGCAAGCGAATATGCTGTTTATTTTTTTATATATGATTTGGTATTCTTTGCGAAGTAAAGCTTTTCCTGGTTTACGCTCTGGAGCAATGGCACCTACAGAGTGCAATAGCACTTTGCAAAGTGCACAGTTTATTTGCCTTTAGTAAATGAACCCCAGTATCTCTCTGTAGCATTTTATGATGTATAAATGGCATTTCCAGTATTTCAGCATTTGACTTATTTTGCTTAGGGATCAAATAGATCGATTTTATACCTCTTTCCATGGAAAAGAAATGATTTTACCCTCTGACATGCTGTGACATTCTGTGATATGTGAGCTAAGCTGGTTGCCAAATGTGCAATGAAGTAAAGCAAAGTTTTTGCTGGAGATATTTATAGCAAATGCAAGCAACTTTGTTTGTAATTGGCAGACAATGTTGAACATTTTAGAATGGAAAGTAATGCAGCACATTTTCTTTTTAGATATAAATTATCTACCACAGTAAGAAGATAAAAGATATATTTTAGCTCAATAATGTGCCTACTCAATAGGCAAAGGCAGTTGACAGTACAAATATATCGTTAAGGATAAGCTTTAAGAAATCATCTGACTTGAATATTGATGGAGAAAAAGCCCGTGGCTTGAATTTAAACTCTGTTCCCACAAAGGAATGCTGTTGTTCTAATGCTGGTGTTAGATAAGGAAATCACCCCACCTTTTACTAAGGAAACGAGATTACGCAAAAAAGCAATTTACTATCATCACCTATAAGATGCTGTCTGTGGTCAGAAGATTATACATGACATGGAGACTGATTTACCAAAATATCAAATGCGGTGGAATGCAGTGAAATGAACAAAAAATACCAAATTACCTATAGAAATGTTTTTTTTTTTTGATACCCAGGCTTAGCTCATGGTGCTCCTCCATAACCTTCCACTAAATAAACCACTTTAAGACCAGGCCTTTTCTGACACTTGTTTACAAGTAAAAATCTGTATTTTGTTTTCTAGAAAATTATTTAGAACCCACAAACATGATATATATATATATATATATATATATATATATATATATATATATATATATATATATTTTTTTTTAGCAGAGAACCTAGAACATAAAATGGTGGTTGTTGCAGTTTTTTTTTTTATGTTACACATTATTTGTGCAGAGGCTTTTGACAGTTTTTTTTTTTGGAAAAAAATGCACTTTAATGAATTTTAATGAAAAAAAAACAATATATAAAACCCAATTGTTGGCAAAATATAAAACTTGATGCTATGCTGAGTAAAGAGATACCTAACATGTCACACTTTAAAATTGAGCATGCTTTAAACATTTTCACAGGTTACCACTTTAGAGTTACAAAGGAGGTCTACAATTATTGCTCTCACTGTAATGTTTGCGGCGATACATCACCTATGTGGTACGAACACCTTTTACATATGCAAGCATGACCTACGTATAGGTTGTCTCTGCATGGGGAGACAGGGGGCACTTTCATTTTTTTTTCAATGCTTGTTTTATTAAAAAAAATACTTTTATACTGTCCCTTTAAAAAAAAAAAAAAAAAAAAGAATGTGATAACTTTTATTGCTATCACAAGAAACTATGGGGTCCATAGTTTTCTCCACTACCCTTGAAAGCATTAGATAAAAAAAAAAAAAAAACATTGATCTGATGCTCCCCCCCCAAAAAAAAAGGCAGTGTTTACCTCTCCTCTAAACTGGAAGTGACATCATGACATTGTTTCTGGCCTCCTAGATCCTAGCGTGAATAGAGATGATCTGGTCTCTCTTCACCTCTATGGCCAGCTGCCAACTGCTGTATCAGATCCCAGGCTTTCTAGTGAGATGGGAAAGCCAGAGAAAAACCGGCATGTGGCAAGAGGGGGGAGATTACCCTTCTTGCTGCTTCTAAAAGCTATCCAGTGGCTAATCAGCCACTCAGATTGTTTTTAGGGAAAAGTGAATTGTCAGCTGAAAATTTTAATGCCAGGGTTATGACATACAGCTGTAGCCATAGCCCTGGTAAATCATTTTAGAACCACAATGTATATATACATATTGCAGTCTTGAATAGAAATATAGAGCTTTCTTTTTGTGGCATTTGATCTCTATTTTGTGAAAGTGCTGTACCGGGGTGATGCCTGCAGCTAGCGGTATCACCCCGGTACTGGCATCCATAGCCGAAGGTCGGCTGTCTTGTAATTACAACCGATGTGGCTGAGAAGCTGCTTGGCTGTCATTACAAGGAGCGGGAGGGGACATCCCCCCTCCCGCCGCCTTCCATGGCTCATCCTACCTGCACGGCCACCAAAGAACTGATCAAAGCTGCATTTGGCTCTGATCGGGTCTCCATGTAAAAACTCATGACATCACTTCTGGGTACCCCCAGATCCCTCCTCAAGAGTACCTGTGAAAAAAATAAAAATAAATAAATCATTTTTTTTTTAAATGTCCAAAAATATCGTCAGATATCGGCCGTTACCGATATGCGATGACCAAAATATCGGTATCGGCAATAAAAAAACGATATTGGTCTATCACTAGTTTACAGACTGTGGAAAAGATTTTTGGACTTTTTTTGGACTTTTTATATTTTTTTTGTTTTTTATTAGTAATGGTGGCGATCAGGGATTTTTAGTGGGACTGCGACATTGCGGCTGACAGATCAGACCCCTAACTGACATTTTTGACACTTTTTGTGGACCAGTGACATTAATACAGTAATCAGTGCTAAATATTTTGCACTGTTACTGTATAAATGATACTGGTAGAGAAAGGGGCTAACACTGGGGGTGATCAAAGGGGTTAAAGCATGCCTAATATTGCTTACTGACTGTGGGGGGGAAGGGCTCTGTGACAGGCACAGATCGGGGGTTCAGCTTAGCTGAAACTCATGATCTTTCTATGCCTGTGTGTACATAAGCAGGTGGGTCTTCTGTCAGTTTCTCTGATGATTGCGGGAGGCCAGCGGTGATCGCCGATGCTCCTCCGGCTGCCTGACCCCCGCTGTGTCTAATCACAGCGGGAGCGTGGTCTCGGCAGCGCGCGCATGCCGCCAAGACCGCGTTCACATAATCACGTAGATCTACTTGATTATGCGCTGCCGAGCCACGCTGCCGCAGTAAATCTGCGTCGGGCAATCGGCAAGTGGTTATAAATATTTGCTATAGAGTTACAAGAAACATTGCAAAAAATAGGACAATGATGAATAATTCCACATAACAGGGGACGTTTGATTGAGAACACAAATGCTTCTTATTCCACCCAACTATTGTACACAATAGATTTAGTATACTAAGTTAGATAAGTTATTATAAAATCACTAATTTTAGTTCATATTTTCATCCTAAAATGTTTTAACCTTAACTGGATGACATTTAGCTTGCTCAAACATTGTCTAATATAGACAGCTGCCATATGAAATTTCTCATTAAAAAATATTATTTTTTTTTTAAAAAATCTTTAATTTTACGATAGTCATATTAGTTTACTGTACTTTTTAGTCTCTTGTAAAGAATAATCATTACTTTTGGACTGCAATGTTGTCTACATGCACAATTGTTGGAAAAGACGCCACGTCAGGCACCTTGTGGCTATCACACCCCTGCCAACGGATGAAAATCCTGTGTTGGAGTTCATACTTACTACCTGCAGCAAAGTCCATAGAAAATTGCTAGATGGCTGCATCCTGTCAATTCCAATGTAATTGTAAATACATTATTGTTCCCCATAAAGGACAGGCCACATCTGGCCTCCACACTCCTCTTTCTGATGAGTTTCAACCATTTATGAGCTTAATCATAGATACCTTATTATTGGGAACAATGTTTTTTTACAATTATGCTGAACTTGCTGAAGTTTAGATTTTTTTTTAAATTTGGTATAATGTTGTCAGTTAATAATTTTGTACGAACATTTATCTGGTTATTATACTATCTGGTAGACAATTTTACATACTGTATACTTTGCTGGATACCTTGGTATTTCAATACCAGGGTAACTTCTTCCCACTTCGGTTCCCCTCCGGTTTACATTTGCAGATTGTATTAAGTGTATGATGTGTGCTTAGTCTTATAGCCCTTATGCCATGGGAGTATTCGTTGAAGTTTGATTTTTTAACAGTCCATCATAGTAATACATTTTATAATATATTTCAGCATTGTGCATTTTTTTTTGTTCATATAGATTTATTTTATTGCAAGTTTAACATTGAGCAAGCAGAAGGACAACTTGTTACTAGTGGTCTAGCTGCAATTTAGCTACCAAACCAAGAGGTTATAAGAAAAGAATTCTGTCAAAACTGTTTAAGCTCAATCTGAAAAAGTAGTAGTGATTGGTATGAATAAATGTAACAAAAAAAATGATGTCTCTAAAAAAAAAGGCCCTGTCAACCTCTTGTGTCAGCCCTCCTTACCATAGGGATGGCATAGGGGAAAAATAACAAATGTCCCTCTGGGTCACTCTTACAAAAATCCATATAATTATTAATATGAACTTGCAACACATAGTATTTTAACATGATCATACTATCAAAATTAGGTAGGTTGTTTTAAATAACACAGTGATCCATGAAAAAAAATATAATAGCCACTAGATATTTGCCAGAATCTATAGAAAAATGCATCAAACCATTTAAACAAGGATGCATTGTTTACTGTAGTTAATAAATATACTTGTCTTTTATTGCTTTGAAATGTTGTAATCATGCTGCCCCAGATAGATATAAAGCAGTTTATTAGCGTTTTGTGGTGTATTGCAGTTATGTGTTACAGACATTTTTACTCATTCAACAAAAAATAATAATATAGAACAAATAATCAAAAGTATTTAAGACCTAGAAAATATATTTCTTTAAATATATTCATATTTATTTTGTTTTGTGTTCAATGGTGGTAATAGACACAGAAAAGAAATAACAAAAGGTCATGTCAAACTCTCTCTTTTTCTGTACATATGGGTATAAATAAGTATGATCTGTACATTTCTGGTAACTTTGGTAACTTTTTTTATTTGAAATCTACATGCTATGCCAGGGATGTTGTTCAGGGATGTTGTTCATCTGATCATCAGTTATAAAAGAGACACAAAATTGAAAGATACAGTGTAATTAATTAAAAAAAAAAAAAATTTTAATGAACAATCTTTAAAAAAAAAAAAAATTAAAGTGCTCCTGTTTCCCCATGCTCTTGCATCAATTACGAATGCGCTAGGGCTGCAACTAACGATTATTTTAATAATCGATTAGTTGCCGATTATTTTTTCGATTAATCGGATAAAATCATAAAAAAAACTCAATATGCTTTTTTTTTCATTAATTTAAAATAATAATGAGCAAACAGAGTGTAAGTGCCGGGTCACACTTGTGCGATGCTGCAAATTCGCAGCCTGTTCCCGCATCGCATCTGCACAAGAGGCAGTTCACACTGCCATATGCGATACGCAGGGGGTGTCAATTAAATGTTAACGACACCCCCAGTTTGATCGCATATCGCAGTGCGATCTGACAGTTCGCACAGGATCGGATCGCACAAGTGTAAACCACTGTGCGATCCGATTCTGAGGCGGCTCAAAAAATGCCTCATGTGCGAGTGTGCTGCGGATGCGCTGCAAATTCAGCCATACAAAGTGTATGGCTGAACTCGCAAGGATTATGTGCGACTTTTGTGCGGGTGCAGTGCAAATCAGCGCACCCGCAGTAGTGTGAACCAGCACTTAGTGCCGCTTCACACTTGTGCGGTTTGCAAGATCGCATGTAATTCGGAGCGCACTGTTCCTAAATTACATGAGATCTCATGTGCGGATGGGAGTTCAGCCATACACTTTGTATGGCTGAATTTGCAGCGCATCCGCAGCACACTCGCACATGAGGCATTTTTTGAGCCGCCTCAGAATCGGATCGCTCAGTGGTTCACACTAGTGCGATCCGATTCTGTGCAAACTTGCAGATCGCACTGCGATATGCGATCAAACTGGGGGTGTCGTTAACATTTAATTGACACCCCCTGCGTATCGCTTATGGCAGTGTGAACTGCCAGATGTGCGGATGCGATGCGGGAACACGCTGCATATTCGCAGCCTTCCTGCATCGCACAAATGTGAACCGAGCCTTATACCAAAAAACTTTTTTTTTTTAAATTAAGCTGCTATATACTGTAAATAATATAATAAATGCTTATCTAGATAAAATAGTTAATATTCCTTATAAGGTGCAATATTATAATAGAAAAATAAGTGAATAAAAACATCCCTGTCAGCCATAGATATGAAATAGGGAGCATGGAAAGACCACCTATATGTGCTATATGGACGTTTTTAATCACTTATTTTTCTATTAGAATATTGCACTTTATAAGGAATATTAACTTTTATCTGGAGAAGCTTTTATTATATTTTATGGCGGGCTGCATTGCATGGACAGTCACAGGACACTGTAGCACTAAACTCGACTCACGTTCTGCTCCTTCTGTGCTCTTTTCTCCCTCACCTCGATCTGACTTACTGACTCCTTCACTGACATCAGCAAGAGGGCGGGGAGGAAAGGCAGAGAGGAAAGGAGGGGGGAGGGGGGAGGAGGGAGGTCACGGAAGTGCAGAGCTGTGAGAGAAACAGTAAATGCAGCCGTCGGCTTCACAGAGGAGACAGAGCTCGCTGACAGGCGGGAAAGTTCAGAAAGCAGCACAACTAATCGATGGAGCAACTAATCGATAATGACAATCATTGACAACGATTGTAATTATCGATTATTATCGATTTAGTCGATTAGTTGTTTCAGCCCTAGAACACTCATGTAGGTCCAGTGTACATAAACCGAGATCGCACCACACATGTGAGGTGTTGCTGTAAACCTCAGAGTGAGGGAAATAATTGTAGTGCCAGACTTCCTCTGTAACTCGAAACTAGTAATCTGTAAAGGCTTTTAAAATGTCACCTATGGAGATTTTTTATGTACCATAGTTTGGCCCACGTTCCACAGGCGAATGCAAAGTGGGACATGTTTGGTATCTATTTACTTGTAACATCATCTTTTTGTATTTTACCAAACAGTTGGGGATTATATTGTGTTTGTGTTCATTAAGGGGTATTTTTTTAAAATAAATTTAATTTGAAAACCGATGTTTAAACATCTTGTGGCATACAAGAATGCAACACCAACCATTTTATTCTCTAGGGGCTCTGCTTAAAAAAAAATACATACATATATATATATATATATATATATATATATATATATACATATATATATATATATATATATATATATATATATATATATATATATATATATACACACATATATATATATATATATATATAGCTATAGGGATTCTAAGTAGGGATTATAAATTATATATTCTATAGGGATTATAAGTAGTTTTCTAGCAAAAATAATTATATTTTTTACAGGTAGGATAGGAATGTTAAAATGGCCTGGACTGGAAGTGGTTAAAGCTGAACAGCAGTGACTGACCGTCATAATAAGAAACTCCTGCACAGAAGCAACTTTTCACACTGGATTACTGCACAGATCTGGAACAAATGCACAAAGCACACAGAGATTCCAATAAAACACACAAGCTGCTTGCATTTAGACAATATTTGCTTGTCCTGGAGTTCAGCTTAGTGGACTGGATGCATTGAAATGTAAAGATTTTATTAAAAGCTAGCGACTAAATGTTAAAATCCTCACTGGAGATCCTTCTTTAAACTCTAGCAGATATAACATGCATATATATATATATATATATATACAGTATATAGACTGCAGTTTTAGAGTTATACAAAGACATACATAGACATCAGTTTTGTATTCATTGATGCACCATCAAAACTATTTTTCACATTAATAGCTGTGTAAGTACAGTACCTGAATTTGAATTGGTATTAACCCTTGCAATTCCTGCAAAGCAGAGCAGAATAGCAAGAGGCAACAAGAGGCAACACAAGGCACCAAGTAGGTTTGACAAGGAGCTTTCTGATAGGAGGAGAAAGCAGAATGGCATATAGATGAGCTCCACACTGTGCTATTCCTCCTTCACTGTCCAGTCATACCTTGGGGCGGATCCATGATATTCTGTACTCAGACCAAATAGGTTAACTGATTGCTGTCCAGATCCAGAATCAAGGCTGCAGCTGATCTTGGACAGTGATAGGCTTACCTGTAAAAGTGATTTGGGTGGCTTTTACAGTGCTTGAGAGCCCCTCACCTGCTGCCGCCCACGACTATTCCTGGGCTCTCCGATTCCATTGGGGAGCCCAGGACTGCTTTAAGTGGTCAGGACAGCTGCCCACAGAGGAGATGAAGGAACATTCCCCAATAAACCTCTGTGACCAATGAAGCTGGAAGCAGCGAGGATTTTCCAGTTTCGGAGCCTGGAAAATTAGTTGATACAACCAAGGAAGCAGCTGATTAAACACAATCTGTGTTTGAGCAGCTGCCTTGGAGGGCAGGGAAGACATCAGGGGTCAAATAGACCCCTGATGGCTCCATGAAGAGTAATTACCCCTTTATGATAGCAAAAAGTTAAATAAATCAAATACAGTGGGTCTATTATAGTCAGACATTAAAGGGTATGGGTTTGTTGAAGTGAGCCCACATAAACATAAAATTCAAAAACTTTTTTTAAATCATGGATAAAAACGTCAGACTGACTGTCATAGAAAAGTTACAAACTGTATACATTATGAAAATAGGGCATTCTATATGGTTCAACGCGTTTCGCAAATAGAAGAGAAATAACTTCTTCAGTAACCATTATAGTGATGTTGTATCCCTTTAACATTAAGGAGAAAATAAACAAGAAAAAAACATGTCACAATATGCAGAAATATATTTTCAATAAGTCATATACATACACAGTCAGAGGTTTAGCATATGAAACATAGCAGTGCTCACCCACATATACAGCAGTCTACTTTTGACACATGGTGCTCCAATTGACCCAGGTAGCCTGTCAAAGAAGTGGCCCCTCCAAATAACCCCAAGGGTCCAAATGAACCGAGGGAGTGTTGCGGATCGGACCAAGCCTTCTCAAAACCGGAATAAAGGTAACAATGGAGACAAGATAAAAAATGCGATCATAGCATGGCTGTGGGCCTCACAGATTGCAAATGAGTACCAACAAATGTCTAAAATAAAAAATAGAAATAAAAAATAGAATATATGGCGATGGTAAAACCCTTTTTTTTTAAAGAGAGGAAGGATATTATGTATTCTAATTAACTAGGCCAAATATAGGTATATTTATATATATATATATATATATATATATATATATATATATATACACATGTGGAAAGGAAAAATGGTGCAAGCAAACTGGGTTAATGGATATATATGAGTAGAAGGAGGTAAAAGATGTATCTCTTGCACAGATAATGGCATATATTGTAAAGTCCCTATAACTAGCCCAGATATGTCTATCCGTCTGTCAAACAAATGAGACGTTCCCAGGCATGCAGCAAACTTTCTTTGGCCAACATAATATAAAAAAAAAAACGATTTGAGACATAATAACATCAAAGTAAATATAAAGAGGTCCTGGTTACCTGTGACATTCGGGGTCTGAAAGCCAACAAAGCGGCGGTGGAGAGACGATATGGGCGTCCCTGCCGCGTTGCTGTGCTTTTTTGCCTGTGTCATTGGGCTTTGGCTTGTATTGGCTTGGTATTAGTTTGATGTCAGTTTAAGACATTTTTAACATCAGTCAGAATTATTTAATACATCTGTTTGACCTGACATGTTGGTGACACATCCATCTTGAATATTCAGGAGATGGAGAGAGTTAAATCCTTTAAAAGAGGAAATATTTTTCTATAACTATTCACAAGAAAGATTTATTGGATTTTTACTATGCATACAAGGATCCCAGAGGGTCTGAATTATGAAAGGCACATCACACATTTTATGAATGTGTATTTATATACTTATCTTATGAATAATAGTTTGGTTTTGTCACTTACCAAATATATATCCCTACTGGGGTCAGCGTTATGCTTTCCCCTTTTTTGTAGATAAATTATTAACTCTTTATGTCTGTTTGTGCTTTCTTTTTTTTCTATAAATTATTGCAATATTTATTTGAATCATGTTGCAGTGAGTACAATATTAATTTAAATTGTATATATGATCAATGTTTGACAGTTATATTTTTGTAATAAGTGTTGAAGAGCAAAAGTTTTATGAGATTGTGATTTGATTATTGTCAGCTATCCGTAGTCTAAATTTTGTGAGGAAGTAGGAGTATATGTGGTTAAATAGTGATTTTACACTTCAAGGATTCAGTCTTGTTAGTGTGAAATGTGTCAATTGCCTCTCTCTTCATATTTCACCTACTTCATAGATTGGGGTATTAATTTAAATTCACAGAAACCTGGTCAGTAAAATGTTCTTTCCACAGAGGTCCGAATCGCATGTTTGTCTGATGACTAAGATCTTTGCAGCGCATACCCCCGCATTTTTTTTTACCCCCTTCTTACATCACTGTTTTCAGTCCCCCATGCACATCATAGTCCCCTCTTTACACCAGTGTCCTCAGTCCTCCCTACACATCATGGTTTCTCACCCTTTACATCACAGTTCCTCCCACATCACAGCCCCCTTTTATGTCACAGCCTTCCCCTTTACATCACATGTCACAGTCCTTCCCTGTACATCACAGTACCCCCTTTATGTCAGTGTCCCCCCCCCCACCTCCTCTCCTTCATAGCAGTGTCCTCACCCCCCACTTTATAGCAGTGACGTCAGCTGCACCAGATTTTGCACTCTCCAGTTTTAGTAAATCATCTCCACTATGTCTCTTTGACCTGCATCAGTCCAGAGTTAAAAATAAAACAAGGATTGTACGGACTCAACCTAGCTCTACCGCATAATGGAATGATTATAGAACTGAATGTCGGTGTTCAGGCTGCTGGAAGATCGAGTGGTTGTCCACCTATCACTGGGTCACAGTTAATCTAAAATCATTGTATTAGTATATACCACACGATCTAGCTCTTATGGCAGTTAAACATCATCTGACATGATATAGAAATTGCAGTCAAGAGCTTTGTGAGTTTATTTTGATGTCTATTGAATTTTTATTAAAATATAATTATTTTATGTTCAACTCCAAGTTCTATTTTCAGTGTCAAGGAGCTTTGATGGGTTCTAAGTTTTCCCCCCTCCCTGGCTAATTTATATATGGGGTGGTGGGAGGAAAAATTAATCTTTTCTCATGATAACCCTTATCAGATGCAGATTGAATGGTACTGTCGCTTCATAGATGATTTGATATTGGTATGGAGTGGTCCAGCTGATACAATATATCCTTTTAGGATATACCTCAATACTAATGGTTTTAATCTCGAGTTTACACACAATATGCATCTGATTAATATAGAATATTTAGATGTGATTTTGACAGGGAATGTGGAAGATGGTACTGTCTCCACAAAGACATATATCATAGGAAACCATGTTCTGGGAATTCATTTCTACTGGTCACAAGTTGTCATCTCCCACACACTGTTCGGGTTCTGCCTGTGGGAGAGTTTGTTAGGGCAAAGAGAAACTGTTCCTCAAAAAGAAAACTACACACAGGAGTGTGACATCGTTTCTAATAGATTAAGATAACATAAATATATTGAGCTTCTGATATCTAGAGGGAAACAGATAGCTGATGAGAAGGCCCGTGACATACTGATAAATTATTTTTCCACCACTAGAACTTCTACGTTGTAAGAAAAGGAAAGGTATACATTTTGTAACTACATTTTCGACACAATATGATCGAGTAGTAAATATTATAAAACGTTGCCTTCCCATATGATGTGCAGATAAAACACTCTATGAGATTCTTCAACAGGGCTGCTTTTTTGAGCAGGAAAGCACCCAATTTGGGTGCTATGCTGTCCCTATCTCTGTTTAGTTTCCACAGCCCTCAAGTCTCAAACTCATGGTTGAGAGCAGTGGGATCGTATCCCTGTGGATTTACTACATTCAAGCAGTGCATTAGACATAGGAAGAGCAGGAGAGTCACTTTTTTTGCTTCAGGGAGATCATATGCACTTAACAATAACCAGCGCTCAGGGAGCAAACCAGACTGCACAATATAATGTGTGAGTGTCGATACACTATACACAGATTAGTCCTTTAGGAAGTCCACGGGGAGGAAAATGTATGAAGGGATAACCACACTGCTGGGACGGCTGCCAGCTCTGGAGAGAGCTAGAAGGAACTCTGTAGGCAGATAAGGTATGAGAAAGAGAGCAGCGCCATCTGAGTGTGGTGAAAACTATTTATTGGTACACACAGTAATAGTGACTCACAGGAGGATTGTAGAGATGCACCTAGAAGTAATGTTGTTCATCCGCTCTGTGGACGTGGAGTGGTGTGTAGGTGTGCAGTCTCAGGTCCCCGTCTGTGTCGGTGGTTATCGGCACTTCCTGGATCTCTGGAGCTTGCGCTTCACTCGATGTCGTCATGTCCAGTTAGAGCAGGGGAATGCACGCCTTCAGAGCATGCGTGCTCTTTTATCAGGCATCCACAGAGCGGATGAACAACATTACTTCTTAGTGCATCTTTACAATCCTCCTGTGAGTCACTATTACTTGGTTGCAGTTGTTGGTTGCACTATCCGTAATTTGAGAATAAGAATATCGGAACATTTTAATGATACAAAATATATGTAAATGCCAAAAACATTTCTAATGTCTCCCAAACATTTTAGGGAGATACATGCAGGGAATCTTACATTTTTTTCTTTCTGTGGCTTAGAACAGGTTAAAAAACCAGCCAGAGGAGGTGACACACACCGCATCTTGCTACAACGTGAGGTGTGGTGGATACACAGTCTCAACACTAGAGCACCAAGTGGAATGAACAGTAGATTGGATATTAACCTTTTTTTGAAATGACTACATGATTAAGTTATGTTTATGGTTAATGATTTCTCCATATCCATAATGTGTATTTCTTTTTTTTCTTTTCCTTTCTTTTCTTCCCTCTCTTCAAACTGGCCTTGACACCCTACTTGTGTGTTTTTTAATTATCTTAATTGCAATCAAGAATATACCACCCCTTTTTGACAGGGCTGTTTTGTATCCATATACTGTAAGTCTGGTTTTATTATATTTTTGTATGCTATGAGTGAGGCTACAGCCGAAATGCGCTAGTATTTACCATGTTGTACACTGCTGTCATGCTGGAATAAATTGCATCAAAACGAAGTATTCGTATGCTGGCTTTTCTTGTTACTTGGAACCAAAACAAGGATTCTGATTGGATGCTAATGACAACAATACATGCTCTTAGTAGTCCAGTTCTCATTAATAGGCCTCAAAGTGTGAGGAAATTGTTTTAGGTGCTTTGCGTTCTATATGTGTAGAATGCATGTTAGTTTGCATTGATAATTGCTGTTATTTGCTCTTCCCTAGCTCTTTTGATATGATAAATCAAATGCCCTCACAATTTATTAACTGCTGCTAGAAGACTAATTTTTACACGGACATTAAAAAGCCATAGGGCAAGAATATACCGTAAATAATATTCATAAATTATGCAAACCCATGGATGACTAATGTCGCTAAAACACTGGGAATTTTATAAATAAAGATGCCAAATAAATGACTTGTGTTTCATTACTCAGGCTATTTCAAGTACTTGTTCCATTAAATATGTAATTGATTTCCAACTATCTTAAGCCCTCTTACAATTGATCACCTAAACAATAATTTATAACAATATGTAAATAAAGAGATAAAAATCAGCACAGACACTCTAGAATTGGTGAACCATATACTGGATAATAAATATCATTCTTCAAAAATGACGAAAGTGCCAAAGTGAACGTGAGTGAATATATATAAATTAAGAAGATAAATTTAACACAAAAACATCTAAAATCCGTAAACCTAAGAAGAGGTTAAAAGATGTAAGAATAATGAGCACTTTTCAATACAATATAAATAGATAATAAAAATGCTGGATAATACTATAAAATCTTCAAATGGTGAAGGGAAAGTGATCGCGTGCAGGAAATGTGGATATCCAAGAACAATAAAGTAAATTTATCTTTTTAATTTATATATATTCACTCACGTTCACTTTGGCACTTTCAGCACTTTTGTCATTTTTGAAGATTGATATTTATTATCCAGCATATGGTTCACCAATTCTAGAGTGTCTGCGCTGATTTTTATCTCTTTATTTACATTTTATTGTATGTGATGACACTACAAAATTAGCTGCAGATTTCTGGTGCTCCATTCTTTTATCTGTATTACCTCCTCTTTATCTGTTCCCTTCTCTCCTTTGGTAGCGCATAGGTTTACTTTTGCACAATTTATAACAATAGATTTTTTCTATGGTCAATGAAATACTTCTATACTGATTTTGCAAACTGGCCCTCAAAATTGTTTAAACGCTTAAGACACACTTTTCCTTAACACCAGTAGCTTTTCTATAATGCATTTGTTCCTTTAGATACATCTTATATTTTAATTTTAACTATATAAAAGTTGACTAGGAGGATTGCAATTTTGGTTTAACGTTTAGTCGCTGATCACTACCATTACCAGTTTAGTGTCATGGCTGCAAAAAAGCCAGTATATAACCCATAGTTTGTAGATGCTATAGCTTTTACACAAACCAATTAATATAAACATATTGTATTTTTTTTAATCAAAGACATGTAGCAGAATACATTTTAGCCTCAGTTTATAAGGAAATGTGATTTTTTTTTCATTTTTATATGTTTATATCACATAAACCCCCCCCCCCCCCAAAAAAAAACCCAGTGCTGATTAAACACCACCAAAAGAAAGCTCTATGTATGCTGTGAAAAAAAAATGATAGAAATTTTATTTGCATACAGTGTTGCATGACCGCACCCATGCCAGTTAAAGAAGCGCAGTGCTGAATAGCATAAATTGTTCTAGTCATGAAGGGGGAAAAATCTTCTGAAGCTCAAGTGGTAAATACAATGTAAAGCAGTTACTTTATGTAACATTTTATACTGTTAATAGATTGTCCATTATATAGACAAAATGATGTCCCCTGTGAAATGATATTACAGTTGTCAATTGCAATTATATGGGGAGAGTGAGATAGCCTTTTTTATTTTTAGTGTATTCATTATTATTTATTTTTTATTATTTGTTAAAGGTGCTGTTTTTCTAAAATTTTGTGTGTGGTTTTAGCTCTCATATATTTCTTCTTTCTTTTTGGTAATTTTTCTTTTGTTATGCTTATGTTTACAAAGCTTTCATAGTGGTAGAAAGTGGTAAAATAGGTATGGAGACATTTTCTGTATTCAGTTATTTAGGCATTACTCTGTTATAAAAACAATGCATACAAGGAAGCATACCAAACCAGAAAAATATCCTTTACATTCTAGTGGACAGTTTTGGATCCTTAGGTCTGGTTCACACCTATACAGTTTGCTTTTGTTCTGTTTCTGCAGTTCTTTTTGCATTGCGTTTTTGCACATGTGTTTTTCACACTTTTTTTTTTTTTTTGCCCAATTTGTTGTTGCGCAATGGAAAATGTCAAAAACATGTCAAAAGCGCACTACTACTGCTTTTCTGCATGCTTCTACATGCTTTTCGGTAAACTACTCTAATCTCTTTTACAACAGAAATTCGAGAAGCCTTCCACATTTTGGATCGAGATGGAAATGGTTTTATTTCAAAACAAGAGCTTGGCATGGCAATGCGATCGTTGGGTTATATGCCTAGTGAAGTTGAGTTAGCCATCATTATGCAGCGTCTTGACATGGATGGTAAGTGACTAACCTACAAACTTAGTGTAAAATTATTCTTTTTCTCAAACAAAATGATAGAAATATGACAATTTGTTATAGTTTTCAGTAATGATTTTACATTTTCTGTTTTAAATCTGACAGTCTAATGAATATATTTTTTCCCAATGTTAGAGCCCATTTACATCACAACACAACATGCGTCGCATTAAGCCATATTGCATTAAGCAGTTCATTCATTTTGAAATGCTGTCAACACATGTCAACTCACAAAAATTAGGTCTTGCATAAGTCTACCCGATCAAGTGCAAGGAAAAAAAAATAGATTTTTATTTGTACATAATTGGATGAATTAAATTGAAGTCAGCACAAATCACCTTATTCACTAAGCTAAATAAATTTTCTTCTTGCAAAATCATTTTTCTCTTTGCTTTACCTCCTTTACTAAGATGTGTAAAATTTCATTTTTAAAGTGAAAATGTTCTACTCATCTTGTAAATCAGTGTTTCCTTGTTGTGGTGTTCTATAGTGCAGGTGCTTTGGAGTACCTGCACTATAGAACACCACAACAAGGAAACACTGATAAATAATAAATGGTGATGCTAACCAATATATACAATGCATTGCCATGCTTGTCATACAACTTGCTTTGGGGTGGTAATGAGCCCTAATAAGAAAGTAACTAGTAGATAACAAAGTAATGAGAAGGAAATATTTACTGGCCTTACTACAGTAAACCTAATTGCTTATTGCCATACAGCTTGCTTTGGGGTGGGAATGAGCCCTAATAAGAAAGTAACTAATAGCAAATAAAGTAATGAGAATTAAATATTTACTGGCCTTACTAGAGTAAACCTAATTGCTTATTGCCATACAACTTGCTTTGGGGTGGAAATGAGCCCTAATAAGAAAGTAACTAATGGCAAAAAAAGTAATGAGAATGAAATATTTACTGGCCTTACTACAGTAAACCTAATTGCTTATTATAAATGTTATTGATGTTTTAATGTTAATAGATTATTAAAGCAGGGCTTGACAAATTTGCCTGAAATCTAGGAGCCAGCTAAAAAAGTTAGGAGCCAGTTTTTTTTTTTTTTTTTAAACTAACAACCAAGCTTTATTTAATAAAACGGATACTAAATTTACACATAAATACGACTAGAACCCCACTCTCCTCTATAGCGCAATTGGATGGAAACAGACTGTCTCTCTTTTTCCATCCGATGCCATCTGATCCGATCCTCCAATTACTGCTCCATAGAGGAGAATGAGGGGTCCGATCAGGTCTGTCTGAAAAACTGTCAGGCGGACCCGATCAGACAGCCCGTGTGAAAGGGGCCTTCGGCTGTGGCACGGCGAAGAGGAAAAAAAAAAAAAAAAAAAAAGGATAGATATATATATATATATATATATATATATATATATATAATATAATATTATATTATATTATATATCATATTTTTTTTTTATAAGAATTGAAAAAAAAAAATGAATGTTTTTTTTTTTTTTTTTTTAATAAATTAAAAAAAAAAGAAAAAATGTATTATTTTTTTTTTTTTTTATTTAAAAAATAAATTAATAATAATAAAAACACTCCCTGTCCACTTACCTTTAAGCAAAGGTAACTGGACAGAGAGATGAAGCCTGCAAAAACTTCCCATCTCCTTCCAAAGAGCAGATGAGAAGGAAGGCATTGAGAACATGCATTACTCCCGGCCCCCACAAGAGGGCGCCAGTTCCCCTAGCCTTTCATCTAACAGAAGAAGGCCGAAAAGCCGGGGCCTCAATTTATGGATGGCGTGGAAGTCCGTGCACTCGGGAAAGAAGGTGGGGGCGCAAAAGGGACAGGACACCTCCTGCAGGGCCCCCCAGGCGCCAGGTCGCTAATTCTAGTCGCAAATGCGACCTGGCGCCCGGGGTTTGTCGAGGCCTGTATTAAAGGAATTAAAGCATTTTACCTCAAAGATTTTTATTAGACCTTTGACTTTTTTTTTTTTTTTTACTAATCCAGCTTTCCAGTTGAGAACTATATATCAACTTCATGCTAAAAATCCTTATCTTTTCTTCTCTCACATGGGTACCGTACATTCTTACAGGATATGGAAATTACAATGTTTTCTAGCTAAGGATCAGAGTGAGCTTTTAAAATTTTAACCTAGACAAAGGACGTTATGCTTTTTTTTTTTTTTTTTGTATCATCAAAATTGAGAATTAAGAAACTCTTTCTGACCAATTTGCAAGCACCTGGTATTTTATTAGCCTTCTGGTCATTTTGCTCTTTGCTATATTGTTTATAATTGCTATCGCACATTTTGATTCAGAAGGAAGTATGCAGTGATTTCTCAGTATATGACAGATTCGCCCCAGACCATATTTCCTCTAAAATTATAATACATGCACCTTTTAGTCTGGATAGATAAATGGTGCTCAGCTCTAGCTTTATAAGGCCCCACAGTATATGTTTTTCAATTATCTTCACAGACTTCCAGATGAAATGAAAAGCACTGTTCTCACAGGCAATTTTAATATTTTGCCACTCAGAGATTTTACTATTTGTTGACAATGTTTTTATTGGTAGAACAAGATTTTCATGTACAATAAATGATGTGTTTGCCAACAAAAAGTTAAATCTTTCAATAGAATTAGAATATTATTGCCCATGTACCTCCAGCCTTAAGGCTCGTACACACTAGAAGAAAATCGGGCGAATATTTTCATCCAAAGAATTTTCGTACAATTTTCGTCTAGTGTGTCCACAGCCAATTCTAAATTGTCGTATGGAAATTCTCGAAGGGACAAACTCCAAAACTCTTCTCGCATGGAAAAAAATGAATGATTTTCATCTAATTTGTATTGTTTTTGTAAGATTTTTGTACAAAAAAAACAGAAAAGAAAGACTGCGCATGATCAGAAACAATAAACAACAAAAAAAAGCCATTGTCGTATGAGAATTTTCGTACAAATTTTCATTCATCGGTTCCGACTTGCTGTGAAACAACGAGGAAAACCGGATGATCACTCACCCGATTTTCTTATAGTGTGTATCCCACTTTAGGCTAATGTTACACTGGCATTTTCTCTTTACTAATGAGAGATTTAAAGTCAAGTGGTAAGATTCCCCCCACACATACTGTACTTGAAAAAGGTATATGACATCTTGACATCTTATGATGTCATGCTCCCTTACTCCCAGTGGCGTCGGCAGGGGGGGGCTGACCTGGGCTATAGCCCCGAGTGTGCTCCCCAAAAGCCCCGGGTCTCCTGTTGCTTTTTTAAAATGATTAGCCCCGAGTCCCAAAGCCTGGGTTTGGCCGAGAACTCGGGCTACATACCTCAGCAGTGTAAGATTTATAAAGCACATCCAATGATTGGTGGGCAATCTGGGGCAGCTGCAAGGAGAGTGAATGCAGCTGTCAAGTTTCAGCATTGATGTCGGGTGTGGGCGGGCCGGTATGCCACGCCCACCTTCCTCCCCAGACAGCTTCTGTTTCTCTATGCACGGAACAATGGGGCGGAGCCCCGCATACCGGTCCCGCCCACACCCGAAATCAATGCTACTTGACCGCGGCAATCACTCTCCTTCCTTGCGGCTGCCTCAGATCGCCCACCAATCACTGGATGCAGTGGCGTAAAGGGCACTGTGTAAAGGGCAGGCAGTGGCAGCTCCTTCAGTCCGGGGACTAGCGGGGGCGGAGCCGCGGCGGAAAGGGGGCGGGGCCTCGGCGGGAAGAAGGGGGCGGATCCTCGGCGGGAAGAAGGTGAGTGCCCATTGCCCAAGTGTGTGTGCTGGGTAGTAGAGGGATGGGGAAGCTGCATATAGAGGAATTCATCTTTCCTTATTCTTTCTGCAGCTGCTGAATAACTGATTCTCCTCCTCTCCCTCCTGCAGGAAGAATAGGGGAAGATCAATTCATCTATATGCAGCTGCCCCATCCCCTCCTATACAACTTCTTTTGCTGGCTCACCAGTGCTCTTAACCCCCCCCCCTCCAGTGTTCTAATCCCCCCTCGGTGCTCTTATTCCCCCCCCTCGGTGCTCTTATTCCCCCCCCCCACCCTCAGTGCTCTTATCCCCGCCTCAGTGCTCTTATCCCCCCCACCCAGTGCACTGGACTGCCCCCTGTTCTTTAGCCCTCCCCCGGTGCTTTTCATTTCCCTCCCCCCTATGCTCCATGTCCCCCCCATGCTCTCCACCCCCTGCGCCTTCCAACCCCCCTGCAATGCTCTCCAAACTCCCTCTTAATACTCTCCAGTCCCCCACCCCCACCCCACCGTGCCCTTCAGCTCCTCCAGTGCTCTCTTCTTCGCCTGTGCTCTCCGGCCCCCCTAGTGCTCTTCTATCTTCTATCATGTCTGCAGTCTCTGACCATCTCCTGTAACATGTCCTCAGTCTCTGACAATCTCCTGTATCATGTCCTCAGTCTCTGACCATCTCCTGTATCATGTCTGCAGTCTCTGACCATCTCCTGTATCATGTCCTCAGTCTCTGACCATCTCCTGTAACATGTCCTCAGTCTCTGACCATCTCCTGTAACATGTCCTCAGTCTCTGACCATCTCCTGTAACATGTCCTCAGTCTCTGACCATCTCCTGTAACATGTCCTCAGTCTCTGACCATCTCCTGTAACATGTCCTCAATCTCTGACCATCTCCTGTAACATGTCATCAATCTCTGACCATCTCCTGTAACATGTCCTCAGTCTCTGACCATCTCCTGTATCACGTCCTCAGTCTCTGGCCATCTTCTGTATCATGTCCTCAGTCTCTGACCATCTCCTGTATCATGTCCTCAGTCTCTGACCATCTTCTGTATCATGTCCTCAGTCTCTGACCATCTCCTGTATCATGTCCTCAGTCTCTGACCATCTCCTGTAACATGTCCTCAGTCTCTGACCATCTCCTGTAACATGTCCTCAGTCTCTGACCATCTCCTGTAACATGTCCTCAGTCTCTGACCATCTCCTGTAACATGTCCTCAATCTCTGACCATCTCCTGTAACATGTCCTCAATCTCTGACCATCTCCTGTAACATGTCCTCAGTCTCTGACCATCTCCTGTATCACGTCCTCAGTCTCTGGCCATCTTCTGTATCATGTCCTCAGTCTCTGACCATCTCCTGTATCATGTCCTCAGTCTCTGACCATCTTCTGTATCATGTCCTCAGTCTCTGACCATCTCCTGTATCATGTCCTCAGTCTCTGACCATCTCCTGTAACATGTCCTCAGTCTCTGACCATCTCCTGTAACATGTCCTCAATCTCTGACCATCTCCTGTAACATGTCCTCAATCTCTGACCATCTCCTGTAACATGTCCTCAGTCTCTGACCATCTCCTGTATCACGTCCTCAGTCTCTGGCCATCTTCTGTATCATGTCCTCAGTCTCTGACCATCTCCTGTATCATGTCCTCAGTCTCTGACCATCTTCTGTATCATGTCCTCAGTCTCTGACCATCTCCTGTATCATGTCCTCAGTCTCTGACCATCTCCTGTAACATGTCCTCAGTCTCTGACCATCTCCTGTAACATGTCCTCAGTCTCTGACCATCTCCTGTAACATGTCCTCAGTCTCTGACCATCTCCTGTAACATGTCCTCAGTCTCTGACCATCTCCTGTATCATGTCCTCAGTCTCTGACCATCTCCTGTATCATGTCCTCAGTCTCTGGCCATCTTCTGTATCATGTCCTCAGTCTCTGACCATCTCCTGTATCATGTCCTCAGTCTCTGACCATCTTCTGTATCATGTCCTCAGTCTCTGACCATCTCCTGTATCATGTCCTCAGTCTCTGACCATCTCCTGTATCATGCCCTCAGTCTCTGACCCTCTCCTGTTTAATGTCTGCAGTCTCTGACCATCTCCTGAACCATGTTTTCAGTCTCTGACCGTCTCCTGAACCATGTCTTCAGTCTCTGACCGTCTCCTGAACCATGTCTTCAGTCTCTGACCATCTTCTGTAACATGTCCTCAGTCTCTGGCCATCTTCTGTTTAATGTCCTCAGTCTCTGACCATCTCCTGTATCATGTCCTCAGTCTCTGACCCTCTCCTGTTTAATGTTTGCAGTCTCTGACCATCTCTTGTATCATGTCTGCAGTCTCTGACCACCTCTTGTATCATGTCTGTAGTCTCTGACCATCTCCTGTACCATGTCTGCAGTCTCTGACCGTCTCCTGAACCATGTCTTCAGTCTCTGACCATCTTCTGTAACATGTCCTCAGTCTCTGACCATCTCCTGTATCATGTCCTCAGTCTCTGACCATCTCCTGTATCATGTCCTCAGTCTCTGACCCTCTCCTGTTTAATGTCTGTAGTCTCTGACCATCTCCTGTACCATGTCTGCAGTCTCTGACCGTCTCCTGTACTATGTCTGCAGTCTCTGACCGTCTCTTGTATCATGTCCTCAGTCTCTGACCGTCTCCTGTACTATGTCTGCAGTCTCTGACCATCTCTTCTATCATGTCTGCAGTCTTTGACCACCTCTTGTATCATGTCTGTAGTCTCTGACCATCTCCTGTACCATGTCTGCAGTCTCTGATCATCTCCTGTACCATGTCTGCAGTCTCTGACCATCTCCTGTACCATGACGTCTCTAAGACTTTGAAATGTGTTCACCACATATACCGGGATGCTACGCTTTCCATTCACAGGCCTGTGGAAGAGGTGCTGCAAATCACAGCAGGACAATGCTTGCTGGATCTGTTGGGTTGGGCAGGTGAGTGTTCCCACGTATAACATGTAAGAGGAGGGAAAAAAAATGATGGGACAATGGTCAGACATGGGGTGGTATGGAGAGGAGTACAGGGGGTCAGACATGGGGTGGTATGGAGAGGAGTACAGGGGGTCAGACATGGGGTGGTATGGAGAGGAGTACAGGGGGTCAGTCATGGGGTGGTATGGAGAGGAGAGGAGTACAGGGGGTCAGACATGGGGTGGTATGGAGAGGAGTACAGGGGGTCAGACATGGGGTGGTATGGAGAGGAGTACAGGGGGTCAGACATGGGGTGGTATGGAGAGGAGTACAGGGGGTCAGACATGGGGTGGTATGGAGAGGAGTACAGGGGGTCAGTCATGGGGTGGTATGGAGAGGAGAGGAGTACAGGGGGTCAGTCATGGGGTGGTATGGAGAGGAGTACAGGGGGTCAGACATGGGGTGGTATGGAGAGGAGTACAGGGGGTCAGACATGGGGTGGTATGGAGAGGAGTACAGGGGGTCAGACATGGGGTGGTATGGAGAGGAGTACAGGGGGTCAGACATGGGGTGGTATGGAGAGGAGAGGAGTACAGGGGGTCAGTCATGGGGTGGTATGGAGAGGAGTACAGGGGGTCAGACATGGGGTGGTATGAAGAGGAGTACAGGGGGTCAGACATGGGGTGGTATGGAGAGGAGTACAGGGGGTCAGTCATGGGGTGGTATGGAGAGGAGAGGAGTACAGGGGGTCAGACATGGGGTGGTATGGAGAGGAGTACAGGGGGTCAGACATGGGGTGGTATGGAGAGGAGTACAGGGGGTCAGACATGGGGTGGTATGGAGAGGAGAGGAGTACAGGGGGTCAGTCATGGGGTGGTATGGAGACGAGAGGAGTACAGGGGGTCAGACATGGGGTGGTATGAAGAGGAGTACAGGGGGTCAGACATGGGGTGGTATGGAGAGGAGTACAGGGGGTCAGACATGGGTTGGTATGGAGAGGAGTACAGGGGGTCAGATATGGGGTGGTATGGAGAGGAGAGGAGTACAGGAGGTCAGTCATGGGGTGGTATGGAGAGTAGAGAAGTACAGGGGGTCAGACATGGGGTGATATGGAGAGGAGTACAGGGGGGGCAGATATAGGGTGGTATGGAGAGGAGCGGAGTACAGTGGGTCAGACATGGGGTGGTATGGAGAGGAGAGGAGTATAGGGGGTTAGTCATGGGGTGGTATGGAGACGAGAGGAGTACAGGGGGTCAGACATGGGGTGGTATGAAGAGGAGTACAGGGGGTCAGACATGGGTTGGTATGGAGAGGAGTACAGGGGGTCAGATATGGGGTGGTATGGAGAGGAGAGGAGTACAGGAGGTCAGTCATGGGGTGGTATGGAGAGCAGAGAAGTACAGGGGGTCAGACATGGGGTGATATGGAGAGGAGTACAGGGGGGCAGATATAGGGTGGTATGGAGAGGAGCGGAGTACAGGGGGTCAGTCATGGGGTGGTATGGAGAGGAGAGGAGTACAGGGGGTCAGACATGGGGTGGTATGGAGAGGAGTACAGGGGGTCAGACATGGGGTGGTATGGAGAGGAGAGGAGTACAGGGGGTCAGTCATGGGGTGGTATGGAGAGGAGAGGAGTACAGGGGGTCAGTCATGGGGTGGTATGGAGAGGAGTACAGGGGGTCAGACATGGGGTGGTATGAAGAGGAGTACAGGGGGTCAGACATGGGGTGGTATGGAGAGCAGAGAAGTACAGGGGGTCAGACATGGGGTGATATGAAGAGGAGTACAGGGGGTCAGACATGGGTTGGTATGGAGAGGAGTACAGGGGGTCAGATATGGGGTGGTATGGAGAGGAGAGGAGTACAGGAGGTCAGTCATGGGGTGGTATGGAGAGGAGAGGAGTACAGGGGGTCAGTCATGGGGTGGTATGGAGAGGAGTACAGGGGGTCAGACATGGGGTGGTATGAAGAGGAGTACAGGGGGTCAGACATGGGGTGGTATGGAGAGGAGAGGAGTACAGGGGGTCAGTCATGGGGTGGTATGGAGAGGAGAGGAGTACAGGGGGTCAGTCATGGGGTGGTATGGAGAGGAGTACAGGGGGTCAGACATGGGTTGGTATGGAGAGGAGTACAGGGGGTCAGATATGGGGTGGTATGGAGAGGAGAGGAGTACAGGAGGTCAGTCATGGGGTGGTATGGAGAGCAGAGAAGTACAGGGGGTCAGACATGGGGTGATATGGAGTGGAGTACAGGGGGGCAGATATAGGGTGGTATGGAGAGGAGCGGAGTACAGGGGGTCAGTCATGGGGTGGTATATTGAGTTGGTCTCACCTTTGCATCTGTAAACAGCTTCCACTTTTCTGGGAAGGCTTTCCACAAGATTTTGTATTGAGCTTGTGAGAACTTGTGCATTTTTGAGGTCAGGTACTGATGTTGGACAAGAAGACCTGGCTGTTTACATTTACGCCAAAGGAGTTTAATAGGATTGAGTTTAGGCTGCATTAATTTATGTTCCATCTGATGCCGGCAGTACTCCTCTCCATACCACCCCATGTCTGACCCCCTGTACTCCTCTTCATACCACCCCATGTCTGACCCCCTGTACTCCTCTCCATACCACCCCATGTCTGACCCCCTGTATTCCTCTTCATAACACCCCATGTCTGACCCCCTGTACTCCTCTTCTCTCCATACCACCCCATGACTGACCCCCTGTACTCCTCTTCTCTCCATACCACCCCATGTCTGACTCCCTGTACTCCTCTCCTCTCCATACCACCCCATGTCTGACCCCCTGTACTCCTCTCCTCTCCATACCACCCCATGTCTGACCCCCTGTACTCCTCTTCATACCACCCCATGTCTGACCCCCTGTACTCCTCTTCTCTCCATACCACCCCATGACTGACCCCCTGTACTCCTCTTCTCTCCATACCACCCCATGACTGACCCCCTGTACTCCTCTCCATACCACCCCATGACTGACCCCCTGTACTCCTCTCCTCTCCATACCACCCCATGTCTGACCCCCTGTACTCCTCTCCATACCAACCCATGTCTTACCCCCTGTACTCTTCTCCATATCACCCCATGTCTGACCCCCTGTACTCCTCTCCTCTCCATACCACCCCATGACTGACCTCCTGTACTCCTCTCCATACCACCCCATGTCTGACCCCCTGTACTCCTCTCCATACCACCCCATGTCTGACCCCCTGTACTCCTCTCCATACCACCCCATGTCTGACCCCCTGTACTCCTCTCCATACCACCCCATGTCTGACTGCCTGTACTCCTCTCCTCTCCATACCACCCCATGACTGACCTCCTGTACTCCTCTCCATACCACCCCATGTCTGACCCCCTGTACTCCTCTCCATACCACCCCATGTCTGACCCCCTGTACTCCTCTCCATACCACCCCATGTCTGACCCCCTGTACTCCTCTCCATACCACCCCATGTCTGACTGCCTGTACTCCTCTCCTCTCCATACCACCCCATGACTGACCTCCTGTACTCCTCTCCATACCACCCCATGTCTGACCCCCTGTACTCCTCTCCATACCACCCCATGTCTGACTGCCTGTACTCCTCTCCTCTCCATACCACCCCATGTCTGACCCCCTGTACTCCTCTCCATACCACCCCATGTCTGACCCCCTGTACTCCTCTCCATACCACCCCATGTCTGACTGCCTGTACTCCTCTCCTCTCCATACCACCCCATGACTTACCTCCTGTACTCCTCTCCATACCACCACATGACTGACCCCCTTTACTTCTCTCTTCTCCATACCACCCGATTTCTCACCCCCTGTACTCCTCTCCATACCACCCCTTGACTGACCCTTGACTGAGGGGGCCATTGGGTGGAGCTTGGGCGGTACTTACTTTTAAATATGGGAGGAGCTTGGGCGGGGCTTTTCTTTAAAATGTGGGAGGGGGTTATCAAATTTATCTTCGGGCTGAAGCCCCTGGTCTTTTTCCCACCTAGCAACGCCCCTGCTTCCTCCTCAGGCAGTGCTTATTTTTGCAATAAATGGGCTGAGAAGCGAGTTAAATGATGCTGGCCATCACTGGACATCCAGTGGTGGAAAAGGGGTATTGTGGGGGACAGCTCTGGACTGATCATGAGTTTTGCAGCAAGAGCTATTTTTTTTAACTTTCAATAAACTACTTATTTTTTTGGGGGCTGGAGTTCTGCTTTACCTACTCCTTGAAAACCTTCTTGTCTACAGCACAGCATTAAAATCTTTGTGTTGCTAATGAAATAAATATCAACAAACAGTTACTTCTCTAATAATACAGGATTTATGCATCACTATGGTCTTAGGATGCATTGACACTTGCGAATGAACCTTACCTCTGATAAGCTGTAATTAGCTAAGAGGCAGCCCTGTTTAAAGCAAAGGGAGGCTTTTGATTCCAGCAGCTAATCATGGCCACTGGCATATAATCTCTAAGGCAGCAATCACATGCCAGTGATCAGTCCTGGAAGCATAGGTGCTTGCATCCAGGGCCAATCACTCTCATGTGATCGCTGCATGAGAGATTACATGTGAGTGAATGTGAGCCAGTAGCCTCCCATTGCTTCCAATGGGGCTGCCTGTCGCTGCTAATCATGGGACACCCCCCTCCCCACACACACACACATCCAGGGTTCCCACATCTAGTGAGAGGCAGGGTCCATTCGCAGGTGTAAATGCGCTCTACCAATATATTATTGAGATATTCCTAAATAATGCAACTCTATCTTCACCTGATCTGAGGGGAACATGCTTCTTTTTTTTCACTTTTTGCAGATTTAAAAGGTAGAGGAGTTTTTATTGCGTTCAGCTAAAACTAACAGATGACTGAAAGAGCAAGACAAAAATAAAAGAAGCTGTATCTTACACAGACATTTTTTCACATTTCTGATCTGATTCTGTGGCTATATATTTTGCAGATGCTATTCCAATGAAAGATGGTTGTGGTCTGTAATTTATCTCACAAATGCCACTGCCTGGCAACTACTTGCATTTAGAAGCTAAGGCTGCATGCTAACTAGTAATATATTGTTTAAAATGCCAGTGAATAATGAATTCCCTAACCATATTATCTCTATGCATGCTAAATGTACAGTGATTCATGAATACGTCGCTGTACAAGTCCAATGAATCTTTGTAAAAAAAAAATGTTAGAGAGCGAAGAAATACATTTAGATTAGCGTTTCTCTCTTTAATCAATGGAAAACCAAATAGGAAGGGGGGTAAGGGGGCTTTGTGGGTGCTAAAATGGTTGTTGCTAAATTGGCCATGGTTTAATAGCTGTGATTAAACCAGTATGGTTTAGTGGTATAATGATTATGTGAACATGGTAAAAAAGAGGCAGGTGTGTTTATATTAGGAAAAACACATTTTTTGTCTTTAGTCTGGGAACCAAGGAAGACTATAACTTCTCAGTCTTCAATTTCATTCTGCGATTTGTCCTGTTTATATTGACACCATAAATACTCTGGTTAACAAAAAAAAACATTTTTATAATGGTAAAGTGAGGAAAGATATTAAAAGAGGTTAAAAAGGAACAACAATAATACAAAGTATATGTATTTTCACTTGCAGTTGAATTATTATCCTGCAGATCAAAGGACAGATATTTGGTAAAATATACATTTTTTTTAACATGTACAATGGATTTACCAAGGCTCCATAAATGAAGAAGAGGGCCGGTTATCAAACTGACAGCTTAGTCTGTTAATTACATCATAAACTATATTGTGTAGGGCCTCTAGTGTGTATATATATATATATATATATATATATATATATATATATATGAATCATATGTAAAGCAATAAAGTGTTGTATATATGAATTAAAAAAGTTACCCATGAATCAGAAAAGTATTGAATCAAAAAAAGTCCCAGAATAAAGAATAAATAAGAACAATGCGAAAATAGGGGGTACCAAATGCCCTTGAGACTGGATTACATTGGTCGGGGCTATGATATCACTGTGCTTGATTGGGCAGCAAACTCGCCTGACCGAAACCCCATAAAGAATCTGTGGGGTATTGTCAAGAGGAAGATGGAAGACATCAGACCCAACAATGCTGATCGCCCCAAAGGCCACGCTGCATTGATGCAGTAATTTATGCAAAAGGAGCCCCGACCAAGTATTGAGTGTATACTACTGTATATTGTACATGGACATATTTTTCGGTAAGCCAACATTTCTGCATTAAAAATCCTTTTTTTTTTTATCGGTCCTATGTAATTTTATAATTTTCTGAGATATTGAATTTTGCGTTTTCACTAGCTGTAAGCCATAATCATCAAAATTAAAAGACAGAAATGCTTGAAATATATCACTCTGTGTGTAACACATCTATATAAAATATATCAGTTTAATTTTTTGAACAAAATACTGAAATAAATTAACTTTTTGATAATATTCTAATTTTATGAGATGCATCTGTATATATAAGTTTGTATAGAGTCGCTGCACATTATTGTGTATGTTTGAGTTGGGTTTTGTATGTAGACCTATTGCTAATTGCCTTCTCTATACCTCTAGCGCAGACTTCTTTTTTAGGCACCTTTCACGCATGCGGACCGTTCTGATCCGCCTGTCAGTTTTTCAGGGGGATCTGAACGGATGCTCCATGCATCCCTATAGGGCAGCCTCCGCTGACACCCGCTGCCATCCGATCCGATCCTGTCTGTCAAATCCGGGCGGATGGAAACCTTATTTTCCATCCGTCCAGCAGATCGGATTGGATAGGATCGGATGAGAAGGGACAGGGGGTCCGTTCTCATCCAATTCCACCATTTGGGACAGCAGAGATCCTGAAAGCTCTGTCTCTGCACACAGTGCGGAGACGGAGCTGCCACCCGCCGCTGAGAAAAACGGAGTCCGCAGACGGAGCGGACAGTGTGAAAGGGGCCTCACTAGTTGCATTGTTAATGACATCAGTCATGTTGAAACTACAGAGGGAATAAGCACAGTTACTTATGCAGGGTGCCCATACCAGACACTGTGGGGTTTATTTACTAAAGGCATATAGACTGGGCACTTTACAAAGTACACAGTCTATTTCTATTTGCCTTTAGTAAACCAATCCCTATGCTTAGGAGTTAAAGAAACAGACTGTGGTTACACATACTAAACTATCTGCCCCCCCCCCCCCTAACAATGGAAAATTAAAAACATCTGAGCTACTCTTTAGATCCTCAAACTACGGCCCTCCAGCTGTTGCGGAACTACACATCCCATGTGGCATTGTTAAACTCTGACATTCACAGACATGACTAGGCATGATGGGAATTGTAGTTCCTGAACAACTGGAGGGCCATAGTTGGAAGACCCCTGCTTTAGAAGTAATCTATCTCATAATGATTGGGCTATGGGAAGGGAGTGGCAGCATTATTGATAGGCTGTGGGGAATTTGAAATGCCCTTGGTAGCAACACTGACATCATTATCTCACACCTGCAGTCCTGAGTACGATAGACTGAGGGAGGGGGACAGAAAACAGGCTGTGTTATTACCTGCATTACCAAGCCAGAAGTGTTATCAAGTAATGAATTGTTACTAAAGGTAAGCTGAAAAAAATCTCCAGATAGATATAAAAGCACAGGCAATGCAATACACTATGTATCATTAATACATTATTAAATGTATTTCCCTAATGCAAGTATTGTTTTAGGCATCTGAATCTGATTTGATATCAGCCTCTTGTAGACTAATGTACAGTCTGCACAGCAGAGCTCAGAAAGGCAAAGGGAGAAGCAACACAAGCAGCCAGTAGTGTTCTGCATTTTAAGAAGCCATGCTGCTAGGATGAGAGAGCAGACTGACAGAAAGAGTAGCTCATCAGTGTGCTGCTCCTTCTTTCATTGTCCAGTCACAGCCAGAGTTGGGAGGAGATCTGTAAGTGAAAGTAAAACTTCAGCAGAAAAAAAGATTTTTCCACCCCTAGTTTTGGCTGTGCTTGACGAAGAACTGTATAAATCTCACGGCTATAGGGACAGAAATACAAATCCTTTGGCAGATAAAACAGCTGTCAAATATGTACAGTATTTCATCTGGTTGCCTGGAGTTCAGCTAGACTACCTCAGATATTCAAGTAGCAGACACGCTCTGGGCAGGTAGTCATATTAGAGAGCTGAAATCTTGTCTTACGGGAAGTACAAACCATTCATTGACATAACCTGAAAAAATGTATGTTCTTCTGTCAATCCTCCATGTTGAGCTGCCAGAGATCATTCTTTGCAATGTGAACCTGTGAGGATAGAAATATAGCAAATGCTGCTAACTTGGCATTGCTTTTAGTTTGATCTGGCAAATGTTAACGGATTGAAATACTATCAAGTCTAAAGTGTTACTAAACCCACAACAGTAAAATCAGTCTGTATATGCAGTAAAGTAAGCTTGTTATACTCACTGTGGGAACCAAGGGGTTAATCCTCCATATTGTGTAAAAAAGACTGTTTGATCCTGTCTTCTCTGTTCCTCCCTTTATTTTACTGTCCCCAATCCATCTGCTGATAATACAGAGCCTTGGAGTCACACTGCACATGCTCAATTTGGTGTGTATTGCTGGAGTTTTTTTTTTTTTTTTGGTCGAGTGCATGTGATCAGCACAGGGCCAATCAGCGCTGTCCTGACTGAGGGTCAGGGGTCATTCGGCCTCATAGGACAGTCATACTGGGAATTAAAACTCCTCCTACAAGCTTCAACCAGACTCTGATAGAAGTCACAAGACTGATATATACTGCTGATGAGAAAAGGTACTTAGCAGTTTATATTTACTAAAATAATTGCATTTCCATGTTCTGTGTCCTGTGGGAGACCAGATAAAGTTAATGCAGAATTCCAGGTTTAGTAACACTATAAATTAAAGTATACCTAAACTCTCACCTTGTAAGACAACCCATTCAGTTTAACATGAAAATTAAAAACAAAACATTTGTCTATACATATAAAAAGACATTATAAATATATTTTTTTCATTTTTTATAAGTGATCATATAATCTCTGTTCTCAGTTGGGCAAGGAGCTGGGAGAGGAGAAACAGCAGAACACTGAGCTTCCCAGTGAATGGTTGTGCAGGAAGGGGTAAGAGTGTGTCAATAGAAGTCTTATCATTGGAGGAGAACAGGCTGAGTTCCCAGCACAGCCATAAAACTGACCATACTGTGCTCCCATGCTTAGTGTGGTCAGTTTTAAAGTAAAGCAGAGGGACTGAAAGAAACACCAGGTATTTCACACAAAGGAAGAATTAAAAAGAGAACAGGATACTTTTTCATACAAGTACATGGTACAAAAGGCACATACTTTATCAGGGATATAGAATGTTGGGGCAATATATTCTTTAACAAGGTAGTACAGAGAGTAATGTCCAAACAAAGTCCAGTAATCCATTCTAATTTCCTTTTTAACACACAGTCTGAGGAAGGAGCAAGGCGAAACATGGTAGGGTAGCGGCACTTAGCACACTTGCTCCTTCTCCTTTGTTGTGACGGTCCCCAACAACCAATGGGCTTACCTGACTTTTTGGGCACTTTGACTACTTGATGCCTGACATGTGGTACATGGGAGAGCCGGATCTAGTTTGATACATTCAGCATGATATTTACATGAATGCGTGCGTTTTTGTTCACACTTATGCTGCTTATTGCTTTTTGCACTTTAAGGCCTGGTTCACACCTATGTATTTTTTAGTGCGTATTCAGTTTTGCAGAAACACACTACAGTCCATTTAACATGGTTTTCTATGGCCCATGTTTACATTGGTGCATTTTATGGAAAGGGCCAAGATCTTTTCTGGTTTTTGGTTTCATATACTTCAATGGATCAAATATGTGTATTGAAAAACGCAAAATGCACCTGGAATATGCAAACTGCAACCTGCATAGGTGTGAAACTGGCCTAAGTCAGGATCCAATTTAAAGCTCTATATTTCAGGATACTTGCTGTTTTATGATTCAATCCAGCTGTTATTCATTGTTAAAGCCTGGAATTTACTTATTTGTATAAAAACTGTTTCCTGATTAACATGCGCTACAGATATTTGCTACTGTTTATTTTGCTATAAATAAAATATTCAAGCTTTGTAGTGTGGATCTCTCATCCCTGTGTGAGGGTAAAGGAATTACTTGAATGGACATGTGAGATATCTGTAGCAATGCCAGAATGTCCATTGCTTATGTTATGTATGAATTGCTTATGTTCCCACCTATGACATTCATTGCTGTTTGCATTTTACGTGAAATGTCTACACCTACCTTTTTGAAATCAGGATCCAGTCTGCAGCTCAAAAGTTTTACATGTCAGGGCACTGGAACTTATTTATGATTTAAACCTGGTGCCATTTATTACCCATGCTTGGAACTTTCCTCATTATATAGGAACTGTATAATAATTCTAATATATGGAGTATCCTAATTTTAATATGTGTATACACGGTCTTGTCCACATATGGCGATCTTCACTGCAATTCCCCGAAGTGGGATTTTATATCAGCAGGAATCATATGGTTTTTTTTTTCCTAATTCATGAAGAAGCAATTTAATTTATTATCTGAAATGTTACTCTGCATGTAATTTATCTATACTTCTTTTATTTTATTTTTTTACTAAAGCCTCGTACACACGCACCGATTGTTGGCCGTGAATTTTCAGCCAACGTCCGATCGGCCGATTGTCGGCTTGTTAGTATGATGCTTCCGACAACCGACTGCGACTTTTCGGCCAAACAAAATCTGGTGTGCATGCTATAAAATTTTTGTTGGCCGTCACCAGAACGGCCGATTGTTCTTCAGTCAGTACAGATTTCGGCAGACAAAAATGTGATGAGCAAGACTGGGCATGCTCAGAGAAGAAAAAACACATGGAAAGTCAACCAGCACATGACATCACTTCTGCAGTTGGTTGTTGTTGGCCGACAAAATTCGTGTGCAGTCTAGAGCACATTCCAACCAACACAACAACACTGGACAAAAGACGGCCGATCGGTTGGCCAACATTCGGTGCTTGTGTACAAGGCTTAAGTGATCAAGTTTCTCATCTACACTGAACAAAATTATAAACACAACACCTCACAGGTGGGGCAAATCAAGATGCTGATTAGACAGCATGATTATTGCACAGGTGTGCCTTAGGCTGACCACAATAAAAGGCCACTATAAAATGTTCACTTTTATTACAATGCACAATGCCACAGATGTTGCAAGTTTTGAGGGAGCGTGCAATGCTGACTGTAGGAATGTCCACCAGAGCTGTTGCCAATGAGTTGAATGTTCATTTCTCTACCATAAGCCTTCTCCAAAGGAGTTTCAGAGAATTTGGCAGTACATCCAACTGGCCTCACAACCGCAGACCATGTGTAACCACACCAGCCCAGGACCTCCACATCTAGCATCTTCACCTCCAAGATAGATTGTCTGAGACCAGCCACCCGGACAGCTGCTGCAACAATCGGTTTGCATAACCAAAGAATTTCTGCACAAACTGTCAGAAACTGTCTCAGGGAAGCTCATCTGCAAGCTCGTCATCCTCATCAGGGTCTCAACCTGACTGCAGCTTGTAGTTGTAACCAAGTTGAGTGAGAAAATGCTCACAATCGATGGCGTCTGGCAATTTGTAGCAGTGTTCTCTTCATGGATGAATCCCGGTTTTCACTGTACATGGCAGACAGCAAGTATGGCATTGTGTGGGTGAGCGGTTTGCTGATGTCAATGTTATGGATCGAGTGGCCCATGGTGGTGGTGGGGTTATGGTATGGGCACACGTATGTTATGGACAACAAACACAGGTGCATTTTATTGATGGCATTTTGAATGCACAGAGATACCGTGACGGGATCCTGAGACCCATTGTTGTGCCATTCATCCAGAATTATCACCTCATGTTGCAGCATGATAATGCATGCCCTCATGGCCAGCATACTCACCGCACATGTCACCCATTGAGCATGTTTGGGATGCTCTGAATCAGTGTATGCGACAGCGTGTTCCAGGTCCTGCCAATATCCAGCAACTTCACACAGCCATTGAAGAGGAGTGGACCAACATTACACAGGCCACAATCAACAACCTGATCAACTCTATGTGAAGGAGATGTATTGCACTGCATGGGGCAAATGGTGGTCACACCAGATACTGACTGGTGTGGGACCCCTCCAATATAGTAAAACTGCAAATTTTAGAGTGGCCTTTTATTGTGACCAACCTAAGACACACCTGTTCAATAACCATGCTGCCTAATCAGCATCTTGATATGCCACACCTGTGAGGTGGATGGATTATCTCGGCAAAGGAGAAGTGGTCACTAACACAGATTTAGACAGATTTGTGAACAATATTTGAGAGAAATAGGCCTTTTCTGTATATAGTCTTAGATCTTTGAGTTCAGCTCATGAAAAACGGGGGTAAAAACAAAAGTGTTGCGTTTATAATTTTTTTTAGTGTAATTGTACAACACTTTGGATAACTTTAGGTATTCCAAGATTTTTTTCAATAAAAATAATTAAAAATCAAGTTTTTAGTACATTTTCCCATTGCTTGCTGCTTTTTGCATTGGGCCCCTAGATCTCTTTTTCTGTACTGATTTTGTATACTTTTGAGTGGGGACAGAGTTTAATAGTCTCAAGATAGGCAACATTCTTTTCATCATTTTTGTTCTATCCATTTTATTTTACAAGATCCAGATTAGGGATGATCGAACTTTTGAAAAGTTCGGTTCGGCCAGAACATCCGAACTTCCCGAAAGTTCGGCCCGGATTTCAGAACCCCATTGAAATCAATGGGACCCGAACTTCGGTAATCAAAAAACACAATTTTTAAGCCCTAAAACCCAATAAATGCCCCTAAAAAGTCCCTAGGGTTCTGGGTCATGCCCCATTAACTATTAATCACACAAAAAAAGTTCTTAAAAAGTGTAATTTTTGATAGAGAGCCAATTATTGAAAAAAAAAGAGAGATTTTTTGATTTTGACTTTGGATTTAGTATCTGGGGGGTCTAAAAAGTGTACATGTGAAGTTTCAGCTCTGTAGCATGTCCAGAACCATGAAAAAAAAAAAGATAATTTTTCAGTAGAACAGGGATGTGGGACCCTCCTTTTACACCTATATGATCTTTTTTTTCTGGTTCTGGACATGCTACAGAGCTGAAACTTCACAGGTACACCTTTTAGACCCCCCAGACACAAAATCACACAAAGTTCTTAAAAATTGTTATTTTTGATAAAAAAGCCAATTATTGAAAAATTAATTACATGTGAAGTTTCAGCTCTGTAGCATGTCCAGAACCATAAAAAAAAGATAATTTGTATTAGAACACTTTCAGCTCAGGGGGTTGGCTTCTCTTCTCGGTTTTCACATCTTGCCGGTTTAATAGCAGGCATTTTTTTGGGTTCTTTGCAGTCAGGAAAAACATCTGAACTTGTGTATAGTGGTACTGTGCACAAGTTCTGATGTTTTGCCTGCCTCCAAAAACCCCCAAAAAATGCCAGCAAAAACACACCTGGGCCTTTTTTTGGCATTTTTTGGGGTTCTTTTGAGGCAGGCAAAACATCTGAACTTGTGTATAGTGGTGTATATACATACATACATATATTTATATACACACCTAGACATATATAGGTGTGATAGTAGCAGAAATATATGCTTGCGCTAATGAAATAATTTACAGTAATATATTTCTGCTACTATCACACCTATATATGGCTAGGTGTCTATATACATATAATTATGTGTGTATATATACCACTATACACAAGTTCAGATGTTTTGCCTGCCTCAAAAGAACCCCAAAAAATGCCAAAAAAATCTCTTTTTTTTTAAATGTTTTCAATAATTGGCTTTTTTATCAAAAATGACAATTTTTAAGAACTTTTTTTGTGTGATTTCGTATCTGGGGGGTCTAAAAGGTGTACCTGTGAAGTTTCAGCTCTGTAGCATGTCCAGAACCATAAAAAAAAGGATTGTTTGTATTAGAACACTTTCAGCTCAGGGGGTTGGCTTCTCTTCTCGGTTTTCACACCTTGCCGGTTTAATAGAAGGCATTTTTTTGGGTTCTTTGCAGTCAGGAAAAACATCTGAACTTGTGTATAGTGGTACTGTGCACAAGTTCAGATGTTTTGCCTGCCTCCAAATACCCCCAAAAAATGCCAGCAAAAACACACCTGGGCATTTTTTTTTTGACGCTAGTGTTTTTTTGTCATTTTTTGGGGTTCTTTTGAGGCAGGCAAAACATCTGAACTTGTGTATAGTGGTATATACACACACATAATTATATGTATATAGACACCTAGCCATATATAGGTGTGATAGTAGCAGAAATATATTACTGTAAATGATTTCATTAGCGCAAGCATATATTTCTGCTACTATCACACCTATATATGTCTAGGTGTGTATATAAATATATGTATGTGTGTATATACACCACTATACACAAGTTTAGATGTTTTGCCTGCCTCCAAAACCCCCCAAAAAATGCCAGCAAAAACACACCTGGGCATTTTTTTTTGACACTAGCGTTTTTTTGGCATTTTTTTGTGTTCTTTTGAGGCAGGCAAAACATCTGAACTTGTGTATAGTGGTATATATACACACATAATTATATGTATATAGACACCTAGCCATATATAGGTGTGATAGTAGCAGAAATATATTACTGTAAATTATTTCATTAGCGCAAGCATATATTTCTGCTACTATCACACCTATATATGTCTAGGGGTATATATACAGACATATATGTGTATATATATACCCCCTATACACATGTTCAGATGTCATGTCTGACATCAAACATGTCCTCAAAAAAGCACTGGCAGTGGCAACCCCTGCAGCATGAAAAATGCTTGCTGGTGAGAAGCCATATTTCTGTCCTGAAGCAACTCAGAGAAATGATCATTTCTCTATAGCAGTCACAAATCAGGAAAAGGTGTGACACTATAATGAGTGTCCCCCATATACCTGTGATGTGTTTCCAAAATTGATGTGCACTTGAACGGGTGTACAGTAAATACTATGCACCCTGGTGCATATACTTGGGTGTGTTATGGTGAATAGGTGATGATAAATGGATAATGTGATACCAACATAAACCAACAAAGTGCACAAGTAATTCAAAGAAAAAGTGTCCAATATTTCAATGGTTGCCACCTCAGTGTATAGTCCATATACATATAAAAGTGCATAAAGTCCCAATCGTCCCCTCACAGGCTAAAGTAAAATCCACTCTGTGGGTTCCTCTAGATCCGTGGGGTGCAGATGGGTTCCACCACCTTTGTGGGGATTAGCCCCTTACCATAGAGAAAAGAGGTTAAGGACGGATAATCGGCCCAGTAGTGTCTTGGGAATTCAGGGAGGTCACCGTGAAATAATCAGATAGTAAGTGTGGCCTCTTACCGGATCGCTCAAACCAAAAGGCGACTGTCTCACTGATCTTTCGGTGTCTCAACCCAATCCCGGTCCACTCTTGTTCTGGGTGTTACTCTCCGCACAGGTGAGGGCTTCCACGTGTATCTCACAGAAACAGAATCAGACCATAGCGCAGTACCTTTGACAAGGTCCGTAGACAACTGTTTAGTGGAAACGCGTCACAGAGGAGCGCCGCATCGTCATTGCAAGTTGCCGAGGACCGCACTGCAGGCGGCCACGGCCTCTCCAATATCGGTATCGGTTTCCTGTGTCCATTAGTTAACATCTAACTGTAAGTGCACTGGATACTTTTGTTTTAATAAATTGTCAAAGTTACTGCGCTATGGTCTGATTCTGTTTCTGTGAGATACACGTGGAAGCCCTCACCTGTGCGGAGAGTAACACCCAGAACAAGAGTGGATCGGGATTGGGTTGAGACACCGAAAGATCAGTGAGACAGTCGCCTTTTGGTTTGAGCGATCCGGTAAGAGGCCACACTTACTATCTGATTATTTCACGGTGACCTCCCTGAATTCCCAAGACACTACTGGGCCGATTATCCGTCCTTAACCTCTTTTCTCTATGGTAAGGGGCTAATCCCCACAAAGGTGGTGGAACCCATCTGCACCCCACGGATCTAGAGGAACCCACAGAGTGGATTTTACTTTAGCCTGTGAGGGGACGATTGGGACTTTATGCACTTTTATATGTATATGGACTATACACTGAGGTGGCAACCATTGAAATATTGGACACTTTTTCTTTGAATTACTTGTGCACTTTGTTGGTTTATGTTGGTATCACATTATCCATTTATCATCACCTATTCACCATAACACACCCAAGTATATGCACCAGGGTGCATAGTATTTACTGTACACCCGTTCAAGTGCACATCAATTTTGGAAACACATCACAGGTATATGGGGGACACTCATTATAGTGTCACACCTTTTCCTGATTTGTGACACTAGTGAATTTTAGCGCACCTGATTTCTTTTCTACACAATTTTATCACCATTTGGTTCGAAGGTTGCAGCTATTCACACTACTGATCCTGCGCACTTATTTCATTTTATACACTCTATAGCGGTCACCCTGCTATGGAAGGGTTTTGTCACCCTTCCATAGCAGTCACTGTCAGTTAACCCTACACTACACTACGGTCCCCTTACACTTAACACTTTCCCTACAGAAACTAAATTTTTGAAGCTAACTTAAGTGTAAAGGAGCACTCTAACTACACTAGATATCCCTTTCCTCACACTAAAAATAGCTAAATGACACTTTGTAACACATTAGAACAGAACAGCATTCCACTCTCTTCCATGTCCCGTACAAGAATGCTAGGAATTTGGCGGGGCGATCTTATATACTGGGGGGCGTATTCACTAATGATTGGTCTAGGGACCCCCTAGTCACTCCAATCACATTCCTAGCATTCTCCTGCCCCCTCAATTGGCTTTTGCTAATGGTTCTGGTCCAATCACAGGCTTTTAAAGCCCATTTCCTGAAGCATTGCATTTTGGTCGGTTCTGGTTGCCGAATTCCGAACTTTTTGGGCAAAAAGTTCTAAATTCGGCCGAACCTCGAACACCCAATGTTCGGGCCGAACCGATGGTGGACCCGAACCGTTCGATCATCCCTAATCCAGATCTGTGAAAGTGAAATTTGATTTGTTGGTATGTATTATTGCATTTATTCCATTCCTCCTACTTTTGAAATATGCTTGGTTTTGTGCTGCTTTGTCTTGGATTGTTAACTGTGACTGTTCATAAAGTATTCAACATTATCGTGTGAACTAGATAAGTTTTAGTTTTATGTCCTTAGAAAATGATGCATTTTATAAGGCAAGGGTACGTTTTTTAATCACCATCAGGAGAGCTTATGAGAATTGAGGAGAAATATTCTTAATTTATACGAATACTAAGCTAGGACTTTGAAGAGCTTTTTCAGTTTCTGCAATATCCTAGCTGTGCATGCTAGTGGAATTGACTCATCACTCAATACGAGCCCCTGGAGTTAAAGATGTCCTTTCTAAACTGGTTGACATATCATTATAGAGTCTCTGCTTGCAGACTGGGGTCAAAATACATCAATACAACTGCATGGACACATTGCACTGTTTTCTAAGTGGTAATGTATACATTAGTGTCAATGGGGAACTGTCAAAGCAATTACATGTTTGCTTTCTGTAGTTCTTTAGTAACAGGGAAAGAAACTGATTGTCCGTGAGATAAATTTCCTTTCCTGACAGACTCCTTGAGCAAATGATTGAGTATTTGTGTAAACAATGATGGTTATTAATTACTTGTGGATTGATATTCAATTACATATTGAGCAAACACTAGAAATCGTGACTTGCAAACATCTAGTGACATTTTACCTCACAGGGCTATAAATAAAGCCACTGAAATAAGATTGGATGTGATTGATGACGAAATCTACTCAATATCTGTTTACAGATGTCACCAGTTTTGACATCTTATAAGTTGGAGGTTGTTTTTAATCTCCCTAAAATGCCTCTATCTTTAAATGCAGCAACAGTGCTATCTGGATGGGGTGGGAATACTGGCCATGCAATCCTTAAGGTAGTACCAGTGGTGTTTTTTTTTTCTAGTAGCACTGTCAATAATTGCAGTTTCAGCTTAATAAGCTTTGCATTTATGAATTACCCTTTTGTTACTTACAGTATGTTTTTAGTTGGGAAAGTGTACTTGTTTGAAAATAGATCTGAACCCTAAGAGCCCATTCACACTGCCGCGACTTGTCAGGCGACTTGTCAGCCTGACAAGTCGCGGTATGTCGCGGTCCATTGAGTAGTACAGGACCCGTTCTAATAGGAGCGGCACAAGTCGCTTTGGCTTAGAAAAAGGGTCCTGTACTACTTTGGGGCAACCTCGGAGCGACTTGCATAGACTTCAATTATGTGAAGTCCCTGCAAGTCGCGCCGAAGTCGCGGTGCACAGCGGTGCACGCGACTTCACAGGTCGCCCCCGAAGTCGTGTTGCCTCAGTGTCGGCTCTTACTGAATGACATTTAGTTTACTAAAGCACTCTGTATAATAACAATTGCTATTTTAAAAATGTAATATTATATTCACCTTTTTCCTATCCTTTTTTTGCATCTCAGTGCTACTGATCTCCTCCAACCACTTTCAGCCACTTCCTGTCTCTATGCATTTGCTACAGTGTCAGCTGCACATCATTGATCAGCAGTGGCTTCCTAATGATTATAACATTGGACTATGCCTGCACAATTTATATTGGCACACCAACCAGTAGTCTACACTAGGTGTGAATGTGACAAGGTGACAACACAGGAGCGCAGTTGGGAGACAGTTGTCACCCCAGGAAATGCTTGGATATGGATCACTAGGAAATATTTTAAAGAAAGCAGCACACTTAAAAATATTAAAAACAAATAACATGCAGACATTTTTTTTAGAAGGGTAGACTACCCATTACAGGAGAGGGAGAAAAGTATTCCATAGAAGTAGAGTTAGAGGAGTCAATTGTAGCAGAAATCAATGAAATATCAATGGTAACAATACAACACAAGAAAATCAACATAGACCCATAAACAAAGCAAAAAGAATCGAGGATAACAAAAAAATGTACCCAACACCACATCCGTGGTGAGGGACCTAAGCCCTCCTCTCCTTTCGTTATGTAACCAATGCGAAAAAACATACAGTAGTAAACATAATATGGACATCCAATGCAAGTATTTGTCCAGAAAGAAGGAAATGTAACATAATACGAGGAAAGAAAGAAAGAAAGAAGGAAAGAAAGAAAGAAGGAAAGAAAGAAAGAAAGAAAGAAAGAAAGAAAGAAAGAAAGAAAGAAAGAAAGAAAGAAAGAAAGAAAGAGAAAGAAAGAAAGAAAGAAGGAGGTAAGTGTAGCTTGCCTATGAATGTCCATCTTGTCCTCAATGACATAATGATGGAGTTTGCAAATAATGCATCCAAAGGAGTCCAAACCTTCTCAAAAGACTTTTGTTTATCCTGTAGTATGCTGACAATTTTCTCATTAAAGTGATTGTAAAGGATTTTTTTTTCAAATAACAAACACGTTATATTTACAGTATCTGCTCTGTGCAATGGTTTTTCACAGAGCAGCCCTGGTCCTCCTGTTCTGAGGTCCCCTGCTGCCACTCCTTGCTCCCCCCCTGCTATGGGGGCATTCATCATGTTGGCTCGATCCTAAGCTGGGCTCTGTGCGTCCATCAACATACACAGGATGCCTCAGCCCCATCCACTGCTCTCTCCTCACAGGCTGTGATTGACAGCAACAATGGCTCCTGCTGCTGCCTGCATTTACAGTTGCTGCTCTTGGGTACAGCACTGGATTAAGATTGGGCTCAGGTAATTATTTAGGGGGTGAGGCAGCGGGGGCGCTGAATACAGAAGGTTGTTTATCTTGAAGCAGAGAATGCATTAGGGTAAAAAAAAGTACGCCTGCCTTTACAACCACTTTAAGTCTTATCCAGGTAAGTTTACATTTGGCCATGGACAGGTCGACCACTGAACCTTTCCAAGATGTTCCTATGGCAATTTTAGCCACTGAGAACATGTAAAAGATCGGCGACTGCTGACTGCGTGCATTTGGGGACATTATCTTTCAGCTCATGTAAAAGAGCTGTTCAAGCATTTTTGGAAGTATTGATCATAGTAACAGAGTAAATTAGCGCATTGCATCCTCATCCAAAAATGCTTAAAGTTGTTGTAAAGTCAGAAGGTTTTTTATCCTAATGCATTCTATGCATTAAGATAAAAGCCTTTAGTGTGCAGCAGCCCCCCTTAGCCCCCCTAACACTTACCTGAGTCCCCTCTCGATCCAGTAATGTCAACAAATGCCTCGCCGTCTGGGACTCTTCCTCCTTATTTGCTGCCCACTGCTGTCAATCGAGCTCAGTTAGCCAATAAGGAAAAAGAGGGGGCTGGGTTGAACCGCAGCTTTGTGTCTGAATGGATACACGGAGCTGCAGCTCGGCTTGGGTGCCTCCATAGCAAGCTGCTGGCTGTGGGGGCATTCAAACGGAGGGAGGGGTCAGTAGCTCCAGCCAGGGACCCAAGATAGGGAGGATTGGGGCAGCCCTGTGCAAAACCACTGCACAGAAAAGGTAAGTATTACATGTTTGTTATTTTAATAGAAAAAAAAACAAGACTTTACAATCACTTTAACCTTAGGACGAGTTCCTCATGTGTGAAACATGGTTCTTAAGAAGCAGAAGGAAGATTCAGGGCACATCCTAGTCTGTCATGAACCATTTACCAGTGAGATAAGGCTTTAAATCTCACCTAAATCTCACCTCTGTAAGCGTAACATTCAGAATATCCTTATAAATTCTAGAGGTCCAGCCCCTCCACTCATCCTCACTAATCTCGGTTTCTAGATCCCTTTCCCAAGCCAGCCTGTAGGATAATTTAGTAGGAGTAGCTATCAGTGTTTCATAAAGAACCGAGATGCCACCCCTCTGTGCCGAGTCCTGTAAACATCTGTTTTTATTTACAGCTTTCACTATATTATTACTAGATACTTTTTGAAACAAGCTCTAAAAATGCAAGATTTGTTTTAACCACTTGCCGACCAGTTACGTTGACTGCACTCGATTCTGTCCAGCGACGTAGACCTACGTCGCTGGACTCCTCCCCTTGTGGGCAGCGCTCGCGCGCCGCCGGAGGCTCGCTCCCACTGTTTTCAGTCACAGCGGGAGTCGGGCCAGGGGAGGAGCAGCGGCAATCGCCGCCGCTCTTCCCGATCGTCGGGGAATCGAGTCTGGAGATCCGCCCGCTTGTGTAAAGAGAGCGGGCGGATCTCCTAAGTGACAAACAGTGACAGATTGCAGTGTTCAGCATAGCTGAACATGCGATCTGTCCCTGTGTCACTCAGTCACCTCCCCCCTCACACGTCAGTAAGCACCAGGCATACATTAACCCCTCCCTCTCCAATGAAATTAACCCCTTCCCTGCCAGTGTCATTTTTACAGTAACAGTGCATATTTATAGCACTGATTACTGTAGAAATGTCACTGGTACCCCCAAAAGTGTCAAAAATGTCAGTCAAGGGTCCGATCTGTCCGCTGCAATGTCGCAGTCCCGCAAAAAAATCGCAGATCGCCGCCATTACTCGTTAAAAAAAAAACACCAAAAATTACAGAAATCTTTCCCTTAGTTAGTAAACGCAATAACTTATGCACAAACCAATCAAAATATGCTTATTGCGATTTTTTTTACCAAAAATATGTAGCAGAAAACAAATTGGCCTAAAATGATAAAAAATTTTGATTTTTACATTTTTTGGGGGGGGGAATTTCCTATAAAAAATTTGAAAAATATTGTTATTTTTTCAAAATAGTCGCTCTTTTTTTGTTTATAGCGCAAAAAGTAAAAATCGCACAGGTGATCAAATACCACCAAAAGAAAGCTCTATTTGTGGGGAAAAAAAGACGTAAACTTCGTTTGGGTACGGCATTGCATGACTGCGCAATTGTCAGTTAAATTCGCACAGTGCCAAATCGCAAAAAGTGGCCCAGACATAAGACAGCAAAATCCTCCGGTGGTAAAGTGGTTAAGTGGAACAGTTCAGACTCTGGTCCATCTGAGTTGTTGAGTAAAATATGTCACAATACAAATTCCTTTATGGTCACTAAAATGTTCAATGCAAGATAATCCTTTATCAAGCCACCATTTAAATTGATGAGGATGCAGGCCAGGTGGGAGGTGAGAAAGAAGGATTATTAAATACTAGGGTCACATGCATGTGCAAGGATTGCAGTGAAACCAATTTGCAGAAGGAATCCCAGAGATGCAGAGAATGGCACAGTGAGCAACACAAACTCATCATGGAAAAAGATCCACAGACCTGGGCCTCCAATGAAATTCAGTTTGGTCTCTATGAAGAATATGAATATTTTTATATAAGAAGAATATATTTAATGATCATTCTTCAATAAAGATTTGGACGTAATTGATGATCCTAGGTGTGCTGGCGAAAAAGTGTATTTGATCTGTGATGTTTCCAGTTCCAGCTGGTTGTTGCTGTAGCACCTGCTACTCCTGAAGCCCTATCCAGGAAAGTGTGTGATGGGAATATCGATACTACATTCCCCTATAAAGTCATATGATGTAACACATAGGAGTGGAAGCTGGGTGACATCATTTCCTGTCTGGATTGGAAGTTGGCCATATTGGTACACTCTACATGCAATTTAGAGTCTGTGACTATCTCAGCAACTGTGAACGTCTTTTTATGTGTTTTTAATCATTTAATAAACCTACTACACAGTTAAGTGATATTTATAAGGGACACATTTCTGGAATTGGGACAGCTGGAGTAAGGAATATCACCTTGGATGCTGGTGGATTGCATTATTATCTGACCTGTATGGATCAGACATTAAGCGAGCGTGCATGCTGGCTGATGGTAGAGAACAGTGATACATCTAAATTGAAGAATCATGGGTGTGTGAAGCCTTATTCTCTGCAGAATTTGGACTATTAATTCACCTCTGGGTTAACTTCATGAAGTATTCTGATGAACTGTTAAACTTTTCTTATTTGCCCTTATTTTCACTCATTAGTTCTATGTATGTACTAACGGGGCAGTGGGGTATTTATTGAACATTTTTTTGCATTATATTCACTTTTTTATATGTGGTTAGTATGATCTCACTTTATTTATCATTTGGATGATTATTTACTGTACATCACTATTACTATTTTAATTCTATACAAGTGTTACTATATATGTATGGTGTTTATTGATATCCTACTTTAAAACAATTGATCTATATGCAATATTATAAGTATATTCCCTTTTACTTAGTCTTTTTTAGTTTTTTGCACTATTTATTTTGCATACATGTGTTAGGAGGGCAGTAAGATATTTACGGATTTTCTTTTTTTTGTGAGCAGTGCAGCACTATTTTTTATCTTTCTAAAGGCTTAAAGTGTTTATAAAGTCTTGTTTAAAAAAATAACAAACATATTATATTTACCTCCTCTGTGCAGTGGTTTTGCTTAGGGCAGCCTGGATCCTCCACTTCTCCAGTACCTCTTCTGTGCTCCTGGCCCCTCCCTTCAGTAGAGTGTCCCCACAGCAAGCAGCTTGCTATGGAGGCACCTGAGCTGAGCCACAGCTCCCTGTGTCCATTCAGACATGGAGCCATGACCCAGCCCTGCCCCCTCTCTCTTCTGATTGGCTGATTGTCTTTGATTGACAGCAGTGGGAGCCAATCCTGCCTCGCTGCTGTCTCAGCCAACGTGGAGGGGATTCCCGGACAGCTGAGACACTCCTGCAACATTGCTGGATAGAGATGGGCTCAGGTAAGTATAAGGGGAGCTGAGGGGGGCTGCTGACCATGGAAGATTTTTTTAACCTAATGCATAGGATGCATAAAGATAAAAAAAAAAAAAAAACTTCTGACTTTACAATCCCTTTAATGAACATGTGAAAGTTATCAAAACCTGCAGCCTATTCATTATTGGGCTCATTAAAATTATGTATTTAAATTAAATCAAATTATTTCCTTTCAGACCATATTTGAATAGATGTATCTCTTAATTAGGCTGTGTTTGAATACCAATAGGATTATTTACAAGAAGAGTGCCTCACCCTTACTGTATTCAGCTATTTTTAATATTAGTTTAGAACTTGTCAGCAGTTTGTATGAAAGTTGTAAACATATACATAAAATAACCTGAAAACTGTAATTTAGCTTAAATATAATTTAACCAGATATTTGAATTATTTTATTGCATATACATGTGATAATAGATCATTTTGAGCTATGATAAGCCATGTATTGTAACCCATATCACAACCTGCTAAAAAGAAAAACTTGCAATTAACTCAATTGAGGTCTATTAACCTCCCTGGCGGTATGATTATTTTGGATTTTAGGTGCTGAAAGCGGTACCATTATTTTGCATGTAATTCTTAAGGATGAGCAGCCCAAACCAACTATTTATATATGATTTTTTTTACTGTGCGTTCTTCTTTATAACATCTCGGGTATGATAAAGTTTGAAACATGAAATCCTAAATTATAATATAATAAATAACTATAAAATAATAACAAATAATAATATAATAATAATAAAACTTTTTATTCAATAAATTATAGTAAATAATGTAATCAAAAACACTGACATTTTTTTTGGCCAAACAAGGATTAGTAGTCATATTCAGTAATTGTCCCGGGTATGGAAAATTTTAAAACAGGGTACAGCACAAAGTCCAACGTCACAGTCAGGACAATAGCACCGCGTTTCTTTTCGGATTTTCCGTCCAGTGTCATCACGTTTGGAACAGCAAACCACACACATCCTTGTGGGTTTAGGCTTCTTTTCCGTTGGTGGAATGTGGTCCATAAAGTGACGACTGGTCAGGCATTCGGGGTTCACAACACCAGCAGCACGGTGTCCGGATCTACTTACAGCCGTTGGTGTTTGGTGCCTGAGAAATATCAGTTCGGCAATTTTCCAAACAAAGTCCGCATGAACCACAGGCCTGTCACTCTTCTTTTTTAGGAGAATAAATGCGTTCCCAAACACTGTTCAATAAGATGCCTGAAGATTTTTTTGTAATATTTTTTGTTGTTGTTTCCGCATTGCTGGATACAAAGTCATGGCCTGGTCAGCTCTGTCCACACCTCCCATGGTGTTATTGTAATCCATCCCCGGTTGTGGTTTCATTACATCTTTTCCACCTTTTGTGTGTACCATGACAGTAGAGGTGTTGTGGATGGTACTCATTAGGCACACATCTTTTTTGTCACGCCATCTCAGTGCCATCATTTTGCCTTTCTGCCAGGCAACTATTTCTCCTGCCTTGAGCTTTTTGTTGGCAAAAGTTGGGGGCATGTCACGCCGGTTAGCTCTAACGGTCCCATACGCATTCGTCTTGTTTTGAAGAAGGAACTCATAGAGTTCTGGAGAGGTATAAAACGCAGTACCCCTGATTCAGCAATGGCTCAATTAGCGTAAGAATTGAAGCGGTTGCCATTCCATAACTGCTGAGCCTTTCGTTAAATTTGGTTCCTTTCCCGGTGTATAGGACCGAATTCCAAATGTATCCAGAGCTAGATTCACAAAGCATGAATGACTTTATGCCAAAGCATGCTCTCTTGGACGCAATATACTATATTCAGCTGAGTCTTCCTTTGTAGGCCATTCGACTTTCGTCTATACAATGCAGGCCTCTCATGACGTCTGAATGACGAAACGCATAAGGCGTAATTACGTCTCACCTGCTATCTTGGTTGCAACGCACTTCTGGTCGGTGAAGCGCACGGCGTCCCGGAAGCCGGAAGCCCCACTACACACCGTGTAGGTGTAATGTTTCGGTACCTCTGGTACCCTTGCTTCCATATTTCTCCTCTCTTAATTGCGTCCCATCTTGTATAACAAAGGACGCATATATCTTTAAGACCGGATGACATCACTGCCGAGCGCCGCTATGAGCGGCTATTTCAATCGCCGGTTTGCTCTCACTCATCGCTCGTTCAAACCCACATGTTCATCGCACCTACGCCTGAGAAGTCGGAGCTGCTGACATACCTTCCTTGCTGAACTGAAGCCGGAAACCTCGCTGGTGATCCGTATCTCGCTACGGGATCACCCCTCTCCAATGGACACTGTTATTCCTAAACCTATCTAAGTGATAAGTACCCCGCAGGGGATTCTTGCTACCAATCTCCTACTGTCATCTACTGCAATTACCAAGACTATCTATCTATTCACTATCACCTGCATAAGACTGTTAGCTCTTGGGACTACCTTGAACTATCCTTGCACTAGGTTACTCTGTCTAAGTATACTCCATCTGTGTCCTCTTACCATCTGCACTATACTTGACATCAGAACCTATCTGCTTTACCATCACCTGCAACTCTCCTAATACTACTTCTAGTGCTCACCATACAATAGCCTGTCTCTCATCTATATCCTCATATACTCTATCCCTCCATTAAACATCTATTGATATATATATAGTATATAACAGGCTGTACACGGTGATGAAGTCCTGAGAGTTGGATATGTTATTCAACAGATTCTCTACAAGGCTACTGAGTGTAATAATTCTGCAGCTGTAAATCCATCCACAAACGAAAACGCATGAACGTTACAGATTGAACGAGCCTTTAAAAAAAATATGGATTCAGCAGAATTATCCACTCATGTACTACAATTAAAACAGCAAGTAGATGCATTGATCCATGCGCTTACAGAGGTAAAAAATGACAATCAAACCTTGAGACAGCAGCTTGGCCGTCTCACACAGCCTCCTGCTGCTCAGCCCCGTGAGCCTAAGATAAACCCTCCTATAGTGTTTTCTGGTGATCGGAGCAAATTCCGTGAATTTAAAAACGCATGTCAATTGTTTTTTTTGTTAAAACCTCTAACCTACACCACTGACCAAATTAAGGTTTGTACTATCATCTCCTATTTAACGGGTGAACCCCGGGCCTGGGCAGATGCTCCCTTTGAAAAGGATGATCCACTCCTTAATTCTTATCCCTTATTTCTAGCACAACTTGCTACTTTATATGAAGACCCCAACAAGCAGAGTACCGCTGACACACAATTACGGGCCTTAAAACAAGGAAGGAGACCTGTTGAAGATTTTGTGGTGAATTTTAAAAGATGGTCCCCTGATTCAGGGTGGAACGACACATCTTTGCGAACGCAGTTTAGACTCGGCCTATCTGAGGCCGTTAAAGACGAGCTCGCCCGAGCGGATTTACCTGGCACTCTAGAGGGACTGATCCAGACCAGTATCAATATTGACAGACGACTACGAGAAAGAAAGGCTGAGAAGATGGGCTCACCATTTTCCAGTCCTTCTCGGATGTTGCCTGCTGATCCTACTCCTATGGAAGTAGGAATGATACGTCCACCTCTGACCCTTTCTGAACGTGCCAGGAGGAAAACCGAACATCTTTGCATGTACTGCGCATCCCCGAATCATTTGGTAAACGACTGTCCTCTTGTCCGTAGAAAAGAGGGTGAGTGTTCAAATGTCTTGCTAGGGGGACTCACAACTTCTTTTTCTAATCCTTATCTTTTTGTTCAATTAACATTGCAGTGGGACCAAACTAGGATCACCACCAAGGCTATGATTGACACAGGATCTTGTGGAAACTACATTGACATTTGTTTTGTCTCCCTTAATAAAATACCTATTGTTTCAAAACCCAAACCTGTCTCCGTTAGTTTTATTAACGGTACCCCTTTATCCTCTGGTCCTATCACCAGTCAGACACAGGCACTTCTTGTAACTGCTGACGAGTCTCATGTGGAGACCACCACCTTTGATGTATTAACTTCACCACATTTTCCAATCATTTTGGGACTTCCCTGGTTACATATACATCAACCAATCATCGATTGGAAAACAAGAACGTTAGCCTTCTCTTCTCACTATTGTGAGACGACGTGTAACCTCCCCACACATGATAGGATCCTGTCTGTACTGCCGGATGACATTATTCCTAAGTGTTATCAAGATTTATCGGAGGTTTTCCTTGAGAAAAACGCTCAAATGCTACCTCCTCATAGGGACTATGATTGTTGTATCGATCTGCTCCCTAATAGCAAGTTGCCTTACGGACATGTATATCCTCTCTCACAGGATGAACTCTCTCACCTTAAGGAGTATCTGGATGAAAAATTGGCAAAAGGATTCATCCGACCTTCTACTTCCTCCACTGCTGCTGGGCTCTTCTTCGTCCTCAATAAGGACTCTAGCCTTAGGCCTATCATTGATTTCAGACAATTAAATGCCATCACAATAAAGGATCGTTATCCTTTACCTCTTATTCCTGAACTTATCGAACAGGTGCGTGGGGCTTCTTTCTTTTCAAAATTGGACCTAAAAGGGGCATACAATTTAATTCGAATCCGTAAAGGGGATGAATGGAAGACGGCATTCAGAACCAGATACGGACTGTTTGAGTACCTTGTAATGCCATTTGGGCTATGTAATGCCCCCGCAGCCTTCCAACGGTTTATAAACAAGATATTCCGAGACTTGCTTGATGTTTGTGTGGTAGTATATTTGGACGATATACTTATCTATTCTCATTCCTTACCTGAGCACATAAAATATGTGAGACTTGTGTTGTCTAGACTACTTGCACATAACTTATATGTTAAATCAAAGAAATGTTTGTTTCATAAAGAGGAGGTACTATTCCTAGGATATATTATATCTAAAAGTGGAATCAAAATGGACATGAGCAAAATATCCTGCATTCTGGATTGGCCTGTGCCAACCACTCGCAAAGCATTACAAAGGTTCCTAGGATTCTCTAATTACTATAGGAAATTCATTAAAAACTTCTCTGCGATTGTGAAACCTCTCACACAACTTACAAGCACGAAGAGACCATTTAATTGGACAAAAGAAGCAAATGGAGCATTCTCTCTGCTAAAATCAAGCTTTACCACTGCCCCCATACTATGCCATCCAGACCCATCCCTTCAATACATCTTGGAGGTAGATGCATCTAATATGGCAGTAGGAGCAGTTCTCTCACAACGACCAACAAACACCTCACCTCTTCACCCAGTTGCTTTCTTTTCAAAGTCATTAAGTAGCCCCGAGGTGAACTACCCAGTAGGTGAGAAGGAGTTATTAGCCATAAAACTGGCATTAGAGAATTGGAGACATCTACTTGAGGGCACTCAATTGCCAATTCTGATATATACTGATCACAAAAACCTCCAATACCTTCAGACTAATAGAACTCTTTCCCACCGGCAGGTACGGTGGTCTTTATTCTTTCTGAGATTTAATTTTTTAGTAACTTACACACCCGCAGACAAAAATAAAAAAGCGGATGCACTCTCACGACTAGCCGAGAAAGATTGCACTGAGGTTCCCTCAGTTTCTATAATACCACTTGAACGTATTATCGGAGTCGTTCGCTCACTAAAGGAGGAGATTTTGCACAGCATAGGGTTGGATTCACCTCCACCACAACTAACTACTGACGTAGAAGACTTCCTCTACTACAACGATAAATTATACATACCTCCTACTATGCGAACCAAGATCTTAGAATTGTCGCATGATGTACCTATGGCAGGACATATGGGTATGACTAAAACTCTCAATCTACTCACTAGGCAATTTTGGTGGCCAGACATGAAGACAACCGTAAAAAAGTTTGTTTCATCTTGTGATATCTGTGCAAGGTCTAAAATTGACAACATGAAACCATCAGGATTACTTTGTAGTTTACCGATACCCCACGTTCCGTGGGACGTGGTATCCTTAGACTTCATAGTGGAACTACCACCTTCCAAAGGATTCAACACCATCTTGGTATCAGTGGACCATCTGACCAAGATGGCACATTTCACCCCTATCCGAAAACTACCTTCATCCAAACAAACAGCAGAATTACTTGTGAAACATGTCTTTAAGTTACATGGTATTCCAAAAACACTGCTGTCTGACCGTGGTTCACAATTTATCTCAAAGTTTTGGCTAGCTCTATGTCAGATACTGCGAATAGAGCGTAACCTCACTTCTCCCTACCACCCTCAGACCAACGGACAGACAGAGAGAGTTAACCAGTGCATTGAACAGTACCTGCGTTGCTATACTTCGTATCTACAGGACGATTGAGCAGATCTCCTCCCACTGGCGGAATTCGCCTATAACAACGCTACTCATAGCACTACTAAGCAAAGTCCGTTTTAACTGAATTATGGGTTTCATCCCACACTCCTTCCTCCACGTATCTTACCATCAAGTAATCCAGTGGCATCTGATTATCTTGCCCAGATAAAGGATTCTCTGGGATTACTCAACAATACCATATCTCATGCTCATAGCCAACAAAAAAAGTACTACGACCTCCGTAGGAAACCCTCTCCCCAATATGCCATTGGGGATCTTGTTTGGCTTTCTACAAAAAATCTGAGACTAAAGATCCCTAGTAAAAAACTTGGACCTCTGTTTCTGGGACCTTTCCCAATAGAGAATCTTATTGGTAAAGCTGCAGTACAACTCACATTGCCAGTAGACCTCAAGATACATCCTGTCTTCCATGTGTCTCTACTGAAGCCCCATGTTCCTAACCAAGGAATAAGGCCTACTATCTCACCTCCACCTCCTTTACAAGTGGAAGGTGGAGAAGAATTTGAGATAAAGGAAATTTTGGATTCCCGTTTCAATAGAAGAAGACTCCAGTATCTTGTACGATGGAAGAATTATGGGCCCCAAGATGACACCTGGCTGGATACCTCCGATATACATGCCCCTAGACTGATTCGCAATTTCCACTCGAAATATCCGGAAAAAACAGTTCTAGAGGCCTTCCGGAGCCGGCCTTAAGGGGGGGGGGTACTGTAATGTTCCGGTACCTCTGGTACCCTTGCTTCCATATTTCTCCTCTCTTAATTGCGTCCCATCTTGTATAACAAAGGACGCATATACCTTTAAGACCGGATGACATCACTGCCGAGCGCCGCTATGAGCGGCTATTTCAATCGCCGGTTTGCTCTCACTCATCGCTCGTTCAAACCCACATGTTCATCGCACCTACGCCTGAGAAGTCGGAGCTGCTGACATACCTTCCTTGCTGAACTGAAGCCGGAAACCTCGCTGGTGATCCGTATCTCGCTACGGGATCACCCCTCTCCAATGGACACTGTTATTCCTAAACCTATCTAAGTGATAAGTACCCCGCAGGGGATTCTTGCTACCAATCTCCTACTGTCATCTACTGCAATTACCAAGACTATCTATCTATCTATTCACTATCACCTGCATAAGACTGTTAGCTCTTGGGACTACCTTGAACTATCCTTGCACTAGGTTACTCTGTCTAAGTATACTCCATCTGTGTCCTCTTACCATCTGCACTATACTTGACATCAGAACCTATCTGCTTTACCATCACCTGCAACTCTCCTAATACTACTTCTAGTGCTCACCATACAATAGCCTGTCTCTCATCTATATCCTCATATACTCTATCCCTCCATTAAACATCTATTGATATATATATAGTATATAACAGGCTGTACACGGTGATGAAGTCCTGAGAGTTGGATATGTTATTCAACAGATTCTCTACAAGGCTACTGAGTGTAATAATTCTGCAGCTGTAAATCCATCCACAAACGAAAACGCATGAACGTTACAGTAGGAGCTATTGTTCTCTGCTTTTAATGCTTGTTTTGCTTTTGTTAAATGGGAGTACCCCTTTTTATTTGCTTCAATAAACGTTTTGCCTTAACTGTACTTCACTATGTGAGGATTTTTTTCTATACATGGTCCGGAATACTTCCCTGTATACCCTGGTATATTACCGATGTCCCCTGGAGTCCTTCTATATATATTTCTGGAGAAAAAGTCCTGTGGCTATATTACCCTACACTGAAGTCCATAGTGGAGAGGAGTCCACATTGTCCCCCTGAGATTTACAACGCTGTTTAACCCTGTAGGGGTACGGAGTTCCGGTGAGTGCGGGCATAATCATAAGGGAGGCACTCCTTATCCCTCACCTGCACCCGACGAAGTGGACCACCTTAGGACCCACCCTGAATCTCTGGGCTTACATCCCTGGAGCTCCATTTGGACTCTTCTTACCTTTCTAGCCACGATATAATATTGCTCATTGGAGCTCACGACACTGGTCACCTTGATATTGTTTCTGGACAATTAGCTTTTTATTATGAATTACATATTAATTTGAATCACGTTTTTTTTTTTTTTTCATTTATGTCACTTTAATATTGATATTGGATTATCAATTCACTCATTTTTTTCATTATCTTTATTTTTTATAAAATTATATTCTTTGAATATTAATTTATTCACCCATCACCCATTAATATTCTCTGTTATTTTCTAGCCATTTAATTGCTACTTCACTTGTGCACTTTATTTAGCGTTGCACTGTATTAACTTCCCGTATTCTGGCACGTCTTTGCCAATTATTTATCATTCTCACCTCTTGCACTTTATAGATTTTTGCACTATATCATATTCCTGCACTTCAATGCACTTTTTTTATATTTATTTGAATGATTAATTCTAGGATCTGCATTTGATTTGCATTTTAATAATTCCTTTCCTGCTATCAGCTTGCATATCTGTTTTTTTAACTTGTCATTCGACCTATATTCATTGCAGTTCTGCATCTTATGGTCATATACACCTTGGTATTTTATATTTTATTTTAAATTTTTTATTGACATTTATCCAGATTTCCTTTTAATATTGTCAGCGCCATCTACCTCACTATTTTCTTTTCACTGCTCTTTGTACACCCCCTTGGGGGTATACTTTTGAGGTGGGCAGCAGCCATATTCTGTCTTTATCCTAAGCGCGGATTTTTACTCTTTTCTTTATTTCGTCTATACAAATGTCTCTATCTGGCACATAGGGCTGCTGGAAATTTTTCAAAATGATTTGATAAATGTCCCAAATATTTTTGAGTTTTGGAGCTGGGTGAGAAGTCTCGTCAAATTCGTCATTATTTGTAAAGTGAAAATTTTTCATAATGAGCGAAAATTTGTATTCCGACATGACCGTGCCAAAAAAAGGAGTGGCCAGTAATTTGTTGGTGGTCCAAAACCACTTCTGCAGGGGTTTCCCCACCACTCCTTGCAGAATAATTTGGCCCAGAAATTTCCAGATGTCCTCTTTGGTCACGGGTTCCCACATCCTGCTCCTTGAAAACCTCTGATGCGCTGCAGCTTGTTGCTCCCGGTACCGATTTGTTCCCACAACAATCTTTTCAAAAACCTAATCGGTCAAAAAGAGTTGGAGGTAGGCCAAGGGGTTGTCATCTTTAACATCCACTTTGATACCAGGTGCTCCAGTAAACGGGAACCTTGGAGGCGCTACGTGCTCCGTACCGCAGGCAATCGAGCACCAAGTCCACACATCGCTGGGCACAGTCGCAGGATCATCGCTAAAATCGTTTTCTGCGCCCGATGACGAACTTCCCCATGAATCGCTATCACTCCATTCTGCAAGCGATCATGTATCGCTGTCGCTGTTTTCCAGCAGGTCAAATACCGCTTTTGAGGTGGCGGCGTGCTTTTTTGATGCCATGGTTGCTCTGCAGTATCCAGACACAAGGTATAGAAAAAATGCAGGAAGGGCAATGGAGAAAGCACTGGGGGGCAAGCTAAGGTCAATTTATTTTATTTTAGTAATGTAATCCAATAGGATTACAGTGTATCAGTGTGTTTGTGTATTTAACTTTTTGAATTTGCCACCGGTTCTAGTCCCCTGCGAACGTCACGTCGCAGGAGATGGAAGCCGGGTCACAGAGAGCATCGGGCGGAAGATCCGGCCGCTGCACACTGCCCAGATACATTGCTGGATCCGGCGGAAAAGGCAAGTAACCCCTCTTTCAGGATCCAGCGAAGCTTCTGGCGGTACCCCGAGTGTGGCTCGGGGTTACTGCTTTTGCCACTGAAATTGAACCCCGAGCCACACTCCAGAATACCGCTAGGGAGGTTAAGAGGGAACCGCCAGTGTATATATATATATATATATATATATATATATGTGTGTGTGTGTGTGTGTATATATGTGTGTATATATGTATATATATATATATATATATATATATATATATATATATATATGAAAAAGAAAACAAAAAAACCTGACTGAGCTCAACCTAAATTATACACTCTATATGTTGTATCCATGGATAGATATAACAGGACCCAGTGATCTGACACATGTATAGAAATGTAGAAATCAACCTTATTGAACGCAACTATCTAGACAATAGAAAGCCTACTATCTCATAAAATATAATTGGCCAATTATTGAAAATACACACATGGTAGCTGCAGGTCCTGTTATACCTATCTATGGATACAACATATAGAGTGTATAATTGAGGGTGAGCTCAGTCAGGCTTTTATGTTTTCTTTTTCCAATATCACAACCTCCTGAGATTTGACTCAAACACCCTATACTTTAGCAGCTCCCCTTGAATTTTTATACTTGCTTAACTTACTAGGCTTTCAGGTGTAAACTATATGTGTCACAGCTGTAGCCTGAGTAATTGAACTATCCAGAGTTTGCATTCCCAATTTTGATTCCAAGTCAAAGCTAATTCTTTCATTAGTTTGTTGTTCCAAAAGCCTTAAGGGTCAGCCTGTTAATTTTTTGCTATGCTGTCTGTAGTTCTGAGTTTAATTCTCAGCTGTAGCCTTGTTATCTTTGGATACTAGCTTGTCAGTTTTAACTCCATGTACAGTATTTAGTTAAAGCTGAAGTTTAAACTGCTTACCGTATATTTTTCATTCCCTTCCACCTGCATATTTGAATGTACACTGTGAGAAGTGTATGATATTCAGTGAAATCAGAGTAAACAATTTCTTTACAGGAGATAGGCCTGTAGAACTGTGCAAGAATAAAGGTAAGGTTAGAGTTCAGCTTTGGGTCCTTAGTAGAGATGCACGATTAATCATTAAAAAATTGCGATCTCAATTCACCCCCTCACGATCTTAAAACAGCAAGTCCTCAGTTCTTACAGAGCTGTTCTCTGCTCACTCACAGCTGTAAAAAAATAAAAAAGAGCCTCTAGAAAATGTGTATTATCATTGTTAAGGCTGTTAGATAACTATAAACACAATGCACAATGTACCTTTTCGTTCTTTTAGATCAAAGAAATGAACTTCCGTCTGTAAGTAAGGGCAGTTTAACCTCTTTAGGCCTCATGCACACTGGACGTTTTTACAGCTGCTGTTTTTGGCGTCAGATGTTTTTTTTCTGCAGCCACTAAACTCCCCAGCATGTTATCCTATGTGTCTATGCACACATAGGCTGTTATCAGCAGTTTTTGGCGGGGGCGTTTTCTGGCTGGAAAAAACCCGAAAAATAGTAGGTTTTATGAGGCGTTTTTTCAGCTGTAAAAATGCTCTAACTATGATGCTATTCGGCGTTTATCAATGTTTATCAATGTTTTTGAGCCATAAGCTTTTGTGGGAGTATAGTTTTGCTAAAAAAAAAAGCTAAAAAATGCTACAGCTGAAAAAAAGCTAAAAAACACTGAAAAACGCTACTGCAAAAAACCTGAAAAACGTCTTCTACAGCTACAGCTTTCTACTGACATTTTGATAATGTCCAGTGTGCATGAGGCCTAAAGACGAAGACGAAGCCTTTTTCTGACACTTGTTGCTTACAAGCTAAAATTAATATTTTTTGCAAGAAAATTTACTTAGAACCCCCAAACATTATATATATATATATATATATATATATATATATATTTTTTTTTTTTAGCAGAGACCCTAGAGAATAAAATGAGGATCATTGCAATCTTTTATGTCATACTGTATTCGCGCAGAAGTCTTTCTTTTTGGGAAAAAATACACTTTAATGAATTAAAAAAAAAAAACTGTACAGTAAAGTTAGCCTAATTTTTTTGTATAATGTAAAAGATGATGTTACACGAGAAACGTGAGAGAATCGTGATCTTTATTCTAAGCAAAAAAATTGTGATTCTCATTTTATCCAGAATCGTGCAGCTCTAGTCCTTAGGGACTTTTCACACTGATCTGTTTTTTTATGTGCTTTTGTTCGGCTTAAAGGCCCTTTCACACTGATGCACATTAATGTGTTCACATTACCTTACAATGGAAGGTGCCTTTAAAAAACTGCACCAAAGATGCAGAATGCAGGACTTTTGAAAGCTCAGCATGCTTGCAGTGTAAAGACTTACATAGAATTTAAAGGGATTCAATTTTCTTGCATTTTTGTTCTGCTTTTTAAACACCCAACATTCATTAAAATCTGATCAGTATTGTTGATGAATCCAAAATGTTTCTGTTCTGTGCTGAGTTATATTAAAACCCAATAGCTCACCTACAAGTTGAATTGTTCTTAACCTAGTTCCTTATACATAAAGTACCTGTCTGATCTATTTCTCATTTTTCAGTTTATCTGTAACTACTTTCCTTGTAGAAACTTCTGTTCCAAATGCTGTAGTTTCTTTAATGCCTCCTCCCTGCACAGAAAGAAGGAAGGAGTTTTCTGATTACCATGGGGGTGGGAGTTTGACCAAGGAAAGCTGTGCCGATGAAAAATGATGTGCTTCATCCAGGTTGAAACAAAAAAAATCTATACCCTGAGATAGTCAGGGGTTTATTTACTAAAGCTAGAGAGTGCAAAATTAGTCACAATTCTGCAAAGAAACCAATCTGCTTCCAGGTTTTATTTCCAAAGCTTAATTGAACAAGCTGAGGTTGAAAGCTGATTGGTTTCTAGGCAGAATTATGACCAATTTTGCACTCTCTAGCTTTAGTAAATAAACCCCTCAGTGTCTATTCTTTGTGTGGCTAGGAGGCATCTTATGACTACCTTGCGGCCCACACTTAACCACTTAAGCCCCGGAGGATTTGGCTGCTCTAAGACCAGGCCCTATTTTGCGATTCGGCACTGCGTGACTTTAACGGATAATTGCGCGGTCGTGCGACGCTGTACCCACATGAAATCGATGTCCTTTTTTTTTCCACAAACAGAGCTTTCTTTTGGTGGTATTTGATCACCTGTGCGATTTTTACTTTTTGTGCTATAAACAAAAAAAGAATGACAATTTTGAAAAAGTAACAATATTTTTCACATTTTTTTATATGAAATTCCCCCCCAAAAAAATGTAAAAATCAAAATTTTTTAACATTTTAGGCCAATTTGTTTTCTGCTACATATGTTTGGTAAAAAAAAAATCGCAATAAGTGTATTTTGATTGGTTTGCGCAAAAGTTATTGCGTTTACTAACTAAGGGAAAGATTTTTGTCATTTTTATTGTTTTTTTTTTTAACGAGTAATGGCGGTGATCTGCGATTTTTTTTGCGGGACTGTGACATTGCGGCGGACAGATCGGACCCTTAACTGACATTTTTGACACTTTTGGGGGTACCAGTGACATTACTACAGTAATCAGAGCTATACATATGCACTGTTACTGTAAAAATGACACTGGCAGGGAAGGGATTAACTTTACTAGAGATGAAGGGGTTAAATGTGTCCCTAGGGGCGTGCTTCTAACTGTAAAGGGGTGTGGTTTTTCATTTAACCACAGAGACATACGATCCTACATAGCAGGATCGTATGATCTCTGCAGTTAGATCAGTGAGAATGACAGACGGCTTTGTTAACATTAGCCGCCTGCCTTTCTCCCTCTGCACCGGGAGATTGTGAGTGACCAGCGGACATCAGAACCACCGGTCACTCGCACGGACATGTCAAGGAACGAGCGGGGGCGGGAACGTGCCTCCAGCGGTGCGCACTCGCCCCCTAGAGGCTCGTAGGCAAGCGACGTAGCCCTACGTCACTTTGCCTGTACGGGGCTGACTGCCGCAGTAAATAGTCGTGCGGCGGTTAAATCTATACCTGTTAAATACATAGGAATATTTGGCAAATGTAGTACCTGCAACATGTACAGTTCTTTTGCTGTAGCAGACCCACAAGTGCCACTGCTCCACCATTTTGTTTGGAGAACTGTGATTGTCACAACTAGCACCAGTGATTTTAAAACCTTGAGCTCCTGCTGCTTGGTTTTGTGTACTTTTGTCAGCTTTGGTTGACAGGGCAGGCTGATTTATATTACATTTTTTTTTAAAACCTGCACTATTTGAATGACAGGTGGATGCACCTAATTAAACTCATTTTTTGTCCGCTATCACTGTTTGCCTTTAGATTAAATACAAGTTTAAAAATTAAAAAATGTAATTTCTCCAAGTCATAAATTGAAACTCCCAGCGTGACCGCATAACAACTTAATTTTACTTAATAAAATGTGATCTTTTAAATAACATTACATACAATTCCCAATTAGGGATTTACAGGGGATTGAATTGAAATTGCAGAAGGTAAAGGAAAGGATTAGAAGGAGTTTATCTAAGATTAATTTCTTGACACTAGTGATATTATGTGTATATATTATCCTGCACTCCTGCTTGTAAAAAGCATATTCACCACAGGCAGTGTTCTTAATAATTTTCAGTTCCAGAACCTTTCAAAAGTGCTATTTTCTGTCAACTGCAGTATATTTGGCAGCATCTTTCATGTTATAGAATAACTAACATCAAAAGTATTTAGAATGCATTTTAAATGGTCACATGTTTCAGATATGGCCCTTGAAACCGTCCTTGCAGCCCATCCCTCATGTAAAAACACTAAGTGAACACAATAAAAAATGTAAAAGGTCGGAAGAAAATGATAAATAATTATCAAATTCAATTCAGACGTCTGCCTTTTTCTTGTAGGGGTTGATTAATTCACTCAACCTCACAATTTGGGAAAGATGAGGATCCCAAAGCTTATGAAAACATGCTCCAGCATTGTGCATAAGAACAGTCTCATGGAATTTGGGATCTTCACCTATTTCAGGATCCTGAGAGAAGGTCCACTGATGTTGCTCTCACCTAGGCAAGTGCCAGGAGTTGGGGTGTAAAGGTGAATTTTCCCAGCAGAGAAAAAGACAGCATTGAAGATAATGACAAAGATTCTCCCCCCTCCCCCTCCCCACTGTTTACAAACCTACAAAAAAATGATTTGTTAGGGATACCATTTTTTTCTCTCAGGAAGTGACACAATGTATGCCCATTTATTTAGACAGTCATCCGCTACTCAAGGAGCACTACTCCAGAGAGTAAATCATGAACTACCTCAAAGAGATTTTTGCTTTCATATTCAAAGGCTTGGAATGGGTTAAGCCAGCCATAGAGGGTTCGAGTCTCGTCTGGTTCAAAAGGATCCAGGTAAGATTCAAACCATGTATGGGCAGGCTAAATGTACCCAAGTTGATCAATCTTGGGTACAACCAGCCTGTTAGATTTTACATGGGAATATTGCTAGCAGCTGTTATAGTTGCTAGCAGTAATCACTGTGTTCTCCCAGTGGGGATGGCTTACCCCCCCTCACCAGGATGTCCTATTTGTTCAGCTCACATGACCATGCTGTTTTAGTATGTAATAAAAAGCAGGACATATGGTACTTTTGGTACTTTTTTCCCTGCAGCATGCCACAACACTTTACACCATATTGCAACATGCGGCAATGAATAAACATGAATGGAATGTAATTTTTTGATGGTCCAATAATATGAAAAAAAAAAGTACTTAGCACATCAGCACTGTGTACTTCACAACACACACCAGCAGCTACATTACAACACAGCTGCTGGTATGAACCAGCCCTTAAAGTTAGTGGTCAGTGCAGAAGTCAGAGTGGGGAACATATATCTTTGGGTATCTGGTAGTATAGAGGTAAACATGGTATAGAAACATTCCGATTCACAGCACACCTGGTTTGTCAGCCTAGAGTTTAGCATTTAAAATTTTAAAAAGGTCACAAATTATAGTTTTCTAACTAATGCATAGCATCCAGACACAATGTACTAAAATATGAGGGTTGGGTTGCCAGTCCCTGGACCTAAGAGTGACATGAAGAAGTTTTACTTTAAAAAAAAAATTACAAGAATAGTTGTGAAATGATAAATTATGTTTTCACATATAGCTATTACAGCACTGCTCAGTTATTAGCTAATAGCTAATTGATAATATTTACCAGAAGCCTGCTCCTGTAATTGGTGCTCTGCCTGTACCACAATTGTGCACAGAGCCTCAGCGTATGTATGGTCAAAATATAAAATGATGTATTAATTCCCAAACTGTATTTCAATTATTTCTAGCCTACTCTTTGTAATCCGAATGATCTTGAAGTTTGTCAATTAACTTTGTGATGATCTCCACACATTTAGTTCCTTGAATTCTGCGATGCGTTTTCACTATGCCCTGTGAGTAGGCACCTCTGTGTCACACATTTCACAGAGCCTGCCTTCTGATCTACAGAGGGGCTGAGAGAAGGAGTTTCAAGAGGCAGGGTCAGTACAGGAACCATTGCTTGCAGGCAACAATGTGTCATGGGATATGTGGTCCTTACAAAAGTAAACAGCAGAGGTGAAGCTGCAAAGCATGTAGGGAATCCAGGAAATTGTGGAAAGAGATGGCCAGCAGACTGGCAGATTTCACAACATTAAATCTGATTTTTTATAAGTAGTTTATATTGGATTGTCAAATATAACTATTGCTTGCATTGCTAGGGCAATGCTAATTTAATGAAGTAAAGTAGACATATTTCAAACCAAGCATTTGTTATTTATTTTTTGCTAAATAAATATTCCCTGTTTTATGTGACTGGTTAAACTCTGTAACCGAGTGTAATTACATTAACCATTCTTACACCTCTTTGGAACTTCAGCAGTCCCATTGTCCACCCACTTTATTAGGTCAGTACAAGTCGTTCATATAGTTAAAGGTTGCATTTAATTTCTATAAGATAGAATAAGAGAGTATGACTCAGCTGACTGACCTTGAATTGCCGCTAGTAACCTTGAAAGACAGTAAATAAATCAGCTAGCTGGCATTTATTGAGAGCTCAAATATTAAAATATTAGTTGTGGATAGAGATCACCATAATATTTCATGAACCTTATCAGTGATTCACAAAAAATGCTGTAGGCTTAACTTCATAAAGTGTTTAAACATTTGGGTCCATTCACGCTGCCTGCATGCTAAACACTCCATTTTGGTGTGCGGGCAGCTGTCATTATTTAGCTGCCATAAGCCACTGTGGGGGGGCAGTGTAATGGACATTTCAGTTTCTTTTATTTATGTGTCCTCACAGCAGCATTTAATGTTGAGCTCCCTGTCCATTTGCTTATGTGGCTTGGACATATAAGTGAATGGGTCTGGTGCCATCATTGGTTGGCAAAGACATGGCAAATGCATGCTGCTGCTGCTTCCTTGGCAACCTGTGACACCCGGGTGAGTGATGACATCATTGTTCTAATATGGCCATGTGGCCATATTTAGACAATGATGTAACCCTCCCCATTTTGCTCCCTATGGCTTACATGGCCAGGAATTCCTATCCATGTAAGTGACACCATTGTTTGAAAGCTGTCATATTCTTTCATGCTGAATGCCTTAAACATTGGGTGTTCAGACAAATGTCTGAACAGCCAGTGCTTAGTCCTAACTTACATTAGATTTAAACATTAAGCTCATCCCTAGTGATGATCATAAACCCCTGAACCTCTTGAAGGCAGGTTTAATGTTGGGTATCATTCAGCCTGGAAGAGCAGCGACAACAGCACAAGAGAGCAGTGAATCTTTGGAGAGAAAGAGGAGGCTAGTATTACAAAGAAAGCTGATTTTTTTTTGTTTTAAGGAGTGCTAGGAAATGGATTTTCTATTATTTTTGTTTTACTTTAAAGTGGATTCAAACTTACAATTAATGATAGATTTCCATATTGTATTTGTATGCTTGTAATCATTTCCTTGGCATTGAATCTTGATTTGATGATATTATAATTGTTTTCAGAATTAGTTGCTGATTATGATTTGATCTTCAGTCACAATTAGCATTTTGCTAGTTGCTCTACAGAATGTTTTTAGAACTGCTAAAACCTATTGTAAAAAAGCTCTGTGAAATAGGTTGTGGGTTTAGGAAAAGGTAAGGTAAGTTTGTGCTATTAGGGGAATAACCTTTAAAGTTGATGTTGAAAACAACAACTTCTGTCTACAGTGAATGCTTTTAAAAGTATATTTAAAATAGTTAAAGCGTTTTTACTTCATCTTTTGAAAAAAACAAATGCAGCAGAGAAAAAAAATTGTAATTGCTGACATTTAATAAACAGCCACTCTTCTGTCCCAGGATCCAGCTCTGTCCTCACCCCGACACTGACATACTAACTGTGAGCAGCCGGCTTTGACTGCTTGCAGCTTCACAGCCAGCTGCTCACTGCGCATGCATCTGATTGGTCTCACAGTTTTCTTGGACCTATGACGTGTCCCAGAAGGCTGCGGAGGAAGGAGGGGGATCAAACTTCTGCTAAGATTGCCACGGCCATCCAACTGGCAGTGGGGGGGAAAGGGTACCTATCAAAACCAGGTGCCTGCTCCCCCCCCCCAAAAAAAAAATAAAAGATGTGATAAATGTGAACGAGGAGGGGGAGGAAGAAAAAGTGGAACCTCCCCTTTTGGGTGAGGTTCAGTTTTAAAAGAATTATTACAAAATAGAGAGATTAATACATGATTAAAGGTCCTCAGACTTTACCTGTTATCTTTGTCAACAGAATTTTTAACTTTAGTTCTGAACAGTTGCCATATGGGACTTTCCAGATGTAAGCATCTGCATATTATCTCATTAACTTAAAGTGGTTCTAAAGGCTGAAGGTTTTTTACCTTCATGCAATCCTTACCTGAGCCCCCTCTGATCCAGCGATGTTCACGTTAGTCTTAGCTGTATGGGGATTCTCCATCCTCATTGACTGAGACAGCAACGAGAGCCCATTGGCCTCCAACTGCTGTCAATCACAGCCAGTGATTCTGTTTTTTATTTTATTTTTATTTTTTTCTGACATATTGGTGTTTTATCTTTCACTGTTATAAGTTGCACTAGTAAATACAGCAACAAAATGTGATTATTTTAAGGGGGGGGGGGGTGATATATATATATATATATATATATATATATATATATATTACACTCACCAGCCACCTTATTAGGTACACGTTGCTAGTACCGGGTTGGACTCCCTTTTGCCTTCAGAACTGCCTTAATTCTTTGTGGCATAGATTCAACAAGGTGCTGGAAACATTCCTCAGAGATTTGGGTCCATATTGACATGATAGCATCACAAAGTTGCTGGAGATTTGTTGGTCGCTTTTCAAGAAACCAGTTTGAGATGATTTGAGCTTGTGACATTGTGCATTATCCTGCTGGAAGTAGCCATCAGAAGATGGGTACACTGTAGTCATAAAGGGATAGACATGGTCAGCAACAATACTCAGGTAGGCTGTGGCATTTAAACAATGCTCAATAGGTACTAAGGGGCCCAAAGTATGCCAAGAAAAATATCCCCCGCACCATTGCACAGCCACCACCAGCCTAAACCATTGATACAAGGCAGGATGGATCCATGCTTTCATGTGTTTTATGCCATATTCTGACCCTACTATATGAATGTCACAGCTGGAATGGAGACTCAGACCAGGCAACATTTTTCCAATCCTCTATTGTTCAATTTTGGTGAGCCTGTGCAAAGTGCAGCCTCAGTTTCCTGTTCCCAGCTGACAGGAGTGGCACCCAGTGTGGTATTCTCCTGCTGTGGCCCATCTGCTTCAAGGTTCGATTTATTGTGCGTCCAGAGATTGTATTCTGCATACCTTGGTTGTAACGCGTGGTTATTTAAGTTACTGTTGCCTTTCTATCATCTCGAACCAGTCTGCCCATTATCCTCTGACATCAACAAGGCATTTTCTTTCACACAACTGTCGCTCACTGGATATTTTCTCTTTTTTTCGGACCATTCTCTGTAACAGTTTGAGGATGGTCCCTTCCTGTTCCAACATGACTGCGCACCAGTGCACAAAGCAAGATCCATAAAGACATGGATGAGCGAGTTTGGGGTGGAGGAACTTGACTGGCCTATTCCTGAGCTCAACCTGATAAAACACCTTTGGGATGAATTAGAGTGGAGACTACGAGCCAGGCCTTCTCGTTCAGCATCAGTGCCTGACCTCAAAAATGCACTTCAGGAAGAATGGTCAAACTTTCCCATAGACACACCACTAAACCTTGTGGACAGCCTTCCCAGAAGAGTTGAAACTGTTATAGCTGTAAAGGGTGGGCCAACTCAATATTAAACCCTACGGTCAAAAACTGGGATGCCATTATATATATAAGTACACTTTGATAGTGAAAGTCCCTGTCTCTAGGAAAATGGGTTTAAAATGGACACAGGACTCTCAATGAATTATTTTGAGAAGCTCCAGTGGGAGTTTTGTGAACAGAGCAAACTACATTATAAAGTGTTTGGAACCCTAAAAATAAAAAAATATATATATATGATCCTGTTCCTATAAAGCATGTTATACAGCTGTGTCATTTTGCCCTCTCTAAAACCCCTCAAAAACCTGGCTGATCCTGCCAGTTTCTACCCTCCCCCCTGTACACTCCATCACCCGCAGCTCTCCTGTCTGCTTTCTTATGTCCTCCTCCCCCCTTCCTCCCCGCCTGTCAGATCCTTTGTATGAGTTGTGTCCTCCCCTCCCCTACTCTGCTGCTATACAATGTAAAAAAAATATCTGTCCTTTGTAGAATTCTCTCTATTATAACCTGTTATATTGCTCAGTGCCTCTGTTTTATAAAAATGATGCAGAGCAATACCTTATTGAAGACCGCCGCCGAGCAGTCACGTGACCGTCCGAGGCTCTCCTCCTCTCTCCCGGCTGACGTCAGAGAGAATCTCAGCCCCTCCCTCTGCAGTCCTTGGATCGGGGCAGGAGAGAGCTGGGACATCAGCTGACTGCACAGAGGTGCTTCAAAATAAGAAATTGCACCGCCTCATTTTTTTTAAAAACAAAGGCACTTAGCAATATAACAGGTTATAATAGAGGGGATTCTACTAAGGACCCATAATGGCTTAACAACCACTTGTTGAACCACCAAGTTTGGATCAGTGCTGGAAGCTTGAAGACTCCAGAGAGCATTGGGTGGGATGGGGTCTTTAGTCTTGTGTCCAAGTTTTCCAGGAATTGTGCAGGTTTTGTGTGTCCAGGTGCACACACATTATAAAGCAGGTCTGAGTTTAGCTCAGAGGAGGTGGAGTAGGAGTTGGTGTTGGGGCAGTTGTTACACTCAGGAAGGAGGTGTGCTCCTGTTTAGAAACCAAGACAATATCCTCAATAGCACTCCATGTGGGAGAAGTTTCAGGTCAGTGGAATGAGAGACCTGGGCCAGCTGAGAAAGTCTGGGAGACCATAACTGACACAGCTGGGAGAGAGTCCTGAGGACCAGAGGAAACTGTGAGTCTCAGGGGAGGAGTGAGAAAGCCGTTCTTGTCACCCTAGAAAACCCCTTCCTAGAAGCCAGGAATGGGTCTGTGCAGAATGGTACTGCAATGGAGGCTTAGTGTGTCATGAGAGCTAGGTGGCTTGGCAGTTTTCATTTGTTATATATTTGATGGAGAAGAACCCCTGTGTGGGCAATGCATGCGTGTATGAACTTCCATTTTGTTACTTTTAATAAAAGTGGGGTACCACGCCCTCAAAACTGAAGTTCCTGTTTGCTGTGAACTCGCTGTACAAATGCATCTACCACAAGAGCTAAATAACCCCATATTACAGCACACAAACATACTGTACATACAAAAATGAGAATTACACATACAATATACTACACCCTTTAATGAATAAAGGAGAAAATATGACTTTTTATACTCAAAAAATGATTTCCTCTGTATTTATTCAAGGAGACAGCACCTGTAACTCTGGCTTGTTGCTTCCCATATGTGTACATATGTTTTTTTATCATTTTGTTGCACTGCTATGCCATATAACTGAATATCCATGGTTGTGGAGAGAGTTCTGGCCACCACTAGCAGGGGCTGTCTAGTGTTAGTTGTAATTATTTTGTTGACTCAGCATATAATAGCAACAATTGGTTTAAAAATGACCGTGCAATCTTTTTAGACAAACTGCTACAATATCAGAAATTTAAGTACAGCACTCATCGGCAAACAAAGCATACACCCCCTAGCTCAGCCAGAAAATAATCACCTGCTGCGTTATCTGCAAAGCTACCCTGCATGCAGAGGCATTTTTTTAAATTCAGTGGGCCTTTGTAAAAGTAGTATTAAGTTAGGCTTCCTTCCTGAGGACTCTATGGTACACCCCCTCTATGCCATGGGTGCATACACACTGAGAACTTAGAAGTCCAAGACAGTGACCGCAGCATGAGCATACCTTACAAATTTAACAGTTGAAAAAAAGGACAACCAGCAAAGCAAAAAAAACATACGGTGTGGGGAGCATGCTGTGGTGAAACATAGGTGTGTCTAAATTTTTCCGGATACTGGGGATGGCTTCAGGGAACATGGCTAAATATAGTCCAGGGCTACTCGTAATGCACACTGCACACATATGCCACAGTCCTCATACTCACCACATACTCCTTAACTACTGTATGTCAAGTGAGATTTTCAAAAGCATGCAAAAACCTTACAAATATTTACAAAAATATAAAACAGAATACAGACCAAAAAGCTAACACTTTATCTGACCTATCTTAAAGAAGAATTCCATTAAAATAGTTGGATACAACTTTGCAACCAGCAACTGTTGAGACAAGAAACACTTTGGTCAGGAGTATGTAATTTACAGTGGTTAACACTTTGTTGTGTACAACACAATACATAGAGTGGGAGTTTACTGTATGTGCCATGTTGCCATTTTATTACTGGTTAGCAGGAAGAATGGATGGCCAGTATCTATAGTCAATGAGAGGAAACATGTCAGATGTTGGGGCCAGGTGCTTTCGATCCTTCGGAAATGCAGTGGCCCAGTAAAGTAACTTTTGCAGTATTGCCAACTTCAAGGTGGACAAAAGTGCAACTTTTAAGGAGACATTTGGGTATGTGGAGAAATTGAGGCTGCCTTTTATTTTTTTCTGAGTAAAAAAACTAGCAACATATTATCAATGTACTGCAAAAGGACAGATACTTATGGAGCAGGCCATCTCTGGGAGAATTCAAATGGGCTATATAGCTCCTGAAGTACTCATGTCCAGGCAAGCTGGCTGCCTTGAAAGGTAAATGCAAAAAGGGTATAACAACTTGGGGACAATAAAAAAAAAAAAAACAGTTCATTTACCTTAAAAATTGTTGAAAATAATATGTGAGAATCAGGCACTACTACATTAGAGGATCATATAGATTTATTCAACACCCACAAGTCCAGCGTAAACATTTAACCATTTCCCCCAGACTTGTTTACTGGCAGGATGGGAATGTTCACTTCTAAGTGGCAGTGTATAAGTATTCTTTCAGTCAAAAACACTTGCATCAAAAGTTTAGTTTTCTCCTCCTGTTGTCTCGAAAATAGGTGTTGTGGTACTTTAGGTTATTCGAGTCCAGGTTTTGGAGTCAACTGCACATAGGGGCAGCCCTTTACAAACCCCACATCAGTTCTATCTGTGTAGCAAAGTCCAGTCATTAGGTCCCTAAAGTCTTCTGGGACTATACTGGGGAAACTCATTGCCATGACAAATAAGGGGACAGCTTACTAAGAGAAATTCCTAAATTCCTCTGCATTTTTTAAGGGACCCTTAAACCACATACACTGCGGCGTGTAGACAATGTAACAGATTAATTTAATTTTCAAATTTCACAGAACTGCTGTGTCACTTTGAAGAAATGCCCCTTGAGGGCTTTAGGGAGCAATTTGTACTGGGATTAATGTTACCTTGCCACCCAAACCTACACAAGGATTTGTATTTAGGATCTGGAGGCTAGGCCAGTCTTTAGTAGAGCCTGCATTTCTCCTGTCTCCACCAGGCAAGGTAAAGGTAATTCATTTACAAAAATTTCAAAAAGTCAGTGTGTCACTATTTCGTCCAGAAAGGTGTAGTATAGCTATTGCAAGTGGGGCACAATTTCCCTTAACTTCAGTTCTGCTCCTCTATTCCTCCACCTTTTGATTTCTTTTGAACTTGGGAGTCCTCAGATTCTGGCCAAAATGGCCACGATGGCCTATATGTAGACTGAGCGGTAATTTCTGACCAGGACTATGACAGGGGCAGAAAGACTTTAGGTGTTGGTCAAAGCCATAATATTTTTTTCCAAGGGACAGTGGGTTAATTTATATTGGCTCTAAGGTTCCTGTCTTTCCATGGGACCAACTGGTTTTGTGTTAATTTGGATCTCTCCCATTCTGTAAGTAGATGAAACTCCTTACTGGAGCTATATGGTTGTGATAGTTAGATGGCGAGCCAATTTCTTGGAATAAGCCTTGACTTGAAATATTACTAGGCTTACACTTTTCATAATTTTTATCTGCTTCTGACTTTTGTAAGACTGGGTACAGTCTATATATAGCTCCCTCACTTTGAAGGTAATACAGCCACTGAATCCTGTCATATGTGGTAGACCACAGATGTCAGTTTTTTCTGTGGCACTCTTGGAGTCTCTCAGCTGTAATGCATTCCAGAGATAATTCCCATACCTGTCAGTGTGTACTCAAACTAATAGCAGCTAATCCACTGCTGGCCACACCGGGCAGTCAATTTTTGGAGTAGGCTCAGATCATAACACCACCTGCCTTTAGGCTAGGCAGATATTGCTCGCTGCATCCCAGACACCAGGGACTGCCTACCATAATGCAGCTATAGAGGCATCCACAGAGATGAGGACTGACCTGGCCTCACTTTTAGCAAACAGATTAGTTAAACAACAAAGTTATAGAGAATTAAAAAGAAAATTCACAATAAGTGGGACATTGGTGTCATTGTCATATTTTCAAAAAAAAACCCTGATTATCAAGTAGATAGGAGAGACTGGTAAGCAACGTTCTACCTGTAGCTGCTGAGTGTCAGTCCCAATTCTCCAGGACCCATGACTTAAAAGTCACAGATTCAGCTGACGTGTTGACGGTCCACAATTTTCCACCACCAGATAACGAGAACAATAATCTCTGCTCAACTGGTGAACTGTTTTGAAAATGTATTTAGAAGAAATTAGTTGAAAAGTAAAAGTATAGAATAGAAAGTAGAGAGACTAATACTTTCATAGAGGTCCTCACACATTACCAAGGACCTTTCATCTTTGTCAGCATTTGAGACTCTTAAGCTGAAAACATGGTCAGTTGCTATAATGGACCTTCCAAATATAAACATTTACATATTAATATATTTGCCTATTGGCAGAAGCACCAACAAACAATTATAGTAGGCATTCATTTCTGTTGTTTTGGAACACATAAGCTTGTCTGCTACCCAGATGCAGAAACTAACAATTTCTACACATCAAATAAAAAGTCCTCTCAGAAGAAAAAAACAACTTGTTCTAAAATAATTCTGCAAAATCTTTCTAGCAAGTACATCTGTTATATGAAGAACTTTACATTAGCATGTAAGCACCTAAGATTTTAATTTAGTCATTAGTAAAACATGTGTTTTTTTAAAAAAAACTCAGGCTGAACCTGTTGTTCTGCCTTGCATGAACAAAATTACAGATTTGATTTAAAAATAAGGCCTTTTTTAAGAAGTTCAATTTAAATGTACTATTTTGTTGTGTTTTTTTTTTTTTTTTTAACCTTGGGAAGCAGCTTGGAGCACAGCAGAGGCTATTTTCAATTTACTTGTAGAGATTATTGCATGCTGCATGTAATGAGGAATTGTATAACAAAACAGAGTTTTCTGCTTTGCAAAAAGAAAAAAAGAAAAAATCCACCCAAGACTTCAGCAGGAGGCAAGAGTTGCCATATTTGACATCATTTTTCAGAAAAATAAGCAACAAATCGCTCCCTATGAATAGTTCCTAGAAAGGTAACTTTATGTTGTTGAATTAAGAGTTGACAGTATGATTTAGTAGCTTGTGCTTGAAAACAACATTTGGCACAATAACTGTATTTTATTGGCAATTGTGTTGCAATTAATGTATACAGTTCACCAAGTCTCTAGATCAAGAGTTCTGTACTTGCATCTTTTGTACCTTTTTTAGAGCATAATTTAAATTTTTTGTTTCAGTAATGTAGATTAGCCAAATAAAAGACATTTTTTATTTGGATTTTGTGGTTATTGGACTTTGTAATTTGGTTTGCGTCCTATTGTAGAACAACTAACTCTGACAGTAGTAAGCAGAATAAAAGGTGATAGGAGCTGAAGGTGCACAGAGAGCAGCCTGGCAAAGCTACTGATAATTGTGAAAAGGCAGTTTAGCATTGCTAGCCTGCATCAGGAAGGACTGTTGCTCTCCGGGCATTGGCGGCTGGTGCTCCATGGGCCCGGGGGGGGGCAGCAGAACGACCGCACCATACCCCCCCCGTGCACACCAGGCCACACACCATCCCCCCAGACCACAGCAAGACAGGAGACAGGAGAGGAGAGGACAGGCAGGACCCCCCCGCTCACTCAACCTGCCTAGAGGCTTCGGTTTATTCCCCATTTTCTGCGTCTCCTCCCTTCTCCTCCATGCCATTCCTTTCGGCCAATCGGGAAACGGGTCTCAAAACCCACTTCCTTATTCGCCAGTAGGAGGATCCGTGTGACAATAGCGAATTTTCATTCACTATTGTCGCACAACTGGGTGGGCTCGGGTGCACTGCTCTGCACCCCGAGCCCACCCTTTTTTTTAGCCTGTGAGAGCCTCTGGCTCTAATCACGTGGTTAAAAAAAAAAGCCCCATTGAACTCTATGCGTCCGGCGCCCCACATGTAGATTAGGGGGCCAGACGCATGGATGGGGGTGGTGCCCCTGCGCCCCATATGAACAGCCGCCACTGTCTCCAGGTAATTAAATATATCGAAACCCAAGGACAAAAATTAAATATTTTGCAGTTTACTAATCCATAGATGTGGTTGCTGCATCAGTTTTTTTTTTTTTAGTCTTTTTTTTCCTCTTTTTTTTTTTACCTGGTGATGCAGCTAGTAACATACTTCTTGTCTTAGGATAGCTTTGCTTATTCCTTCATGTTATCTGTGGAGTAGCAGCAAAGCCACCCATGGACAGCAGCATTGTCAACCTGTGCAGAGGGTAGTATATATGAATCGACTGTATACAGTGCCTTGCAAAAGTATTCGGCCCCCTTGAACTTTGCAACCCTTTGCCACATTTCAGGCTTCAAACATAAAGATATAAAACTGTAATTTTGTGTGAAGAATCAACAACAAGTGGGACACAATCATGAAGTGAAACGAAATTTATTGGAAATTTCAAACTTTGTTAACAAATAAAAAACTGAAAAATTGGGCGTGCAAAATTATTCAGCCCCCTTAAGTTAATACTTTGTAGCGCCACCTTTTGCTGCGATTACAGCTGTGAGTCACTTGGGGTATGTCTCTATCAGTTTTGCACATCGAGAGACTGAAATTTTTGCCCATTCCTCCCTGAAAAACAGCAGTTTTCAGTTCTTTCCACAGATTCTCGGTTGGATTCAGGTCTGGACTTTGACTTGGCCATTCTAACACCTGGATATGTTTATTTGTGAACCATTCCATTGTAGATTTTGCTTTATGTTTTGGATCATTGTCTTGTTGGAAGACAAATCTCCGTCTCTTTTGCAGACTCCATCAGGTTTTCTTCCAGAATAGTCCTGTATTTGGCTCCATACATCTTCCCATCAATTTTAACCATCTTCCCTGTCCCTGCTGAAGAAAAGCAGGCCCAAACCATGATGCTGCCACCACCATGTTTGACAGTGGGGATGGTGTGTTCAGGGTGATGAGCTGTGTTGCTTTTACGCCAAACATAACGTTTTGCATTTTTGCCAAAAAGTTCGATTTTGGTTTCATCTGACCAGAGCACCTTCCTCCACATGTTTGGTGTGTCTCCCAGGTGGCTTGTGGCAAACGTTAAATTACACTTTTTATGGATATCTTTAAGAAATGGCTTTCTTCTTGCCACTCTTCCATAAAGGCCAGATTTGTGCAGTATACGACTGATTGTTGTCCTATGGACCGAGTCTCCCTACTCAGCTGCATATCTCTACTCTTCATCCAGAGTGATCATGGGCCTCTTGGCTGCATCTCTGATCAGTCTTCTCCTTGTATGAGCTGAAAGTTTAGAAGGACAGCCAGGTCTTCGTAGATTTGAAGTGGTCTGATACTCCTTCCATTTCAATATTATCGCTTGCACAGTGCTCCTTGGGATGTTTAAAGCTTGAGAAATCTTTTTGTATCCAAATCCGGCTTTAAACGTCTCCACAACAGTATCTCAACATAGAAACATAGAAACATAGAATGTGTCGGCAGATAAGAACCATTTGGCCCATCTAGTCTGCCCAATATATCTGAATCCTATGAATAGTCCCTGGCCCTATCTTATATGAAGGATAGCCTTATGCCTATCCCATGCATGCTTAAACTCCTTCACTGTATTTGCAGCTACCACTTCTGCAGGAAGGTTATTCCATGCATCCACTACTCTCTCAGTAAAGTAATACTTCCTCATATTACTTTTAAACCTTTTCCCCTCTAATTTAAAACTGTGTCCTCTTGTGGTAGTTTTTCTTCTTTTAAATATGCTCTCCTCCTTTACCGAGTTGATTCCCTTTATGTATTTAAAAGTTTCTATCTCGAACCTGCCTGGTGTGTTCCTTGTTCTTCATGATGCTCTCTGCGCTTTAAACGGACCTCTGAGACTATCACAGTGCAGGTGCATTTATACGGAGACTTGATTACACACAGGTGGATTCTATTTATCATCATTAGTCATTTAGGTCAACATTGGATCATTCAGAGATCCTCACTGAACTTCTGGAGAGAGTTTGCTGCACTGAAAGTAAAGGGGCTGAATAATTTGCACGCCCAATTTTTCAGTTTTTTATTTGTTAACAAAGTTTTAAATATCCAATAAATTGTGTTCCACTTCATGATTGTGTCCCACTTGTTGTTGATTCATCACAAAAAATTACAGTTTTATATCTTTATGTTTGAAGCCTGAAATGTGGCAAAAGGGCGCAAAGTTCAAGGGGGGTGAATACTTTCGCAAGGCACTGTATGTATCTATATGTATATTTATACATTTATCAGAAAAACAATAGGAAATATCCACGCTAAATAGAAAGATAGCTGTATCAAAACATAAAAGCGGCATTTAATAAATTTGTTGATTGCAAATAGTAATATGTAAAAGTCCATATGCAGCTGCATATGGACTTTTACATATTTATACATTTATATGGACTTTGCCAAGTGAATTAAAAATTAAATCCTAACTCTAGAGCAATTAAACATTTTTACCCTTTTTAATAAAGGTTTTAACTATTCAAATCAAAAGCTGGTCAATGTAAGCACCCCTGTCAGTGTTAAGCTGGTAAAAGATGGATTGCTTTATTTTGATTAGTTATAGCTGATAATTTTTAGCTTATAATTTTTATTTTTTTTTAAGAATTCCCCCATCCACAAAAGTGAGATGGATAGAGGAATTTTCCCCACTGTGTTTTGGTATTCTGACAGCAAAGATTCCTCCACTGTCAGAATACACTGATTAGTGCTGCAGTCGACTGGCTGCATGTGCTAATAAAATGAAACATTTTTACCTTTCCAGTTTTAGAGAAGCCATTCATTAGTTCGAGCAGGAGCAGGAACAGCCATAGATAGATTGAAATTTGGCGGGTCCCCACTGAACTGACTGATTTTTTACCATCCATGGCCAGCTTTAATTAGTTTGGCCTCACCCTCTAAATGATGCTTTTGCTGGACAGTTTTGTCTGTTAAAGGAAGGTGGAAAATAAACAAAGACTGCTGCGTTAATGCTGATGACAGACTGCATCATAAACGTCATGTTTATTTTTCCCATATTTCCATTTTAACTTTACATTACTAAAAAATGTATGCCTAAAAAACTATATGAAATGAGACATGATGAAAAACATACCAAAAATAGAATATGGAATTACATCCATGTAATCCTTACAGAAATATGCTAAACTTATTCAGTGTCTACTGTAAAGCATTATTAAATGCAAAACCAAAAATATAATATATTGAAACTTTGTAATCATAAGATGTAGTGCATTTATTTTCCTTTTCTGCCGGTTCACACTGTTCCGACTTGTCAGGCGACTTGGTCACCTGACAAGTAGCGGTCCATGCTGTGCAAGGGTTCCCGTTCTCATGGGAGCGACTCAAGTCGCTCCGACTTAGAAAAAGGTTCCTGCACCTTTTTTTTGCAAAGTTGGAGCGACTTGCATTGACTTCCATTATGTGAAGTCATTGCAAGCCGCGCCAAAGTCGCGGTGCACGGGCGACGGCATTAGTCACCCGAAGTCGGGTCGGATCAGTGTGAACCGACACTTTATACTTTTTTTCTTTGTTTCCACCTGTTTCCGACCAGTAACAAACTTCCAGTATTGGAGTTCCCCCATTTTGAGTGAAGAAGCAACAGGGACTCCTTTGGATAGCAGCATTGTCAGTCTGGGGAGAGGGGAGTGTTAGATGCAGTAACAGATTTTAATACACTTCAACAAATTGAAGCCAAATTCTAGCTAACATTTTATAAGCAGTTACAGCTAAATTTTTTTCCTTTTTGATATAAAGGTTTTACATAAATAATAAAAAGATCATTGTAAGCACCCCTGCCAGTGTTGAATGGCTTGTCTGGTCCCTATAACTGATACATCTGCAAGTTAGCTTGTTCTTTTGAAAACAACAGAATTACTGGCCAAATCACCAGATGAAAATAGAAGAAAGAAAGCATAAAAAAGAAAACTAATGTAGCCAACTAAGAATTGGTAAACTGTAATATAATAAATGTTTGCTTTTGGGTTTAATTCCACTTTAGGATCTAACAGCTGCGAGATGCTGGTGCTGAAATTGATTTTTTCATTATAGTTATTGTTTAAAAATAGTAAATACATTTAAAAATAAACTGAATATTATTTTGCATTGGCCTGGTATGCATTTTTTTTTTTTGCTTCCAAGAAAACTTTTAAATAATAATCAAAAGTTGAAAATGAATTTTTGTAAGTGTTACTTGGGTAATTAATTAGCATTAAAGTATGTGTGTTTGCCTTTTTAGGGTTTTTCAAGATGCCCTAACTACTGTACTTTCCCCTATCCACTCTGTTGTTAACACTTTACAATGTTGTTGGTACTTTTAATATCATTAATCATCGATTCTTCTGTATTAGTATACCCAGAAAATGTGCATGCTAAAGCAGGCAGATGTAGTACATTTTGCCCCATTGTACATAAATGATAACTTAAAGGGACCGGGTAGGTGTGGTTAATCTTTTTTTTTAGCATATGTTACACAATTTATAAATGTTTCTCTGTTGTGTGGTCAGACGTCATTATTTAAAATATGTAAGTGTGCCTACCCTCAGCGTCACGGAGTACATAAAAGCTTACTTTACTTCAGTCAAGAATGGACTTATATGATAAACAATTAATCTCCCAGTGGATAGCTGAATCTGAATGTTCATAATATTTTACAGTTGATGCTATAAATTGATAATTTTATTGCATATTCACAAATAAGTTTACATTTTTGATTTTGGTAAAGTTTTCATTTTTTGGTTGTAGTGAAATAACTTTTCAGATGTAAAACATTTTTACCAAGTGATAAAATGTGTTTATGGTGGGAATTTGTATGCTCAAGTTTCTGGCAAATAAATTCCTGCTGCAAAAATGACCAAACCAGATTTCAGAAGATTTTAGAAAGTATTATTTCACTGAAAGGGTGGTTGATGCTTGGAATAAACTTCTAGCAGAGGTAGTGAGACAGTCAACAGTAAATGGCTTTAAACATGCTTGGGACAAACATAGCTCTATACTCAAAGAAAAAAAGTTACCAAAAAAAACCAGAAAAAACAACTCCCCCACCCCCCCCCCAAAAAAAAACAAAACAAACAAAAAAAAAATGGGCAGATTCGATGGACTACTTGGTCTTTTTCTGCTGTCACGTTTCGATGTTTCAAATACTAACAAAAGTAAAATGTATAAATGACTCATTACGGCTATTTGATTTAATCTGTATTGCCTGATGCTCCCCTGCCTGTTTAATTAGAAACACACTATTTTTCTTTAATTGGATACGGATCCCAGAAGATGGTGTTCATTACAAATCTTAATAGAACGCATACCATACTGTGTATGACAGGAAGGAGACCTCAGTGTTGCCCTTCTGAGGAGGAGATTGCAAATATACTCTTAATACTCTAAAGCTAGACATACACAAATTGAATTTCATCCAATTTCTTCTTTTCTTTTTTTTTCCTCAAGAGTTTATGGAAAAATTTAATTTAACATAACGTTATGACAATTAACATGGTATCACTCTGGAACAGATGTATCTGATATAAACATCCAGTAGGTTGCACAAGCTGTTCAGGCCTCAGTTAAATGAATATATGGTTACAATAAGGGATGGGCAATATGAACAGAGAGGACATTATCATGTATAGATAAGAAAAAACAATAGGCGACCGCTCGTCAAGATGGCCACAATCTAACTCCGCTCCGTCAGGCGCCCAGGGATATTTAAGCCGACCGCGACTTCTAGACCCAGCCCGGCACCGCTGTCCCCTGCCTCACCCGTGGGAATAGCTCCTCCGCCTCCCGCCATGCGAAAAAACAATAAACAAATAACAAGAATACAAATACTACTAAGGCCTTTGTGTATTCCTAGAAGAAAACAACAAGAGAAGGGCGCACCGAGCTTGTGCATTACCACTTAAAAGTTTATTAAAATCAAAGAAGGGTAGCGTACAATATACTCACAAACGTAGCATATGAACAAGCATATAGGAAATGGGCACCGCTCGCTTCCAGGACACTTCTCTACTGCTGGATAGCGTGATGGCGTCCTCAAAACCTGATGTGGCTTACGCGTTTCAAAGGAGGACGCTCTTCCTCAGAGCCAAAATCGCCACTCAAGTTTTAATAAACTTTTAAGTGGTAATGCACAAGGTTGGTGCGCCCTTCTCTTGTTGTTTTCTTGTAGTGCCTTTTGGATACCCTTGGTCCTGAGGGGGGCAGCAAGACCACTTCTTTTGTGTCATAAAACCGCCTAGAAGATTCACCTTCCTGCATACCACTTGAGCGCAGGAGAGATAGTGTTGTTCTTTGTGTATTCCTCTTTTTAGAGTGGGAGGGGTAGTTCTCTAAACTATTTGGAAAGTTATAGAGAGAGGATCAGTCCAGGTAAGGGTGTGTCCCTTTCCTTAATATCGGAAGTTAGGAAAATGGGTTAAGCAAAGGTGGAAGGATAGTGGCATATACGCTGTGAGAAATAAGGCTGAAAAAGCGGAGTATGGAATGGGATCAGGAAAAATAGGAGAGAGAGAGAGAGAACGGGTGTGGCTATGGGGTTAGGGAGGTTACAAGGATAGCAGGAGGGAGTTCCTGGCAAATTTATTTTCAGGTTTGAGAGAAATCTTGCTAGGTGAGGTCTAGGTGAGAAATGGCTGAGACAGGTAAATTATTAAATTAAAATGCTAAGGACATCGGTGTTGCCTGCATAGTTCACAGTCCTTAAATAGGTATCATCTAGTCCATATCTTAATATAAGAAGGCATGGCTTCATTGCTAATGTGTACCAGTTCCTCCATCTTCTCAAACTGGTCGATTTTGTAGAACCATTTAGAAATCTCTGAAATCTTGGTGGATTGACAAAACCTGCATTTTGTAGGTGTATGTTAAAAGAGCATTTGTATTTGTCAGGGGACAGGGTAAAGTAAAAAGGTGGCAGAGTTGAAAAAAAAGGTCTTGGCCACTATCTGGAATTAACCATTATTTACTCAATCTTTCTCCTCTTTTCAAGTATGCATTCATTTACACCATTGTATATTGTAATTTTTTGACCTGCTGTAACTCTAATTTTCTAAATGAAATCATAACTTAAAAAAAAAAAGGTTTTGGCCAGTAATTTTTTCTATTAGGAGGTAGACTTGATTTAAAAAAGGGTGGATCTTAGGACAGGGCCATCATATGTGTAGAAGCATACCACTCTCTGAGAGACAATGCTGGCAATTATCTAGCAGGGCAGATGGTACTTTTGGATTACCCTTATATATATAGAAAGATAGAAATATACAGTATCTCACAAAAGTGAGTACACCCCTCACATTTTTGTAGATATTTTATTATATCTTTTCATGTGACAACACTGAAGAAATTACACTTTACTAAAATGTAAAGTAGTGAGTGTACAGCTTGTATAACAGTGTAAATTTGCTGTCCCCTCAAAATAACTCAACACGTAGCCATTCCATTAATGTGTAAACCACTGGCAACAAAAGTGAGATACTGTATATACAGTATAAGCTCTGTATATACTGTATATATATATATATATATATATATATATATATATATATATATATACATATATATCATTATCACTATTGTTGTTGATTATGCAAAGATTTGGATGGATTTGGTCTTGACTGATGTGTAGCTTTATATACAATAATAGTCTTTCTTATTTTCTCTTAGATCATTGTGGCAATTGCTACACAAAATAAAAAGATAACTGACATTTTGTATTCTGCAATGTTCTTAACTCACCCTGTTTATTTAAAGCTGAACTCCAACCAGGAAGCAAACAGTAGCTTTCTTTCTAGTTTTACAGGCTTGCTTTGGTAGCATTTTTGTCCCCCAATTATGTACAACCTTTTACCTGTGCAGGGTCACTTCCATTCATCATGACCAGTTGACACTCAAAACTCCCTATCACATTTCTCTTAGGGGTGGTTCACATTAGGAAGTGGTGATGTTTTCACACAATGCTTTCTTCTCTGGGCTCGACATACCCACATACAGTATATGCACACAGGGTCACTATATTCCCAAGGATTCATGGGAATTGTACTGGTAAGCACAGCAGATGTGATGAGCAGCGACGCTGAATTTTCCTCCAGGTACTCCACCAGACTTCACTTTTCAGTTGTAAGTAATGACATTACAAGTAATGTTCAAAAAAAATGAACATTACTAGGAAAGTGTTACAGCCTTTTCAATGTGTATGGGAATAGGAAGCTATTAAATTAAAAGTTAGCTGGGTTCTGGAGTTCAGCTTTAACATTGATATGCTTGTTCCAATGAAAGATATTTTGCACATGCAAGGAGATATCTCAAAAATGTAAGTTACCTTTTGGCCATGGGGTTCCAGTCTCCAGTCATTTTGTAGGTTAGGTGAAATCAAGTTCGATCAAGTGTTTTGACTTCACTCTAACTTCACTGACTTCATGCTTTTTTCCAGGAAAGTAACTCAGGAAATACTAAAACAAACCTTTGATCTGGCCACTCGAGGCCTCTCGCTCCATTAATATTTACTCATCTTTCCTTTGCTTTCCTCCTGCACTGTTCATTGCCAGGAATGGAAGGAAATTCTTATTGTGCATGGAATAGCATTGCTACACTGTACATGCAACAATACTAGGCCAATCAGAACAATCTCACTGCATTCCACAGCCCCGTGTAAGCTACATCTCAAATGTCTTTCATTTCAGTAAAGATATTGAGCAGAGCAACAGGGGAGAAGGTACATATATGCATCTCTGGAGGTATACATTAACCTGTTGCTTTGCCCTTAATGAGGAAAGCATAGGTTCATAGGCAACCAAGAAATGGAAGTGTACATACTTCTATTCAGTATTTGCCTTGGTATTACTTAAGTATCTGTTGTTTTGGAGGCACAGCTTTCTATGTTCCTCCGTCTGAAAAACGTAATTGCTAATATTGTTTTTGGAATGTCAGTAAGTTCAGATTACAGTGTAGTATGTATTATTTCTTTTAGGTGATGGTCAAGTGGATTTTGATGAATTTATGACAATTCTTGGTCCTAAACTTGTATGCACGGAAGGTCGGGATGGATTTCTTGGAAACACGATAGATAGTATATTTTGGCAGGTAAGTAATTTGATTTTAATTTGAATTAAGAGGAAACAAATTATTTTTGCTTGTCCTTGGAGGCTAGTTTTATTTACTAATGCATTTTCTAGATCTTTTATCCATTTGCCAACATTTGTACCTTCCCTATCTCAAGTAGGAAATCCAAGATTCAATAGTTAGGTGTTTATAATGCAGCCTTGGATACATTTACTAGTAATGATTGCTCACTCCTCTCTAAAGTGGGGTACACGCTAGTAGAAAATCTGCCGAAAATTCCTGTCCGAGGTAAAATCGTACGATTTTCGGCTAGTGTGTACACAAATTTCAGCAGCCGATGCCGGCATTTTCAATGAAAAAAAATGGAGGGACAAACACCAAAATTTTTATCGTCCGTCACCAGCACGACCAATTTTCGTTTAATGTGTATGCAGTACATCCATGAAAAATCGGATACAAAAGACCGCGCATGATCTGAAGTTGCTGACGACCCGGAAGTCTAGGTACAAATGTCCCAAAAAAAAAAAAAAAAATTGGACGAGAAATGTCGTGAACATTATGCACTGTCAACTAAAAATGGTTATGACCGCTGAGCGTGAGAGAGAAAAATCTGAGGATATTTCGTCCGATTTTCGTCAAGTGTGTACGAGCCTTAAAGGTAAATACTTGAATTCCATGTAGAGATCCTAAAATCTTAATTTACAAATTCTCACACTCTGTACCTGCCAGAAGAATGCTTTGTATTTGGTGATTGTGCCTAGATTCACCCTGGTTTTATAAATGTGCTCCTATATATTCTTACCAGAGGGATGGGATCACTGTTTGCACAATGATCAATAGCGCTTCTCATCAAACTAAGCAGAAAGAGTACGGTGCTTGCTGTGTACAAGGTAAACTCCACACAGCCAGCAGACAGATGAATTCGGAATGTCCAACAGGGGGAAGTATTTCACCAAAAGGCAACAATAGAGAGACTCATGGTGCAGTATGTAATAAAATGCTGTTTATTTGCAAGGTAAAAACACTCACCAGACATAGATTAATAAAAGCAATGTACTGAGATCCTTATAGGAAAAAGATGCCTGTGTTAGTATCCAATGCGGCAGACCTTCCTGATGTGATGCCAGACACCTAAGCCAGCTCCTCTCTACCAGTTTTGTAATACAATACGTAGTCAGGGGGCATTACGAAACCGGTAGAAAGGATTTGGCTTGGTGTCTGGGCGTGCCCCCTGAGGACGTATTGTATTACGAAACCAGTAGGGAGGAGTTGACTTGGTGTCTGGGCGTGCCCCTTGACAACGTATTGTATTATGAAACCAGTAGGGAGGAGTTGGCTTGGTGTCTGGACGTGCCCCTGACGACGTATTGTATTATGAAACCGGTAGGGAGGAGTTGGCTTGGTGTCTGGCGTCACATCAGGAAGGTCTGCCACATTGGATGCTAACACAGGCATCTTTTTCCTATAAGGATCTCAGTACATCGCTTTAATTAATCTATGTCTGGTGAGTGTTTTTACCTTGCGAATAAACAGCATTTTATTACATATTGCACCATGAGTCTCTCTATTGTTGTCTTTTGGTGAAATACTTCCCCCTGCTGGACATTCTGAATTAATCTGTCTGCTGGCTGTGTGAAGTTTACCTTGTACACCGCAAGCACCGTACTCTTTCTGCTTAGTTTGATGAGAAGCGCTATTGATCACTGTGCAAACAGTGATCCCATCCCTCTTGTAAGAGGCAGTGTGCTCTGTGTGGTGACGGTGTAGGGCTTTCAGGATCACTGTTGGTCGCCTATCTCACACATAAGGGTGGAAGATTATCACAAGAGACTGTTTTTTACATGTTTTTTATGGATTTATAATGTTTCGAAGCACTGCATTTTACATTTTATATTTACACTACTACACATTGATGCTGGCTGCTTTTGTTTGATTTGGAAGCACGGTTTTCCTAATTCTTGACCCATATATTCTAAATGATGAATAGAGGCCATATAAATACTGTACGTATTATTTTTCAATTTAAAGTTTACTTTATTTGCTTTGCCTTGCTTTGCAGATGTTCATATGACATTTAAATGATTAATACTGATAGCCAATATTATTCTAACATGTTGTGGTTTACAAGAGAATTAATTTGAACTCCTGATTGAAGACATTAGGATTAATTCACAGAGCGCCCAATGAGATATGAACATTGCACACATTGCTAAAATAAAAATTCTTATCCAGGTGTGAAAGCTTTGTGAATTTAGCCTTCACCCTCCCAAAGTAATATAGAAGGCTAAGTGCAAATTGAGCCAGATGCCCATCAGCATTTGCACCATTTTGGAATATAATACAGTGTAAACAATATCTAATAGTGACAAATGCCACCTGCATTACATAAATATACACAAAAAAAATTTAATTAGGTTCCCCCATAAGTCATGCTAGGCTCTTTAGGTCTGGTATGAATTTTAAGGGGAACTCTATGCAAAAAAAATAAGAAAATAAAAAAATAAGGTATGGATTTTCCCCAAATTATATATAAAATCCCTGGCAAAGTATCTTCCCATATTGGGGGCATGTGGCTTGATATGGTTTAGGAGGGGGGGGGGGTGCATGCTCATCCTACATTTCCTGGACTGCTGGCCTGCATGCTCGGATAAGGGTCGGATGTAGATTTTAGTAGGGCCCCACACATCTTTTTCTGGATTTTTGCATGGAAGTCCCCCTTAAAATCCATATCAGCCCCAAAGGGTCGATAGAGAATTTGGGCGTGGCCCCAAGCCCTTTTTTTCAGAGAAAAAACAAAGTACAGTCCAGGAACTCATTCCTAATGAAGTTTTATGCCATAGGGAACCATGTCAAAATCTGTAATTGCTATTTGGAGTGTCAGATCTATGCAGATCAAGTGCAGCCATCTACAAAGGACAAACGTTTCAACAACAACCTTGCAAAGCATCATAGAACACAGTGAGAAGAAAGAAGAGGAAGCAAAGCCAAGCTCACAGCATCATAGACAGCCCAGAAACTTAATTAATTGTTGAGCAGCACAGTCTCAGTTCTATTATATGTAGCCAAGTGCTCACAACATCAGAACACATACATGTGGTAAGGATAAGAAAGCCAGTTAAGGGATAATCAATATAATGGCACAGGACAGCGTGATACCCTGATTAGCTCATGTGGAATACAGTAATGTGGCCTATATTGCCTTTTTGCTTAGACATAATCATGCATTCCTAGGTACCCAGTCCTGCATGTCTGTGGAAATGTATATCACAAGAAAGATCTTTTGGTGGTTGAATTATGAATTCACAGTTCATTGCTCTCTGATATCTCTGGTTAGCTTGTGGTGTGACATTAGTTTCCAGTGTTAATCCAGATTCAGTGCACAGTCAAGCATGTGGCCAGTAAGCATATAAAACTTGAAATTACTACATACAGCATACCTTATGAGAGATCCTAAATTCTATATATACAAGTATTAATAAATACTTTTTTCATTGTTTCATATTTACTAGTCAAAGGAACCTATTTGGCAAATCTAACACAGAGAATTGAGGAATAAAGGAAGGCTGTTATATTAGATAATTGATTTATAGTGTATATAAAGTTTACAGATTCCCTCTTAGGTTATTTTTTTTTATCAGACACAGTGCTGCATGGTTAGACTAAGATAGCATGCTTGCAGTGAAATAATCATCAGCCAGTTTCAATTTTTTGTTATATTATTGCCAGCATTTTATCACAGAATATTTGGTTGTTCATTGTAATTTATCGCATTGGGAAGCGATTTTTCTGTATTAGCTATATATGTACAGAGCTTAAAAGGGTTATAAATCAAACTAGTGAAAACAGTTTCAGAATATATCACTATATTCTGTCTAGAACTCAAAGTATTTGCAGATACAGACATTGCAAGGTGAAATGAAGTTCAGATTTTCTGGATCCTGTGTATAGTTATAACTCTAAAATAATGTCAGCTATATCTCATACACATTGCTGAAATGTATAATTATAAAAACGATCAGTGCAGTAGACCATTCTATAATTTAGGAAACTGAATCGAGATATGACTTGACTTTCTCTCCTTCACAGTTTTATAAGGTTATAAGGTGACAGGTGTCTATATCCAGCATAAACTTAAATTGGCAATTAGCAATAAAATATGTTTACAACTGAATTATTTCTGTAAGTCCATTTTTTTTCTGGCTTGGCTATTATTTGGGTTTACATATAAACTTCTATACTTGATTATCTATCTATCTATCTATCTATCTATCTATCTATCTATCTATCTATCTATCTATCTATCTATCTATCTATCTATCTATCTATCTATCTATCTATCTATCTATCTATCTATCTATCTATCTATCTATCTATCTATCTATCTATCTATCTATCTATCTATCATTTTTCTCTACCTAATCTTTCTTTCAAAAGATAAATGTAATCATATATCAAAGTGAAGGTCTGAAATTAAATAATAAAAATTACAACCTTCATGTATGATTTTTACAATATGATTAATTGTTCTATAATTTCTCAACTAGTGCGGCCAGTGCAGTTCTTTTTTTTTTTTTTCATTTTGTGTAATCCAATGGTACAAAGGATAGCCTTTTGCAATGAAGCGTTGTTGTCATTTTTAAGTTTGAAAATGTATAAGGTAAAGTTTTATTAGTTAGAAGCACTACAAATATTTTAGAAAATCTTTTTTCCTGGTTAAATGGGTACTTGACATGCTATAACAATATATGACATTGTTTTAAATAATATGATGGGAAATAGAGCTGTGCTCTAACAAAAACATAAATTGTGATAAACTAAATCAAAATAAACATAGTAATTATTTAATGGTGAAAAAACTGTCCTTAGTGGATGATCATAAATTAGTGTTGACCACCAGTGTAAGCAGTACCTAAATATAGTATAATATAAAGCGAGTCCCAGTGTATTATTAGAGTTAAATAATAGCCTGTTTACAAGAAGCACATCCTGACCAATCCAGTGTCTTTTTCTAGATTTTTAATATACAGTTCAACCACTTCACTCCCAGAATATAATTGTGCAATGCTGTTCTGAGTTTATATACAGTACTTAAGGCAGTATAGCAAATAACAAATTGTGTGACAACAGGAATATAGTATCAACATTTTATTCCTTAATTTTAAACAATGCTTTAAACTGAACTCCAGGAATTATCTATTTTTTAAACGTATATTGGGCTAGCTTGGTTACATGTAATTATCATGCCTCACACTCAGAGAGAGACTGGGGATGCAGAAAATGAACATAGTAGTCTTTGCTACATAGAGTCAGCACTGCCCTCTTCCAGTTACTCACTCCCTTACCTACACTATTTAGCAAGCATCTCTGGTTGGACAAGGCGGGGATTATGAAATCATCTGCCCCTCCTCCCTACCCCAATGCTGCCTTAACGTAAGTTTGAAAAAAAAAATAGATAATAGATAAATTTGATAATAGATAATAGATAAATTTGAAAAAAAAAATAGATAATTCCTGGAGTTTTTCTTTAAATTGTTAACAGCCATGCTGTATTATGTAAAAAAAAAAAATAAATAATAATAATACATATTCTATTTGGTGTGTATTAACTTTACAAGGCCAAATGTACAAGTGTTTTTCAAAAATGGCTGATACAACCAAAACATATATTTTACTACCAGGTAGACTCTCTCTTATATGTGGATCCTGTCTGATAACTGTTATGATACAATTGGCATTCTATATTTTTCATGTTGCTGCAACCCTCTGAGTGGGAACTGCAGTGTCTGGGAAGGGATGAATGTGGGATAAAAATGAAAGAAGATTTGTCTCACCCAGAGAAGGTTAAGGATATTTTTTCGTTTACCCTATGAGTCCTATGCATCCTAGAGTAACTGGACTTGTTTAGATTGTCATATAGGAGCCCTTAGTTGTACTTTAAGAGCTATGCCCTACCTTCCACCACCCTACAAACAAATGACGTTTTCATTGTTGGAAAGCAATAAGTGTATCTCTGAAGTTACCAATGTGAGGACTGCAGTTACACTATATGGTTGGGATCAAAAGGCTTTTCAGGCACACAGTAGAGGAACAGACAATTTAGGTCAGGGGGCTGATTTAAATGGTACATTTAAAGGTACTTTCTTGGCAAACATTATCATTTTGAATGTAAACGTAGGGACAATGCTTTCTTGTTAAAGTAATATTAAACAGTCAGTGTTTTTAAGCTTGAGCTTGAGTTTTGATGAGTTATACAACCCCACAACATTTTTTTTTTAGATTTGTGCCTAACACTAGTGAACATAGTAAGATGATCACCTCCACCGGCTTCAGGTCAACAATCTCAACTTCCCACTTCCCCAAACTTTTAGTTAGGTAGCTCACACTACATGTCCCATGACTCTTGCCCAGCCATCACACTGTGCATATTTTGCTTATTCCACAGAGTTGGCTATCTCTGGAGATAGCTGTCACCATTTATCTATTTTAGTACATGGACTCATGGACATTTCATTTTTAGTAGTAACATTTATGGACTATGTCTCTTACCTACCTATGCACCCTACTATAGAGACCACCTCTAGTCACCATCACAGTTCCATGCACCAGCAGTTAATGTATTTTATCTATCACACTGTGCATGCATATTCTAAGCACACTAAACCCCCAACCAAATACCCCAGCTGCACTGCACCTGCATGCCCTTAACGCCTAGTACACACAATTAGAAAATCAGATGACAAAAATAGCTTTCGGAGCAATCGTAAGACAATTTCTTCATTAGTACACAGCTTTCAAGAGCCGATCATGACAGTTCATCCAACAATATCCGAAGGAACAAGCACGGAAATTTTTGTTTAATCAGTATATTATTTGTCTGAAAAAAAATCAGAAGATCAAGACAACACATGATTGGAAACAAAAGAATAAAATACAACACATTACATCACTTCCCAAGTTGTATTCTGTCGTGTAAGATTTTTTGTAACTTTAGTAACCTCTTCATTTTCAATATGAGACTAGCATGCAACAAAAAATGGTTGATCATTTGTCCGATAATCTCATCATGTGTACGAGGCATAACACAGTGGCCAAGCAAGCACACTACTAAGGGCAACCGAGCCTGCCACACTGCACATCCACGAGCACACAAACAATAGTAAAGACCTGGCTGGGAGTATGCACATAGGGGGTTTCCCCAGCAGGACCCTGCAAGCCAAGGTAAAGGAAATATATATAAAGGAAATGAGGACCAGTGATAGGATGACCAAACAAAATAGGAAGATAGAGCAGAAGAACTATCAGAAGAATCAGCACAAGTGGTAAGTCCTAACATCAAAATTGTAAAATAGAGTTGAATATAGTTTTAAATATTATATTTTGCTGTTCATTATGTACTACTTTCAGCCCTTTGGCTAAATTCCTGAAGCTGTCACTATCCTTACTTTCTAATGGTTCAGAGCCTGCAAAAATCAAAACAATTCCTTGGATTTATCACCCCCATCTGCAATTCCTGGAAGGAAAATTGTAGTAGTATGCAGTCTCATGCAGATGCACTGTGGAATGCCTAAATCTAATATTAAACCCAAAAACAAACATTTTATATATTGCAGCTTACTAATCCTTAGAAGTGATGGCTGCATTTGTTTTCTTTTTTTTTTTTTTTCATTTATTTGACCTGCTAGTCCAGCCAGTAAAACACTTATTGTCTTAGGGTGTCTACATTTGGATAAATAGTAAAGGAGACACCTTTGAATTATCTGTCTGAAGATGGCACTGTTCAATTTGCAGATTTAGATTGACTTGACCAACAACTTGAAGCTGAACTCTAGCTCATACTTTATAAGCAGTTACAACAAAAAGTTTTTTTTTTTGCTTTTAGAATAAAGGTTTTACATATATGAAATAAAGCTGACCATTGTTGCCTTCTGACCATCTGTGAAATGCCTCTGAAAAGTGGTCCACTGCAATACCACTGCCAAACACGACATTAAGGTGAATAGGGCTGCCCTGCAGCTGTCCTTGTGGTAGAGTAGTATGACACTTACTGGATAAAATAGCTAGCGAGGAGGCAATATATTGCCTCCTTGACACCTGTCAAACACCTCTGAAAAGTGATCCACTAAGTCATTCTCTTCAGAGGAGTAGCAGAGGCTGCCACATTTGTAAATTAAGCATTACTGTCCAAGCAGGATTCTATCCCATAGGCTGTCTATTATGTGTCCTGGTGGACGGCACAGTGGTGTAGTGGTTAGCACTTTCACCTAGCAGCAAAAGGGTTGCTGGTTTGAATCCCAACCACGACACTACCTGCCTGGAGTTGCCATGTTATCCCTGTGTCTGTGTGGGTTTCCTCCAGGTACTCTGGTTTCCTCCCATACTCCAAAGACATGCTGTTAGGTTAAATGGATCTGGTCTAAATTGGCCCTACTATGTGTATGTATGAATGTGTGTTAGGGACCTTAGATTGTAAGCTCCTTGAGGGCAGTGACTGATGTGAATGTACAATGTATGTAAAGCACTGTGTAAATTGACAGCGCTATATAAGTACCTGAAAAAAAATAAGAGATAGACTCTTCAAAGGTTTGTTGTGCAGTTCAGAAGAAGTAATGAACTGGCCAGGAGAGTTTGCAGTGGTGGGTGTTGAAGATCTCTGTTGGTCAAGGTTGATTGTACCCAAGTTGATTGATCGATCAATTTGGTCACAACCAGCATGTCGTATTTTCCATGCGATTAGTGCCAACGGCTATAGCCACTAGCAATAAGAAATTTGTGGGGGACGGATCCCCTTGCCCCCAAACTTCATCCCTTAGAACCACGTTAAATATCAAAAATAAATATTAGAGTGTTTTATTTCAGGAACAATAGCCAGAAATAATGTACATAAGATGCAGTTTTAAAAAATCCATTTGTCAGCTTATAATAGAAAACATCAGAAGTGTTTTTAATTAAACAAAAACTGAAATGCAACAAAAAATAAATATATCTGCACTAGTTTCCTTGCAAAGCTTGGAAATGAATGTCAACATATTAAGAATGTAGTATAAAAAATGTCTGTTTTAGTATTAGAAGATTATTCACAATAACATTTCAGTTGCAAAACTTATTATATATTTTTATTGTTAGCAATTTATTCTCTTACAGTTATACTTTTGGTTGCAGCAGGATAAATACGCAGGTGATTAAAATTTGGCAAGCAGTGGAGAGAACAGTGGGAAACTCATAATTTTATTTTCTTGGCGTTAAACTGCTGACTGGAATTTTGCTAAAACACTCTCTTTTTCTCTGCAAAGTATTTTTTTTTTTTATGACTCATTTTTTTAAACCTGTATTTGGAAACATTGTGACCCCTACAAATCCTTTCTGTGAAAAACAAAAACATCTGAATGAATCTGAATATTGTGTTTTATTACTGTCTTCAACCTCCTTTTTTTGTATTCCAATCCTTTTACTTTCTTTGCCTGAGTCTGATGTTTTACAAGTTGAGTGTTATGGGTCAGAGGTAATTTGAAGTTTGATAGAAAAATGGAAAAATTGGAGCTATCCCTTGTGTGCCATAATCCTATTAAGTAGAACAAAGAGAAGGACCACTGATACAAATTCATTTTGTTCAGTGGAGGAAATAGCGGACTTTAGAGGCACATACCAGGCAGGCAAAATTTGTTTGTTTAAAAAACATGTATATTTTATTAATCACATATTAAAAAAATTAGGACAAAAAAGAAAGAAACAAAATGCGACATATACAGGTTGACTGTGTTAAAATCACATTTTCTATGGGTTTAAATTGGGTATACAGACATTTTGCGTGGTTTTGCATACGATAGGTACTATAATAATGGTCTGAAGAGGTCGACGCGTTTCGCCTTCTTCTGGACCTCAGACGTTTATGTATTTTCTCTTAAGATGCAAAAAACTATGCAGTCCGTGGCAGTCAGTAACCAATAGTAACCATAAAGAGGAGGAAAGAAAGGCAGGCGGGGGAAGAGATGGAGTAAGTCCACCTATGCTTTCAAAGAAGGTCAGGCAACAATAGGGAGTAGCAGTGTGGCGGATGGCACCAGCGGCCAGTAAGTATTATCTTGTATTGTTATAGGGTTCACCTCATAGAACCTTGTCCCATTATGGTAGAGAGTATATATATATCCCATGCAGGCTTCAATGGAATCTTTCCACTGGGTTATCCCGGTGTGAAATATTCTTATATATCTGTTAGAGAAATTTCTATACTCTGGCCATGATGATCTATTCCAGCCTGCTAGTCATCCCGCCAAGGCGGAGACACGCGGCACATGTTTTTTGCTTGGAGGAGGACTTACCTTTCATCTGTTCCCACGGGCTGGATTTAACTATACATGTCTATTGGAATAGATCATCATGGCCAGAGTATAGAAATTTCTCTAACAGATATATAAGAATATTTCACACCGGGATAACCCAGTGGAAAGATTCCATTGAAGCCTGCATGGGATATATATATACTCTCTACCATAATGGGACAAGGTTCTATGAGGTGAACCCTATAACAATACAAGATAATATTTACTGGCCGCTGGTGCCATCTGCCACACTGCTACTCCCTATTGTTGCCTGACCTTCTTTGAAAGCATAGGTGGACTTACTCCATCTCTTCCCCCGCCTGCCTTTCTTTCCTCCTCTTTATGGTTACTATTGGTTACTGACTGCCACGGACTGCATCATTTTTTGCATTTCAAGGGAAAATACATAAACGTCTGAGGTCCAGAAGAAGCTAAGGTGAAACGCGTCGACCTCTTCAGACCATTATTATAGTACCTATCATATGCAAAACCACGCAAAATGTCTGTATACCCAATTTAAACCCATAGAGAATGTGATTTTAACACAGTCAACCTGTATATGTCGCATTTTGTTTCTTTTTTGTCCTAATTTTTTTAATATGTGATTAATAAAATATACATGTTTTTTAAACAAATTTTGCCTGCCTGGTATGTGCCTCTAAAGTCCGCTATTTCCTCCACTGAACAAAATTAATTTGTATCAGTGGTCCTTCTCTTTGTTCCCTTTGAAGTTTGATAGTTGTTGCCTTGCCATCTCCTTATACAATGAGGCTGATTTATTACCGGAGTTCAAAATCTTCACACGACATACAATTGCGTAAATATACATTTCATTCATCCAACAACGTCAAAAACAGATTTTTGTTTATTTTTTATGTGCATGGTGGGATGTTCAAAGTGACCAAGATTATTACAAAATTTATTGTGTGAAAACACATCACTTCTTTAGTAAATCAGCCAATAGTCTCTTAGCTCCTGAAAGTACTAAGCTAAAAAATATACTGCATTCTGTCACCAGCACTACCACAACAGATTTTGTTTTCTTTTTTGCACATAGTTCCACCAGAAGCCGATAACAAAATAATACATTTTCACTTTTCATTGTGGTAGGTTAGGGCAGCTAATAAATAAAACCTAGTAACTGACAACTTCATAAATTAAATTAAATGTCTGTGAGCATCCTCTTTGAATCAATATCCTAATGAATTAAGTGGGAGCATCCTCTCTTTACACAGTCTGTATCTAATGGTACCTACAATTGCAGTAAAGCCTATGGCCTGTTGTCACCACTGTAGCGGCTTCCATCTTCACCAGGTCTTCCTTCTGGGTCCCCAGACTGACTGGCAGAGCCACAATGACCTCACTCCCATGCATCTGGACCATGGTACACAGCTCTGAAGGAACGACACGGGTACACCGTTCCTTCAGAACGCAAGCAACCGTGATGTCACCGGCTGCTGCTCGCTAGAATATCCCCTAAACTTTGCATGTTTAGACAGGGCTTTTTTTTCTCAGAAAATAGGTCCAGGAACTCAACCACGACCCCCCAAAACCCCCCTTGACCACCACACACACTCTCCAAGCTGCATTAACCACTTAAGCCCCGGAAGATTTTACCCCCTTCCTGACCAGGGGGTATTTTGCGATTCGGCACTGCGTGACTTTAATGGACAATTGTGCGGTCGTGCGACGCTGTATCTAAACGAATTTGGCGTCCTTTTTTCCCACAAACAGAGCTTTCTTTTGGTGGTATTTGATCACCTGTGCGATTTTTTGATCACGCGCTATAAACAAAAAAAGAGCGTACATTTTGCTAAAATAGCAATATTTTACACATTTTTTATATGAAATTCCCCCCCAAAAAAATGTAAAATTCAAAATTTTTTAACATTTTCGGACAATTTGTTTTATGCTACCTATGTTTGGTAAAAAAAATCGCAAAAAGCGTATTTTGATTGGTTTACGCAAAAGTTATTGCGTTTACTAACAAAGGGAAAGATTTTTGTCATTTTTGTTGTTTTTTTTTTAACACGTAATGGCGGCGATCTGCGATTTTTTTTGCGGTACTGCGACATTGCGGCGGACAGATCGGACCCTTGACTGACATTTTGACACTTTTGGGGTTACCAGTGACATTTCTACAGTAATCAGTGCTATACATATGCACTGTTACTGTAAAAATACACTGGCAGTGAAGGGGTTAACTTTTTTTGAAAGGGAGGGGCTATGTGTGTCCCTAGGGGCGTGCTTTCTACTGTGATTGGCTGTGGCTTCAGATGTATGAAGAGTGATCAACGGTTCTACATAGTAGAACCGTATGATCATCCTTCATACCCAGGGGAGAATGACAGGCAGCTTGTTTACACAAGCCGCCTGACTTTCTCCCTCTCCCCCGCCGATCGCAGAGTGACCGGCAGACATCGGGTCCGCCGGTCACACGCGTGGGGGGGTCCGTGACCACGCGGGAGCGGGAGCGCGCCTCCGGCGGCGCGCGCTCGCTCCCTAGACCCTCACAAGCTAGTGACGTAGCCCTACGTCACTTTGCCTGTGAGGGGCTGACCGCCGACGTAGATAGTCGTGTGGCGGTCGGCAAGTGGTTAAATATCACTAACAGTGGGAAGGCCTTAAAGGAGCATTAAATACCAGGAGTGCATCACATGTCCCCCCTAAAAGCTTCAACATCTTCCACATGTCTTACTTTTGTTGCTGTATTAAACTGAAATACCCAGCCAACTCTAGAAACTTCCCTCACACTGTAGGTGGCTCCGCCTCTCTCAATTTCAGGGAGATCATCCAGTGGGTGTATCAGCATCCTCACTGCACCCCAGGCACCTACATCTCCCTTGTCCCCATCCTGCACTCAGTGTGAGCCTTTCAGGAGATCAGATCTGTGGGAGCTGCTGGGAGACAAGCTGTCACTTGTAAACACAGAAGCCGGACTTTTGTGTTTATAAGTGATAGCAGGGAGCAGAGGGCCTGAGTCAGAGGTGGTGGAACTGAAATCCACTAGTTCCAGCTGAAAGCCCTGTGTTTAGGAGATATTCATGTAAAGCCAGAGTTTATTATCACTTTAAAGTATATTTAAAGCCAAAACTTTTGGCCGAAGGGTTATAACCCCTATTAGGTACCCCTGGGTAGAAGGAGATGGTGAATCTACCTAGTGGGAAGAAAAACAGCAATAAAAACATGACATGGTTTTGACCCTTCCCTGTTTAAGCCCCCATTTACTTTAGTGTGATTTGACATGCGATTTGACATGTCACATCACTTGCAAAATCGCAGCCTATTGTTGGCAACAACACTGTCCCCAAATTTTCAAAAGTAGTTCCTGCACTACTTTTGGTGACCTCGGGGGCAATTTCAATAGACATCTGTGCATGAACCCACACAAATGTCTTTCAAATTGCCCTCAAACTTTCACTGAAATGCGGTTTTGAAATAACTTGCACGATTTCAAACCCGCGTTTAGGATGAATGTACCCTAAAACTATTTATTTTGCAGGCCTAGTTGTCCAGCAAAAGTGGCAGTTAGATGGATTGGTTTAAATCATATAACAATAGCAAGGGTGCTTACAGCAGTCACAATATATTCATATAAACTTTTTTTCAAAAGAAAAAAAAACTGTTGCTGATACTGATTTAAAAGTATTAGCTGGTACTGGGCTTTAATGTGTCTGTCTTTGATTTAAAATGGAACTAAATTCCTTAAATACTAATCTACACCTTTCAGCAATGCAGTGGTTACATTCCTCAGTGGCTGCTGTCATCTTATCCCTAGCCACTTCTGGGTGCTGTGTTTTTGGCATTTGGATTGACCAGTGGGGGACTGAGGTCAACCAGTACATGCACACGGGAGTCAGTCCATTCCGCATGTCTGGTGTGTGCTGGGAATGTTCGTTGAGCTGCGCATGTACAGCTCAGAGTACATTCAATGGAAGCCTGCAAGCAGGCAGGTAAGTGTTTGTTATTGCAGAAGAGACATAGTTGGTCTATTCTGCTGCTGCCTTCTCATACATTTTTTCACTACTAAATTTTTGTTCCACTTTAAATCTATTCAACTCTATATGTACATCGAAGACCACCCTGTTCACAGAGTGACAACACTGCTATGTGATTTCACTGTAAAGTGAACAGTGCTATTACCCAATAATAGATGGAAGTAAAAAAAATGATACATTCAATGGAAGGATAAATTAAAAAAAAAAAATCCAGGTTGGACTCCTGGATGTGCTGTGTTAATGTTACTAAAAGACTGTATACATATTTAAAAAATATTTTTTCCTAATTTCTACTTTAATGTATGTACATGAATTAGGCTTGTTATTTTGTTTTTTCCCTGTGGTTAATCTTACAGATTACAGCCCAGGCATTCCACCTGTATGCACAGTGATATACATTTATTTTACAAAATCTGCAACAGCAACATTAGAAATATAAAGTGTATTTCTTCTAAATAATTGTTTAATTTGAGATTCCATATATTAATGTGATTCTACAGGCTGAAAGTTATTTTTACCTTCATGCACTCTATGCTCCCTGCCTCCTCATTGGCTGGGAAACATCAGTGGGAGCCATTTATTACCACTGCTGTCAAACACAGCCAGTGAGGAGGGGGCGGGGCAGGGATGAGCCCCAATCTGTGTGTCCTATGGACATACAGAGTGGGGCTCGTGAGCAAGTGGATTGATAAATGAGGACACTCAGCAAGAGGGAGGAGCTGGAGTGGGGGACCCAAGAGGAGGAGGATCAGGGCTGCTCTGTGCAAAACCATTACACAGAGCAGGTAGGTAGAACATGTTTTTTAATTTTTCTTTCTTTTTTCTTACCTTTAGATCCGGTTTACACTGGGGCAACTTGTCAGGCGACTTGGTCGCCTGACAAGTCGCCGTGGGTCGCCTGCCATAGATTAGCACAGGACCCGTTCTAATAGGAGTGACACAAGTCGTTCCGACTTAGAAAAAGGGTCCTGTACTACTTTGGGGCGACCTGGAGCGACCTGCATTGACTTCAATGATATGAAGTCCGTGCATGTCGCTCCGAGGTCACGGTGCACGCTGCGCACCGCGACTTCACAGGTCGCCCCGGCAAGTCGGATCGCCCCAGTGTGAACCAGCTCTTAATATCACTTTATGTTTAAATTAAAAATTTCATAATATAATGCCAAACGTATCTCTTTAATATTTACTTGAAATAAGGGGATGTTTTGCAAAACAAATATAGTACACAAGTCAAAGTGTTAATTAAATGTTCTAGATATGATCATTGGTTACTGATTAAAGTGTGACTAGACACCAACAAATTAGCACCTTTAATCAAGTAGGAAGGAAATTTCTCATGCATGTATTGACTTTCTGGGACATCTAACACTAAGACAATCTTTTGTACCAGAGAGATTTAAGTCATTGAGAAGACATGCCTATTAGGCACCATTCAACAATATATATATGAATGCCAGTAATTAAATGTCAAATTAGGTAATTAAACTCCTGTTCCAAATTATTTTACTCTTTTAACTTGTAAAACAAATAAGGGTATCAAAAGGTCTTATTTTCAATAGTGAAGACACTTCTGTTGCAATAAACAGCAATCATACATTAAAACTACATGACATAGTGGCAGTTCTTTGATGTAAATGATAAACTTTTTATATTATTAGAAATTAGCATGATAATGCAAGAAAAACAGAACTCCTCTCACAGTAATGTTTATTTAAAGCTGAACTTCAGGTAGATGTAAAAAGCACAAATGAATGCAGCTTTGTAATCATTAAATCATCATAAATTGTATTTCTCTTACGTCCTCCGACAGTCGCCGCCTCTTCATATTCGTCACTAATGGGTTATTGACCTTTGCTCCGTAGGAGTAGCTAGGCAACAGAATATATTAATATCAAAGCTTTTAACATATCCCACCCCCAGGGGGTGGTCCCCTCAGTCAATACCTCCCTGCTTCCTGCATACCAACTCAGTTTCATATGCCTAGCTCAGGAGTATGCAGGCTGTTCCTGTGCTGGGGCTCTTAGTCTCAGCTACTTTTCTCTTTTTTGATTTTATTTGAAGTTTTTTCTCTTTCTTTTACTTAGCTGTTTATTTTCAGCGTTAGTTAGTTTCTTCTGATGAAGATGATCATGCGGCGCTGGGTCCCAGGGCTCAGGGCCAGGGGCTTCCCAGCCTGCCATTGAGCGTTCAGCTTAGGTTTTGCCCTGGCACATTGAACGACCCATCCCTGCAGGGATGCTATCGGTGAGGTGGCTACCTCACTGGACACTATTGCGGTTTCGCACCGCAACTCCACTGCGTCATGCTTGCGACACTCCCTGTCCTCAGTACTGCGGTTTGGTCGCTGGAGCAGGCTCCCCACGCCATCCGGACTGGTAAGTGTGACTCTGTGTGGGGACCTGTCTATTGGGTGTCAGTCTGGGACTGTGTGACCCTGCATGTCTGTGTGGCTGCTGTGCTCCCTGTCAGCTCCTGTGTGAGCTTGCTGCCTGTGTGTGGGCTGTGAAGGGGGGGGGCTCTCCCGCTCTGCTGGGTGTCATATGAAGCAGTCAGATTTTAGACATGCTGTGAGGTGATCGCTGCGGCGATCCGCCATTTTTTGGGGCAAAATTATGGTGGCAGGTCCTGTGAGGTACTGCACAGCGTTTTTGGCGCCAAGCGCCGCCATTTTGAGCGGCGATCGATCAGGCACATGTCAGCGCCATGTTCTATTTGCCCTAAGTTTCCTCAGCCCAGCGGCCATGTTTGTGTAGCCTTGCATAGGCTTCATAGGGGCGGTCAGTCTTGCATCACTTCCTTTTCCTCTGGGACAGCGATCGGTGCAGCAGCCTGTGTGATCTCTCCAGGTTTTATATCTCCTTTTTTCCTGTATTACTTGCCCAGTTTCTTATCCCTGTGGGGGTCAGTGTATTTAGTGGGTGCGGTGGGCAGCGCTCGCCGCGATCTTAAAGGGGCAGTACCCTTTATTAATTTTTTTGCTGGGGCATGGATTCTCAGGATTGCAAGTTTCCTCCCACCTTGGTGGGGGGCCAAGGGGCTGCTGCTTCCCCCGAGGGGGCTGATCTGGCCACTATTGTGGCAAACTTAGCTGCTCAGGTGCAGATGCTGGTGGCTGATCGATCCACAAAACGGCCCAGGGTGTCTATTTCCTCTGATTCAGAGGGCGATGGGGCTGCTATGGCTGGAGTGCCCTTCTCAGGGTCTCACTCATCCCTAGACCTTGTGGGGTCTGACGGGGAGGCTGAGGTGGAAGGGATTGATGTTTCTCCCCCTGGCTCGTCTGAAGAGCTTGCACTCATGGATGAGTTGGTTGCTTCTATCCATGCAAACGCTGCATTTGCAGGATGAACCATGTCCTCCTGCTTTGATGTCCTCTTATGGGACGCAAAGAAAGCGCAAAACATCGCAGGTTTTTCCTTGCTCTACGGAATTTCAGCGCGCGGTTGATGAGCAATGGCGCAATTTAAAGAAGCCTTTTGCTGTGCCGAGTAGGTTCAAGCTGCGTTACCCCTTTACACCGGCTACTGATGAGCGTTGGTGTGTGCCACCTCAGGTGGATCACGCGGTGGCGATTTTGAATAAATCGACTGCGATCCCTGCTGAGGATACCCCGGTGTTCCGGGACCCGACGGACAGGAGGTTGGAATCTCTCGCCCATCATGCCTATACGGTTGCTGGCTCTATGCTGAAGCTTATTTTTGCTTCCATTATGGCAGCCCAGGCTATTGCGGATTGGACGCAGGTGCTCAGGCGCACCCTGGTGGCTGACTCGGCCCCGCCGACAACTTTGGCTATGGTGGACCAGATTCATCAGGGTGTCATGTATTTGTGTGATGCGGACTTGGATTTAGTTCCTTTGGCTGCGTGTCTTTCTAGTGTGGCGGTCTTCAACCGTCACCTGATATGGTTGAAATGTTGGTCTGTTGACCAATCTTCCCGCAAGACTTTAGCTAATTTGCCCTACGCGGGATCTCGCCTTTTTGGCGAATCTTTGGATACTCTGATAAAGGGTATTTCTGGGGGTAAGAGCACTCTCTTGCCCCAATCTCACAAGAATAAGTTTGTTCGTGGTAAGAAGAATACCTAGTTTAGGGCCTCTCAGGGGTCCTTTCGTGCCTTTCGGTCGCACTATAAGGGCAAGCCCTTCAGAGGCCAAGGCTCCCAGAAGAAGCCGTGGGCGGGTAAGCAGAAGTCCGGCCAGTGCGGATCCGCTGCCCATAACAATGCGGCCTGAAGGGGCGCCCTCACCCGTTTCTGGGGTGGGGGACGTTTGCTCGGTTTTCTTCAACCCTGGCTGGACCGCGTTCAGTACAGGTGGGTTCAGGAAATCGTTCGATCTGGATACAAGATCGAGTTTCTCTCTCGGCCGGCGGGCAGGTTTTTCCCCTCAAACCTTCAGCTGACTCCGGAGCGCTTGCAGGATCTGCACCTGGCGGTGCGGGACCTGCGGGCCCAGGGAGTGGTGGTTCCGGTGCTTCATCGGGACAGATTTCGGGGGTTCTATTCCAACCTGTTCACTGTGCCCAGAAAGGAGGGCAAGGTACGTCCGATTCTGGACTTGAAAGCTCTGAACCGCTTTGTGCGGGTTCGCAAGTTCCGCATGGAATCCCTGCGATCAGTGGTGGCTGCCCTGGTTCCGGGGGAATTCATGGCCTCCATCGACTTGAAGGATGCATACCTTCACATCCCCATTTTCGAGGGTCACCAGAGGTACCTTCGATTCGCCATTGCGGAGGATCATTACCAATTTGTGGCGTTACCCTTTGGTCTCGCTTCGGCTCCCCGGGTTTTCACCAAGGTGCTTGCGCCGGTTCTGGCTTTGTTGAGAGCCCAGGGCATTTCTGTCCTGGGGTATCTGGACGATATCCTGATTCGGTCCACGACCAGTCGGGGCCTGGTGAACGACCTGTCCATCACGATGCAGACTCTGCAGGAATTCGGCTGGACAATAAATGTTCCAAAGTCAACGTTGTGTCCGTCGGTTCGTCTTCCTTACTTGGGGATGATCTTGGACTCTGTTCAAGCGAAGGTCTTCCTGCCGGAAGACAAGCTTCGCACGCTTCAGTGCGAGGTCAGGTCCCTCAGGGACAATCAGTGCTCGTCCCTCCAGACGTGTATGAGGTGTCTGGGATTGATGGTTTCGGCCTTCGAGGTGATTCCCTTCACCCAGTTTCACACACGGGAGCTTCAGGCGGAGGTCCTGGCCAAGTGGGACGGGAGTCCGCAATCTCTGGATCTGCGGCTGTCATTGAGCCATCTCACCCGAAGGGGTCTTTTGTGGTGGCTTCAGTCCCCGGCAGTGTCGGGGGGCAAGTCTTTTCGTCCCTTGTCGTGGACGGTGATCACCACGGATGCCAGCCTGTCGGGCTGGGGTGGTGTTCTGGGCGTTCTGTCCGCCCAGGGAACTTGGGATCCCTTCCGATCAACATTCTGGAATTGCGAGCGATAAATCTCTGTCTTCTGCGTTGGACGGACAGGCTTCAGGGCCGTCCAGTTCGGGTTCAGACGGACAATGCCATGGCGGTGGCCTACATCAACCACCAAGGGGGCACCAGGAGTGCCCGAGCGGCTCGGGAAGTAGCCAACATTCTGTCTTGGGCCGAGACGCACGTCCCGTCGATATCGGCAGTCCACATTCCGGGGGTGGAGAACTGGCAGGCGGATTATCTGAGCCGCCAGACCCTGGACCAGGGGGAATGGTCCCTCAACCCGGATGTCTTCCAGATGTTGTGCGCGAAGTGGGGGTCCCCAGATGTGGACCTGTTCGCGTCTCATCTAAACAACAAAGTGGAAAGGTTCGTAGCAAGGACGCGCGATCCTCGGGCAGACGCCTCAGATGCGTTAGTGGCGCCCTGGCATCAGTATCGTCTGATGTATGCCTTTCCACCGATTCAGCTGCTGTCCAGGCTCCTTCGCAGGTTAGCCTCGGAACCGCACAAGATGATTCTGGTGGCACCGAGCTGGCCTCGCCGGTCTTGGTACGCAGACCTTGTGAATCTGGCGGTCGACGCTCCATGGCGTCTGCCACTTCGGGAAGATCTCCTGTCTCAAGGACCGATATTCCATCCTGCTTTACAGTCGCTGGCTTTAACTGCCTGGCTGTTGAAAGCCAAGTCCTGAACGATAGGGGTCTCTCCCCTGAGGTCATTCCCACTTTGATCAAGGCTAGAAATGCCTCCTCGGGAAAAATTTACTACCGTACTTGGAAGCATACTTTGCCTGGTGTGAGTCCAGGGGGTATTCCCCTCGCTCGTACTCGGTGTCGAGAGTGTTGGCTTTCCTTCAAACGGGCGTGGATCAGCGTTTGGTGTTGGCCACGATTAAGGGTCAGATTTCTGCGCTGGCCGTTCTCTTTCAACGCCCTGTGGCGTCTAACTCTTTGGCTAGCACCTTTGTTCAAGGGGTGCGACATCTGGTCCCTCCTAGGAGGGAACCTTTGCCTCCATGGGACTTGAACCTTGTTCTGTCCGTGTTACAACATGCTCCCTTTGAGAAGATCAGGAAGATCTCGTTGTCTCTGTTCTCCAAGAAGGTTGCTTTTTTGGTAGCGATCACTTCGGCTCGCAGGGTGTTGGAGCTGGCGGCTTTGTCCTGCAGCTCTCCCTACTTGGTGATTCACTTGGATAAGGTGGTCTTACGACCTAACCCTTCTTTTCTTCCGAAGAGGATCTCGGAATTTCACCTCAATGAGGACATTGTCTTGCCTTCGCTTTGCGCGAAGCCTAAGCATCCAAAGGAGGTGGCTTTGCATTCCTTGGATGTTGTTCGGGCGATCAGGGTTTACCTGTCATCGACGAAATCCTTTCGCAAGTCGGATTCTCTCTTTGTTCTTCCAGAGGGTCCTTGGAAGGGCATGGCAGCGTCGGCTGCGACCATCGCCAAATGGATCAGACAGACCATTGTGCAAGCCTATGCTCTGAAGGGGAAGGTTCCTCCTTTCCCTGTGAAGGCGCACTCTACCAGGTCTCTGAGTACGTCTTGGGCCTATCGTCATCAGGCTTCTGTGGCCCAGGTGTGTAAGGCGGCGACTTGGTCGTCCGTTCACACCTTCTCAAAATTTTACAAAGTGGATGTTCAGGCATCGGCAGATGCTTCCTTTGGCCGCAAAGTTCTTAGTGCGGCGGTGCCTTAAGGTCCCTTGTTTGGGCCCTTAACTGTTGGGGTGTTTTTACCCCTAGGTTACTTGTTCTTTCCTGGGTTGTTGCTCCTGTTGAGCACGTTTTCCTGTTGCCCAGTTGGTTCTCTTACTTTGGTAAGGTTCCTTTCTCTGATGTGGGTACTGCGTTGCTTTAGGTGCGGCTGCTTTTTTCCCACCCCTCATGTCTACACTGCTATGGGACGTCTCCATTAGTGACGAATATGAAGAGGCGGCGACTGTCGGAGGACGTAAGAGAAAACTGAATTTTTGTAAAATCTTACCTGTAAAATTCCTTTCTCTGAGTCCTCCGACAGTCGCCGCCCCCGCCCCTCTTTTCGGGTTTGTTTATGTGCTCTACTGCTATTCTACTGAAACTGAGTTGGTATGCAGGAAGCAGGGAGGTATTGACTGAGGGGACCACCCCCTAGGTGTGGGATATGTTAAAAGCTTTGATATTAATATATTCTGTTGCCTAGCTACTCCTACGGAGCAAAGGTCAATAACCCATTAGTGACAAATATGAAGAGGCGGCGACTGTCGGAGGACTCAGAGAAAGGAATTTTACAGGTAAGATTTTACAAAAATTCAGTTTTTTCATTAATGCAAGCAGTGCCAATGCCCGAATATCACTTGACATCAACTGCTTCCAGTCTTTGGAATGGTCTGTACAGAAGAGCTGACAGAGTAAGATGAAGCAGCACCACAAGGAGTCAGTCCGGTGTGCTGCCATGCAGAGAATGTGCTGATAGAAGAAGAGAACAGAGTGTCAGAGAGATGAGTGTGCTGCTTCTCTTTTTACTGTTCAGTCACATTGAAGTGATCACCAACGATGGGAAGGGGGTTTGGGTTGGGGGTTTTAAATGTCACTGACCAACAATAATTTTAGGATTGTTTTGGGTGGTTAAATGCCACTGACCACCAATATTGTGGAATTATTTTGGAGGGGATGTTAAAGTGTTTGGGGTTTATTCATGACTTTTTAGCCATTGCACGCAATAAAGATTGATAACCTTTGGAAGGAGACTTGCACTTCAATACAAGCATGTTTCTTCATTCCAAAAAGATTGTGGCAAAAAATAACATCAACTTGTGGTGTCTACTTTTTAAAAAGTGGTCACTTATGAGGGGGCTGTAATGTCCTGGCGTTTTTTATTACATATGTTTTGTTACAGTTTTTTTTGTTTTTTCATTGTTCGTATTTTCTTTCTTAGTGCCGGTTCACACTAGTGTGGCTGCGGCGATCGCATGTAATGTCGGAGCGCACTGCTCCTTCATTACATGCGATCGGCTGTGCGGTGCGAGTTTAGCCATACACTTTGTATGGCTAAATTCGCACCGCACCTGCAGCAAAGACGCACAGGACCCTTTTTTGCAGCCGCATCAGGATCGGATCGCACAGTGGTTCACACTTGTGCGATCCGATCCAGTGCGAACTGTAAGATCGCACTGCGATATGCGATCAAACTGGGGGTGTCGTTAAGATTACATTGACACCCCCAGCGTATCGCATATGGCAGTGTGAACTGCCAGGGGTACGTTTGAGATGTGGGAACAGGCTGCAAATTCGCAGCCTTCCCACATCGCATAAGTGTGAACCGGGGCTTATAGTAAGCGTTTTTTAATTACCACCAAACTCAAACGTTGTCTCAAAAAATAAATAAATAAAATGAATTTGGGTATAATGTTAAAAAACAGAGGTATTGTCCCTATTAGTTTGTTCATTTATTACAGGTATTTATATAGTACACAATTTATGCAACACTTTACACACTATTCATTCACATCGGCCCATGCCCTCAAGGAGATTACAATCTAAGGTACCTATCTTATAAACACACATACCTGCTGCCTGTTTACCTACCAGAATGTGTTTGGAGAGTGGGGGGCAACCCATACAAACACAAGGAGAACATGCAAACTCCATGCAGAGAGTGACTAGGCCAGGCTTCAAAACACTGTATGGCAGAATTGCTAACCACTGAGCCACTGTGCTGTACTGAAAAATAGCCTGGAAAGAAAGGGGGTATTACAAGCAGGTACTGAAGTGGCTAATTATATCAGTGCATTTATATTAACCGGAAATATAGGAATGAGCTTGTTGACATATTTTTTGTTCTATTTTTAATTATTCCATGATCAGAAATTATATATTTTTGCTAGAAAATTAGAACCCCCAAACATTATATATATATTTTCCTTAAGCAGAGGTAGAATAAAATAGTTGTAGCAATTCTTTATGCCACATGATATTTGTGCAGTGGTTAATCAAACACAAATTTTCAGGGGAAAAAAACACTTTAATAAATGTCAGTGCACACAAACACAATATAATACTCAAAATTTTGGTAAAATATAAAATATGATGTTACATCGAGTAAATAGATAACTAACATGTCACAATTTAAAATTTCCTACACAGGTGACACTTTAAAGACCTTTACAGGTTACCAGTTTAGAGTTACACAAGAGGTCTGGCAATAGAATTATTGCTTTCACTCTGACCTTTGCTGTGATACTTCACATGTGTGGTGTGATCTCTGTTTATTTATGTGTGCGGGACCTACATTTGTGGTCGCCTTTGCGTGTGAACATGGGGGGACAGAGACACTTTAATTTTTTTTTATTTTATCATTTATTTTATTGTTATTTATTTTTTTTTCACTGTACCTTTGTAGATGACACAAGGGATAAACAGCATTCCTTGTGATAGCATGGGCTGTGACAGGCTGTGACAGGTCTTCATAATGAGATTTGGTGTGTATTTCTCCTCTGGCCTCCAACCAAAGCATCTGATAAAACTGATGATGTACTGTATGTACTCCCGTTCCTGGCCACTAGTCTGTATGCTTGGATTAGGATCTTTTTTAAAATGTAAAGAAAAGCCTATGCAGTTTTTACTCTATGCTTTTTTTTTTTTTTAATGTTACTTTGAAAATACTATATTGTACTGCTAATATTGTACTATATTATAACAGCATTTACGGTGTTACGGCTTCTCTCAAGCATGTTATTTATAGTATTTGTGTTTTTTTTTTCAAATCTTGACCTTGAACCCATCTAAAACTGCCCTCTCCTCGCTAAATATTCTTTGGTATGTACTTGTTTGGCATGCAAATATGCCCCATATGTTCAGCTCGCAATAGCTTTTATAGTAACTTTCAAAATGTATTGAATAACAACATTTACCTACCACATACATCAATGGGGTTGCCCCTAAGTTTGGGTTTGGCAACATGCAAAGCAAGGAAAATTCAGCATGAGCAGACCTCAAAACATACTACGCTTGTGTTAACATAACTTGACATTGGGGCTTGGGCATATTCGCTCGTTTCCATTCATAGGCAAAAAAGAATGACAAGGGAACATAGCACAAACAATGTAGGAACACCTACATTGATTAAAAAAGCCTAGATGACCTTTGAAGCTTACCAAACACAAGTTTTGCCTAAACACGTGTTTGGATAATATCGACTATTTCTAAATCCATAGATAGCTCTGGCAGAGCAAAGGGAAACTATCATGCACCAACCACATAAAGCAAAGGGGTTGTTGCTCATCTTCTAAACTACCTTTAGTATGACAGGGCATTTATGCAAATCTTTGATGCCATGCATCCCTTGCAACCAAGATAAATCAATCTCATAGAAGACATCAAGATGCCTTCCTTCAGGAACCAAAAATAATACAGACTTCCTAGGGTAAATATCAAAATTCCAACATAATAGAAAGTTATTGTGCTAAAAATAAACATTAAAACATTTAACCACTTGAAGGTTTTACCCCCTTCATGAACAGACATTTTTGCTATTTAGCACTGCACTACCTTAACTGGCAATTGCTTAGCCATGCAATGCTATACACAAATTAACTTTACGTTTTTTTCATCCAAATAGAGCTTTCTTTTGGTTGTATTTGATCACCGCTGTTTTTTTCTTAATTTTTTTTTGTAATTATTATTATATATTAAAAAAAGAACAAACAGTTTGAAATAAAAAAACAATCATTTCTTCTTTCTGTTATAAAAAGTATCCAATAAAATCACATTTCTTCATGAATTTAGATGAAAATGTATTCTGCTTCATGTCTTTTGTAAAAAACAATCTCAATAAGTGTATATTAATTGGTTTGTGTGAAAGTTTTAGCACCTGCAAGCTATGGTATTTATACTGCAATTTAAGTAACTTTTATTTTCTGACTGCCTATCACATTTCTTGACATGCTAAAATGTCAGGACGGTACAAAGCCCCCCCCCCCCCCCACACATGACCCTCAAGATATTTGCTGAGAGGCATGTTGAGTTCATGAAAGATTTTTTTTTGCCACAAGTTTTTGGAAATTAAAAAAATATATACTTTTTACTCAAAGTTATCACTTTAAAGTGGTTGTAAACTCACTTTAAAGTCTTTTACCTATTGGTAAGCCTATATTAAGGCTTACCTATAGGTGCTATAAATATCTCCTAAACTTGCACCGTTTAGGATTTATTTACAGTGCATGCAGCCGATGACATCATCGGAGCATGCGCTCTGAAGGAATGGCCACCCCTGCTGTTCCTTCAGAGCCCTATGCCGTGAATGGTGGCTCCCACGATGTAACCGCGCCTCCGGCCAATCAGATGGCTGGAGGATGCGAACAAGAAAGCAGGAGGGCCGAACATGTCAGCCGTCCTGACGCTGAGCGGGCGACTCTGCGGGGGCTTTGTTTTAAGGTAAATATTTCATAATGAGCTAGCATGCGATGCATACTAGCTCATTATGCCTTTATCTTTACAGGTTTTTTTTATCATTTTTTTTGTGAGGGTTTACTTCCTTTTAATTATATATTTTCACACATGACATGAGTATATTTGGAATTACTCCCAAAACACATTCTGATACTTTTCCCAAGTATGGGGATATCACATGTGTGAGACTTTTTGCCTATCTGCATACAGGAGCCCAAAACAAATTATTAACTTCAGACTTTCAAAGGGCGGGATTTATTAATTTCACTTTCTGAATATCTATCACAGTTTCGGAGGACCTGGATAATACCCTGGATAGTACAAACACCCTCCAAATAAACCCCTTTTTGGAAAATAGACACTCCAAGGTATTTACTAAGAGGTATGAGGAGTATTTTACAGCTCTCATTTGTTGTCACAAGTTTTTGGAAAATGAAGAAAACAAAAATGTGCCAAATCATTCCAACCTGCTGGAGCGACCTTTATTTAGCTCCTTCATGGGTAATAGGTAAAGCCAATGATACTACTATCACCTACATAGCTAATCAGGGCAACACATGGAGTATTCCCCTACTAAGGGTCTCGGCCATGATTTTTCTATAGGCAAAGGAACATCTTCTGACCTTATCTTTGCCATACCTTCTAGGAACAGAGAATACTCTAGTGGACAGGTTAAATTGACAATTTCCAAATCTCAATGAGTGATCCTTGAGTGATATCATTGAAGTAATATCTTCAGCCAATCTTCAACAAATGGGGAATACCATCAATTTACCTCATAGCTACACTGAAGAATGCTCATCTCTCGTACTTTTTTTCATGTCACAATTGCCCACAAGCCTTAGCCCAACATGTGTTTTCAGCCAGCTTCCAAATTTCTTCCAGCAGCACTAATCATAAGAATGCTACTGGACAATAAAATGCATAGGGCGGTTGCAATTGATCCTTATTTCCCCAGGAGACCATTGTTCCCTCTGTTGACTCAAATTATGCTAGCTCCTCCATAACACTTGCCGTGCAAGAAGGATCTCCTCATTGAGAGCCTATGAAAACATCTGAATCCTCAGACTGAACAGAATGAGACTAATGAAAGGCAGAAATGATTAACATCAGATATCCCTCCCCACCCCTGACTGTGGTGGATACTATTCCTCAAGTCCAAAGACTTCAACAAGATCACATTCAAATAAATGTTTTCTCTTTACTAAGACTAAGGGCTTCATGCTATTGAGACCTTTAGTAGCTGCTGTTTTAGCATTTTTTTACAGCCTAAGTTAGTGGCCAATACCTGTACTCTGAAGGCATTTATCTACAAATATTTAATAGTGAAGGCCAAATTCAATACTGTATTAATCACACTAACACTGGTAGGCATCATCACTTTAATTGTGTGGAATTGTACAAAAAGCTGAAAAGAATGGGACTTTATATATACCTTACCAGTGTTCGAAAAAACCTAAAACATAATATTACATAAAATTATCAATTTTATTATGTAAAAAAAAATAAATAAATATGTAGAAAAATACTACATCACATATGTCACATATAATGTTCTAGACATACAAGCTCCTTCAGGACTGCTTCTTTAGGACTATGCAAAACAACAAGTAAAGAGAAAATAAAATACAAAGACCACAATACATAAACAGATACAAAAAATAAAACTCACCTATTCACCATACAACACAAACTAAAACATATGAAGCAGGTCGGGTGCAGAGTTGAGCTCCCACCAGGTCCCCCTCCCCAGCTTGTGGGAGGGCATGCCAGAGGCAAGGAAAACAACCATCTATTTGGAGTACTGGTATTGGTACTAACACATGAAAATGGATACAAACAAAGCACAAATGAAAAAATACTAGTAAAAATTGTATTAACTACTTAAGCCCCGGAGGATTTGGCTGCTCAAAGACCAGGCCCTATTATGCGATTCGGCACTGCGTGACTTTAACGGACAATTGCGCGGTCGTGCGAAGCTGTACCCAAATGAAATTGATGTCCTTTTTTTCCCACAAACAGAGATTTATTTTGGTGGTCAATTTTGAAAAAATAACAATATTTTTCACATTTTTTATATGAAATTCTATAAAAAAAAATGTAAAAATCAAAATTTTTTAACATTTTAGGCCAATTTGTTTTCTGCTACATATTTTTGGTAAAAAAAAAATCGCAATAAACGTATTTTGCTTGGTTTGCGCAAAAGAAATTGCGTTTAATAACTACGGAAAAGATTTGTCATTTTTATTGTTTTTTTTTAACTAGTAATGGTGGCGATCTGCAATTTCTTTTGCGGGACTGCGACATTGCGACGGACAGATCGGACCCCTGACTGACATTTTTTACACTTTTGGGAGTACCAGTGACATTACTACAGTAATCGGTGCTATAAATATGCACTGCTACTGTAAAAATTACGCTGGCAGGGAAGGGGTTAACTTTATTGGCGATCAGTGGGTTAAATGTATCCCTAGGGGGCGTGATTCTAACTGTGGGGGGTGTGGCTTGTGATGTAACTACAGAGACATATGATCCTACATAGCAGGATTGTATAGTCTCTGCACTTACATCAGGGAGAATGACAGATGTTTGTTTTTACATCAGCCATCTGCCTTTCTTCCTCTCCTGCGGAAGATCGCGAGTGGCCGGCGGACATCAGAGCCACCGGTGACACACGCAAGGATCCCTGTGTATGAGCGGGGTTGGAGCACGCCTCTGACGGCACGCGCTCGCCCCCTACAGGATCCTGGGCGAGCGACGTACCCACACGCCGGTTTGTCCAGGAGCGGCTGACTGCCGCAGTAAATAGTCGTGCGGCGGTCGGCAAGTGGTTAACAAGCCAAGCCGAAAGAAAAATACACAGGATAAAGTAGTGTGTGGGAGAGGCACCGCACACAGTTAATAATAGCTAATCCATCTTAATACTCAGAGGCCTTTACCCAGTGAAATTTGATCAAAAATAGAAAAGTAGAAAAAAACGAGTGTTCAAGGATACCCTCTTAGTATACGTATTTGGACAAATTAAATGCATGATGTGAAAATATCATGTATGTCATTTGTTGAAATAGGTATACTAAGAGGTTATCCTTGAACACCCATTTTTTTCTACTTTTCTATTTTTGATCTAAAGAAAAACGCCAAAAGAAAAAAGGTGAGGAGTATAATACCAAAATACCTTTCACAGATGAGAGAGAGCAATGGCACTGGGTATACCGAAGTAGAACAAATGTATGTTCGACAAAAATATTAGACATGTGCAGAACGGAAAATTGTGTTTTGTTTTAAATAAATTTATTATGTCACTAATTTTGTTTCATTATGTAATTCATTTAGTTTTTTTTTGAAATTCGTTTAGTTTTTGTTAAATTTAATTTTGTTTTCATTCAAATTTGTTTTGTTTATTAATTTTCTAACGAATTCCAACTTTTCAGAATAGTTAGAATTTGAAAAACGATCGACCGTTTCAAATTCTGTGTGAAGAATACCTGGTTATTAAGCAGTGGGCAGGGAAGCCGGCCAACCGCGTCCTTAACAACCGAGGACTTATCATCTCTCAGTGGCTTCCCCACTGACAAATGAATGTAAAGAAAAGAATGCCAGCAATACAAAAATGTAAAAAATACAAATAAATTTAAAATGGGAAACAATAAAAATGAATTCTTTTAACCGCTTCCCGTCCGCCATATAGCAGAATGATGGCCGCAAAATGGTTAAGTTATCCCGACTGGTCATGCGACGTCCAGCAGGATAAGCTGCTCGCATGCACCTGTGAGGGCACACAGAGCTGCGATCGGTGGTCCGGTGTGTCACTCTTACACACCGCATCTCCATTCCTGGTAAAGAGGTTATTACGTAGGCTCTTTACCATGTGATCAGTGTCAGATCACAGCTGGTCACATCGTAACCAGGAAGTGACGTTTATCGGCACTCCTCAGTTTGTGCTGACAAGGCGCAAGTAAAGGAAAGCTGATCAGTGGCTATCCTGAAAGGGGGGGGTCTGCGCTGATAATCAGCACATTGATTATCAGTGCAGACCCATCAGGGATACCCACTAGAGCCCACCAGGGATGCCAACCCATGTAACTAGGGATGCCAACCCATGGCCACCAAGGATGCCAATCAGTGCTTATCAAATATGCCAATCAGTGCCAATAGGGATGCCAATCAAGGCAAATTAGTAATGCCTGTTAGTGCCTCCTCATCAATGCTGCCTATTAGTGCCATCTATCACTGCCCATCAGTGTCATCCATCAGTGCTCATCATTGCACATAAGTACAACCCATCAGTGCTGCCTATAGGTGCTTATCAGTGCCACCTATAAGTGCCCATTAGTGCCACCCATCAGTGCCCATCATTTCCCATCAGTGCCACCCATCAGTGCCACATATAAGTGCCCATTAGTGCCACCTATAATTTCCCATCAGCGCCTCCTATCAGTGCCCATCAATGCTGCATAACAATGCCACCTATTAGTACCACCTATCAGTGCCCATCAGTGCTGCCTTTCAGTGCCCATCAGTGTTGCATATTAGTGCCTCATCATCAGTGCCCATCAGTGCCACCTCACCAGTACCGCCTCATCAGTGCCCCTCAGTGCAGCCTCATCAGTGGTTGTCAGTGCAGGAGAAAACGTACTTATTTACAAAATTTTATAACTTGAACAAAGAAAACTTTTTTTTTTCAAAATTCTCTTTTTTTATTAGCAAAAAAGAAAAAACACAGTGATGATCAAATACCACCAAAAGAAAGCTCTATGTGTGGGAAAAAATATAAATATTTTATTTGGGTACAGTGTTGCATGACCGCACAATTGGCATTCAAAATGTGACAGCGCTAAAAGCTGAAAATTGTCCTGGGCAGGAAGGGGGGTGAAAGTGCCCTGTTTTGAAGTGGTTAAATAAAGTGCCTGGGGGGTCCCAGTGATCTGCCTGTAAAGTGGCATATCTGTATAGAACATGCTGCAGCAAAAATAACATTTATGAAGAAAAAAAATGTATGAAATGACATTTAAATTTTCTGGCAATACAATACCATTGCCGGAAATAGAAAAATGTAAAAAAAAAGGCCAACATTTTCAAAAGAAATGGCATGGGTTCCCCCCAAAACCCATAACAGACCCATATCTGAGCATGCAGCCTGGCAGGTCAGGAAAGGGGGTAAAGAGTGAGCGCTCCCCCTCCTGAACCATACCAGGCCACATGCCCTCAACATGGGGGGGTGGGCCTCCTCCCTTACAGCTGTGACCTGTGGTTGTGGGGGTCTGCGGGCAGGGGGCTTATTGGAATCTGGAAGCTTCCTTTAACAAGGGACCCCCAGATCTTGCCCCCGCCATGTGATTGAGTATGGGGTACATAGTACTCCTACCCATTCACCAAAAAAAGAGCCAAAAAGTAAAAAAAACAGACAGTTTTTTCACAATTCCTTTAGCAAAAAAATAAAAAACAGTGTCCTCTGATGTAAATCCATCATCAATAATACCGCCAGCCACACCCAAAAAAAGATATCAAAAAATGCTCCCGCCAACATGAAGGCCATCTGCCTACTGCAGGCTTCTCCATTTGACAGTTCTTTTATAGGGAACGGCGGGGCCATCTTGCAACATCACTGGTGGCATCGCCCTCTTGTGATGTCATCGACCCAGCATGCACCGGTCCATGATGTCGCAAGGGTATCGGTGCCCCTTGTATAAGGGAGCTTTCAGATCCCCTCTCACATCTGTGACTCGTCCCTTCTGTTCCTTGGCTCTCTCCCTGCCTTATCTCACAAACTATTCAAGTTTAATTACCATTGCTGTGTGTGTTTTCCCTCAGAGATTGTCTTATTGACAGTCTGCTAAAACTTTGTATATTAGTACTGATTGGACCTTGGAGAAGGGGGTACAGACTGAAAGCTTGTCCTGAAAATTTGGATATTCGTGCAAATAGAAGTAATATGGACAGTAATCAGCTATTTTTGACCGTAATGTAGATACATTTAAAAAACGTTTAAATGTGTTTCTTAGCAAAGTAAAGTGCAGTAATATGCCGAAGCTATGCTATGTTGGAAATGTGGTGGTTTGGTGACCACCCGATATAAACCCCCACATACAGAAATCTCATTTTAAAGTACAGCCTATTGGGTTGGTATATCTATAACTCTTGGGATGTAACTTTTGGGTTTTGTATTGTCCACCCGGGTTTTATTTGTTATGTTCTTTCTCAGATTGTTTTATGTTCTCTGTTTTTGTTGTATGACAAGGGTTGATATCTCTACCCCAAGTACCCCCCAGGTGTATCGCTTACTTGATATTTACTAATGCAATTGCATGAACTATTATCTCATTGAATGTTCAACAGGCTGTGTCCTGACATACTTTGATAAATCCTACTCTAGGGTGTAGTGTGCCACAGAAAACACCAAGTCAATGGAGGTGGCTGTTCCCCTTAGGGTAGCTGATATTAGATTTGAACTTCTTACAGGCACTCTGTGAGATTTTACAGTTGTATTGATGAATATTACTAGCCTAAGGCCCGATTCACACTCTAGCAATTAGAACTCAATTCCAAATCACGGCAATGTGCTTCTGGGTGCCATTCCTTTTGAATTGTACCCCCAACACGGTGTGATCTTGCTGCAATTTTTGAAAAAAATGCCTAAGAATCGTGGCAAAATGTATGTGTAAAAACAAGCCTGGCTCAGGGACAAAATTTAGCCCATGAGCATTTTTGCATGACAAATGTGCATAGGGCAGCCCATTCAATGATCCCCAGTGCTTATTAAGGCTCGGAGCAACAGATTGTGCAGATGCATTTTATAGACACATATTACAATGGTACCCAAACCAGGAAAGGACCCCATGCTTATATATGCTTCTAGCAACTTACAGCCCAAATCGGTCCTTAAAATTCTTTACTTGATATTTACCAAGATTCTAGAGACTGCAGGATTGATCATTGATCATCTGTGTGATCTCCTCAGATCAGTGTAGCTGTATTCCTATCTGTCCTTTTAAGACATCATGCTAAGACAACTAAAGTTGGACAATTTTTGTTTTGCTGGCCCTTTCTCTGAGAATTCATCTATTGCCCATCAGCAATGGTTAAATTCTTGTCTAAACTCTCTCTGAATCCTTTTCTATCTTACAGGGTACCCACCAATTGTTAGCAATATAATCAGTACAGTGTTTCTTGTGTGGTTTAGAGCCACTGAAAAATTTACCTTCACATGCAAGCAGGGTTACAATATTTTTCTGAATCTTATAACCTAAATGTAGCTACTATATATATATATATATATATATATATATATATATATATATATATATATATATATATATATATATATACACATATATATATATATATATATATATATATATATATATATATATAGCTTTTCTTTGACAATTCTAAATTCCAACCAGTGTTCAGTACAGAATGTTGTTGGTGGCTATAGAAAAACGTTTCTGCATCAAGAATCTTGTGAGGAAATAGCACTTTACCTTACTGTAATATATCACGGATGCACCACAAGAGGAAATGTTTAGGTAAACTAAATCACGTTCTACGCATGCTGGGAAATAAAAATGAGTCTGGATATCCTTTGCGCTTACAAATTTAAACTAGCAATGTATGCAAATAAGAGTTTTTTATGTATAATCCTCTGATATTGTTAACTAAAGCATTGTCTACATTTGCATAGTAAGCTTTATAAAATGGAAATGCTTTTTACACATCTCTGAGTCCCTTAATATTAATTCTGATTTTATTTAAATTACTCATTATATACCATATCTAGGAGTAAAACCCATGTCCTATTATCATTCAGTATATTGTAAATTAGCCACAATTATTTAGGGATTTGTTGCAATACCATAGACAAAGAAAGTATTTGCTATATAGGATTACAATTACATACAAGTGTATTCTTTCTAATCAATTTTTTTTATTTAATGCTATCTTGCTTGTAAGTAGAGTTGGGCTGAACACCCTCCTGTTCGGTTCACACCAGAACTCTTGAAACATGTACAAAGTTCGGACCCGAGCCGCAAACTCTATTAAAGTCTAAGGGACCCCAACTTAAAAAATCAAAAGTCCCCATTTTGAAGGCTTATAGGCAAGTTATTGGCCATAAAAAGGTATCATTTTACAGGAGCAGCAATTGTAATGATAATTAAAGTGAAACAATAACAATATAGTGCCTGGGGGGTCCCCTTAGTCTGCCTGTAAAGTGGCACATCTGTACCATGTATAGAACCTCCTGCAGCAAAACTGACATTTATACAGAAAAACATGACATTTAAATTGCCGGCAATACGTAAATGTTTTTTTTTTAAAAACCAGTGTGTGGATCCCCCCTCAATTGGGCATGTTATGGATTTTAGGAGAGCCCCATGCCAAAATCTAAATAAAAAACAGCGTGGGGTCCCCCCAAAATCCATACCAGACCCTTATCTGAGCATGCAGCCTGTCAGTTCAGGAAAGGGGGGGGAAGCAAACGCCCCCCTCCTGAACCACACCAGGCCACATGCCCTCAACATGGGGGAATGCTTTGGGGTGGGAGGGCTTTGGTGCATGCTGGGTCCATGACCTCACAAGGGAGCGGTGCTACCAGGTGACATCAATAGGTGGCCCTACTCCTTACCTATAGAAGAACTGGCAAATGGCGGAGCAGGTAGTTTGCGATTGCGATTGCACTTATTTTACCATTTGCAATGCCCTCTAGCTGTTTTAAGCATCTACAGTCTGTGGGTGGTGGGGCCATTTTTAGGGGTGCTTAAGAAACCCTGTATCAGTATAGGCTTTCCTATGAAATCCAAACCTGAGGGAGGAATGGGATTTCCTAATTTCTGAAATTTTAAATATGCTACTCATTTAGCTAGAATTATTGATTTGAATTGCCACACTGATAAAAAAAAGTCTGAGTTACACTACAGTCTCTCTTAAACATTCGTCCTGGATATTGTGGACAAAGTTCCCAACTGAACGTAACAACACCCATTATTAGCCCCTACACTAACAGTTTTTTTCCTCATTCCCAGGCCCTTTAGTGCCACTAATAGACAATCCAGATTTTCCCCTGGGACTGAATTCTAAAGCTTTTCCAATGAAAGATGTGCATACTTTTTTGGCAATGCATTTTGTTGCCACAGGTCAGATGTCCTCATGTGCTAAATTGTTGGGTGACCTTGACCCGTCCTCCATAACACCTTGGTCATATAGGCACATTTGCCACTACCTCTCTTCACACAAAACACAGATATGTTTAGATTGCTTACATCTTTTGAATCCCTGTGTCTGAAGGGGTCAGTGACTGACAAAATTACCTCAATAATGTATTCCTGGTTACAATGCCCTTGCACTGAAGAACCTGCTAAGTTCAGAGCTTGTGAGAATTTGCCTTTCAAACAGTTTTTTGATACCCAAAAGGAAAATGTATGCATCTTAGCACACAAATGCTCAATTAGCATGCATATGCAGGAGACTTTATACAAGATCCCTAATCATTGCTACACCTTCTAAACTCAAGAAATGGTTTCCACAGATGTCGTGGCTGTGATGGGGGTGCGAGAGCAAAGGTGATATGTTACACATATGGTGGGATTGCCCTATGGAATCCAGTTTTAGTAAATCAACCCCATACACTCAGAATTTTTTATTCACCATAATTTTACAGTTTAAATAAAATCAGTTCTGTCCTGTATTTAATTAGTATGTATTGCAATTGGTAAAACAAACCATAAAAACAACATAAGCTTATCAATGTACATTAATATGAGAAAGAGCTTAAAGCAGACCTTTCACAAAATGTATAAATGTGTTTCTCTTTTTTCCTGCCCCCCTCTCTTACATACAGTATACGCATCATTTTTTAACCACTTGCCGACCGCCGCAGTAAATGGGCGCGCTCCCGCCTCTGCTCGTTCACAGGGATCCCCGCCCGAGTTACCGGCCGCTCCGATGTCCACCGGTCACTCGGGATCTCCCACTGGAGAGGGAGAAAGGCAGGCGGCTGATGTAAACAAAGCCACCTGTCATTCTCCCTGGTGTAACTGCAGAGATCATACAAACCTGCTATGTAGGATCGTATGTCTCTGTGGTTACATCACAAGCCATGCCCCTTGACAGTTAAAAGCACGTCCCTAGGGACACAGTTAACCCCTGGATCTCTAATAAAGTTAGCCCCTTCCCTACCAGTGTCATTTTTACAGTAACAGTGCATATGTATAGCACTGATTACTGTAGTAATGTCACTGGTACCCCCAAATGTTTCAAAAATGTTAGTCAGGGGTCCGATCTGTCTGCCGCAATGTCGCAGTCCCGCAAAAAAAATCAAAGATCGCCACCATTACTAGTTAAAAAAAAAAACAATAAAAATGACATAAATCTTTCCCTTAGTTAGTAAGCTCAAACCAATCAAAATACACTTATTGCAATTTTCTTTTACCAAAAATATGTAGCAGAAAACAAATTGGCCTAAAATGTTAAAAAAAATTTATTTTTACATTTTTTGGGGGGGGGGGGGGGGAATTTCATATAAAAAATGTGAAAAATATGTGAAAAATATTGTTTCTTTTTTTGTTTATAGCGCAAAAAATAAAAATTGCACAGGTGATCAAATACCACCAAAATAAAGCCCTGTTTGTGGGGAAAAAAAGGACGTCAATTTAATTTGGGTACAGCGTCGCACGACCGTGCAATTGTCCGTTAAAATCACACAGTGCCGAATCGCAAAATAGGCCCTGGTCTTTGAGCAGCCAAATCCTCCGGGGCTTAAGTGGTAATTCATATTCTAAATAAATGTTTATATAATACTTAAAATGTCACTTGTTTTTTTGCCTAGGCGATAGTGACATAATACCTTCTCTGTCCACTGTCTCCTGAGATACACGTCACACATCACAGAAGGTTGCAAGGCTGCAAGTGCCAAAAATCTTGTGAAATTTTTCATCTACATAGACCACCATGGCAAACATTAAGCAATATGACAGTGATCTAGTGGCACATCACCAGGGGGCTGAATGTGAAAACCAGGAAATGACAGAATGGCATTACAGTGGTGGTAAAAATTATTTGCAAACTATGTTGGAATATGTGTAGTGCCAAAATGATCAGTTCCTTTTTTTGACCTGCGCTGCCATTTTCTAATTTTAAGGGGATAGTAAATGCATTTGGCTAATTGTGAGTCATAGTTTCATAATTATAGCCAGAAAATCAACTTACAGGGTAAGCCACAAAGAGAGAACCATTGTTTTAAGTGACTGTGCTCAGTTTGTATTGAGATAAGAGAAGCAGAGAAATACAGTTAGGGATTTACAAAAAATTGCTGTGCCTCAGAATTCACCCAATTGTTGTGAGTAACCCTGTAATGTGTCTAATATGTGTATTTTCTATAATGTTCAGCTCCATCTAGTGGCCATATTCTGGTAATTTCCTATTTTGAGGAGTTTCAGGAAAATGCAAAATGCATATAGAAATAGCCCCTCGATGAAACTGATGATCAGAGAGGAAATACATATATTTGACACATTACAGGGATTATTTGTGAGGGCTGCACAAAAGCTGAGGCATTCAAACTGCTATTTTTTTTATAAATAGATCCCTTACTGTGCTGAGCTTCTAAACAGGAAGCGTAGCTTTTATATGTTATATATATTTTGCTATATTTTGTAATATGGAATTAACAACAATACAAGAAATTAATATTTTTTTTAAAATTTTGATATATGTTGAAGAAATATTCATATACACACATAAACTTACCTTAAACTATACTTTCCTTTTAATATTAAAGAGGAAGTAAACTTCCCTCTGTAATTTTTACCTTTAGGTGCGCCTATAATAAGGCTTACCTATAGGTACTGTAAATATCTCCTAAACATTCACCGTTTAGGAGATATTTACTTTTCATGCAGCCAGTGACATCACTGACACATGCGCTCTGAAAGAATGACCACCTGTGCTTTTCCTTCAGAGCCCTGTGCTGTAAACGGTGGCTCCCACGCGTATGTGCAGGAGTAACGTCATCACGGCTCTGGCAATCAGACGGCCGGACGACGCAAACCCAGAAGGAAGATGGGTGAACATGTCAGCCGTCTCAGTGGTGAGTGAGCGCCGCTGGAAGGGCTTTGTTCTAAGGAAAGAGTATGCATACTAGCTCATTATGCCTTTGTCTTACAGGTTTTTATTTTTAGGAGTTTTACAACCTCTTTAAAGGATTAATAGCCATTGACTTATTTTTTGTATTGCACCTTAACCCTATGCTAGCCCAGTAAGTTAAAATTTTGTTTATGGAAAGCGGTATAAATGTCATTGAGTCATGCTGACCTTTCATTCTTTCAAGTATGGCATAACAAAACATAGCACGTCTCCTTGGAGGCCATCAGCATCTGCTCCTAAAATTTAATTACATTTCTTCTGCTAGATTATCAAGTAACATGATTGGTTAGGGTGGTCATGTTTGTCATTGTCACAATCTGTAAGGTTTTCTGAAGCTATCAAATATTTTAGTACACATTATTATTGAAGATCAACTAACTTTTATGAATGAAGCTAATATTATAACACCTGGGCAATGTTAATTAATACCAAACAGAGGGCCGCTGCACTCTCTCAATGCAAACACATTAAATATAAGATACAAATAATAAGAAGTGTGTTACTCTCTTTAAATCTGCATGTGCTGGATATATCCAAGCTAGAAAACTAAATAAATAATAGAAATGTTTTTTAAAAAAAATGTTTGATGCATATATTGTCAAGAATTACCATTCAGGTAATGTGCCAAAAAAGTGCCAGTGCCTGAAATTAAAGTGCAATCCGTGACTTCATGAAAATAATAATAATAAAAAATTTTCAAACAAAAAAGTCCATTGTAAAGTGTAAAAAAACCAGATTGATATATGTATCAATCACATCATCTCATGAACGATCCCAGTGCTCTAAAGTCACAGTGCAGTGCTATTCAACTTCAATTCTCTCCATGTGCGCCGTGCCCTAGCCCCAACGGATCCAGACTCACCAGATGTAGTTGACCTCTTATAGCTTATGCCAAAAAAGATCAAAAGAAAACTTTGCGACAACTCCACTCTGCATGGCTAGGTGTCTTTAATGCTGTCTCTTTTTACACAGACCAGTATTGGAGCTCACATGTGTGTAAAGCAGAGAGGGAAATCATCACACAACAAACATCTTTATTAAAACACATTCACACATAAAACTCACATTGTTTAGTGCCTCCCCAGCACCCAGGGATCATCTGCAAGTAATTTTAAAAATTGCTGCTGGATGCCACTCCGGAGGCGGGAGCTGATGCTGTCCGTGTATGGACTTGGAGACCCAAGATAACTGCTCGCCTCTACTCGAATGGGTTTCGTCTCTAAATTAGACATCATCAGAAGATATGGCTAGCTGCTAAACTCTCAGTCATACATACTGTGCTCTGACTTCCAATTGGCTGCTTATAACTTTAGGATTTTTAACAAGTGACCTTACAAGTTTAATCCATGAATTTCATTGTATAAAAACATAATAAAACTAAATAAATTAAAAAACAATATTCAAAAAACAGTTAAACAAAAGGGTTAAGCATATATCTCCATAATAGCACCATCTAGTGGCCAACAAAAAAAGCAATTGAGCATATATTTCCATATTAGCACCATCTAGTGGCCTGAGGCTGTATTGTTTGCTAGCACACTTTTTAATATTTGTAACATTTATGTTAAGCTTGCTATGACTTCTGTAAATATTTATTTGTATGGTGTGAACAGAAGCCTTTTTTTGGCTCATGATAATACACATTGGTATGTTGTGTTCATTTGAATACAAGATAACAAAGAAATTATTAGTGCCCCCTCTCGCTGGATGACAGAAAGTGTGCTCACTTATATCATCACTGCTTGGTACGGCAGTACTACAGCTGAGGATAAAAAGTCACTTCAAAGTTTAATACAGGGACTTAGCAAATTATTGGTATGCAGTTTCCCACTTTGGAAAACAATTCCCAAACCCACTGTATTACCAGAGCATTAAATAGAGTGAAGGATTTTTCTTACCCTGGTCGGTCATCATTTGTTTTTTCTCCTGCGAACTTGGAGATGTTACAGAATAATAAAAGCCTGCAAAGAACAGTTTTTATCCCAGTTCAGTGGTTCAGTTGAATCAGTCACTACATAAGCAGTGACTAATCATTCTAAAGAATACATTAATATTTATTTTTGTCGCTTATTTACGTTTCATTAATACTGTGTATTTGCATAATTATTTAATACCATTTAGAAAATGCATATTGAAACTGCATTGTATATGTTTATTCAATATGAATAAAGCCTTATTATGATTAGTCATATTTATTGAAAACTTTGCATGTTGATCTTTCATAAAAAAAAAAAACAGAAAACTCAGAGTCAGCTCTTAAATATATAGACAAGGATAATCTTCCTAATATTCCTGATTCTCTTGAATTTTAATTACTTGATGCATCATTTAAAATGCTTAAATCAACTCTGCTATATTTGTACAGTAGAATAAAATCCCACTCAAAGTGTTTCACAGAAAAAAAAAAAAAATAATTGACCTTGAAGCTTGATACAGTTTCAAAAAATAAACTTTAACCCTTTGTAGGAAAAAAAAAAAAAAAAATATATATATATATATATATATATATATATAGTATCTCACAAAAAGTGAGTACACCCCTTGCATTTTTGTAAATATTTTATTATATCTTGTGACAACACTGAAGAAATGAAGCTTTGCTACAATGTAAAGTAGTGAGTGTACAGCTTGTATAACAGTATAAATTTGCTGTCCCCTCAAAATAACTCAACACACAGCCATTAATGTTTAAACCGCTGGCAACAAAAGTGAGTACACCCCTAAGTGGAAATGTCCAAATTGGGCCCGAAGTGTCAATATTTTGTGTGGCCACCATTATTTTCCAGCATTGCCTTAACCCTCTTGGGCATGAAGTTCACCAGAGCTTCACAGGTTGCCACTGGAGTCATCTTCCACGCCATCATGATGACATCACGGAGCTGGTGAATGTTAGAGACCTTGCGCTCCTCCACTTTCCGTTTGAGGATGCCCTGCAAATGCTCAATAAGGTTTAGGTCTGGAGACATGCTTGGCCAGTCCATCACCTTTACCCTCAGTTTCTTTAGCAAGGCAGTGGTCGTCTTGGAGGTGTGTTTGGGCTCGTTATCATGTTGGAAAACTGCCCTGCGTCCCAGTCTCTGAAGGGAGGAGATCTTGCTCTGCTTGAGTTTGTCACAGTACATGTTGGCATTCATGGTTCCCTCAATGAACTGTAGCTCCCCAGTGCCGGCAGCAGTCATGCAGCCCCAGACCATGACACCCCCACCACCATGCTTGACTGTAGGCAAGACACACTTGTCCTTGCACTCCTAACCTGGGTGCTGCCATACACGCTTGACACCATAGTTACATAGTTAGTGAGGTTGAAAAAAGACATCAGTCCATCCAGTTCAACCTATGATGTGTGTGTGTGTGTGTGTGTGTTTGCTGTTAACCGTACATTGTATACACCTTTATGTTGTGGTCTTTAAGGTGCCTATCTAATAGTTTTTTGAAACTATCGATGCTCCCTGCTGATACCACTGCTTGTGTAAGAGAATTCCACATCCTTACTGCTCTGACAGTAAAGAACCTCTTATGTAATTTAAGGTTAAACCTTTTTTTCTCTAGTTTTAGTGAGTGGCCACGTGTCTTATTGTATTCCCTTTCTCTGAAAAGTTTGTTCCTTATGCTAGGGTCACCAGTACAGTATTTGTACATTGATGTCATATCCCATCTCAAGCGTCTCTTCCCCAGAGAAAATAGGCTCAATGCTTGTAGTCTTTCCTCATAGCTGATGTCCTCTATATCCCTAATTATTTGTGTTGCCCTTCACTGGGCTCTCTCCAGTTCCAGCACATCCTTTCTTAGGACTGGTGCCCAGAATTAGACAGCATACTCCAGATGTAGCCAGACCAGAGTCTTGTGAAGTGGGAGAATAATCTCTTTATTTCTGGAGTGAATATCTTTTTTTATACATGCCAGTATTCTGATGGCTTTGCTTGCAGCGGCTTGCCAAGCCTGTTGTCCACTAGGACCCCCAGGTCCTTTTCCATCTTAGATTCAACCTAATCTGCCATGTAGTTGCCCACCCCAATATTTTGATCAGGTCTGCTTGTAAGGTTACCACATCCTGCATAGAAGTTATTGCCCTGCTTAACTTTGTATCGCCTGCAAGTACAGAGATCGTGCTAGATATCCCCTCCTCTAGATCGTTTATGAATAAATTAAACAGGATTGGTCCCAGGACAGATTCTTGGGGGACCCCACTTTCCACACCCACCCAATCCGAGTACTCCCTGTTTATCACCACCCTCTGGACTCGCCCCTGGAGCCAGTTCTCTATCTAGGTACTCACCATATAGACCATACCTATGTACCTTAGTTTGTACAGTAAGTGTTTGTGGGGAACTGTGTCAAATGCCTTTGCAAAGTCCAGTAACACCACATCCACGGGCCTTCGTTTATCTAGATGGCAACTCACTTCATCGTAGAAGGTTAATAAATTGGTCTTGCAAGAACGATTTTTCATTAATCCATGCTGATTACTACTAATAATAGCGTTTTCATTACTAAAGTCTTGTACTGTATATAGTCCCGTAACATCCCCTCAAAAATCTTGCAGACTACTGATGTTAGGCTGACCGGTCTATAGTTACCTGGGATATATCTCAGCCCTTTTTTAAATATTGGTACCACGTTAGCTTTTTTCCAATCAGCTGGCACCATACCCATCTGTAGACTTTCCGTAAAGATCAAGAATAACGGTCTGGCGATCACCTGGCTGAGTTCTTTAAGAACCCTCGGGTGAAAGCCATCCGGTCCTGGTGATTTATTTATGTTAAATTTCTCTAGTTTAGTTCTGAGTCTATCTTCTGTTTATCATGGGGGTACTTCATGAGGTGTATTATTTAATTTAACATTACAAGCTGGGTTAGTGTATCCCCTAAATTCTTTTGTGTAGACTGAAGAGAAGAAATTATTTAGCACTTTTGCCTTCTCTCTGTCCTCTGTGGACAGATTCCTTTTGTTGTCTTTTATGGGGCCAATGTGTTCTGGTCTCGCTTTCTTACTATTTATGTACTTAAAGAATTTCTTGGGGTTTTTTACTCTCTTCCGCTATATATCTCTCATGTTCTATTTTAGCCGCCTTGATTTCACCTTTACATTTCTTATTGCATTCTTTGTAATGTTGGAATGCTTCCAGTGACCCCTCAGCCTTGCATTTTCTGAAGGCCTTTTCTTTAGTATTAATATGCATTTTTATGTTGGAGTTTAGCCACCCTGGGTTTATTTTTGCTCTTTTAAATGTATTCCCTTTGGAATGCACTGGCCAATCCCTTTGTTTAGTATGTTCTTGAAGCACTCCCATTTTCCTCCATGTTCTTTGTTCCCAGGGTTGTATCCCATTTGATATTGTCTAGCAAAGAGCGCAGTTTAGAGAAGTTGGCTCTTTTGAAATTCAGTGTCCTTGTATTACCCTTATGTTTCCTATTTCTATGATTTATACTGAAACAAATCGACTTATGTCACTGTTTCCTGAGTTGCCCCCTATTTCTATATCTGTGATCAGGTCTGTATTGTTGGTAATCAGCAGATCTAGTACCGCATTGTTTATTGTCAGTGCGTTCACCATCTGACCCATGAAATTGTCCTGCAAAACATTTAGGAACTGCCGAGCCTTGGATGAATGCGTGGTTTCTTCTGCCCAGTCTATATCTGGATAATTAAAGTCCCCCCTTATAATTACATTTCTCATCCTTGCTGCCATTCTAAGCTGTTAAAGGAGGTCCGCCTCCCAATCCTCCCTCTGGATTAGGAGGCTATAGCATAGGCCCAATATTACTTTCCCCATAGTGCCTTCCCTTTGACGTTCTACCCATAGGGATTCTACCTCATCCTTAGCTCCATTATTAATATCGTCCTTCATATTTACCTGTACACTGTTCTTAATATACAGACATACCCCTCCCCCTTTTTTACCTTCTCTATCTCTGAGATAAAGGGAATACCCATGAATGGTCGCCAGCCAATCATGAGAGCTGTCAAACCAAGTCTCTGAAAAACCCTGCAAAATCTAAGTCCTTCTCATACATTAGCAGCTCCAGCTCTCCCATCATATTGGCCAGGCTTCTAGCATTGTTATACAAACCTCGCAATTTTGTCCGGTTGCATACTATATCCTCGTTTGATGTTTTTAGGCTACTCTTGCGATTTTCCCCATACCCACCTTGGTTTTAGGAACTTTGAACAGCAATTTGTGCCTGCTGAACCTTGCTCCCCGCTGGCTAATTCTACATCTGTACCCTCCCCCCCATCACCTAGTTAATCTGAACCAAATAAGTTTAACTTGGTCTTATCAGACCACACGACATGGTTCCAGTAATCCATGTCCTTTGTCTGCTTTTCTTCAGCAAACTGTTTGTGGGCTTTCTTATTCATCATCTTTAGAAGAGGCTTCCTTCTGGGATGACAGCCATGCAGACCAATTTGATGCAGCGGGGTGTATGGTCTGAGCACAGACAGGCTGACCCAAACCCTTCAACCTCTGCAGCAATGCTGGCAGCACTCATATATCTATTTCCCAAAGACAACCTCTGGATCTGACGCTGAGCATGTGCTATCAACTTCTTTGGTCAACCAAGGCGAGGCCTGCTCTGAGAGGAACCTGTCCTGTTAATCGCTGTTTGGTCTTGGCCACCGTGCTGCAGCTCAGTTTCAGGGTCTTGGCAACCTCCTATAGCCTAGGCCATCTTTATGTAGAGCAACCGTTCTTTTTTTTTTAGATCCTCAGAGAGTTCTTTGCCATGAGGTGCCATGTTGAACGTCCAGGAACCAGTACAACAGAGTGAGAGCGATAACACCAAATTTAACAAACTCGCTCCCCATTCACACCTGAGACCTTGTAACACTAATGAGTTACATGACACCAGGGAAAGAAAATGTATAATTGGGCCCAATTTGGACATTTTTACCTAGGGATGTACTCACTTTTTTTGCCAGCAGTTTAGACATTAAGGGCTGAGTGTTGAGTTATTTTGAGGGGACAGAAAATGTACACTGTTATACAAGCTGTATACTCACTACTTTACATTGTAACAAAGTGTCATTTCTTCAGTGTTGTCACATGAGAAGATATGATAAAATATTTACAAAAATGTGAGGGGTGTACTCACTTTTGTGAGATACTGTATATATATATATATATATATATATATATATATATATATATATATATATATATATATAATATCATTAATGTCTAAACCGCTGGCAACAAAAGTGAGTACACCCCTAAATGGAAATATCCAAATTGGACCCAAAGTGTCAACATTTTTTATTGTTTGGCCACTATTATTTTCCAGCACTGCCTTAACCCCTTTGGGCATGGAGTTCACCAGAGCTTCACAGGTTGCCACTGGAGTCCTCTTCCACTCCTCCATGACGACATCACAGAGCTGGTGGATGTTAAAGACCTTGCGCTCCTCCACCTTCCATTTGAGGATGCCCCACAGATGCTCAATTGGGTTTAGGTCTTGAGACATGCTTGGCTAGTCCATCACCTTTACCCTCAGCTTCTTTAGCAAGGCAGTGGTCATCTTGGAGGTATGTTTGAGGTCGTTATCATGTTGGAACATTGCCCTACAGCCCAGTCTCTGAAGGGAGGGGATCATGCTCTTCTTCACTATGTCACAGTACAGCAGTCATGTAGCCCCAGACAATGACACTCCCACCACCATGCTTGACTGTAGGTAAGACACACTTGTCTTTGTACACCTCACCTGGTTGCCGCCACACACGCTTGACACCATCTGAACCAAATAAGCTTATCTTGGTCTCATCAGATCACAGGACATGGTTCCAGTTGTCCTTAGTCTGCTTGTCTTCAGCAAACTGTTTGTCAATCATCTTTAGAAGTTGTTTCCTTCTGGGACGACAGCCATACAGACCAATTTGATGCAGTGTACAGCGTATGGTCTGAGCACGGACAGGCTGACCCCCCACCCCTTCATCCTCTGCAGCAGTGTTGGCAGCACTCATACATCTATTTCCCAAAGACAACCTCTGGATGTGACGTTAAGCATGTGCACTCAACTAGTTTGGTTAACTTGTCCTATTAAACCACTGCAACGTCTTGGCCACCGTGCTGCAGATCAGTTTCAGGGTGTTGGCAATCTTCTTATAGCCTAGGCCATCTTTATGTAGAGCAACAATTCTTTTTTCAGCTCCTCAGAAAGTTCTTTGCCGTGAGGTGCCATGTTGAACTTCCATTGACCAGTATGAGAGAGTGAGAGCGATAACACCAAATTTAACACATATGCTCCCCATTCACACCAGATGTTGTAACACTAATGAGTCACGTGACACTGGGAGGGAAAAATGGCTAATTGTGTCCAATTTGGACATTTTCACTTAGGAGGTGTACTTACTCTTGTTACCAGCATTTTAGACATTAATGGCTGTGTGTTGAGTTATTTTGAGGGGATAGCAAATGTACACTGTTATACAAGCTGTACACTCAGTACTTTACTTTGTAACAGAGTGTCATTTCTTCAGTGTTGTCACATGGAAAGATATAATAAAATATTTACAAAAATGTGAGGGGTGTACTCACTTTTGTGAGATACTGTATATATATATATATATATTATTTAAAAGTTTAGGGGTTATAGCTCCATGGGACCATGTGCAAAACCATTTAACCTCGGCATAAAGATGTTTATTTTTCTTTGGGCAAACACATAAAAAACCCTTACAGCTGCAAACCAAAATAAAATACAAAAATCCACTTGTCTTGAGCACAACCACATAAATAAGACATAAGAAAACACACTGTTCATAGATTGGATTTCACCCCAGGGCTAGTGCAGTCCCAGTCTGGCTATCTGGCAGCTTCAAGCAAATGTGCAGCACTCCAACAGGTGTCTCTCTCTGACTCCTACACACACCATCACACCTAGCACTGCTTCCTGTTTTAAGTGCTGCTTCCTTGAGACTCTTAACCCTGTGTGGACTGGAGCCCCTGTAGTCAGGAGTAGAGGCCCTTTTTCCACCCGAATGTCACTTCAGGGCCTCCGAAATTCTGGGTCCCAAATACTTCTTTAGTAAAACAGAGAGAACTGAGAGTCAGCCCTCTCCTTTACATGGCTACCCTGGAATTTCTCACCTGTCATGGGTGAGCCCCCTGAGTACCCACACACTTCCCTTAAAGTGACCATAACCAAACACAAAGCTCTATGTAATAATAAAGGAACCTTCCCTTGAAGAAATTATTCCCACTGTCAGTTTTTGCCTAAACAAAAGGACTTTTGACTCCCCAATGGGGAAAGGTTTAGATCAAAACATTTGGTTAACAGCAACAAGAGGAAGGTTGGTTATCTCCTTAATTGTGAATGCAGTGCATATTATGTAGGTAAGACTCGTAAAGAATTCTGGAGGAGGATAAATAAGCACATACTCAGCATGCAAATTGGCAACTTATACCTTCCTGTCAGAAAGGCACGTTGACAAGGCCCACAAATGAAAAATGCCGAAGGTTACATTTGTATCGTTGGATAGGATACTTATCCCTTTGAGAGGTGGGGTTACTGGAACAAGACTCTTTTGCAACAAGAATTGCATTAGATTGAGGGCTGCCCTAGGATTAAATGAATCAGAGAGTTGTGGTTAACTTTTTGAGGGCTTCATTTTTAGCAAAAAATGATTGAGGTCATTTTTGTTGAGGACATTACCTGCCTGTTGGATGGATTGGTCCATTATCTGAAAAAATAGTTGCGCCATATGAAAATTTAAAAAACAACCAAAAACAAGTATAGGAGAATGAAGATAAGTTCAAGGTAAAATAATAATCAGGTCCACAGATGTAAACCAATATATCAAGTCCAAAAGTGTGTTCAGAGTTATTAATTCCAAAATTTAACTGTGTGTTACTTAAAATACACAATAATGTGTTTGTGAAAAAATTAAGGAACAAAAATAAATAAATACAAAAATGAAACAATATATCATTTCATAAGTATATTCAAAATATATCCAGTTCAGTGTGCTCCAACAGTGATGACCACACGAGTTGCCGTAATTAGGTGTAATCAATGAACCCACCACTTACCGTGAACCCACTGCTTACCAGAAATCTGACCCCAGATTATAGAAGGTCTGGCAAGGCACAGTAGTGTAACAATGGATCATCCGATCGGGGGTATCAGTGGTACACCACATCAAACTGGAACTAAGGAATCCTCATCCTGTGGGTCTATAAGGCTTAGGCCTCTTTCACATGGGCGTTCCGTATGTCCGTATATCACCCCATACGTTTGCGGGTGATATACGGACATAATGCATGTCAATGGGTTTGCGGATGTCAGCGGATGACCATCCGATTTGCGTCCCTTCAGATCTGTTACGTTTTTTGGAACGGAACAGAATCCTATTTTTCTTCCATTTAAAAAACGGAAAGGAAGCAAAATCGGATGTCAGCTGTGTCATCTGCTGATATCCACAATCCCATAGACATACATTATGTCCGTATATCATCCGCAAACGGATGGGATGATATGCGGACATATGGACCGGATGACACAAGTGCCGGAGCGGATCGAAATACGGTCCGCTCCGTGTGAAAGAGGCCTTAATAGAGGAGAGAGGGACCTCCGATAGTGTGATATCATTTAAAAGACAAAAAGCTGCTTACACATAGAATCTCTTGTTACATGCAAAAATCCAAACACATACGCTGCTAGTGCCGCCTCCAGCTAGACGAGGATAACGATCAACAATTCATGTACGTGTAAAACTCAATACAATAAATAAGTATAAAAAAGTGTTCATAAATTTCATAAATAATGTTAAATCATTAGTGATCATTAAAAAAATCCCAAAGAAAGTCCAAAAAGGTGCAACAAAGTGCAAATAAATATCTGTAGTGACAAATCTTCAACAGAAGGTGTGCGCCAAAAGACACCCTGTGTGCGCCAAAAGACACCCTGTATGAAGGAAAATAGTCCTAACATTTTCCAGGTCCGTAACTCAAAATGTCCTAAATCAGAAGATTAACAAGATAACCAGGCACTTACAATCCTATTAATGAGGAGAGGATATTATCTTTCATATTTTCCTAAGTGCAGTTTTTGTTTGATGGCCTTGTTAAAAGTATAGGAACTAACATGACTGACTTTTTGCTAAAGGTATAGGTTCGAGTGATATCATCCTATTTTTAACCACTGACCTGCATGCTTTTTTCAGGTCAGCAATTTCCTAGTAAAACCATGCATGGTCAGGACTGGTAGCTTTCATACTGTATCACATCTGTGTTATCACAGGTTTGTTTTAAAGGACATTAAATCCAATGTTAATCCACTATAAAAGTTACATTTAAAATACTGAGATGTCAAATTTTCCATAACACGTACAACTGCTTAATTAAAACCTAGCTATTGATCTTGTAATAGATACATGACTATCATGATTTCCTATTGTGTCTCTATTGTGAGAGAATGTTTACCTGAGTGGAGTGTACTAAAAGTCACAGTTTACATGACTACCAAACTAGTGGCCTTTGAAGAAGTGGGTCTGTGTAAAACTATTGATTTAGCTCAATCAGAAGCACCATATATAAAGCTTTGAAGTTGAATGTCAGTCATAAATATTGTTTTATCTCAGATGCCTACTACTCTTTGAAGTTTCTCTCACTTAAAGCGTAACTCCCCTTTTGTTGAGAAAAAAACATTCCCCTCTGGGTGATCTATTTACATTACAAGGATTTAACAAACTTTGTTGCAGATTCCTACCTTTTGTTATTCTGAAGAAATCATTGTTTGTGCCTCTGTGCTGAGTGAGTCTAATAGGAGTGGTTTCATAATTATCCATCAGCTGTGGCAGCTGCAGAGCTCCAATGCGGAAAGCTGCTGGGTCTGCATCCCTTTAGATGTGTTCCTATTAGAAATATATCACCAAAAATGACATTTTTGTTGCAGGGGATAGGAGAAATCTGACTTGTATCTTAGGCAGACTTCTGTGAAAATTGGTGAGCCAATCACACAAGCAGGAAATGTTTCTGGGGTGTGGTCAGTACACATTCTGTGTACAGAACAGCTCCAGGTAGCCATATTGCATTACATTTTCCGAAAATTACAACAGCTGCAGATTGAAAAGGAAAGGTAATTTTAATAACATCCAATTACAATATGATTTGTGTTGCAATTGTGTACGCTATATTGTTTTTTCTTTATTTGCTATTTTATTCCCTACGAAAGTGGAGTTACCCTTTGAACTAAAACCTTTGTGTCTATGACAAGTTTCTTGTATTCTATTGTATGTTTATGTGTATTGTATGTCTATGTGTCGATGTGTATTTTCTCTATGTGTGTTGCTATGTCTATACTAACTATGTTTAGATAATTACAGTTTAAAGTGAATGTCCCTGCTGGGGAGATTCACCCTCTATTTGTCACTGAGATAGAACATGAGGGGAAATCAAAAATGTTATAATTGTCAACAGAGCAACAGATACGAGTAAATCCTCCAATGGGGACACTGGTTTCTATGAGAAATCTCTAAGATTGGAATTATATTTACTTCAAAGAGATTACTTGTCATTTCCTGCTTTGTCTCCAAGACAGAAAAGAGTAAACAGATACAGAAAAATAATAATGATAATAATAAATAACCTGATAGGGGTTTTACCCCCTCTCCTATGCTTTAAAAAACAATCGGGCTCAGTTTAATTTCTGAAACCCATTATATTCTTACAAGTAAATTTAGGCTAATCTCCATTTAAAAAGAAATTATATACAAATAGCCTATCCTCTGTCCCCCACATTAGCAAGTAGGAATGAGCTGAACCATTCAAGGTTTCAGTTTGAGGTGGGTTCAGAAAACATTACTAAAGTTTGGGTGCTGAATTTGAACTCCATTCAAAGCTCCTTTAACCACTTTCAATTCAGGGCACTTTCACCCCGTTCCTGTCCTGACCAATTTTCAGCTTTCAGTGCTGTCACACTTTGAATGATAATTCAAAGTGCAATTTTGTACCCAAACAAAATTTTTATAATTTTTTTTCACACAAATAGAGCTTTCTTTTGGTGGTATTTATTCACCACTGAGTGTTTTATTTTTTGCGATATAAGTTAACCACTTGCCGACCGCCGCAAGTACATTTACTGCGGCGGTCAGCCCCTCCTGGGCAAAGTGACGTAGTACTACGTCGCTCGCCCAGGAGCCTGTAGGGGGCGAGTGCGTGCCGCCAGAGGCACGCTCCCACCCCCGCTCGTTCACTGAGGTCCCCGCGCGAGTGACCAGCGGCTCCGATGTCCGCTGGTCACTCGCAATCTCCCGCTGGAGAGGGAGAAAGGCAGGCGGCTAATGTAAACAAAGCCGCCTGTCATTCTCCCTGGTGTAACAGCAGAGATCATACGATCCTGCTATGTAGGAACGTATGTCTCTTTGGTTACATCAAAAGCCACACCCCTCTACAGTTAGAAGCACGCCCCTAGGGACACACTTAACCCCTTGATCTCTAGTTAACCCCTTCCCAGCCAGTGTCATTTTTACAGTAACAGTGCATATGTATAGCACTGATTACTGTAGTAATGTCACTAGTACCCCCAAAAGTGTCAAAAATGTCATTCAGGGGTCCGCCGCCATTACTAGTTTAAAAAAAAACAATAAAACTGACTCCCAATAACTTTTGCGCAAACCAATCAAAATAGGCCCATTGCGATTTTTTTAACAAAAATATGTAGCAGAAAACAAATTGGCCTAAAATGTTAAAAAATTTTGATTTTTACATTTTTTTGGGGGGGGGGGGGGATTTCATATAAAAAAATGTGAAAAATATTCTTTTTTTTTCCAAATTTACGCTCTTTTTTTGTTTATAGCGCAAAAAGTAAAAATCGCACAGGTGATCAAATACCACCAAAAGAAAGCTCTGTTTGTGGGAAAAAAAGGACGTCAATTTCATTTGGGTACAGTGTCGCACAACCGCGCAATTGTCCGTTAAATTCATGCAGTGCCGAATCACAAAATAGGCCCTGGTCTTTGAGCAGCCAAATCCTCCGGGGCTTAAGTGGTTAAAAAGAATGAAATATTTGAAAAAAAATTTTGTTCATACATTTGGACCAACATTTTTACTGCTACAAATCTTTGGTAAACATTACCCAAATTAGTGGATATGATTTAGTCAAATACCCCCCAAATGACCGTAGACAGTCCAAGATATTTAGTAAGAGGCATGGTGAGTTTTTTGAAGTTGTAATGTTTTCCCACATTTTTGGGAAAATATTTTTCTTACACAAAATTGTCATTCAAAATACATTCTGCTACTTCTCCTGAGTATGGCAATACCACATGTGTGAGACTTTTTCACAGCCTAGCCACATAGAGAAGTCCAACATGCTAGGAGCACCATCAAGCGTTCAAGGGGCATAAGTTACACATATGATTTCTTGATGACCTATCTCATTTTTGATTGCCCTGGAGCACCAGGACAGGTGTAATTACCCACAAAATGACCCCATTTTTAAAAGCAAACACCCCAGCGTATAATTTGTGAGGCATAATGAGTCTTTTGAAGATGTCATTTTTTTCACAAGTTTTTGCAAAATGTGAAAAGGAAATGAAAACTTATTTTTTTTTTTATACAATGTTGTCAATTCATAAAATATTTCTAACACATAGCATGTACATAGCAAAAATGACACCCCAAAACACATCTTGCTACTCCTCCTAAGTATGGCAATACCACACGTGTGAGCCTTACACAGCCTGGTCACATACAGAGGCCCAATATCAAAGTAGCACCTCCAGGCGTTCTAGGAAAATAAATTACACATCTAATTTCATTACAACCTATCACACTTTTGAAGGCCCTGCAGCACCAGGACAATGTAAATGCCCACAAAATGACCCCATTTTGGAAAGCAAACACCCCAACATATAATCTACAAGGCGTGGACTGCAGATAGGTTCACAGGTACTCTAATGGGCTGCAGACAGGTATTCTGGTACTCTGATGGGCTGCAGATAGGTACTCAGGTACTGTGATGGGCAGCAGATAGGTACTCAGGTACTGTGATGGGCAGCAGATAGGTACTCAGGGTACTCTGATGGGCTGCAGAGACATACTCGGGTACTCTGACGGGGCTGGAGACAGGTACTTGGGTAATCAGATGGGATTAAAATGGATACTTGGGTACTCTGATGGGCTGCAGAAAGGTACTGGGGTACTCTGATGGGCTGGAGACAGGTACTCAGGTACTCTAATGGGCTGGAGACAGTCACTAGATACTCTAATGGGCTGGAGACAGGCACTCAGGTACTCTGATGGTCTGCAGATAGGTACTTTAATACTCTGGGCTGGAGACAGGTACTTAGGTACTCTGATGGTCTGCAGATAGGTACCCAGGTACTCTAGGCTGGAGACATGGCACTCAGGTACTCTGATGGTCTGCAGATATGTACTTGAGTACTCTGAGCTGGAAATAGGTACTCAGGTACACTAGGCTAGAGACAGGTACTCAAATACTCTGATGGGCTGGGGACAGGTACTTGGGTACTCTGATGGGCTGGAGAGTGGAACTCGGGTATTCTGATGGGCTAAAAAGAGGTACCCGGATACTCTGATAGGCTGGAAAAAGGTACTTGGGTACTCTGATGGGCTGGAGATAGGTACTTGGGTACTCTGATGAGCTGGAGACAGGTACTCGGGTACTCCGATGGGCTGGAGACAGATACTCGGGTACTCTGATTGGCTGGAGACAGGTACTCGGGTACTCTGATGGGCTTCAGATAGGTATTCATGTACTCTGGGCTGGAGACAGGTACTCGGGTACTCTGATGGGCTGGTGACAGGTACTCCCATAGGCTGGTGACAGGTACTCGGGTAATCTGATGGGCTGGGGATAGGTACTCGGGTACTCTGATGGGCTGGTGACAGGTACTCTGATGAGCTTGTGACAGATACTCTGATGGGCTGGTGACAGGTACTCGGGTACTCTGATGGGCTGGTAAAAGGTACTCAGGGACTCTGATGGGTTGGTGACAAGTACTCTGATGGGCTGGTGACAGGTCCTCTTTATTACTGGGGGCAATCAATGTGTTTTACTAAATATGGTAGGTGGTAAATAGCTGTTACCAAATTCTCCTCCTCATACAAGATCGGTGTGTGAGGAGGAGAACCCGGTAACAGCTCGTTGCCACGGCTTGTTTACATTCTGTGACCAGTTGTGATTGGACACAGCCAGTCACGTGGTAAAGGGCCAATTTCATTGTCTCTTTACCCTGATCGGAGATGGGCTGTGTCAGATTGACAGGCCTCATCCCCGATCGCCTACGAGCAGCGTGCACAAGGACAGTGCATATGATTGGCTGTGACTGGACACAGCTGGTCACGTAGTAAAGAGCCATTTTTATTGGGTCTTTAGACTGATTGAATGGCTGCATCCTTAGGGACCTGCCTCATCCCCGATCACTCCCCAGGGGCGCAAGAGAGCCGGTGAAAACGGACAGACTTAATATGACTTCCATCCAGAGTGAGGGAGTGTTTCCGCCATTGTCATTTTACAATGCGTCAGTAGGAAAGTGGTTAAATACATGCATGGGTGATGCCCTGAATCTGAATCTGCAAAAATGTTATTTAAATTGCCAGCAAATTACAGCTCCCAGACACTAAATTAATAGGACCCCCCAAAAAAAATGTAATTCCCCTAAAAATACATACCAGGCCCTTATCTTTCATGAGGATCTGGTATGTATATCAAGGGGAAACCACACTCAAAAAAATTAGGGGGAAAAAGTGTGAGGTCCCCCCCAAACTCTATATTAGACCCTCATCTGAGTATGCAGTCTTGATGGCCAGGAGGGGGTCGGACGAACATGTACTACCTGTCCTGAAACATAAAGCCCTCAGTTCGGAGGGATAAAAATTTAAACTGACACTTTTTTGCATATCTTTTATTAGAAAAAATAAAAACACAGTTTAAATCTATTATCAATAATGCTGTCCAGTGATGCAGATGCAGGGGAAGCTGTTATATATCTCTGCTAAATGTTTCCCTTCCCCTTGCCTCTGGATGTTCCTTACTAGCAAAGCACACTATGGCAACCGTGCAGCAAGCTTGCTCTCCCCTACCTGCTGATGCCAGACTCCATACCCTTTAGTATTTAAGGGGTGATTTAGGGGGTCCCTCACAAAGGGTACTCCAATGAAAGCACCTTTTCCTTAATCTGATAGGTCTAGGTACTTTGCCATCCCCAGTGCTCATGAAATGGAGCTGTTATAATTTATAGTGTCTAATAGGGATGGATGATTGGTTCGGCCCAAGCATGAGTTGGGGCTAAACATTTGCCTGTTTGGCTGTTCGCCAAACAACCGATTTTGCAGGATGTTTGCCAGGTGAGCCCTGCCAAACACCCTGCAATGCTGCGCCCTGATTGGGTGAAGCTTTGGGGCAAACCAGTATTCACAGCACTATGTGGCTGTACACAACCTCCAGGCTTGTTCCACTCCTCCAGCAGGTTTGTATACCTCCAAATACCTCACATGCTGAGACATAAAACAAGCCCCATAGCGTAAATTCGCGATGCGCTCCACAGACCCGGAACTGGAAGTGACACACTGATGCTACAATTTCCGTCCTGCACTTTTCATCAAATTGTCTTCATCGGGATCGGCGCCATGTTACTACACCTCCAGGTTTATATGTGCACCCATATCCTAGCAACCCAGAGACATGTGACCAGTGGCCATCTTTGTATTAAACCATTACATTGCCAGGGACCCTTTGCTATTATGGGTTTTTAATTTTGCCTTTGTAAACATTATTTGGGTCTTGTGTCACGGGGATGCAAGAGTACATTTAATCATCTTAATTTTATATACTTGTTCTCAAATTTTATTTTATTTTACATTTATTTCTGTTTCAAAATGTTTTTATTTTTTTAGTTAGGTACATAATATCGCTATTTATATGTTTCACCAATGTTTTGTTAATGCAACAGCCTACGATTTTATAAACATTATTGTGTTATATCAAATGTACTCCGGCACTCCTGTGACACAAGACCCAAATAATGTTTACAAAGGCAAAATGAAAAAAACCTATAATAGCAAAGGGTTAAGGTTCCTGGCAATGTAATGATTGAATACAAAGATGGCCAATGGTCACATGTCTCTGGGTTGCTAGGATATGGGTGCAGATATAAACCCCGAGGTGTAATAACATGGCACCACACCTGATGACGTCAATGTGATGAAACACGTAGGGCAGAGCTTGTAGCGTCAGTGCGTCACTTCCGGCTCCGTGGAACGCGTCGGTGTCCAGGAACTTCCTGGTTTTAAATGATTACTTTTTTGCTGTAATATGTAAGTGCATTTTGGCATATTTTAATTAAAGTTTTCATACGGATTTACGATATGGGGCTTGTTTGATGTTATATATCTGCATGTGAGGTATCTGGAGGTATACAAACCTGCTGGAGAATAGGGATGATCGAACGGTTCGGGTTGACCATCGGTTCGACCCGAACATTGGCTGTTCGAGGTTCTGCCGAATTTAGAACTTTTTGCTGAAAAAGTTCGGAATTCAGCAACCAGAACCGACCAAAATGCAATGGTTCAGGAAATGGGCTTTAAAGGCAGTGATTGGACCAGAACCATCAGTAAAAGCCAATTGAGGGGGCAGGAGAATGCTAGGAATGTGATTGGAGTGACTAGGGGGTCCATAGTCCAATCATTAGTGAATACGCCCCCCAGTATATAAGATAGCCCCCGCCAAATTCCTAGCATTGTTATACAGGGACATGGAAGAGAGTGGAAGCAGTTCTGTTACTTCTGCTTCAAAGTGTAATTTAGCAATTTTTAGTGTGAGGAAAGGGATATCTAGTGTAGTTAGGGTGCTATTTTCCACTATAGTTAGCTTTAATTATTCAGTTTCTGTAGGGAAAGTGTTAAGTGTAAGGGGACCGTAGTGTAGTGTAGGGTTAACTAACTCTGACTGCTATGGCAGGGTGACAAAACCCTTCCATATAAGGGTGACCGCTAAAGAGAAAAGATCGTTTCTCTTATGTCACTTTCAGAGCACTCATATGGCTTCTCACCGGTCAGCTTGCTTTTTGGCTGCAGGCGTTATAGGGCTTCTTTGAGGAGATGTTTGGAGTCAAGCATGACATCTGAACATCTGTGTAGGTGTATATATACATACACCCATGTCTGTATATATACACATGCACATATATAGGTGTGAAAGTAGCAGAAACATATGCTTGCGCTAATTAAATAATTAACAGGCATATGGCTCCGCTCCTATAACACCTATATGTGTGTATGTGTATAAATATATACAAGTGTGTGTGTATATATATAACCCTATACAGAAGTTCAGATGTTTTGCCTGCCTCCAAAGACCCCCAAAAAAATGCCCAAAAAAATGCCTGCGCCAAAAAAAAAATGCCCAGGTGTGTTCTTGCAGGCATTTTTTTGGGCATTTTTTTGGGGTCTTTGGAGGCAGGCAAAACATCTGAACTTCTGTATAGGGTTATATATACACACACACTTATATGTATTTTACACATACACATATATAGGTGTTATAGGAGAGAAGCCATATTAGTGTGAATTAGCGCAAGCATAGATTTCTGCTATTTTCACACCTATATATGTGTATGTGTATATATACAGACATGGGTGTATGTATATATACCCCTACACAGAAGTTCAGATGTTTTGCCTGCCTCCAAAGTCCCCCAAAAAATGCCCAAAAAAACGCTTGCTACTAAACCGGCAAGGTGTGAAAATAACAGAGCCATATCCCTGTTCTATAACTGACATAATACAAATAGAGTTGAGCGGACACCTGGATGTCCGTGTTCGGCGGGTTCGGCCGAACTTGAAAAAAAAGTCCGGGTCAGTGTCCCGGACTTTTTACGAACTTTACCCGGACACCGAACCCCATTGAAGTCAATGGGGACCCGAACTTTCAGGCACTAAAATGGCTCTAAAACACCAATGGAAAGGGCTAGAGTGCTGCAAATGGCAGCAAAACGTAGTTAAGAGCATGGCAAGTGCTCTTAAAAAAAATTCCCCTTTAACTTAATTTTTTAATAGCAGATTAGAACAGCAATCTGTAGTAAAATATAGCTGAACGCTGCACACAACAGACTGATAAAAATAGATTTTTTTCTCCCTCCTCCTCCTCCTCCTCAGTGGGCTCAAGTGAGGGCAAAAAGATCGTTCACTGCACCACCCCCCACACAGCAAAATCGATGTAGACTGTCCCTGCCTAATCACTCCAGCCTGTCCCTAAAATGCTCAAAAAGATTGTTCACCGCACCACCCCCCACACAGCAAAATCAATGTAGACTGTCCCTGCCTAATCTCTCCCGCCTGTCCCTAAAATGCTCAAAAAGATCGTTCACTGCACCACCCCACGCACAGCAAAATTGATGTAGACTGTCCCTGCCTAATCTCTCCAGCCTGTCCCTAAAATGCTCAAAAACTTTCCCTGCCTACAGTCCGACCTGTCCTTGCATTCTTTTTGGACACAATTTTTCACTGTCTGTCCCTAATCAGCAGCCAGCACGTATGATGTGTGCTCTCTCCCTATACTACAGCAGAATGACGCACCGCGCTGTGACTCTCGAACTTATAAAGACATGGGTCACATGCTTCAGATGGCCAATCACAGCTACTAATACATTAGTAGGCATGGCTGGGATAGCGCACACCAGTTAAACGCTTGTTGATTGGCTGTTGAAAGCCCGCCATTAAAAGCGCGCCATTACATACAAAACAGGAAATAAAATTACCGAACACGGATTTTAAACCCGAACATACAGTAAAGTTTTCGGGTCCGTGTTCGGGTAACAAAAATCCAATTATTAGGTACAAACCCGAATAATACAGTCCGTGTTCGCTCAACACTAAATACAAACAATCTTTTTTTTATTGTTCTGGACATGCTACAGAGCTGAAACTGGTGTTGAAAATGGTGTTTTTTGATTACCGAAGTTCGGGTCCCATTGATTTCAATGGGGTTCTGAAATCCGGGCCGAACTTTCAGGAAGTTCGGATGTTCTGGCCGAACCGAACTTTTGAAAAGTTCGATCATCCCTACTGGAGAAGCGGAACAAACCTGGAAGTTGTGTACAGCCACATAGTGCTGTGAATGCTGGTTTGCCCCCAGCAAGGGGAGAATCTCTGGTGAGTGAGGTGGAGAAGGGGGAGCACGTGTGGAAACCATCAACACCCTAATTTCTACTGTCACTGGATATGGATTTTTTCTTAAAGGCACATGTCACTTTATGGACTTTTAATTATTTTTTTTTAATTTTTTTAATCTTTTCAGATTTATTTAAATCTCAGCACATTATTCACGATTATTATTGCTAGCATAGCGAAGTCACTTTTTTATATGTACTTGATTTTTATACATGAGTTTAAGCACATCATGATTGTTTATTTATGTATGATTCTTCAGACCCCGTTCACACTGGGGCGACCTGTCAGGTCGCCTGCCATAGAGAAGCTGTGGACCCGTTCTAATAGGAGCGACACAAGTCGCTCCGACTTAGAAAAAGGGTCCGGTGCTTCTTTGGGGTGACCCGGAGCGACCTGCATTGACTTCAATGTTATGAAGTCCGTGCCAGCCGCTCCCAGGTCGCGGTGCGAGCTGCGCACCACGACCTGTGAGGTCGCCCGGCAAGTAGCGTCGCCCCAGTGTGAACGGGGTCTTATCGGTAACCATTTAGGTTTATACACAGTAATTTAAAACACACTTATTAAGGTATATACCAAATAAGCAGCATTACACCTATCTCTTCTCACATTAAACACCCCACCTGTAGTTTCTCATTTAAGCCAAACATGTTTAGGACTACTATCCACTATGTATGCAACACGTTTGATAACTCTTGCTCTTAAGCTCTTGAGCAATTACCCCCATTGCTGTCTTCTTTTTGTGTTTTTTGTTTTTCATATTATTGAGGGCTTTTATAAAAATCTTAAATTTAGTTTGAGGTTGATTTGAGGATAGCAGTCACTTTTTGCTGCTGCTCTCCCCATAGCAATCCATGTTTATTATTATTATATTTTTGTTGTAAAGCTTTTTTTTTTTTTGCAAAAAAAAGATTGTGGGATGTTGTTGCAGAAGGTAAAATTATAGGGATTTATTGTTTTTTGTTTAATTTTGATAAAGCCTTTATTTAGACTGGGTTATTCAATGGACAGCATTCACTTGTTGCTGGACATCTGTTCTTGGAGCTGCTTTTTGTTCCTAGAATGCTGCAAAAACAGTCCACATCTAAACCACCTTACATTTTTCTACTCACTGTTACTGCATTCCTCCTAGTAAAAATACAATTTAAACATAGATCCGTCTTCCCTAATTAAAACTTGCCACTGGGCATTTTTTACACAGCTGTATCATCTGGGGATCACACGTTTAGTTCTTGTAGGAAAACACCTGCCTTTGCCAGCAAGTATTTCTGTTTTGCTAATTAAAACTGTCCTGCCACTAGACATTTTATACATAGCTGTATCATTTGAAGGCTGACACTCTTAACTCTTGCAGGATAACAGCTGCCCGTGCCTTGTCTCTTTGCATTTTCTTCTGTTCTTGCTGATGGAACCGCACTGCCTCTGGTCCATTTTTACACACCTACTGTAGGTCTGAGAGATATATAGAAATTGACCAGCAGCAGAATACTTTTCACTGCCAAGAACAGGAGTAAATGCAGGACACAAGTAGGTTTGTTTCCCTGCAAGTCCTAATAGTGTCATCTCTCTGAATATACAGCTTTTTAAAAATTGGTCAGTGGCAGGGCAGTAATTCATTAGAATAAACAGTTACAGTCTCTGTGAACTGCTGTTAATATTCCATCCACTAGTCAAAGCAGTGCTAGTACTATTTGATAAATAGACATATGCACTGCTAAAACTACCTGACAAAAAAACAACAACTTTCTTTAAAAAAATGATTAATTTAAGATTGGTGTTGGGTTCTGCTGCTGTCTGTGAGCCAAGTTGTAAAAGAAAAAAATATCAATTCAACAACCAAATACGCATTGCCAAAATATGCTGTTGCGTAGTCTGTTCCTGAAAATCATTGTTTACTTCACACCACATACAAATGTAATTTAAAAAATGTGTGTATTTTCTATGTTTCCCCTAAAGCTACAAGAAAAGGTCACCACCCCCACTGTACAGCATTTTTTTTTATTTTTCTGGATTTGGCACAGGTAACTTATAGATGTATCAGGCTTTCCATGCTATTTTTTTTTTTTTTTTTCTTAACTTAGCTTTCCTAGTTGAATTCTCTGAATTTCCACTAGGATCACCAAGCCCCATGCTATCTGAACCTGGACTGATTCGCCTATCACTAATATTGATCTGTAGAAGCATATTTGTGGTTTCTTATCAGATTTAGGCATGTAAGTGGGTATTGCAAGTACTTCATATTCTTTGTAATTTGTCAAAAGAATTGGTTGAGCTAACATGTTTACGAATGCTTTGTAGACATTGGCTGGGATTTGAACACTTCCTGGAGATTTCCTTTTAGGAATCGAAGACATAGCATTTAACTTTCGTAATGTGACACAGGAGCTTAGAGCTGCCTCCTTTGTGCACAGGTGGAACAGAGATATTTACCAGGTGTGTCAAGGTTCCTAAATTAAACAGGAGCCCCAGTCGTTTTTATATTTATTAAAAGTCAGTAGCTACAAAAAGTTTAACTTCTGACTTTTATTAAACACACACTCACCTATCCCATGATCCAGCAATGTGGTCACCTGAACTGTCGCTTCTCACCCTCTCCTCTCCCGACTCCAGCATTTCAGCTGTGGGCACCCTGCTGTGACAGCTTATGGCTTCACAGCCGGGTGAGCATTGCGCATGTGCAAGTCGTGCTGCGCCTGCTGAATGGCTCGGAAGTCTTCTGGGAACCTGTTATGTGTCCCAGAATACTGCAGGGAGGAAAGGGGAATGGGGAACTTCTGCTTGGATCATCTAGGCGTCTAAGTAGGAGTGGGTACCTGTCAAAACTAGGTACCCGCTTCCCCCTACAAAAAAATTACAAACCAAATGGGGTAGGGGAGTGGGAGAGGAGTGCTTAAAGTGGAACTTCCCCTTTTGGGTGGACCTCTGCTTTAGTTTAGGGCAGTTGAGAGCTTAGAAAGCAATAAAAACTGTTGGAATTACCTTTGCACTGTTTTGTTGTCATTGAATATATTTTCTACTGTTTTAGTTATAACTTTAGTCAAAACAAAAAACAAACGCTTGCCCTTTCCTTTCCGCTTCCATAAAAGTGCCCTTTTTAAATTCAGGGCCAAATTAGGGGGTTCAAACTGTGCAGTTGCAGTAGAGGGGGAGGATTTGTGCTCCTATTGTATCTTTATAGAGTGTCAACAGGTGGGAGGGCTGGAGTACATAGAGTTTCCTCATCTGCATAAAATAATAGTGAATTTGGGAGAGAAGTGATGCGAAGCAAGTGAGTAAAGCTTACCGTAAGTGAGTTGTCCAAGAAGAATTAGGCTTGCTGAGCTAAATATCTGCCTGCTGCTTGATGAGACACTCATGGAAGCTCTGAGATGAATAATATATGCCATGAATATTCTGTATGTGATGTATGTATCAAGGCGCAGTGTGCTGTCAGTATTGGGGTGAATAGTGCATTAAAAATGGTGAACTTGCCCCTGAAGAGTTCTATGCATGTTCTTGAGCTACAGTGTTCTTTGACCTGACCAGAATTACATCTTGATATGCTCAACTTTTCATTTTCCTTTCTACCTACAGATAAGCTCTAGGATAAGAACACATTTTCTAATGCTGTCTATCCCTATGCCGGGTAATTGGTCTTGTATCCACTCTTCTGTGTTGATCTGCAGGCAGCCAGTGGTGGGTGGGCCTGCTGTGTCCTGCCTATGGCTCTGCTTATTGCACTGACTATGTGCAGCACAGTGATGCCACTTCTACTTTTCCAAGATGATAACTGGGTTTGAAAAGACATTTGGCTTGGATACATTGGACTTATATCCATTGTGGAAGATGGAGAATATGGATAGGTTTTTGTGCCCAAAGTTCAGCTTTAAATTATCCGAGAATAATTTCTATGTTTAGTATTTTTATGGTTCCAACATATTAAGATGTTTTTTAAAGAGTACATAGAACCATTACATCAGTCGCTGTTCCCCAAAGAAGTTCACAATTTTATGTCTCTTACACACACACACACACACACACACAAACACACACACTGGGTTTGACTTACTAAAGAAAGGCAAATAGGCCGTTAACTTTGCAAGTTGAGCTGCACTCTGCAAGGGAATTTTTCCCAGAGCTTAGTGAATGTGATGAAAATTAACCAATACTCGATCACATGCAAGGGAAAAAAAAGCATTTTTGCTTACACCTGATTTGATGATGGAAGGCAACAGAGACTCGTCTCAATCACAAAGCTTTGGGGAAAATTTCTTGCATTTGCAGAGTGAACAGTCTCTTTTCCTTTAGTGAAGCAACTTCAATAACTAAGAACCAATTTTGGTGGAAGCCAATCAGCCTGTCGGTATATTTTATGTTACATTGAATAAACCATATTGTTCACAGAAAACCCACAAAATCACAGGGAGATTCAGCTTAAAAATAATAGTTCTAGGTCTGATTTTTTTTTTGTCCTGACTCTGGTTCAAACTCATGTTACAGAAGAGACATTGGCAGTTTATAGTTCATTAACAGTCTGATAAATGTTTCCACAAACCATCTGATATTCTGATTTCATGATTAAAGGTGCTTTTGATATTCCCATAAGAAAACTTGAAGCTCTTTCCTCTGCCCCTGATCTGCCATCTGCCTTCTAGATGATATGGAAATAAAACCCTTTATCATAAGTATTTTAATTATTTTCATGAGATGTTCTTTGAATCCATTTTCTTTGAAAGACATTGATGTCTTGAATCTTGTCATCCTATGATAGATAACACAAAATATATTTTATTTGTACAGATACTTTAAAAATTAATTTTGTTATTGAATGCAAGCCTTCAAACAAAAATCATGTTGTTTTTACAACAAGTAAAGAATATGAACAAAATACTGGAATTTAGCTTTAAATCAGTGATGAATAATAATTTCGTACATGCAGACATTTACAGGTACTGCTGAAATTACTAGATGTCCTAGTTTAACATTTTAAAGAGCTTAAACTCTTCTGGGAAGGCTGTCCACAGGTTTAGGAGTGTGTCTATGGAAATGTTTGACCATTATTCCAAAAGTGCATTTGTTAGGTCAGAAACTGAGGTGGCTTGCAGTCTCCGCTCTTCATCCCAAAGGTGTTCTATCGGGTTAAGGTCAGGACTCTGTGTAGGCCAGTCAAGTTCCTCCACCCTAAACTCGCTCATCCATGTCTTTATGGACCTTGCTTTGTGCACTGGTCCAAATCATTTGGAGGAGGGGGGATTATGATGTGAAGTTTTTTTTCAGGGGCTGGGCTTGGTCCCTTAGTTCCAGTGAAAGGAACTCTTAAGGCGTCAGCATACCAAGACATTTTGGACAATTTCATGCCCCCAACTTTGTGGGAACAGTTTGGAGATGGCCCTTCCTGTTCCAACATAACTGCGCACCAGTGCAGGAAGCACGTTCTATAAAGACATGGATGAGCAAGCTTGGGGTGGAGGAACTTAATTGGCCTGCACAGAGTCCTGACCTCAACCCGATAGAGAACCTTTGGGATGAATTAGAGCAGAGACTGCGAGCCAGGCCTTCTTGTCAACATCAGTGCCTGACCTCACAAATACGCTTCTAGAAGAATAATCAAACATTTCCCTAGAGACACACTCTTAAACCTTCTGGACAGCCTTCCCAGAAGAGTTAAAGCTGTCAAAGCGGCAAAGGGTGGGCCTACTCAATATTGAACTCTATGGACTAAAACGTGGATGCCATTAGTTCATGTGCATGTAAAGGTAGGCATCCAAATACTTTGCCAATATAGTGTATGTAACTTGATATAAACTATCACATAATATACAGTTATTTTAAATACAAGAATATAGATATTTAGACTTGCTTATAAATGTAGTTGGAAGATGGCCTATGTTAACAATATGGGGCTGATTTACTAAAGGCAAATACACTGTTCACTTTTCTGAGTTTAGTCAATGTGATAAAGCTTCGCTTTGTAAAGAATACCTAATAATGTACAAGGAAAACAAAAAGAAACAGTGTTTTTGTTTGCCTCATTTACTAAGCTCCCTGGATAATTCCCTTGCAAAGTGAATGATCTGTTTGCCTTTAGTAAAGCAACCCTTAATTTCTATTTTGGGACTGCACTAGTAGGTCACTGAGTTATCCAGCTGATTTAATGAGAGATAACTCTTTGGAACCCATCTATTTTAGCAACATATGCAATTTTTCCAATGTGTTTGTTTTTTTTAATATATTCATAAAAACCTAAATGTGCCCCTTTAGGTGATTTTTCAAAACCTGGTTTGTGAGGCACACCGTTTACTACTGTTTACGACTTGGAGATATTGAAATCAATTTACTAAAGGAAAATTGAAAGTTCCCTTTGCAACGGAAGTTGTACTTTGCAAGGGAATTTTCCCCAAGGCTCACTTTGTAAAAATACCCAAACATGTGCAAGGAAAAAAAAAAAAACATTTTTGCTTGCACATGATTGGATGATGGAAGTTAGCATAGCTTTTGCTTTATTCATTAAGCCCCGGGAATAATTCCCTTGCAAAGAGAACAGCTCATTTGCCTTTAAAATCAACCCCATTTTAAAGGAATACCACCCAGCTACAGTCACAGCTAACTGCTGATTCTGTTTTTCAAACGCTGCTCACTAACTTTTTTTACATCCTCTGGATTTCCCTCTGTGTATCCCCTTTTTTACTTTAAGAAATACAAAGTTTTAGGTCATTGTTAAACCCCACCAGGCTTCAAATTGATAATGTTCTTGCTCATCTGGTCGAGTTTAAACTTTATTTTTAAGGGACACCTTACCATAATAAGTAGTGTTTTATTTATTGTACTCCAAAAGAATAAAAGAAGAATGTACAGCATAATGAATAAAATGCAATTATCTTTAAAGTGTTACTAAACGCACAACAGTAAAATCAGTGTATATGCAGTAAAGCATGCTTGTTATACTCACTGTGGAACCTAAGGGGTTAATATTCTGCATTGTGTAAAAAGGCTGTTTGATCCTGTATGCACAAATTATCCTCTTCTTCCACTGACTCAAGAACATTTCCTGATAGTACAGAGCCATTGGAATCAGGCTGCACATACTCGGTTTGGTGTGTATTGCTGGACAGAGTTTTTTTTTTTTTTCTGGGAGGATGCATGTGATCAGCACAGGGCCAATCAGCACTATCCAGACAGAGGGTCAGGGATCCTGGATCCTGATAGGACAGCTCAGTGCAATATGAAAACTCCTCCTACAAGCTATACTAGGAACTAGTATAACAGAGAAAATGGATGCTCTTGCACTTGAGGGGTTGTTTATGCGACTTGGATAGCTGGAAACCGACCTTAGCTGGTATTGTCATCTTCCTGCTGTGCTGCCACTCTTAGAGGGTGCACCAGCGTAGCGCACCACCTTTACAACTATTTATTGTTTGAAAATGTTGTACATCATACTCACAAACATTGATAAAAAGTAGGCACAAAGTACGATAATAAATCCACATAGAAAGTCCACTGGGCATAGTTCGCTGGTACAGAACGTGGTAAGATGTAGACCTCTAAATCCATCTTACGCATTTCGGGGGTGCTCTGAGGAAGGGGGGGCACCCCCAAAACGCGTAATCTGGATTTAGCGGTCTACATCTTACCACGGTCTGTACCAGCGAACTACGCCCCGTGGACTTTCTTGGTGGATTTATTATTGTACTTTGTGCCTACTTTTTATCAATGTTTGTGAGTATGATGTACAACATTTTTAAACAATAAATAGTTTTAAAGGTAATGCACTAAGCTGGTGCACACTCTGCATTCTTTCTTTTCAGTATAGTAGAAAATGACAGAAGTCACAAGACTGCTATATGCTGCTAAAGAAAAAAGGTGTTTAGTAGTTTATATTTACTAAAACTATTGCATTTCCATGTCCTGTGTACTGTGAGAGAACAGATATAGTGAATGCAGGGTCCTGGGTTTAGTAACACTTTAATGTGTTTTGTATAGCATAGTGTACAGAGGGTACACCTCACCATGCACCCATCTACACTTAGCAAATACACCCAACACAATGTATACTTACCTCTTAGCTACTATGAATGGATCTGTGGCTGTGGGCTGAAACTTATGAGGCTGCTGGCAGCTATGCATATTCTGCCCAATAGCTTTTATTTTCCCTGATCTACTTAATGCCTTCCTGGACATCAATCTTCTACCCCTTCAAATGCTGACTGTGCTAACACAAAACTTTGTCATGTCATAAAGTGTGACTGGGGCTAGTTCACACTCATTTTCTGGGTTTGTCTATAATTTAAAGCGTAACTCCACTTTTGTTGAGAAAAAAAACATTCCCCTCTGGGTGATCTATGTACATTACAAGGATTTTAACAAACATTGTTGCAGATTCCTACCTTTTGTCATTCTGAACAAATCATTGCTTGTTCCTCTGTGCTTAGTGGGTCTAATGGGAGTGGCTTCATAATTATCTATCAGCTGTGGCAGCTGCAAAGCTCTAATGAGAAAAGCTGCTGGGCCTGCATCCTTTTAGACGTGTTCCTATTGGGAGTATCTCACTAAAAATGTCGTGCAGGAAATGCCAGAAATCTGACTTGTATCTTAGGCAGACTTCTGGGAAAATTAGTGAGCCAATCACACAAGCAGGAAATTATGTTTCTGGGGTGTGGCCAGTACACATTCTGTGTACAGAGCAGCTCCAGTTAGTCACATTGCATTGCATTTTCTTAAAATTACAACAGCTGCAGGTTAAAAAAGGAAAGGTAATTTTTAATAACATTCATATATAATATGATTTGTGTCGCAATTGTACACAATATATTGTTTTTTCTTTATTTGCTGATTTTTTTCCCCCTGCGAAAGAGGAGTTACCCTTTAAATAAGGGCTTTTCAGTTAAAAAAACAGGCTTTTTCTTATTTGAGCAAAGGGAGAGTTGTGGCAGCCAATCAAACATCAACTTAGCAGTTCAGCAAATGTATTGAATGTGTTGGAAATGATTGAAATCTATTGCCTGGTTGGTTGTTTTGGGATGCCACACATCTTTGCTTTCCATTATATGCAGTTAGATTTTATGCATTTGTTGCTTGAACAGAACTTTATTATCTAAATCTATCCCACAGTGTTGTTTTGAACAGATGTTTGATAATGACATTCCGTTTCTTTATGTGACTGTTTACTATTCAGAAATGCTGCAACAGCGCTTCACTTGTGTTTATAATAGATTTTATAAATGAAGGTTTCAGAGGAAAGAGACTTACCCTACTTAAAATGTGTCATGATTATGTATTTATCATAAATACACAAATCAATTGCTTTTTTATTTCTGTACAAACAATTTGTCAGCATAAGATTTATGTTGTTGCGCTTTTTTTTTTCTTTCGCTAGATTAAAATCGTAGATCTGGAGTACAAACACTTAGACTAGTTTATTACAAGGAAAATGGCGTAGAACATGTTACTGTTGATTAGTGTTATGGCTGTTTTGGGAAATTGCATTACTTCTTGCACTATAAATGCAATTAGTATAGTTTAGTATACTCAAAAGCTCTTCAGCATAGGTCTCTTCATTAATGTAGGAGATTTTACTAGTGGCATGCTGAAGTGGACAATATGTTTTATAATCATAACCCACGGTACTAAAAGTTAGACCTGGTCGCTAAAATCTCATGTAAGCTTTAACATGTTAAATTCATTTGGCAAGTTGTTTTATATATTTTTAGTCTGCAGCTTTTATTTAACTAATACCTGGTGATCCTGCCTTAAAGGTGTTTATAATGGTGGCAATGCTTTGTCTGTCTTTCGTTTTTGTTGATATGGTGTTACTCGGTCACACAGGCTTTAGTGGAGACGACAAGTGGTCATTTCAACACATTTGCACAGACATGGTCCATGGTTGTCACAATCGTGAAACCCACCATGACAAATGCCATGAATAAAAAGAGAAGGGACAAGCACCTCCAAGTTTAGTGTCTTTATTACAAACAGTAAAAGCAAGAGCATAGAAAAAAAACTATTCAGTCACAAGGAATGCATGAGGACACAAGGCCATACAATTCGTTTAAAGGAGAAGAGATTTTTAGCAACTGTGGGGAGTATGGCTACTTTTAAAAGACTCTTGGACGTACGTATCAAGGATCAAAACATTCAGGGGTATGGGAAATGAATACGTCCACACACACCTACACGGGTTGAACTGGATAGACTATTGTCTTTATTCAACCTCAACTACTATGTAACTATGTAAGAAAGATATCCACACACATGGTATTCGAGATATCCACATACATGGTATCTAATATTTTTTTCCAGTTCAGGACTGGAAAAATAAATCAAATATTTTTTTCCAGTCCAGGACTGTCCTTGGTGGTGCTGCATTCCATGCTGCTCCATGGCCTGACACCCAATTAACACACAGCCCCCCACACTGCGGAACAGGCCACTGCCCTTTTCCCCAACTTGTGACAACTGGCTGTCAACAATGGTGGCACTCTCAGCCTCAACCTGCACAAAGATTTTCTAGCTTGTGGGACCACAATCTAGGTGCCAGAAGACTGAGAGCGATTGTCACTGGGTTTAGTTAACTAAGCAATGAACCCTTTAAACTCCAAACAGCCACCAGATAGCTTTGGGCCTATTACTAGTTCACAATATTAGCAATAGCAATATTGATTTTAAAATAAATGTCTGTAAAACATGTAGTAGCTCTCTTCAAGATACAGGGATCTTTAAGTTTGCATTAGGGCACTAGAGGCACTTTTAACACTTTTCAAAATGTGGTTTAATAATGAAAGGGTAAAAAATGGTGCAAATAAAATATTTACAGAAAAAAGGTATTACAAAGAATTAAAGAGACAACAAGCAACTGGCTGTACTGTTATTATTTCATGAGTTATGTAATACCCTGAAGTTATGACAGAAATGTTTTACTAGAGACTTAAGCTAAGGTATTTACGATGAGGGGGGATCTGGCAGGTATCTGTTTGTTTTCTGGGCTGCCCAAGTTTGGGAATTTGATGATTTTATGAGGGCTTCTAAACTGAAATGCGGATTCCTCTATTTGGCATGAGAGGGTCTGCATCTGTCCTCTCAAGGATCTGATAAGAAGGTTCTGGCTTTGGGTAAAAGTTTGTGTATTGTATGAACTGAAGAAGGAGGGAGGTGGAAGGTCACTGCAGCTATGTCTCTTATTCTGACAAAATGACATGAGTGACTTGGGACCTGAACAAAATGGCCCAGTACACGTGGCCATTACAAGCTATACCTGAAAGGAGTAGCTAGGATTGCCAAGTCAACACTTTTAAAAAGGATACATATGGATGTAGGTCAATCAGGAATTAGGTGGAAAATCTACATCTAACTGTTTGAAACAATAGACTTGGACACTGCAAGGAAGAACTGTTGATTTGGACAACTTTAGGCATTATGTTTTATTGACTTAATAGACAAATGGGATCCTGGAATAAATAAAGTGATTTAAAAAAAAAAAAACGTATGGCTTATTTTAAGAGAAACCCCCCCCCACTGTTTTAAATAGAGTGGGGAAGGAATAAAAAAAATGTAAGGTTATTGCTCTTTGTTGATGTTTTACTGATCACAAGGTGTGAAACAGCACCATGTGTGGTGCATTGTTCGATGATTTGATCGATGGTGCATTGCTTGTTAAATTGTAACTGCTTGTGTCTAGATTGATCACAAATCACTATATATGTGTCCACCACATCCTAGGTCTTGTATCCATTGTCTATTACACATTAACCCATGATGTCTCTATCATATCTTTCTTTGTCCTGACTATAAAGACAGAAATGCCCCAAATGTGAATTTGTGGTATGCGGTATTGATAATTAGAAAAGTCCCTCACTGTAAAAAGGAAAACCCCTTTATTTGCACTGCACTTATTTGCGACTATGAATGGATGCCTTGCTATTTCCCAAGATTAGCGTATTTACATTTCTTGGTGTTGATTAACTAAAGGCCAATAAGCTGTTCACTTTGCAAGGGACTTTCTCTTAGTAAATGAAGTAACGCTTTGCTGACTTTCATCATCTAGTCACGTGCAAGCAAAAATAGTTTCCTTGCACATAATTGGGTACTCTTTGCAAAGTGAATTTTCACCACATTCACTAAGCTAATAGAACATTTCTATAAAACGTGAATATTCTTTTGTAAAGTGGACAGCCCATAGTAAATCAATTATCTTATGTCTAACTAACATCAACCTTAACCTTAACCTGACCATAGCCCTAAACCTAAATCTACCCATAAGGCCCGTATGTGTCTTTGTCCAAGCTAGAACTACTCCCTGGATTTACAGCAGCAGGAGGCAGGCAAATTGGTTCTCATGATAACCTAATAGCTTTATCATGGCTTATTCATGACTGCAGCTGGAGGAAGCAATATATTTTAAAATGGTTCCTGGGATACATTTCTCAAATTACATTTTAAAATGGCACCTGGACATAAAGGTGTTAGTCACAGCCCTACCACAGTGCTTATGAGGATAGTTTGATGGCTCTTTTCCTAAAAAATATGTTATGTTAAGTTGATATATTCTTTGAGCTGTCAAGAAAGCAATAGTCTCAAGATTCATGGTTTTGGAAAAATGTGGTGAAATTACAGAAGAATTTTTTAACCATTTAGGTTATAAAATCATATGCAATCTACATTATGCATAACCCCTATTGCAAGGTTGTATAACTTATATATATTTATGCTTTTGTGCATTTGTATCCAAATTCTGCCCTTCAGTAGAAATTCTTCAGCTAACTTCTAGATATATTGCATGGACTTTATGACTCACTGAATTGACCTATTCTGCCTGTCATTTTCTGTTTCTGGAAATAAAATGAAGACTACAACTGACTCTAAATCACCCAAAGGCTCCAAGTATATTTTTATGCAAACATAAATTATATCACTAAATTCTTTTACAAATAATCTTCTATGAGTTTTTCTATGAGAAACACTATACGCTGTTCCCTTGTGTTAGGTGTCTTGGCACGATTGTCTATCTGTTACTTGGGTATTGAAAGAAAAGCTTTTTTTGTTGCCACATATTTTCCTAATTGCCCATTTGTATTCCATGCATTGTCATGATTGCATGTTTGTAGACTATGTATTGTAATGATTACCCATTTGTTGCCCATGTATTGTCAGTGTTGCTATTTATTTTTGGCTATGTAGTGCCAAGTCATTGCTGTTTGGTAGACCATGTTACATTGTCTAAAACAGTAACATAGCCTAAAATGTTTACTCAATCATTCTTGATTGGGTAATGAATAATTACTGTACTGCTGCCAACTAGACGATAGGTTTAATGGTTTTACCTGCAGCAATTACTATGAACCAGCACATGATCTCTGTATAGATTCCAGCAGTAGTTTGGCATGGAACTGAAAATAAATATCAAGCCAGCTGTGAGGATCCAAAATTGGTATTTTTAGGGAACATAATAGAACAAACGATGAGCAGTTGCCAAAGCATCTAATTAATATACTTTAAAATAGCGTTCATGCATGACAAGAACAGGTCGTACAAATTAACTGAACAGATTTTGGACCAAAAGGAATAGTATTTAGCCAAGAGTAGCAGCAGAGATGACAGCAATTTTACAAAGAAAAAAGTCCACCTAGAACTATGATATCAATGATCGGCGTTAAAAGCTCCCTGGCATCCTTTCTGAAATAATGGAAGAAAGATTATTTTCCCATTTTTTTTCAAACCCTTTTGCTATTAGTAATATCAGCTTTTTTCATCTTTGTCCAACTGCCAATGCGTGCAGCCACTAAATAAATGTATGTGTACTTTAAATATGCTGCTTTTGTTTGACATATAAAAGTATTTAAGTGTCTTTACTAAGCATTGTATGTAAAGATCACAGATTTCATAAGCAAATTGTTTATTAAATTAAAAAAAGAGAAAATACCTTATAAGCTAGGTGATACAAATAGTAAAAGTATTTCCTATCTTATTTTAGCTTTCTAAATACCCTAATAACAAAAGTAACACACATTTCACAGTACATAATTAAAAAAAGTGTTGTATCAGCTGGTAGATAAAATGACTTTGAATATGTAATTCATTTAGATCATCAAAGTATTAGGTCAATCAATATTACAAAGTCTAAGATGAAACAGAAGTGCATCTGTGTCTACCCTGCTATAATATAATTGTGAATAAGTGGATGTCTTGCTATGTCCGTGCTCACTAATGCCTTTAAAATATATAATTCGCTCCACGAGAAGAGTGGCCATAGACAGCTGTTAATGTTTTGAACCCCACAAAATTAGTACAGATGATCCAAAAACAGAACAGTATGTGTTAATGAAAAGGTAAACACCTCTCTTTCATTAACTTAGATTATGCCATGCTACCTGTTTTCATAGCATAGCATTTATATATTTCAAAATATAAATCAAACAAAGAGAAAAAAAAAAAGGGGGGGGGGAAATGGGGCAGAATTTCAGACTTTACTGGTACTAAAAAGAGGACTATACACACATGAAAAAAATGTCAAAATGTATTGCACAATATCCATAAAAAAATGTTTTTTTAAACCAAGGAGCATTGCTCTCATTACATGACATACACCAAGCAATATAACTCTGTATCTATGCTGTTGTATCTAAGAGGTCAATGTGTTTTGCATTTAGTCACTTCATCAGCACCTGGGTAGCTTTGCAGCAAAGACATACAGTATGTCATAACACCCTAAGAGCTCCAACAGTGATGGCAGAATAGCAACGTCTATGAAAGTATCAAGCGATTTTGAAAGGGAATGCGTACAACTCCTATACTAGAAAATTATCCTTGGTTGTCTTTTAGCATAGACTAAACCATGCTGGAAAATCTAGCCAAGACGCTGTGCATAGAACGATCCTCCTACTGGTATTACATTGACCTGTAATTGTTTTTGAAGCATTCCAGCTTCATAAGGCCACCACAAGTAGTAAATTGACTATATACCAAAACGGCTGTATCAACGCCTCAGAAACATCTAAAAAACAGTCCTCCACCATCAGTTTTTATGGATATTGTGCAATTAATTTTAATATTTTATCATATGCCTATAGTCCTCTTTTTAGTACCAGTAAAGTCCGACATTCAGCCCTATTTTCCCCCACCCCCTTTTTTTTTTCTTTGTTTGAACTATGGTATATATGGATGAGGTAATTTTATGCCCTCCCCTTTTATCGAATTGAATATTTCAAACTATATAATGAATACAATGTATTACACAGTAGCTAGAGACTGAAATTCACTTTATGAAAATCATTTATGTTCTTAACCACTTTCCTCCCGCCCTACAGGCGATTGACGGCGGTAATGTGGTTGCATTATCCTGAACGGACTTCATATGAAGGCGGGGGGCGCGCAGAGCGGCGATCGTGATGTGGCGTGTTACACTGACACACCGCATCTCCGATCTCAGTAAAGAGCCTACTAACGTAGGCTCTTTACCATGTGGCCAGCCGTGTCCAATCATGGCTGATCACATAGTACACTGGAAGAGTCATTGATCGGTTTTCCTCAGTACGTGCCTGACAGGCGAGAGTAAAGGAGAGCCGATCTGCGGCTCTCCTGACAGGGGGGTCTGCACTGGTAATCAGATCATTGATTACCAGTGCAGACCCTCGGGGGAGTGGGTGCCACTAGAACAACCGGGGATGCCCACCCATGACCCCAGGGATGCCCACCCATGACCCCAGGGATGCCCGCTATGGCCACCAGGGATGGCAATCAGGGCTCAGGGAGCCCGCCAGTGCCCTCCCCATCAGTGCTGCCCACCAGTGCCCTCCCCATCAGTGCTTCCCACCAGTGCCCATCATTGCCATCTATCAGTGCCACCCACCAGTGCCCATTATTGCCCACCAGTGCCGCCTAACAGTGCCCATCAGTGCCGCCAGTCAGTGCTAATCAGTGCCGCCTATCAGTGCCCATTAGTGCCCATCAGTGCCACCTATCAGTGCCCATCAATGCCGCCTATCAGTGCCCAGCAGTGCTGCCTGTCAGTGCCCACCAATGCTGCATATCAGTGCTACCTATCTGTGCCACATATCAGTGCCCATCAGTGCCATCTATCAGTGCTCCATATCAGTGCCACCACATCAGTGCCACCCCATCAGTGCCTCCTCATCGGTGCCTGTCAGTGCAGCCTCATCAGTGCTCATCAGTGCAGGAAAGAATTATTTATTTACAAAATTGTATAGCATAAACAAAAAACTTTTTTTTTTCAAACTTTTTGGTCTTTTTTTTATTTGTTTATCAAAAAAGAAAAAACCTTGTGGTGATCAAATACCACCAAAATAAAGCTCTATTTGTGGGGGGAAAAATTACATAAATTTGGTGTAGGTACAGTGTTGTATGACCGCGCAATTGTCATTCAAAATGCAACAGCGCTAAAAGCTGAAAATAGGCCTGGGCAGGAAGGGGGTGAAAGTGCCCTGTATTGAAGTGGTTAAAGTATACCTAAAGTCAAAACCTTTTTTTTTTAAGTGTTTATAATATTAAGAGAGGGTTATACCCTTTTTTATTTTTTTATTTTTTGCCATTTTCATTGAAGGAGATTTCCATTCATTTCCCGCCACAGAGCCAAATAGGAAGTGAAAGGAAAAACCTCTAAAGTGAGGGAATCACTAGTTGTCACCAGAAGTAGTACTGCCATTAAAATATATCCCCTTAATTCCTGTTTTAGTGATAACCCAAAATTTGGGATTTTGATTTACCTTTACAGCTCAGTTTCTAAACCTTTAACCCTTTGTCGAGACAGACAATGTCTAGTTTCCAACTGTTGCTGAAGATCTGCCAGCACAGTACAGACAGGATTCATTGTGATAAACATAGTTCCCTAGCCCCCTCATAAACATAGAGAGCTAGTAGGATTTTACAGTGCTAAAGGTTCAGAAAGAGCAAATAAAAAGAGTAGACTGCAGTTTTTAAATATCTCTTCAAAGTAATGCTATGTGAACAAAAACATGCAAAATATGTGTTATCCCAATTTGGTTGCAAAAGTGGAAATACACTTCAAAATAGCTGGAAGGTCACCACCTCACCAGTGGCTCAAATGGTGCATTTATGATTGCTTGATTATTCTTTAAAGTTTGCCATAAGAAGAAAATAACCTTTTTGGAGTTTGTATTAATGGTCATTGGTCAGGTGACTGCCAATTTTCAGTCTGTGTCCTTCCCTGATTAGCAGCAGACAGAGTTTTCCCTGGCACTGACATCACAGCCAAAAGCTGGAGTGAAGAGAGGAGGGAAAAAGCTGTAAAGACTGAGCAGTGCCAGAGTTCAGCAAACTTATTCAGATGCAAATGTAGTGGGGTAAACTGTAGACTGCCCAGCTTTTATGTATACAACAGTGCTGCTTTTGGGTTCCAACAATGCTGGGGGGAATCAGCTATTTGCAGAGTTAGACCAGGATAGGAAATAAGTTCAGATTCAAGAGTAAGGCGGAATAACAAGGTTAATTCTTTATGAAATAAGGCATTTAACAAAGAGCATACAGTACATATAGTATAGGAAGCTTGCAAAGGACATATAATCATTTTGCGTGGTGAACTACTTTAAGATATTAGAGCAAAAAATATAAAAAATGTAAAAAAAAAAAAAAAAATCAGTTAAAACCTTTTGATTTTAATCATTACAAACAGGTATAAAACACTCAATCAAAACCACAAAGATTACAGCGCAACACCACTGAAATGAAGAAATTGTACTAAAAAAAAAAAGTTAAAAAATAAAAAACGTTTCCTATTGATGTCTTAAAATACTACTTACGCAATCCCTATGTAGATGCACACTAATTGTGCCAAAAACCATAAATATATAAGGAAAACAATGTGCTGTTCATAAAGAGTGCAAAGATTGAAAATCAAAAATAGTCCATTTTTGTAAAACAACATCCTGCATTAAAAATGCATGAACACAAATAACAATCAGTGTGCTCAAATTTCAGATTTCTTGTGTCCATAAATGCAATGCATAAGTGCTCCACTTCTGTATATCCATCACTAGTCTCCTCTGCCGCTTAACTCCACGTTAACCCTACACAGTGGTATGGTCAACAAAAGCTGTCCCAAACACCTGGTTGTGTAAAATTGCAGCAATCTTCCAAGGAGCAGTGGGGAATAGCTCTCCAAACAGTGCCTCTAGGTGTGTGTCATTCAGCAGTATGAAACCATAAAGGACTTTCCATAGTGTAATGCGTTCAACAAAACAATTTATTAAATAAGAATTTGAAAAGATAATCACAAACAGAGTGCACCTAAAACCAGTGCACAAGGTATCAAGCAAAAATTCTAAATTAAAATATATCCCCATTAAGCATGGACATGTGGCGAGGATCAGTTAAAATGGCCGCTACACTACTTCCGGGCCTGCTGATGCCAACTTGACCTGCCCTGACATGTTTTGTCACGTGATCTGTGACTTCCTTATAGGGTAAAAAAAAATCTACAGATGATATGCTTTAATTGAGAATATGATTTTGATTCTCTGCACTTACAGTATCTCCCAAAAGTGAGTACACCCCTCACATTTTTGTAAATATTTTATTCGATCTTTTCATGTGACAACACTGAAGAAATGACACTTTGCTACAATGTAAAGTAGTGAGTGTACAGCTTGTATAACAGTGTCAATTTGCTGTCCCCTCAAAATAACTCAACACGCAGCCATTAATGTCTAAACCGCTGGCAACAAAAAGTGAGTACACCCCTAAGTGAAAATGTCCAAACTGGGCCTAATTAGCCATTTTCCCACCCCCGTGTCATGTGACTCATTAGTGTTACAAGGTCTCAGGTGTGATTGGGGAGCAGGTGTGGTAAATTTGGTGTTATCACTCTCACTCTCTCAACATGGCACCTCATGACAAAGAACTCTCTGAGGATCTGAAAAAAAAATTGTTGCTCTGCATAAAGATGGCCTAGACTTCAAGAAGATTGTCAAGACCCTGAAACTGAGCTGCGGCACTGTGGACAAGACCATACGGCAGTTTAACAGGACAGGTTACACTCAGAACATGCCTCGCCATGGTCGACCAAAGACATTGAGTGCACTTGCTCAGCGTCCTATCCAGAGGTTGTCTTTGGAAAATAGAAGTATGAATGCTGCAAGCATTGCTGCAGAGGTTGAAGGAGTGGGGGGTCAACCTGTCAGTGCTCTGACCATTCTTCGCACACTGCATCAAATTGGTTCACATTGCTGTCGTTCCAGAACGAAGCCTCTTCTAAAGATGATGCACAAGAAAGCCTGCAAACAATTTGCTGAAGACAAGCAGACTAAGGACATGGATTACTGGAACCATTTCCTGTGGTCTGATGAGACCAAGCTAAACCTATTTGGTTCAGATGGTGTCAAGCGTGTGTGGCAGCAACCAGGTGAGGAGTACAAAGACAAGTGTGTCTTGCCCACAGTCAAGCATGGTGGTGGGAGTGTCCTGTTGTGGGGCTGCATGAGTGCTGCCGACACTGGGGAGCTACAGTTCATTGAGGGAACCATGAACACCAACATGTACTGTGACATTCTGAAGCAGAGCACGATCCCCTCCCTTTAGAGACTGGGTTGCAGGGCAATATTCCAACATAATAACGAGCCCAAACACACCTCCAAGATGACCACTGCCTTGCTAAAGAAGCTAAGGGTAAAGGTGATGGACTGGCCAAGCATGTCTCCAGACCTAAACCCTATTGAGCAGCTATGGGGCATCCTCAACCGGAAGGTGGAGTAGCACGAGGTCTCTAACCACCACCAGCTCCGTGATGTCGTCATGGAGGAGTGAAAGAGGACTCCAGTGGCAACGTGTGAAGCTCAATGTCCAAGAGGGTTAAGGCAGTGCTGGAAAAAAATGGTGGCCACACAAAATATTAACACTTTGGGTCCAATTTTACATTTTTTAATTAGGGGTGTACTAACTTTTGTTGCCAGCAGTTTAGACATTAATCTCCCTGGCGGTATGATTGTTTCCGATTTTAGGTGCTGAAAGCGGTACCATTATTTTGCTAGTATTTCTTAAGGACGAGCAGCCCAAACAAACTATTTACATATGATTTTTTTTCACTGTGCATTCTTCTTTTTAACATCTCGGGTATGATAAAGTTTGAAACACAAAATCATAAATTATAATATAATAAATAACTATAAATAAGTTAAAGTGTATATATATATATATATATATATATATATATATAATGTGTGTGTATATACATATATATATATATATAGATATATGTGTATATCTATATATATATATGTACAGTAAAACGGCAGGAAAAGGCATTGGGGGCAAACTAACGTCAATTTATTTTATTTTGTAATGTAATCCAATAGGATTACAATATATCAGTGTGTTTGTGTGTTTTACTTTTCAAATTTGCCACCGGTTCCACCCCCCTACGAGCGTCACATCGCAGGAGACGGAAGAAGGGGCTCACAGCATCGGGTGGAAGATCCGGCAGCCGTATGCTGCAGGGACACATCTCGGGATCCCGGGGACAAGGTAAGTACCCTCTACCAGGATCCAGCGATGCTCCCTGGCTCAGGGTTACCGCTAATGGCACTGAAATTTCACCCCGAGCGACACTCGGGAATACCGCTAAGGAGGTTAATGACTGTGTGTAGAGTTATTTTGAGGGGAGAGCAAATTTACACTGTTATACAAGCTGTACACTTACTACTTTACATTATAGCAAAGTGTCATTTCTTCAGTGTTGTCACATGAAAAGATATAATAAAATATTTACAAAAATGTGAGGGGTGTCCTCACTTTTGTGAGATACTGTATATATTTATGGTTTTTGGAACAATTAGTGTGTATCTACAAGGGGATTGTGTAAGTGGTATTTTGAGGCACTGTAATCCTTGTGATTTTGATTTTTTTGGGGTGCGGGAATGCATGACAGTTCATAGCAGCAACCAAGTACTTTATTTATTCATATTTAAATACAGTTTTTACAAACAAGTAATTTATTGTTGATGTATATTTTGTATATCACACATTTACACCAGAGTACAGTAGTGATCTTATTGTGGTAGGTATTAAACACTATTGGGTACAAAGACGGGCAAGTAGATGTAAACGCTAAATGCATGACTAGGGATGAGCTGATGGTTCAAACTGAACTGGCTGTTCGGGGGCTTTCGGATGAATGTCCAAACATCACATAAAGAAGTGGTATTGCTACTGTTATATATGTCCATACTGTCCATATATGACATCTGTTAGTGATGCTCATTCATCCTCTTTTTAGCCTGGCTACATTCTCAGGTTAAGGGTCAGTTCCAAATTTATAGGGGGACCTTATGCAATTAATATTATTTATTTTTTTTGTGTGAGGATCCCCCTAAAATACATATAAGACTCAAAGGGTCTGGTATGCATTTTGGGGGACTCATTTAGGATGTACTACAACAAAAGGGACATTTGCAAAAAAAAAAAAAAAGATACAGTTTAAATTGCTGGCAAAGGACATTTCATTGCTGACTTCTTAAAAAAAAACCAAAAAAAAAACCCCACAGACTTCTTAAAAGGTGCAATATCTCAAATACTATTCTGGGGACCTTTGGAGGAGTCTGTATGCCTTTTTTTAAAATAGAAACCAGAAGAAAAATTAAATTTGCTGGTAATTTAAAAACATTTTTTCCTTTGCAAATGTCAGTTCTTTTGAAATCACTGCTTCTGGCCCCCGGCCACTGACCTTCCATGCTATTTTTTTTTTAAACCCTTTGCCTATTAGCCCAGAAATTTGGCATTTTTGATTTGATAGATTTGGCTCTCATTGATTTCAATAGGGTTCGGGCTTGACATCCAAACTTTAAAGTTCACTGAACGCTGTTCGAACTGAGGCAAAGGCAGTTCAGCTTATCCGTATGAATGATATTTACTTTGCACTGTGTATCATAAACAATCGCTTTCATATTGTTTTTCAACCTTTGTTGCATATCAGTGCTAGTGATCTCCTGAAGCCTCTTTGCAGTCACTTCCTGTCTACATGCATGCACTTTAGCAATGGTTGCATCTCACAAAGAATGGACTGTGCTTGCAAAATTTATGTTGAAATGGCCACTTGTAGACTTCATTATGAACCCATGTGACAGGGTGACAACATAGGTGCATAATTGGGAGCAAAGGACAGAGCGCTGTCACTCAAAAACAGAAAGGAAAGTACCTAAACAAAGGCAGGATTCAGGCTTTAATTTAATGAAAGATGCAGATGTAAAATGGCTTATAAAATTACATTAACATGTTAATTCTTATATTAAATTTTACTAAATTGATTTGCATATACTTTAAAACATTCATTGTCAGCTACATAAAGCTTACTTTGGTTGAAGCAGCAGCTTTGACATACACTATTGGCTATTATAGCAGCCAGGAATGTGTGTGTACCTCTTCAATAAGGATGATCGAACTTTTGAAAAGTTCGGTTCGACCAGAACACCCGAGCTTCCCAAAAGTTCGGGTCCGGATTCCAGAACCCCATTGAAATCAATGGGACCCGAACTTCGGTAATCAAAAAACATAATTTTGAAGCCCTAAAACCCAATAAATGCCCCTAAAAAGTGCCTAGCTGGGTCATGCCCCAGGGACTATTAATCACACCAAAAAAAGTTCTTAAAAATTGTCGTTTTTGATAGAGAGCCAATTATTGAAAAAAATATTGAAAAAATGAGATTTATTTGGATTTAGTGTCTGGGGGGTCTAAAAAGTGTACCTGTGAAGTTTCAGCTCAGTAGCATGTCCAGAACCAGAAAAAAAAAATAAATTTTTTCTTAGAATTTTTATTAGCGCAGGGATGGGGTTCCACTACTTTCACACCTGGGCATTTTTGTTTCAGGTGTTTATTGGGCATTTTTTGGGCGTCTTTGGAGGCAGGCATGACATCTGAACTTCTGCGTAGGGGTATATATACACACACACATATATGTATATACACACATACACACATATAGGTGTGAAAGTAGCGGAACCCCATCCCTGCGCTAATTAAATTATTTGCAGGGATGGGGTTCCGCTCCTATCACACCTATATATGTGTATGTGTATATATACATATATGTGTGTGTGTGTATATATATACCCCTATACAGAAGTTCAGATGTTATGCCTGCCTCCAAAGACGCCCAAACAATGCCCAATAAACGCCTGCAACAACACACCTGGGCGTTTTTGTTGCAGGCGTTTATTGGGCATTTTTTGGGCATCTTTGGAGACACACACACACATATATATATATATATATATATATACACATACACACATATAGTTGTGAAAGTAGCGGAACCCCAGTTTCTGTCCCATTGCATTTTGGGCGGTTCTGGTTGCCGAATTCCGAACTTTTTCCGCAAAAAGTTTGGAATTCGGCCGAATTTCGAACAGTCAATGTTCGGGTCGAACCGATGGTCAACCCGAACCATTCGATCATCCCTACTCTTCAGCTGCCTGATCACTTCCACAGATGAGGCAATGTGCCACCCCCCCTCACCCTCCATACATGTATCCTGGGCTCTGCTGCCCCTCCTGAGTGCCCAGTAGGGCCATGGCAGATATCAGTGGGGAGAGCAGAATGAATGAACTGAATGCATGAAATGAAACCAAAGCTTCTAGTCACTTCCAGTTTCAGAACTCTAATTCTCTGGCTGCTGTGACCAGTTAAGAAGCTAATCATGCACAGTCTGTGATTGATCAACTTTATTGGGGCTCATAGATGACATTTAGGGGTTAATAGACCCCAAATGTCTCTTTAAAGAGACCCTGCTACGTACATTATGGGGTTTGTCAACCCCTGTCTGTTACCATTACATTTATGTGAAAAAAAGTTTAAAATCAAAGGTAAACTAAATGAATACAAAAACAACCTTTTTATAGCCCCCATGTACATGCACATATGAATATGAATGCATGCCGGTGTGCCTATGTACGAAAAAAGCAATTGTGCTAAATATATTGGGTATGGCTGGAGTTACAGCAATAATTCATCAGGTTTATCATTCTGTAAGGGCTTTTAAGGTGTCACCTATGGATAATTTTGGGTACTGTAGTTTGTCACCATTTCATGGTTGTGTGCAAGTTTAAGGCTAAATATATTTGGTGACTGATTACTCCACATAACCTCAGGTTTAATAATTTAATAAAAATTTGGTAATATTTTGTATTTCTATGCCCTAAAATGATTGTGTGTATATATAGTGTATTTTTACTGAAAATATGGGTTTGCCTTTGTGCTAATATCATGTGACATAAAATATTGCAACTACAACTATTTCTCTCTCCAGAGTCCCTACTTTTTAAACAATATATATTAATAAATGAGCACACTTCATTAAAAAAAAGTGCATTACTTTTTTTTTTTGCAATCCGGTCATGCAGAACATTGCACCTATTATCATTGCACTGTGGTTGCAATGGTAAGGCTCCTGTAGACTCTTCTCCCAGCCCCATACAGAGATATAGACTTTCTGTTTTTAAAACAGAGGAATTAATTAATAGACTATGAGTGCAGTGACATCTCAACCCTTGTGCTTCACTAAGGTCTCCAAGTCCCTCTGTTCCCTGGGAATGGATCTATGAATGTATGACACCACTGTTACAGGCAGAGTCATGCACAACTGTGCCAAATTCAAAACTAAGCAGACGCCCGGGGGGAGAAGAACCCAGTAAATTAGGATTGAGGGGAGGGGGCGGTTATAAATAAGGGTGTAAGATGAAACATGGCCTGAAAGGTGAGGTATGCTGTTACAGTAAGCAACAATTTAGCATTTGATTATCTAAAAGATATCTAAAAAGATATCTGATTATTTAAAAGTGGAGATGATATGCTGCAATGTCTTGAGATGCTGCTTCTAGGTGAAGGGGTTCATATTCCCAGCAGAACACAGCTTGTTAAAAGCATCTTTAATTCCGAGAGTTGGATCATTACTTTTCCTAGAACAATTTTTCAAATGTCACTGAAATGCAGTGTTGTGAAACCGTATTGACCTATCATTAAACTGTCAAAGCAATAACTGCACAGGGAACATATGTCATTTTTTCTTCTTTTGTGAGAATAAAAAATCCAAAAAGAGCAAATAAAGGCTGAGTTCAGCTATGTGTAATTAAGAACAAAAGTTATGTGCTGAAAGCACATACCAGGCACTCACAATACATTGTCCAACACAAAAGTGAATGAAATGGCAATAAAGTGGTGGTAAGAATGAGCTGCAGCTGACAACATTAAAACAACCAATCAGAGAGGTGAACCAGGTGTGGGATGGATCCTAATGGGAAAGTGACACAGGGAAATGAAGATCCACAGCTCCTGGTGAAATCAGATTCAAGGGAGATCTTGAAGCGTGCAAGAAAAACAAAGGAAATAAAGAATTGGTTCAGTAAATAGTGGCAGAATTTATTGTACACCAAATATCCAAACTTACATTAAGGCAAACAGAGATCAGCACCGAGGTAGGGGTTGGTAATCCATAGCACAGCAGCACAAACCAAGAGAGGAATTGTTGAGCTGACTGATGGTGGACCACTTCCTCCTTGGCATCGGTTGCTGACTTTATTGTTAGAGGGAGGCCAGTACATACACCGTTTGTGGTCCTTTTCTGGTGGTCTTGGCTCACCTTCATCCGGCTCATTGATCCCTCTCTTGGCCTGTGTTGTTGTGCTATGGAATACCACCCTCTACCTCAGTTCTGCTCTCTGTTTGGATCATTTATTTACAATAAATTCTGTCACTTTTTACTGATTGAGTGCCTTGGAACCTTTGTTTTTCTTGTATTTGAAAATAGATGAATATTTTGAGAAGTTGATGTCTATTTAGTATGATTACCTTGTACAGCTAGGTATAGGACATATACATGAATGTCTTTATAAACTAGTGCTTTTAATGACTGAACGGTGTCAGAATTTACCTAGACAAAAATGTAACTTTCTCTTAAACACCACCTATGTTTTCTAGCTGTGTATTAATGTCTGCTTTACCTTAACATTTTGTAAAATTTCAAACTGTAAATATTTAAAAGTAGAATAAGTAAAATTGTAAAACAATATAAGAACAAAAAAAAAGGTGTTTTGTACTAAAAGGGCATACATGTTATTAAAGAGGTTTTCTAATTTACCTGTCAGTTTATCTAATCCTTCGTAGAACTTATTGAATTAAAGTCCAGGCTGTGTTTACTGGATTACCAATTTAGCTATTGTGGGCCAGTATCTAGAGCTGCAGGTATAAATGGGGCAGACCGTGAAAATTCAGAATTTTTAATAACTCTTTCCTTTTTTCCCTTTTTTGTTCACCTCTGAAACTTGGTCTGCCCAGGTGAGGCTATGTTCACACTGATCCAACACGAAAGTAGTATGACTTCTGATCTGACTTTGCCCTGCTACTTCATGTCTGACTTCCATGTGACTTCAATGGATGGGATCCGACCTTGATCCCACCATACCAGGCCCTTTGAGTCTGGTATGAATCTTGAAGTGGAACCCTATGCTAAATTTTAAAAAAAACAGTGCGGGGGGGGGGGTCCCCCTAAAATGTTTACCAGACCCTTATCTGAGCATGCAGCCCAGCAGGTCAGGAAAAGGGGGGGGGGGGGCGAGCGAGCATCCCCCCTGGGCAATACCAGGCCACATGCCCTTAACATGTGAACTTGACCTTGAATATCATCAACCCACCTCTAACTGCCACATAATATCCTTGGTACGAGAATCACAGTGACGCTAGATATTGCAAAGCTATGGTTTGGGGGTATATTGGATAGGTATTATTATAGATTTTGAATGGGTTTTTTGAATTTGTTCCCTTGTTTTTATAGTACACTGTAAGCATGCTTAAGCATTGGAAGACAGCTTTCTAAACCTTATATGTATGGGTGGTTCCTGCGCTATCTGAGGTAGTGTGTATTTTCCTTCCTACTGCTGCACCACGGTACTGGTACCAGGAACCAGTTAATACAGGATAAAACAGTTTGGGTTTATGGCACGCTTCAGAAGTCAAAATATAAATTATTTATAAAACGATGTGAATATGTAAAATAAATAAGTAGAAACGTGTTCTTTTTAGCTAAAAGTGTGTTGTCACTAAATTATAACGTGATGATATCATTCAATACATCATATAAAAAATAAAAATATATCTTTCCAATTATCCACTATATTGTGTTGACTATATACGACAAAGTGCTGAGTGCTTGTAATTCTTAAAGATGTCAATAAATAAATAAATAAAGTTTCTGTTGACAAAATATAAATATTGCTTCAAAAACAACCAAAAGTGCTGTGTGCTTTCAATCTTCAATCTGAATTAATAAAGTGCAGTGTTCATAGTGTCCATATAAAAGAATCCAAAATCAGGTGCAATTCCATTCAATTTCTTCAAAGGAAATAAAAGTGCTCTCATGCAAAATAAGGGTGTTGTGACTTGCTGCCTCCACCAGGTGTCACATCTAGGTGTTCTAAACTCTCACCTCAATAAGGTGTATATTGCGCCTGTGTATAAAGTTTAGCCTCCGGGTGAATAATTATAGGCTTTCGCTCATTCCGATATCCTGTTAAAAACCTCCGGGTATTTCCTGTCCTGTCCTGTCCGTTTCTGGGGTGTTTAAACTTTATGGCGTCCTTAACTCCTTATTGTGACCTCGGGCTCAGTGAAAATAGAGGGCAATCATGGTGCAGTATATCAAACCAGGTTTATTATTAAAAAAGATAGTTGCACTTACAATTAGTAGGTATTTTGTTCGCAAACAATATACAAATGCAGCGTTGGGAGCGCTTCGCTCCGATCTCCAACGTCACTTACGGTAATCTGGCGGCTCCTCCTACGCGTTACGTCTACACATTACGTCACATCACTCCCTGAGGAAGTCACGTGATGTGACGTCACGCGTAGGAGGAGCCGCCAGATTACCGGAAGTGACGTTGGAGATCGGAGCGAAGCGCTCCCAACGCTGCATTTGTATATTGTTTGCTAACAAAATACCTACTAATTGTAAGTGCAACTATCTTTTTTAATAATAAACCTGGTTTGATATACTGCACCATGATTGCCCTCTATTTTCACTGAGCCCGAGGTCACGATAAGGAGTTAAGGACGCCATAAAGTTTAAACACCCCAGAAACGGACAGGACAGGACAGGAAATACCCGGAGGTTTTTAACAGGATATTGGAATGAGCGAAAGCCTATAATTATTCACCCGGAGGCTAAACTTTATACACAGGCGCAATATACACCTTATTGAGGTGAGAGTTTAGAACACCTAGATGTGACACCTGGTGGAGGCAGCAAGTCACAACACCCTTATTTTGCATGAGAGCACTTTTATTTCCTTTGAAGATATTGAATGGAATTGCACCTGATTTTGGATTCTTTTATATGGACACTATGAACACTGTGCTTTATTAATTCAGATTGAAGATTGAAAGCACACAGCACTTTTGGTTGTTTTTGAAGCAATATTTATATTTTGTCAACAGAAACTTTATTTATTTATTGACATCTTTAAGAATTACAAGCACTCAGCACTTTGTCGTATATAGTCAACACAATATAGTGGATAATTGGAAAGATATATTTTTATTTTTTATATGATGTATTGAATGATATCATCACGTTATAATTTAGTGACAACACACTTTTAGCTAAAAAGAACACGTTTCTACTTATTTATTTTACATATTCACATCGTTTTATAAATAATTTATATTTTGACTTCTGAAGCGCGCCATAAACCCAAACAGCTTTCTAAACCTTTCCTTATTTAAAGGTGGACAAGAAAGGCTGCCCTCGCTCCCCTATCTTTTCTACTTTAATGACAGAGCCCATATCTACAGCCCTACATGCCTTTCCTCACATTACTGAGCTGAGTATGAGATCTCTAGAGGAACTGCATGGATCTGCATGTTCTAGAGACCTATTCTAAATATTCTCGTATTTAAATGAATTAAGGAAATTCCAATATCCTACCACCACTCGCACACTGGCATTACAATAGGGCATGTCTACTTTGAACAAGGGGGTACAATTTACTCATGATATACAAGATGACATGGCCTTGAACCTTATTCCTCTTTGGCCTCAAACTTTATCTAGGTAAGATACATGAAGAGATTTACCCCATCACATGTAAGTGAGATTAATCTGGTTAAAATGTTTTTACTGCTGCTGTTTTATTTTCTCAGGAATGCCCTTGTGTGGATTTGACAAAGGTATTTTAACAGTAATCACTTTCTAGCTTTTTCTGGGACAATTTAATTCCCCATGGCTCAACAGGGGTTTGGCACTCTCACACTTTTATCACTAATTTCTAATGTGCCAGCTCATCAATGCTCATAATTAAAGGTCCAAATTATCTTACGCATACTATTACTACTATTAGAGTGTGCAAACAATCTTATTCAATCATTAACTCTCAGATTCATACAGTTCATCACATACTTCCTAGTTAAATACACCTAGTTTACCACAATTTTTTACGAAATCCCAAAATCCAGTCTTCCAAGTGTCCAAGGGTGTTTATTGAACTTTGACTTTACATATTATTCTTGGGTCTGCAGTTTGCCAAACTAATTTTTTATCTGTCCTCCAGAGTCATTTTTGAGAGTGTATTTATTGTGGCTGGTACAATTTCAACAACCTGTTGCCCATGAGCACCAAGAAGCTGTTATTTAATAAAATAAATGAAGCCTCAATAAACCATGACCTTCCACTAGTCAATTATAATGCCACTAATAAAGACACAATCTAGGTGTGTCTCATGTTTGAAATAATGTTTCAGTAAATATGTATTTTGTAATCAGGTTTTTAAAATCTAATATATGAAATGAATGACAATATAATATAAAAACTACAAAGCTATCACAAGGAACGGTTTGCTGGATAATAATTAGTGGTGTTTTTATGTAAGACATTTTAATTATTATTTATATAGGCAATCTAATAATGAGTTGCATCTGCTGGCAGGATTGTGTAATAATGAAAAGCCAGCTGTGAATTGGAGTTCGCCTATGATCCATAAAGGCAGTGAGATCTTAATTGCCTTATTGGCTTGCTTCCTGGATGCATTTTAGACATTCCATTACTGTGGACAGACAGGACTTATCAATAGCACAGAAGATCAATTTTGCTCTAACATCATAAGTGGGTCTGAGGTAATTTTCACAATTTTATTTGTAAATCATAAAGTGTATTTGTAAAATACATTGTATGATAGCACAGAAATGGGGGAAGAATTCCATTAGGTACTATTCATACCTAGAATGATTTTTATAACATGGTTATAATTCCCTAAAGCCCAACCCTGGGAATATGTAAAATTTTTATTATTTTTAACTATTCCTATTTTAATTATTATAACTGCTAATTCTGCCTAGGAGAGAGGAGAAACATTTATAATAACTCGATCCTCCGCTCTCCTGGCAGATGCAACTCCTTCACACTCTGGCAGTGGTCGGACCCTCTGTGTCAACACGCTAAATGCAGGGCTATGGACCCTTCTCTGGTCTTGATGATATAAGACCCCTATCACAGGGGAAAATACACTGCTGGGAACGGTCTAGCAGCAGGGAAGAGCGGAATACAGATATTTTGGAACTACATTTCCCATGATGCTCAACTACACTGCAGAGTGCACGAGCATCATGGAAAATGTAGTCCCAAAACATATGGGGTGCCAAGGTTCACCATCACTGCCCTATACCTAAATTAACAATTAATCCTTGCAGTGTGTGGGCAAAGCCCCTTTGCAATGTTTTTTTTTTTTTATAGTTTCCTGGAATTAGACTTTAAAGGTTCAGAATGTCTTCAACTTCTGTGAACAATTTTTAGTAAGTTGACTCTAATGTCTCTGTGGAAACTAAGTATAAGCTGTCAAATCCTGTCTGCTTTCAGCTGAGTGGGTAAATACATTGTCAGATTTGGTCGGTTCACTTACCTGACTGTTGTTTTGGTTTGCCTGGCGTCCTTCTTGTTATCTTTAGCAGACCCATACTGAAAACCCCTCACCCAATTGGGGAGGCAGGAAAAAGAGAGGTAGCATCAGTGTCGTTTCCTTACACCTGAACCATAGCATGGCAGTGAAGGCACATGCCCTGAAGAAAAAACTGCACAGCATATGTCCCCCTCAAAATCTATAACAGACCCTTATTTATTATAAAGGTTTAGTCTGATCTTTAAGGGGTGCCCCAGGCAAAAAAAAATAAAAACCAAGGCATGGTCCCCTAAAATCCATACCAAACTTTGTTCAGGCATGAAGCCAGGCTGGCCAGAAAAAGTATGGGCGGGGAGTATGTGCCCTCTTCCCTCTCAACCATACCAGACCATATGCCTTCAACATTGTCCAGATAGTTTTCAAGAAATGCCTAAAACACAGCAAGTTTGTATACAATCAGTTGCCGACTGGGGACTGTCATTTGTGATCAGATTTGTGACAGGAGAAGTGGCTGGGGTAACGGCAGGTTGCCATGTCTGCATCATGATTGACATTGGATTGATGTTGCTGAATAATGGTATTGATGTTGGATTTACATCAGGGAACATTTTGTTTCATTCATTTCTGTAGGACTTTTTTATTACTATTTAATTTATTCATGAATCATTGTGATTAAAAGGGAGAGCTGTATACCACCTATTCATTTTTATAGTGAATTGAAGATGAGAGGTGGATCTCTGAGGGTCCCCTTAGTATAAAGGGACTTCCAGACTTCAAAAAGCACCCTCTCACAGACCCCCACATCCAAAGGTCCAGGAATGTGTGCATGAGGCCTGTATCCTAATTAACTTGGAGACAATGTGTCTTGCAAAGGGGGATAGGCTTGATGCCTCTCTTTCCTTGCAAAATGGATTTAAGGGATATAGACCCCTTGACATTTTTTTTTTCTTTTCTGGAGTCCTGCTCAAAATCCATACCAGTTTTTTAATCAATGTGTACTGTTCCATTAAGAAAAATTAGGGTCTGGGGTGTGCCTAAAAATCCTTACCAGACATTTTTCCAATGAATAAGTACACGCTATGGATTTTGAGGGAGATCCCATACCATTTTTATAAACTAAAGCCAACAGGGAGAGAACTGATTAAGTAACTATAGTTTTTTATTTTTTTTATTTGATACTTTTGCAAGAATACATCAAACTGGTGCACAGCTTCACATGTATGTTTAAGGCATCACCAAAGCATGTTATTCAAAGAATATATGTATTTTTACCTTTAACTAGTTCAGCTTTTTGGATGTACTACTCTTTGGATGTACTGTGAAGTGTTAAGCACATTGCAGCCCTCAGCTTGTGCCTGTTTTGTTCATCTGACTCCCACCTGTAAAGTGAAAATGATCCAATGGCTGTATAGCCGCTGATCATTTTTACAGCATGGGTGGTGTGATGCCCCCGCAACAGATCTCCACTGGGTGGTTCCCAAGCTCTCCCACTACCATCAAATGTCTTTTAACAGAGAGTTCATGAGGGGACTGAAGACCATCTGATCTTTGATCTCCTCTGCCCATATGAAACTTTAAACGGTGTTACAACCAAAGAAGCACGTGGAGGGCTGGTGAGACAATGAGGTCTATTCGATCCCCAGGGTTACATAGTTACATAGTTAATGAGGTTGAAAAAAGACACCAGTCCATGCAGTTCAACCTATGATAAGTGTGTGTGCACTGCCAATAGTACATTATATACCCCTTTATGTTGTGATTGATAAGGTGCCCATCTGATAGTTTTTTGAAAAACTTTAGTCTCCACAAAGAGTATCTGTCACCTGCCCAATCTTATCACATGGGGTTGTGTTAACCCCTTGTGATAGCAATAAAGGTAAAAAAAATACATTAAACAAGTTTTTAAAAAATAGAATTATAAAAAGGTATTAAAGTAACCATAACCCCCTCTGCCCTGCACAAACATGGAAATGCAAACGCACGTCCAGGGTACACACATGTATGAATGTTAACCATGATCGCACTACACATGCACCAGAGCTCACAGTTAACACTACATGAATGGTCTGTAAAGGCTTTTAAAGCGTTGCCTATGGAGATTTGTGGGTACTGTGGTTTTTCGTAATATCACAGGAACACGCACTTTTAAGACTTGACATGTTTGCTAAATATTTACTCGACGCAACCCCATCTTTAATATTTTGCCAAACAATTGGGTATTATATTGTGTGTTTTCACTAAAATTCGTTTTATTATATTTTTTCCTGAAAATATGTGTTTAAGAAACAGTTGCATAGATATTGGACGACATAAAAAAAATTCAACAACTATCTTTTTATTCTGAATAATGTTATAATATAAAGGGCGCCAACCTTCAAACTATTAATATTTTTAATAGCAGCCGCCCCTTTAAGTGTATAGAACACTACATAAACAGACTTCCTGATGACGTCTAGTTGGTGAAATGCATTGAGGCAGGGTCGCTTCTGTTACTTCCGGGCTGTCGGTGACGTCACATCTGGAATAGGTGGAACGCATGCCAAATCCCTGTGGAGAATGGCGGGGCAGAACGCCATCAACACAGGCTGTTGTGCTGGTGCCGGTCCTGGCACAGATTAATGATTCCTGAATGGATGATTTGGGAGTGAAGAAGTTATCCTTGATAATACAAGGCACGGTGTATGGGACTATTTCAAATTTATAAGTGATACAGTGATGAATTGCACAGGAGATTGTCATGGAACCATGAACCAGACGTACAACAACAGATAAGTGAAAATAAGAAGGCTTTATTGAAAATCAAGCTGTAAAGCAAAAGTCCAAACGGATGGCGAAACCGAGGCAGAGTCCTTGCGAAGCCAGAGGTCAGGAACCAGGAGGGTAGTCAGACGAAGCCAGGATCAGGAACCAGCAGGGTAGTCAGACGAAGCCAGGATCAGGAACCAGCAGGGTAGTCAGACGAAGCCAGGATCAGGAACCAGCAGGGTAGTCAGACGAAGCCAGGATCAGGGACCAGAAGCAGCAGCAGTCTTAGAAGCATGTGAACACAGGGGGACCAAGCAAGGAACTGAAGCCACAGACCTCCTATATATATGAGCTAGGCATCCAGCTCCTCCCAGTGGGAAGGAGGAGCCGCAGGGTGGGAGGCTACAAGAAACCCAGAAACCAAGATGGCCGCCAGCACATGTAAAACGAAGGAGAACAGCAAGAAGGTAAGACCATGACAGAGATATTTGTTGAAATAGTGGATAATAATTCTATAAATTGTATGGACACTGATATCACCATATTTTTGTAAATTTGTTTGAAGTTTGTTTGGTAATGGTATTTGAAAAGGTGTGTTATATATTGTGCGTTTTTCACAGTACACATAAAAATGTATTCATTTACAGGTCCTCTGCTTTTCAGAAAATATATAATGGTCTGGGGTTTTTGAAAGAGAAGTTTGGATTTTTTTTTTTTTTTAATTGATACTTACCTAGGTGGATGAAGCATTGGTCCATTGGCGCCTCTAGACTGAGAACCGAGCGATCGAACACTGCCGATTGCTCTGTTCTGACAGCTCCTCGAGCAGACAGCTGCTGACTGTCTGACCCCCTACTCGCTCATTGGAGCGCTGAACTGTGGAGGGGTGGGGAGCGGCTGGCTCAAGCTCTCAGTGGCTCGCTGAGAGGCTTGGCCGGGTGTTAGTCCAGGCACCTAGAGGATCCTGAATTCCATTGTAGTGATGACGTGGTGAATGGACTGACTTCTGTGACGTCAGCAGAGAGTGGACTTTAGTCTGCTCTCTGCTGAAAACAGGTCACAGGAGTGCAGAACGAACTGCCCTCCTTTGATCCATAGGAGATATACAGCCAAACGAGCTTTGGCTGTACATCTATTTTAAGTAATTTAATAGCCATAAATGCAGATTTCTACATTTGCGCAAAAAATAAAAAAATTGCTCTAATGTTGAAGTGGTTAAGCTCCCTGTTGTTCACTTAATTGCATTTTTTTATTTATTTTTTATTTTTTATTTCGCATTAGCACTTGCCCATCGTAACAATGCCCAGTATCCGTGCTCTTTGTTAATAAAAGTTGCTAATTGGCCTTAAAAAGAGGCCAAATAAAATTACAAGATTCAGCTCCTTTAGACTTCAATGGGGTTTGGGCCCTATGTTTAAGGTTTTCCGATTTCCCACTGGGTTCAAAGATTGTCTAGCAAACTGAACTTTGATTGGTTCATTCATCCCTAATGAAGACATTAAAACTTCTATTCTTAATTGTAGAAACACTAGAACTGGAGAATCGAGGCCAGGAGGCAATAAGAGTTTTGCCTATTTTATCAGTAGGATTTACAGAAGGATGCTTGACTCTAATGATGCATGGTTTTGGTGGCAGAGTTGACATAGTGATCACATGAAGTTATTGATAAACAAAGCTTTGCCAGTGCTAGTGCTAGAAGCGAAATTTGATTACATTTTGGTAACTGTGAAACCAGGAATTTTACTTTGATTCAAAGTTTGGCAAAGTGCTGTTCATCCCATCTGATCATAATGTATTTTGGGAACATCAGGTAATGATACCACACATGGGAAGACTTATAGTAATTCCATTCTTAGGTTCATGCCTGGTGCCTCAGATTCTGGTGGTTTCATCTTGGTGGTAGGCACAGGTGCACCATCCAGCTGTACTACCAGCAGGCTGTAAAAGTGATGAAAAATGTGGTGGCTGGATGGGGCTGGATGCTGTACTGAGCAGTGCCATCATAAGAGCATTAAAGGGCCCGGGGCAATGCAGTGCACTGGGGCCCTGCCTACACAATTACCTATGAGAATAAAAATGCAAATTATCGATAAGGCGATATTTATTGGTACAGCAGTGCCAGGCTAATGACAGTTTCCAAGTTCGGTGACTGGGTCCGGTGAACACACACAGAAGGGAGTCAGACTATACTGTCCTGTGTGTGCCTATTCCCAGACAGGCATTCCAGCAGTTGTGGGCTCCCCCTCCACAGCCCAAGTGGCCTGACAGCAGCGCAGAGCTGACAGGCGCTTGCCACCTGCTAAGTTCGGCAGCAGGATGCACACAGGAATCGGGACTAATGCTTGGCTGGGGCTGGGTCACTGGGCAGGTGGGGCCCCCTTGGCAACTTCCCAGCATGCCCATTCGGTAAGATGGCCCTGGTACTGAGTGGTAATAACGTTTGGGGCTGTATGTGCCCAGAGACAAAGGCCTGGAATGCAGACATCTTGTTAAATGCCCAGTGTGCATGAGATCCAAATATTTGGCAAATAGTGGAAGCCTATCTATATACTTCAATATGACTATGGATTGATATACAGTGACACCAGTAATGATGCCAGCTCCATGAATCCTATCAGACCATAAACATAAATTAGATGGCACTAGTGCAAGCCGTGTAATTCAACAACCTTGTATTTTCATGGGTGACATTAAACTTCCCCTCTATGTTCACCTTTAAATTCATCTTTAAATAAGTTCTGACATTTTTGTTTCAATATCTATTCAAGTTTTTGTTGGTTATTTTAGACTGAAGTAAAATGACAATATGAATGACCTTTTGTAAAATTTGAAATGGCTTAATATTCTCTGAAATACGGTGATCTGAAATATTAGTCCATGGCCAAACCCAATTTTAAACTCATCATTCAATTCCCTTCTGAACTTTCTGATTTCAAATGTGGTTGCTAATTTAATTCACATGTCAGTTGTCTTCAAAATAAATGATGACCTTCTTTTAATATGAAATGTAATTTATAGAAAAAGTAAATGCCTCATCTGTTTTTTGAAAGGCATAATGCAGGCGACTTAGAGTAACGTAATTTTAAAATGGACAGATATCTCAAGTTACTCAATCTATGTCAAGCTTATCAAATCTGTGGTAAATTTCTTACAAAAATGACAGCATTTTACAATAGAAATACTCTGTGTTATTTCATTAGTAGTTAATACGCCAGAATGGGAAATGTACTGCAGAATAAAGATTGCTTTAGTAAGACAACAATGACAAAATACCAAAACAAGGAAAGGGGTAAGTTGAATAGGCATGCGGCTCAAATGACCAACATAGTCCTAATCTAATTTAGACATGCAAACCTTCATAAATACTGCCTCTTCACCTCCCTGACTACTCATTTCCTAAACCTCAGTTTCTTAACATGTCTAGTGCTACTCGTCTCTGTTTCAGTGTTTTCAGTACAATAAATGAAAATGACGTGGAAGATAAGTGCCATTGACTGATGTGAAAATATTCCACTTAGGGGCAAGGTAGCCTTAAATGGTAACTCCACTTTTATAGAAAAAAAATAGCAAATAAAAAAGATAATATAGCTTATACTGTACAAATGCGACTCAAGTCATATTGTATTGAATGTTATTAAAAATGACCTTTCCTTTTCAATCTGCAGCTCTGTAATTTTCTGTAAAAATGCAATGCAATATGGCTACCTGGAGGTGTTCTGTACACAGAATATGTACTGACCACACCCCAGAAACATTATTTCCTGCTTGTATGATTGGCTCACTGTTTTCCCCAGAAGTCTGCACTAAGATACAAATCAGATATCAGGCATCCCCTGCAACAGAAATTTCATTTTTGGTGAGATACTCCCAATAAGAAATCACATCTAATGGAATGCAGGACCAGCAGCTTACCTCATTAGAGCCCCGCAGGTGTAGTATCTGATTGACAATTACGAAACCATTCCCATTAGATTCACTTACCACACAGACAAATACAAACATGGAGATTTCTTTTGAATAACAAAAAGCAAGAATCTTCATCAACATTTGTTAAAATCCTTTTATTGTACGTAGACCACCAGAGGGGAATGTTTTTTTTTCAACAAAAGTGGAGTTACTCTTTAACCACTTCTGGACCGGAAGATTTTCCCCCTTAATGACCAGGCAAATTTTTTGCAATTCGGCACTGTTATTTTAGTGTACAATTGCGCGGTCGTGCGACACTGTACCCAAATAAAATTGATGTCCTTTTTATCCCACTAATAGAGCTTTCTTTTGGTGGTATTTGATCACCTTTGCGATTTTTATTTTTTGCGCTATAAACAAAAAAATAAAAGCAACAATTCTGAAAAAAATATATTTTTTTTCACTTTCTGCTTTATAACATTTCCAATAAAAAAATGTAAAATCAGATTTTTTCATCATTTTAGGCCAATTTGTATTCTGCTACATATTTTTGGTAAAAAAAAAAATCCCAGTAAGTGTATTTTGATTGGTTTGCGCAAAAGATATCACGTCTACAAACTAGGGGAAAGATTTATGTAATTTTTATTCATTTTTTTTTTTTTTACTAGTAATGAGGGCAATCAGTGATTTTTACTGGGACTGCGACATTGCGGCGGACAGATCAAACTCCTATCAGGGATCAGTGACATTACTACAGTAATCAGTGCTAAAAATATGCACTGTTACTTTAATAATGACACAGGGAAGGGGTTAACCCAGTAGGCTATCAAAGGGTTAAATATGAGTCTAGGGGGTGTTTTCTAATTGTGGGGAGGATGGGTTTGTGAAATCAACACAGAGATCTGTGTTCCTAAATAGAAGCATCACAGGCGGTCTGTGTTGATAGCTGAGAGAACAATGGTCTGCTTTGTTTACAACAGCAGACCACCGTTCTCTCTTCACGGGGAGCGATCGCGGGTGCCTGGTGGCAATTGCAATTGCCTACCCCCGTGGATCGTCTTCCCCGCTTGCGAGTGGGCACGCGCGTGTGCCTTCGGCGGCAAACGCGTGCCCCCAGGATTGCTCCCGCTAACCGCAGTCGGCAAGTGGTTAAAATTCAGTGATGTGCTGAAACATTTGAATACCTTTACTCAAAAAACATTACACAGGTATAATATGTATAGTATATAATGTTTGGACAGTTGATAAAAATCTCTCCTCTCCTGAGACCTCCTCTGTCTGCTGGAGTGGAGCCCTGAACCATAGTCACATCTCTGATAAAAGCCCAACACACATCTGCACATACACAATCAGTGATATAGATAGATAGATAGATAGATAGATAGATAGATAGATAGATAGATAGATAGATAGATAGATAGATAGATAGATAGATAGATAGATAGATAGATAGATAGATAGATAGATAGATAGATAGATAGATAGATAGATAGATAGATAGATAGATAGATAGATAGATAGATAGAATATGTAAATATATATATAAATATATAGTATATATCAAATGTAATACACATGTATCATTGCAGTAAAAGCTTTACATTTCTAAATCCACCATGACTGCATTTTTTCTTCATTTTGAAGAAATGCCTAAGTATTCATGATGACACCTAGATATTCTGAAATGCAAATATACAGATCCTGTAGATTTGTGGCTTAAGAGTAAAGAGTAAAGCAGGATGATATAAGCAGAAAACTAAAAAGTTCTCATCTTACATTACTTTAGTTATTAGTGTAGTAATATATTTGCTTCTGATCAACTAAGTTTATTTTTGCTATTTGAAGGGAATTTGAAAATCCTGAAAGCCTTTCAGCATCCACTCAGTATTACAAACTCCTGTGTGTGTCACTTTCAATGCCTTCCTCTATTCATTCACCTTATTTAGTGAGTGGAATTCAGACTAGGGCAGACAAGGCTACTGATTCCCATTTTAGATAAGTCTTTACAGGGCATTTTCAACTTGCCTGCTAGCTGCTTCTGTGAAGACCTTTCTGGAGAGCAAATGGGAATTCAGACTATATTTCCAATTAAAACTCACAAGCTCATTCCTCTGAGAATACGCTGCAAGATGGAGCTTAAATTAAAGATGTAAAGATCGAGTTAGACATTAATTCATTTTCATTTGGAACTATTCCAGTTTACTTCTGAGCTGGGACATAGTCCTCTTGGATACTATATACCATGATCCTACAAATTCTTCTTCAAATATTGTGTAGTGCCAACTTCCAAAGACAAACAGATTCTCACTATTAAAGAGATACAGGATTTTACTGTGCTACACTCTGATGTATCAACATGTCTTGTAACCACTATGCTTTGGTGATCAGTGTAAAGTTTTAGTTTTACATTGCAGATAAGTACACTTTATGTACGTTGATTATATATATAATTTTGTATTTGTATTATTTACCTAATTGAAAGCTCACTTCTACCTTTTTCCTTTATTTATTAAGAACGTGAAAAAGTTTGGTTACCCACTGGAATTTATAGCTCCTCATTAAAAAAGCACCATCTCTGCTCATCCTAGGTCATCGCCAAACCAGAGCTTCCTTGCAGATTCTTAAAGCAGAGTTCCACCCTGAAAATTTTTTTTTAGATAAACATACCCCCGGGACAGTCAGGGCTAGTGCATTTAGGCAACGATAGCCTCTGAACTGTCCCCTGTTTCACTTACCTGTAAGAAGAAATACTTACCTTAAAATTGTCTTGTCCAGCGCTGCCATCTCAGGTGTGGGCAGCTGAAGCCGGAGCATCCTCTTCGGTGTTCTCTTGACGTCGGAGTCCCAGAATGCCCTGCACCGGCCGGCCCTGCTCGTCACTTCCGGTGCAGGCGCGCCATCCCTGCACAGCTTCTGGGCACTGGAAGTGACAAGCAGGGCTGGTGCAGGCGCATTGACTTCTGGGATCGATGACGCTCATCTCCCAGGAGTCAATGCAAGGAGGAAATGACGGCGCGGGGTGCGGCCACAGAGGGAGGAAGAGGAAGGAAGGTAAGTATATTTTCTTTAAAAACAAGGTAAGTGAATAAAAAAAAAATTTAATTATCCAATTGTTTTTTAGGTAAATTAAAGCAAGTGGACGGTGAAAAGTTCATTTTGAGGGCGGAACTCCGCTTTAAAGCGGCATTAAACCCAAAACAAAAATGTATTATACCGCAGGTTATTGATTACATTTTTTTTTTAGGCTTTTTTTTTCACTTGTTGTTCCAGCCAGCCAGTAAGTCTTTTATTTTTCAACTGCCTTTAACAAGACAAACTGTCTAGAAAAAGTGGCAGTTAGGGGACTGAGACAAAAACTGTTCATCACTGACAGAGCTGCCTACAGTGGTCAGCTTGTATTCAATAATGTAAAATCTTTATCTCAAATGGAATAAAAATAATGCTGTGTTAACTGTTAAAAAATTTTTTTGTATTTTACTTTAATTTATTAGTCAAGTCCATCTAAATCTGCTAGTGCATCTAATACTACCCTCTCCCCAGATTCACAATGCTCCTATCCAACGGTGGCTTAGTTGCTTCTACATCCAGAGTCACCCCCTTCCCCTTCAGGTTCCATTTAGGAATATTTGAAGGTTCTGCTTCTACTAATAACCAAGTTACCTTGATTCTTAACCAAGAGTAAGTAGAAAAAGGAAAAGATATGACCTTTGGTTCAGGGTGAAGCTGACGGAGCTGTGGACTAAACCTTTTGATTTGAGATTTCCTGTTTGATGCTCCTAAGCATACAAATTGTGCTTTTTTATCAGATAATACACTGAAAGAGTAAACATGTGATTCATACATACATTTTTAACTGCTTATAATTTGTCAAGCCAATTATTTTAATAATGCATTGCCTGGGTCTCAGGAGAAGCATTTTAGTTGTTTTGTGCAACAGCTGTTTCTCTAAATTATACTTTGCCTGCATTTTAAAAAAAGCTAAAAAAAGACTTCTACCAAAAACTATTCACTTTCCACTGGTTGGAGGTTGATAAGGACAATATTCCTGCTCAGCAGCTCAAATGCAAAAGGTTGCTATTACTGCTACTAATTCACATCTGATGGACTCCCCTTTGTAGTCCTAACTTTAGGTCCGAAAAATTTTAAAGCAGTTCTAAAGTTTCAGTTTTTTTTAAAAACAACAAACATGTTATACTTTCCTGCTCTGTGCATTGGTTTTGCACAGAGCAGCCCCAATCCTCTTCTTGCTGGCAGTTCTGGCTCCTCCCCCCCGCTGGGTGCCTCCAATAGCAAGTCTTTTGCTATGGGGCACTCGAGCAGGCTCACTCATGAGCCACGCTCTTGTGAATGGACGTTGTCTCCGGCCCAACTCCAATCTCTCCTCATTAGATTACTGGCTATGATTGACAGAAAGAGAAGGGCATACCGACCTTGTGCAATACCACTTAAAAGTTTATTAAAATCGTAGAAGGGTAGCGTACAATATATTCACAAACATAGGGTATGAACAAGCATGTAGGAAATGGGCACCGCTCGCTTCCAGAAAAATTCTCTACTGCTGGATAGCATGATGGCGTCCTCAAAACCTAGTATGGCTTACGCATTTCGAGGGAGGACCCTCCTCAGAGCCAAAATCGCCACTGACCCACCATACACTCCTACAAAGTTATATAGCCAATGTGAACCTCCCACACCACCCCGCCCCACCCTGAGAGGGGCAAAAGGTCAGGGACAGGTGTAGGTGTAAACAAACTGCGGTGCATGTCCCAATGATCAGGTACATGTGATAGAGGATGTTCATAATATGGCAATAGCACTGGGTACAAACAACCAAGGATAGCACTGGTGGTAGTGGCCCAAAAAAACATAGTATGAATGCCTGTAATGCAGGAGAAAGAAATCCATGTATATATAAATAATAAATAAATAATGACAGATGATAGTTAATGCTGAAACATTATGCTGAAAAGTATCATTTAACACTAGCCGACCGCTCACGTTGCTGCTACTGCAGCAGAGCGGCTCGGATGGGTCCAGCGACGTAGACCTACGTCGCTGGATTCCTCCCCCTCTCTGCGGCGCACGCTGCCAGAGGCTCACTCCTGCTGTATTCAGACACAGCGGGAGTCAGGCCAGGGGAGGAGAGGCGGTGATCACCGCCACTATTCCCCGATCGTCGGGGGAAAGAGTCAGGAAATCCACCTGCTTGTGACAGGCAGGGACAAGATCACAGGCTTCAGCATAGCTGAACCTGCGATCTGTGTCTGTGTCACACAACCCCCTCCCCCCACACACGTCAGTAAGCATGAGGCACACATTTAACCCCTTGATCACCAACAGTGTTAACCCCTTCCCTGCCAGTGTCATTATTACAGTAACAGTGCATATTTATAGCACGAATTACTGTAGTAATGTCACTGGCCCCCCAAAAAGTAATGTCACTGGCCCCCCAAAAAAATGTCAGTTAGGGGTCCGATCTGTCCGCCGCAATGTCGCAGTCCCCCCAAAAAATCGCAGATCGCCACCATTCCTAGTAAAAAAAAAAAATAAATAAACAATAAAAATGTCAAATCTTTCTCATAGTTAGTAAACGTGATAACTTTTGCGCAAACCAATCAAAATATGCTTATTGTGATTTTTTTTACCAAAAACATGTAGCAGACAACAAATTGACCTAAAATGTTAAAAAATTTTGATTTGTACATTTTTTTGGGGGAATGTTATATATCAGAATGTGAAAACTATTGTTTTTTTTTTCAAAATTGTTGCTCTTTTTTTCAAAAATTTAAAATTGCACAGGTGATCAAAAACCACCGCTGGGTACAGCATCGCATGACTGCGCAATTGTCCGTTAAAGTAACGCAGTGCTGAATCGCAAAATATGGCCTGGTCAGGAAGGGGGTAAAATCTTCCTGTCTTAAAGTGGTTAAAAATACGCTCATTGCTAATTTTTTGTCAAAGACATGTAGCTAAATACATTTTGGCCTAGATACATGACAACAATTGAATATATTGGATAGTTTTACTGTCAAAGTAGAAAATGTCAATTTTTTTGCAAACGTTTTGCCCTTTTTTTATTATTATCGCAAAAAATGAAAAGCGCAGAGGTGGTCAAATATCACCAAAAGAAAGCTCTGTTTGTGGGGAAAAAAGGACGTAAATTTTGTCTGGGTACAGGGTTGCATGACCGCGCAATTGTCAGTTAAAGTCGCGCAGTGCCAGGTTGCAAAAAGTGGCCTGGACGTTAAGCAGGAAAATCATCCGGGGCTAAAGTGGTTAAAAATGAACGATCAATGGTGTTTAATTGATCAGTACATGATCATATAGATATCATAATTGGTAACAGACAATTCTGATAAAAACAGATATTTAAAAAATGATTGACCCAATTGATGTGAGCCAATGGCTCCCACTGCTGTGTGAGCCAATGAGGAGAGAGAGACCAGGGAGAGCCCCTGCTCTCATGAACATCGCTGGATCAAGATAGGGCTCAGGTAAGAATAAGGGTTAATAGCTACACCTATAAGGTTTTTACCCTAATGCATAGAATGCATTAAGGTAAAAAAACTTCTGCCTATAGAACTTTAAGAAGCAGTGTCAATAATGTAGCGAGTGGAGGAAACAGTGAAAACATTTGGTACCATAACTATTCGCAATAATACTTCAAGTTCAGACATTGTGTATGCAGGCCCAACGGTTGATTTGCTAAACAAGTAACTGATTTACTATCAGATAGGGTAAAGATTTTTTCACTTCTTTGAAAACCCAATCATACACAAAGGAAATCATTTTTTTTTCTTGCACATTATTTGATTATTAAAGTAAACACAGCTTCACCTTGTTAAATAAGCTAGGTGTTAATTCACTTTCCTAATTTTTTTTGTCATGTACCTTGTGGCTGAGCATGACTTGCAGAGGGAAGGCCTCTCATACAGCCCCTGGTTTAGACACCACTGATGTTGTGACAGTGGCCGCAAGAGCGGGGTAAGGTATGGGTGCCTGTGTAGTCTTCCACTGGAAGCATTGATTCATAGCGGATACTTGACCAGGATGGACCAGGTAGCAGACAACAGATGTCAGCAAGAACAACAGATCCTGGGCTGGTGGTCAGCAGGCAGCAGTAGGCAGCGGCTAATAGCTGGTGCAGGAAGACCGGTGGCCCACAGTAGAGGAAGCTCCAGCAGGAGCCAGGAAGATGCATGAAGGGCAGATGAGAGACTGGATGCATGGTCAAACAAGCCTAGGTCGGCAACAAACGGTCAGATGCAGGCATAGATGGCAGGCAAGGAATGGTTAATGTACAGTCAGAGTTTGGCAACACAAGATCAGGCAAAAGATAGAGGTAAAGTCCAGATACAGGCCAGGGTAGGTGGGTTCAGGCAAAGTCAAGAGCAAGCCTGGTTAAACACAGAAGTAACAGAATCAGATTCAGGAACACGAGTACAGCTGCAGATCAGACAGCAATGGACTAGTGCAGCTAGTACACTTATATAGACCATTTGATGCCAGCGTTAATGGTGAACATACGCGTGCATGCATTTGCATACGTTGAATATATGTGAGCGTGCACATATTTTTGCACCTGATCATATTCATGCACCTGTGCGTGACAAGACGGGCACCTGCAGGGCCGCACCCGCGCATGCATATTTTAATCTGCCACGGAATTTCAGCTGCACTATGGCAAGCACGTCCCTAACATTTATTATTATTCCAAATTGTGTATTTTTTACGCAAAATATTGATTTCTCTTGTTCCAAATTTTTTATTGCAGTTTTCAGAAAGAACAATAGAAGGAAGGTGAACAATATTTACCACACCTTGTTGTACAGAATATAGGTTCGCATGAATGAGTACAAGTGACAAAACGATAACAATAGGTAAATGTGAAAAAAAAAAAAACAATATAATTGGTTTTGAGGACTAAATGAAAGTTAGGAAGCATTGGCTCTCATTGCCAGGCACCCAATATGGGAGCAAGCAAAATGATACATTTCTAAACTTGTGCGCAAGGTTTCTATTTTTCGGTAATTTTGTACTACTCTTTTTTTTTTCTTAACTAACTCGCTACTCCTTCATCCCATATAGTGAAAGAAAAGTATTGGAAGAACACTGCTATCTATACTAAACAGTTACAGTCACCATTCTCTCAGGAATAGAAATCAAACCTGGTGTAATGTGCTAGTAGTTTTAATAAATGAAACAAAACATAACATTGGTTATATTCATTTTAAGTTGTTTATGTGGAATAATGGCAAGATTCATAGTGCAGCTTATGTGTAATGCTTGTATGTGGAGTTGCTGTACGTGCCCATACTCCAGATGTCCCTTTAATCAGTTCTTGGTTTCCAAGAAGCCATTTGGCTGCAGATAATTATTTGTACCTCTCTGTGTTCTATGTCCTTACTTTACCAAGAAATGACTCCATAATCTGTTCATAAGTGTATGATGTTCTATGACAACTTAAGCTTTTTTTGTACTTATTTCTAAGTACCTTTAATTAAAAAAAATTTGTTTAGTAGCTGCCCTTTTTGTTCAAAAATGTTAAAGTGTTAATGTGGTAAATTTTGGATAACTTTTTGCGATAGTATTTTTTCTGAGTTAAATAATTTCCATATAAAAAACAATTTTACTTATTACAATTTTTGGATGTCCATTACAAATAGCAAGACAATGAGGGTTATTTACTAAAGGCAAATCCCCTCTGCACTACAAGTGTACTGCAAGTGCACTTGGAAGTGCAGTCACTGTAGATCCGAGGTGGGCATGCAATGAAAACAAAAATAGCATTTTTGCATTCACATAATTGGATAATAGAAATCAGCAGAGCTTCCCCTCATTTCAGATCTTCCCCTCAGAGCTATAGCGACTGCACTTCCAAGTGTACTTCAAAGTGCACTTGCAGTGCACTTGTAGTGCAGAGTGGAGTTGCCTTTAGTAAATAAACCCCAATGTACTAAATATATGTAATTATAGGCTTATAGAAGTACAATACTTTCTTAATTTACTATTTTTTTAGGCACAAGTTTATAGATGTACCTCTGAAAAGATTCCAGAGTGCTAAACAATTGCACTTTGCTAATCTTTTTTTATTCTTTTATTTTAGTCTTTCTTACTGCTAAAAAGTTGTGATTTTCATTTAGTACATAAGGATTCATAAAAACGACATAATGGATTACCTCTGCTGTTGTCTGTCATTGTTCTGTTTACATGTCTGGAACATGAAATCTGTCTGTGCCTGATCTGGCCATTAGTCTGATGACTCTGCTATTGTCTGTTGTCTGCTCTAACCATCTATCGGAGAACTGAAGATCTGAGACTCTAGCATATGTTTTGACCTTGCTTAACTGTTTCTCCTAGCAACACAAAAGGTCCACTGAAATCTGTGACTGTGTCTTCATACTAATTGTAGCAGGTTGGCATGGGAAGGAAGCACCTTGTTTGCGTGTATACCCAACACTCACTGTTATTAGGTGGGTAAATGAATAAGTGGCTCTTCTACTGTAGCCTGCAGAATGCACTTGTCTAAATCTGAAAATTTAACAGTCGAATTCTGCAATGTGAATCAGGGTATTATGGTATCACGAGTGCTGACATTGACATCTGTATGAGTTTGGGTTCAAATCCCAACCATGGCACTAGGTGCATGGAGTTTGCATTTTCTCTCTGTGCATGCATGGATTTCCTCCAGGTGCTCTTGTTCCTCCCACTCTCCAGGGAAATGCTAATAGGTCAATTGGATCCTATCTGAATTGGTCATAGAATGTGAATGTATGCATGTGAGGTAGGGGCATTAGATTTTTAGCTCCTTGGAGCAATGTGAATGTACAATATATAAAAGCTCTGCGTGCATTGTTGGCACTATACAAATACTTAAACAAATTACATTATTAGACATGCTCATTATGTCTAAATCACACTAATTAAGTTATATTGCAACATCCTCCACTCTCCTGTTTTGTTTTATATGGGAGAAAAGGGGGTAAACCCAGAGCTGGTGAACAGCAATTGTATTTCTTTGCAGGAATGGTCCATCTTTGTTTGAGGAGCACTTTGACACTTTAACCTTGGATTCCATGGAACATAGCCCCAGAAGCCTAACTGGCATTTCTAAAAAAAAAAATAGCAAAGGTAGACTCTAAACGATAATTTTTTTTTCCTGCAAACAATAAACAGGTTATACTTACATCCTCTTCTGGGATCCCACACTGGCTTTTTGGCTCCTTCTCTTCTCTGTGTGCCCCCAGTCCATCCATAGGAAGCCATCTTCTATGGTGGTGCACCTGCAGGCTAGCTCCAGAACTGGGGTGTGTGCGTCACACATAGCACCCCTCGGCCCTGCCCCCGCTCCCCTCTCACAGGATTTTACTAACAGCAACAGAAGGCAAGGCTCCTGCTTGCTGACTCTTTGTTCTGTGAAGAGAGAGAGGGAGAAGAGTGTGCCACTGCAGACAGGCACATGCCCGTTTCGAAATAGGATTCAGAAAAGTATTCAGGAAGGTGAGGAGACAATACAACTGCTGGGATATATTTTTACCCTAATGCAGGATATACATTAGGGTAAAAAATGTGTTGCTTTGCAACCACTTTAAGACTCCTTAAACATTACATTGTTTAATTTCCAGAACATAAAAAATATTGTATCATCTTACACATTTAATAAATAACTTTATTAAATAACTGTAAACTTTACGTCTATGAGAAAACATATATAGGTGATGCTGGGACTTAAATGAGGTGGATCCCATTTGGTTGCTCACATAAAGCAAAAATTCCCTCCAATGGGTACCAACGAAACAACTTAAAGCACGAAAATACAACAGGAGCACCAAGCCACAGGTTACAAATCAGGAGTGCTTTACTAATTCTTTAGAGACACAGCTCCCCTTTATCATTGCTTAAAGATGTAAGAAGCTTAAATGGACTCAACTGAAGTTCTTTAGGAAACTAAATCTGTTTTCAGATGTATATTGAATGTTAAAAACAGTCTGAAGTTTTGTAAATCCTCATGAAGAAGGATCTTGTGGCCCCTCAAATGTGTTGGCTCAAAGTGGTTGTAAAGTCTTACGTTTTGTTACCGGCAATCAATGAAGTAAAAAACCTTCTTTGTGCAGCAGCCCCCCGAAATACTTAGCTGAGTGCCATCTCAAGCAAGCAGCTTGATATGGGGGCACACAGAGCAGTGGCTTGAGTGCCCCCATATCAAGCTGCTTGCTATTGGGACACTCGGCAGGAGGGAGGGACCAGGAGCACAGGCGGGGGATCCAAGAAGAGGAGGATCAGAGCTGCTCTGTGCAAAACATTTACACGGAGCAGGTAAGTATGACATGTTTATTTACTTTTTTTTTATCTACCTTTAACCACTTTACCACTGTGTACCGGAGTACTACTGTGGCAAAGTGGCTCGTTATCGTCTGACGATGTAGACCTACGTCGCCAGACTCCTCCCCTGTAGGCGGCGCTCGCGCCGCCGGAGGCGCGCTCCCGTTGTTTTCATTCACAGCGGGAGTCGGGCCAGGGGAGGAGCCGCTGCTCTGCCCCGATCCTCGGGGAATCCAGTTTGGAGATCCGCCCGCCTATGTAAACAGAGCGGGCGGATCTCCTAAGTGACAGGGACTGACAGATCGAAGTGTTCAGCTGGACATCCGATCTGTCCCTGTGTCACTCAGTCACCTCCCCCCCCACATGTTAGTAAGCACCAGGCATACATTAACCCCTCCCTCTCCAATAAAATTAACCCCTTCCCTGCCAGTGTCATTTTTACAGTAACAGTGCATATATATAGCACTGATTACTGCAGTAATGTCACTGGTACCCCCAAAAGTGTCAAAAATGTCAGTCAAGGGTCCGATCTGTCCGCCGCAATGTCGCAGTCCCGCAAAAAAAATCGCAGATCGCCGCCATTATGCGTTAAAAAAAAAACACCAAAAATGACAGAAATCTTTCCCATAGTTAGTAAACGCAATAACTTTTGCGCAAACCAATCAAAATACGCTTATTGCGATTTTTTTTACCAAACATATGTAGCAGAAAACAAATTGGCCAAAAATTTAAAAAAAAATTGTTTTTTTACATCTTTTTTGGGGGGAATTTCATATAAAAAAATGTTAAAAATATTGTTATTTTTTCAAAATAAACGCTCTTTTTTTGTTTATAGCGCAAAAAGTAAAAATCGCACAGGTGATCAAATACCACCAAAAGAAAGCTCAGTTTGTGGGAAAAAAAAGGACGTAAATTTCGTTTGGGTACGGCGTTGCATGACCGCTCAATTGTCAGTTAAATTCGCAAAGCGCCGAATCGCAAAAAGTGGCCCAGACGTAAGACAGCAAAATGCTCTAGTGGTAAAGTGGTTAATAACACTTTAACTTTGGCATTACATTCCTGTTGTATTGTCATGTTTTAAGTTGTAATTTATCTTATGGCATTGTTAATGGTCTCTGGAATAATTGGATCAATTGTCAGTATATTGGTTAAGATATGATTAATGTGTTCCCTGGAGATTTGCTAAAAAAAGAGCAATCAATGTCACAACCCTGTATGTTCTCCTAATTGAAGTCATTTTTCTAAATTTGATAACATTGTTTACACTAATTTTATTAAGATTAATGCTTTATTTTATGGTAATGTCTCCTAAAATGTTCAGTTCACAAACATGAATATTGCTTTGGTGTGAAACCTAGTCATCAAAATGCTTTTTTATGAATCATTGCTTTGTTTGAAATTTAACCTGCTCATATTTTGCCTTCTCTGACTCCCCCTTTCACCCTTCATGAACAAGCAATGGATTTTTTTTTAATAATACCTTTCTATTTTTATTATACAGTAAACCTTATTTAAAGGATATATTCACCTTTAAAAAAAAAATACACATCTTTTTGCAGATAAAAAAATGTGCATTCATTACATTTTTTTACTAGGAGCCTGCAAAGCATTGTACCCACGATCAGCAGATAGCGGCTGCAGTGCAGGACTCCTGCAGACTGTCAGTGTAAGCTGTCTGCTCATACCTCGTACGAGCTGGCAGATATGCACTAACAGGAAGCATAAAAAAAACTACCTAGAGCACTCAACACCGCCCTGCTTGTTCATTGAAAACTAGAAGGTGACAACTGCAAAGGATTTCGTTCTCACATTTACAGAACTCTGTGAATGATTGAATGACGTAGCTGGGTGAGCGGAAGCCCGCACAGACACTTTTTTAAAATTGTGACAGCGAGTGCAGGTAGAAGATCCCCCGCTCACTGTCACAATGAGGGATTGGGTGGGTTCTGGGGCTGCTACAACAGTAACAGGTTACTTGTTACACTCGGAATATGGATGTAACATGTAACATGTAACATGAACTTATCCTTTAAGACCCAGAAATTTAATCACTGGATCTCTGTGTTTCTCTATGCCAGGGATCCTTAAAACTATGGTCCTCCAGCTGTTGCAAAACTACACATCCCATGAGGCATTGTAAAACTCTGACGTTCACAGACATGGCCAGGCATGGTGGGAATTGTAGTTCCTGAACAACTGGAGGGCCATAGTTTGAAGACCTCTGCTTTATGCAATGCAGGCAGATGATGTCTGATGGGAGGCACTGACTGGGTGCTGTATATAGCTCCCTAAAATATCACAACACCCTGCCTCAGTATTCTTCTCAAGAGCCACCAGCCCTGCTGCAAGCAGTGGGAAATCTTTCAGAAGTAGTTATGCAAATATCAACATACCTTTATGGGGTAGATGTCAGTCTGGAGAAGTGAAAGTTCCTAGGCATTTTGTTTTTGCATGTAGACTGCCCTAGCCACTTTAAGACCAGGCCTTTTTCTGACATCTGTTGTTTACAAGTAAAAATCTGTATTTTTTGCTAGAAAATTACTTAGAACATTGTATATATATATGTATATATATATATATATTTAGCAGAGACCCTAGAAAATAAAAAGGCGGTCATTGCCATATTTTATGTCACACTGTATTTGTGCAGCGGTCTTTCAAATGCTTTTTTTTAAAAAATACACTTTAAAGAATTAAAAAATAAAAAACAGTAAAGTTAGTCCAATTTTTTTGTGAAATGTGGAAGATGATGTTACGCCGAGTAAATAGATACCTTACATGTCATGCTATAAAATTGCACACACGTGTGGAATGGCGACAAACTACTGTTCTTAAAAATCTCAATACCTGTTTAGAGTTACAGAGGAGGTCTAGCACTAGAATTATTGCCTTTGCTCTAACGATCACAGGGATAGATTATATGTGTGGTTTGAACACCATTTACATATGCAGGCGCGACTTACGTTTGCACGTGAGCACTTTAAATTTGTTTTTTTATTATTTATTTTGTGTTTTATTTTTTGTTTTTTCCCTTTATGTTATTTTTATTTATTTTTTTTTGTTTGTTTTTATCACTTTTATGCCTATTACAAGGAATGTAAACATCCCTTGTAAAATAAATAAGCATGACCGGTCCTCTTTATTAAATGATCTGGGGTCAAAAGACCACAGATCTCTCACTTACCTTTAAAAGCAAAAGTAAAATCATTTTTTTTTTTGACAATTTGACTTTAAGAAAAAAGAAAAATGTTGATGGTGTAGAACCAGAAGCGAAGTCAAGGGTTGCTCCGGTCCTCCAAGGGCACAGAGCCAAGTGAGGGCCATCTTGCACTCACTTTACTTCCTGCCCAGCCATCTGCCAGACCAGATAGCTTCCAGGTTTTCCAGCGGCTCTGGTGAACCCAGAAACAACCAGGAAGCAGCCGGAGGGGGGCAACTCTCCTACCATCTAAAAAAGTGATTCTATAGCAAATCCGCCACCAGGATCACTTTTATTTAAAAGCAGGCTGCCATAACCACAGTATTTAAAGTGGACCTTCAGTAATTTTTTCATCTTTCCATCTGTTAAATCTTCTGCACTTGTTTTAACTTTGGATAGTAAGACTGCCAGTAAATACCTTATACAGCCCACTTCCTTTTTCTTGTCTGGTATTTAGCCTAGGCTAATGACTTAATGCACAGCTCTCTCTCTCACTCTTGTGAGAGTTTGCCAGCAAGGGAGGAGGGATGAGTTATAGGAGAGCCAAGGAGAGTTGCAGAGCTGGAGGGGGCTGGATGAGGATGGAGACAGGAGACTGCAGAGATCCATGAGTATTCATCCAGAGAGGAGAAATTTGCAGGAAAGCAGTGGTGGGAGTGTGTCTGTCTGTCTATATATATATGTATGTGATTGTGTGTATCTCTGTCTGTGTGTCTGTGTGCCCACAGTTAAAATGGCTGCAGCCAGACTTGGGGGGGGGGGGGGGTCTCTGCAGCATATTTGGCAAGTACAGAATCACAGTATATATAAAAATAGTATACAAAGTGGTTGGAGGGAAGCTTCAGAATGGCAAGTAGTAAGAAGGAAAGAGCTAGATGATGCTGAATGTTCTCTAGCCAGGAAATGAGGTTAGCTCTGTTTGACTTGCTGCAGTTTCTAATGCAGACTATGAGAAGCTCACATACGGTGAAATCAAAATAAGCATATTCATTAGAGGAGAGGAGCCTATGAAATTGTGCAAGCCTAAATGTAAAGCTGGATTACAGTATTAAAGTGTAACTACACTTTTGTTAGGAAAACAATAACCCCCTCTGGGTGATCAATGTACATCACAAGTATTTTAACAAATATGTTTCTGTTCTGAAGAAATAGCTGTTTGTTTCGCCATGTCAGTTTCCAGATTGATTCCTGAATGTTCATTATAACCACCTGGCACACTTGAGTAAAGTTGCAACGCATGCATCCCTTTAGAAGTATTTAACTCTTAGGTACCCTTAGGGAGTATCTCACAAAAAATTAATATCCTTTTGTAGGGGGTGCCTAACATTTTAATTGTTCCTTGGTGTAAATTTCTGAATTTTTTCAGTGAACCTATCAAGTAGGAATAAAAAAAGGCATTTCTTTGGGCATTCCATGTACCGACGGTGTACAGAACAACACCTACAGGTTGCCATATTGCATTAAATTTATTTTGAACAGTTTTAGAAAGTTACAGCAGTTTCAGCCCAAAATAGAAAGGTAATTTTTAGAATATTAAATTGTCAAATGGTTTGCAAAGAAATTGTTCATACTATAATAAATTCAATGAAAGTGGCATTCTCTTCTAAAGTGGTTCTATGCATTAAGGTAAAAAACCTTCCCTGCTTCTATGCTGCAAGTTTCCCCCAACCCCCCCCCCCCCGGTCATTCTTACCAGAGCCCAATCTGATCCAGAGACATGCACAAGAGCAGCGGCTCCTGCTCCTGTCAATTGACTCCAAAGACAAGGGAGTGGGGGCGGGGCCTAATCCCACTGTCTGTGTCAATAGACGCAGCAGTAGGGCTTGGGAGCAAGCACGCACAAGTGCCCCATGGGAAGCGGACTCCCGTGGGGGTACTGGACAGATAGGAGGAGCCAGGAGCACCAGCAGTGGACCTGAGAAGAGGAGGTTCAGGGCTGCTCTGTGAAATTCTATTGCACAAAGCAGGTGAGTATAGAGGTGGATTTTTTTTTCTTGGCTTAATTTTCCTTTGCAATCGCTTTAATTGTAAATTCCTAATCCTAACTTAAATGGCTCTTTTTCTTGGTATCTTCAAGAGCACTTTATTGAAATTTACAGTTATCTCAGCATGAAGATAGTAAAATTGTAATAAACAACTTTACTTTTAGTAAAGTAAGTGCAACCCACCCAGTGAAATACTTTATTCCATTCAATACTCTGTGTAAGATCTTGTCCAATACTGCACAACTTTTGCAAGGAAATCAACCCAGCCAGATCCCTTTTATTCTCTGAAGCCAAATAATTCCTATGAATAAGCCCTACTCCACTGGAGGGGGTTTGAGGCAGTCATTCATAGGAACAACTAGGCGTGTGCCTAAATGTAAAGTTGTCCTTTAATTTTTTTGCTTCAGAGCCATTTTTACATATTCTGAACATGTCTAAAAAAATAATTTGATGCCTGAACACCCAAATATTATATATTTTCTGAAAGCAAACACCCTAGAGAAAAAAAAAATAATGGTAGTTCCTGCTTTTTGCGTCACACAATATTAGAAATGGTTTTGCAAAACACAAAATTTCAGGAAAAATACACTAAAGGTTATTTTAGGGCACATAAATACAAAATATAAACCAATTTATGATAAAATATAAAAGATGAGGTTCAGTCCTAAAATAGCATGTGCCCATCAAATGGCAACAAACTTTGGCACAATATATTTTCTATAGATGGTGCTTTAAAAGCCTTTACAGGTAATTTTACTCCTGCATGTGCAGTGATATGTAACAGGTTTAGTGCAATCAATGTTTTTAACATTTTCAGTGCCCTCAGAGCTTGCATTTATTGTTGTACATGAATGTATGTGACAGTGAGGGAAGGGGCTCAAAATATTTTTTTGGGGTTAGGGGGGTTTTGAGTGCTTCGGTGCAAAATACATTTTTTTATTTTTTTATTACATAGGGAACAAAAAGTCTCCTATGTGATTCGCTCTTCGTGAGAGATTCACTTTAATAAAACATCAGGAGTTTTAAAAAAGACCCCTGATGTCTCCCCTGTCCTCAAGTGAAATTATTGCAGTGCAGATCGTACTGCATTTGTTTATTCCCCAGCCATACTTCTGGGTCCATAACAGGAAGGGAAGACAAGCAAATGGACTTTTCCTAATCTCCCACCCCTCAGCCTGGCAGCACCCACCTTGGTGATTCTGGGTTCTCCGATGGGCGTGCAGAGCCCCAGCAACATGGCTAGAGCGATTGTGGGGGGAGAGTGCCCGCAGTAAAGGATGTGTGTGGAAGTGATCTGGCAGCTGCACAGCTACCAAATCACTTTCACTTGACAACGGACAGTTGACTTGTCAGATTTACACACACTCCCAGTAGCTGCAGCTGCCAGGAGTTTGTGTAAAATTCCCCAAAGCCATTGACAAATGGCATATGTTAGTGGCAGTAAAAGGATTAAGACAATAACCCATGTGATTTATCACATATCATGTAAGCTAACTTTTACAGGTCAAAATACTTTTGTTGATGTTAATCTGCTCCGTGTGATAAATGCTTCTTTTGAACATTAAAAGTGCATGGTATTAAAATGCCACATGTATTATTCTTTTGTAAATTGAGTCTTTTCTGTTATAAGAATATTTATGTTTTCAAATGTTTGCTATTTTTTGTATTTCTATGTCAGGAAAATAGTGTTACACATTTTTATTCTGTTAGAAATTTTTAAAAACTGCTAGGCATTGCTAAGAAAAATGATGGGCTGTCATGTGCATTGACACATATGAACCAGATCATCTAACAGATCGAAATAGTTGTTACTTTTACTGCACTTTGGGGCATCAACATTTATCATCTTTGTATATTGCTCTTTTTATTATCTGTATCTAATATGCTGATTTTGCTACTTAAGTGCATTTTTTTTTTTTTGCTGAATGCCATTGCTGTTGCACAATAATGTATTATAATAATAATAAATATATTTTCTGATCAGTATGTCAAAATGATGATGTCTTTGTGTGGGGTGCTAATATTGCCATTCATTTGAGTGAGGCCCTAGTTTCAGCTAATAAAGCACTTGAAGATATGAAAAGATATGAAAAAGAAAATTTTCAAGGAACCTATCTCCATAGCTTAGTGAATGAGGTTAATCTCTGCTGACTGCCATCATCAAATCATGTGCTGTTTTTTTTACTTTTTTTTGTTCTTGTTATTGGTTATTCTATTGATTAAGCTTTGGGGAAAATTCCTTTACAACGTACCACTTTCCTTGCAAAGTAACAAGCCTATTTGCCTTTAGTAAATCAACCCTACTTTGTCAGTTTAAAGTGTTGGTGCCCATTACCTAACGAAAGGTTTATTTCTGTAGTGATGGTAGTAATAATAATAATAATAGTAGCATTAGCTGATTTTAGCACTTTGGTCAGCATACTCTACAACTAATGTGTAAAACAAATAAGGTAAAATATGCACATTATTTTACCAGAAAGTATTTTTGCGAAAATGTTTCAAATATAAGCTGAATATTAGTGACCTGTCTTTTTGTAATAGTTTGTGTTGGCATTCAAGCTATGTATTATTATGGTGTTTGAGGGGTAAAAGGTTAGTATTGAGTAGCAAGAATCAACAGCAGTAACTGTTATCAGCAACAAACAGTCATCTTTTTTTTCACTCTGGCATAGATAAATTTGGAAACTTCAGTAAGTCATAGCAATGAGTATGTATCTTTCATATCTTCAATAATCTGAAATCTAGCTGGTTACTAAGGGTCACTGCACTTTGCACTTCATCGCACTATTGATCTTCGCTTTGATTTATTAAATAAATTGGTAATGTTCTATATGTATCTGCATGTATAGTACTTCTTGCAATATAAACAAAACATAGATTCCCTTTTAGTTTGAAAAGAATGCTGAAATAATTGGATATACTCTGAGTTTGACATATTTAAAGTGAGTCACCATTTTACTTTGACGTAAGCAAGACTTTTGTTTCAGTGCTGATTCCTTTTTTCTAACAAACCATTGGCAGTTTTCCATTTATTCAACAAATGAATCCAAGGGAGAGCATGAATGACTAAGGATGGGGAAAAAGCACACATCACTTAGAAACTGCCACGGTTACTTCAACTCATTTTAAAGCCAAGATATGTAAAACATGTTCAGGGAACAGTAGTCATGCAGTCTTAAAGAAAAAGAAATGCACTGGAAAAATAGTAATATATGAATATTAGGTTATGATGATCAATCCTGATTATGAATACACTAATTTTTTATAATATGTGAACTTCTTTCATTAGTTCAATCTTCATCATTTTGTTGTTAATTTTTAATGTGAACAAATCTTGATTGTAAATAAACTAATTTGTTAGAATATTTGAACTTTTTCAATAGTATATTTTTTTAATATTTACTTTTCAAACTACTGCACATTGCATTATCTTGCATAATCCGTGTATTGCACTTATTACTGTATTATTATAAATATCATTATTTATATTTTAATTTTCTTCATTACTATTATTTTTATCTCTTGCTGGTATTCAATAAAAATGACTAATGCAATATGCATCATGAATATAAGGGATTACACAGTATAATTTGGTAAGGTTTTTAAACATTATGTAAAGGAAATATATGAAATACATTCTAGATGAATATATTCTTCTCTGACCTTTTAGTGCATTTGAAGTGATTATAAACAATAAGCATGGGTTGCAGGAAAGACCATTGCTCAATTTTCCCCATCAACACAGTCAGTGTTGATAGGGGAATCCGTCTTGTGGAACTACTGTGGAGCACACTGAGGTCAGGACTAAGTGATGATTTTTCCACATATGTCAACACTTCCTACATCCATATTAGAAAAGTGAAGGAGGAAAACAGAGAGAGGGGAAGAGAGACTAGCATATTAGCTTGTGACTTGTACTGACTGGCCCCACTGCTGTGGTGAATGACAACATTTGTCTCCAGCACTTGTTCCAGAGACAAGCACTGTCGTTATCCCTTCTTTGATGTGTGTGCTGTCAATCAGACCCTTATTAAAAGTTTGTGTACTGCTGGTAAAACTTCTGGGAGCCATATATCATGTACAAAAGCATTATTACTACTATTATACAAGACAGCTTTCTGCTGTCAATGGTTGTAAAGGACTCTGGTGGGTATGTGCACCACTGAGTCTTTAACAACCAGTGACATTACCAGCCCCATTGACCTACATGGCCAGTGATCCTTGGTCATGTAAGTGAGGAGGGATGGTAGTTTCAATGGCCGTTAGGGATGCCAGCAGGTGCAGGCACCACTGAGTTTTTAACAACCAGTGATATTGCTGGCCTTATTGATTTACATGGTCAGGAATCTGTGGTGGGTGGTGGTATCTTGGTACCTTCTTATTAACCACTTTTTACAACAACTACTTGGCCATACAGTTGCTTTCTGAGGGTGGGAGACCATATTTAAACATCCTCCCGCTCTTGATCATTATCATTGGTCATGCACACCCTCTATGGCATGCAGCAGTGTGCCATGTGATTACTGCATCTTTGGACACAGTGGATCATGGATAAGGATATGGGGCCAATGAAATTTGCCTTGTACTATGAGATTGGTGTTAACAATCACACTTGTTAACATGTTGCAGCCTTTGATCTATTTCCCCTCACAGCATTTCCTACAGTGACTGGCACTATAGTAAACACTAAGTGTAAAAAAAAAAAGTGGCTGGTGATTAGAGAGATATTGGCTGGCTCTGGTGAAACTGTATGACAATGCAAACAGTCAGTGTCTCTGATCACTGCTACACCAGTCACAGTGTCACTAGTTCAGTGTAGCCAGAAGCAGTGTTTATGATCACTGTCACAACAGACCATTGCAGTCAGCAACAGTGTTCCTCGATCACTGCCACATCAGTCCCAGTCCAAGTGTCATAAGACCAGTGTGAGCCATCAACAGTGTTCATGATCTCCTGGGCAGTCAGGCTGCATGCTTTGTTAAGGGTTTGCTATGTATTTTGAACCCTATGCTGTTTTTTTTCTGTGTGAGGTTCCACCTTACAATCTATTTCAGACACTCATATGTCATGTATAGATCAAGGAAACGCTTGGCTGCTTTGTTTAGATGGCTGGGCAGTATCATTTAGCTGCTGGCATTATAAATTGCATTATTTTTCTCTGTATATATCAGATGCACCACCTAACAGGCAGGTCAAGGCCATCCCTCAAGCATGCCATCCATCAAGCATGCTATTTAAAAGAATTGTGCATTTTTATTGTTTCACTTTAAGCCTTAGTAAAGGAGCTGCTCTGTCTTCACCTAACAGTATTTATATTTCACATTTGCATTGATACATGTCCCCCTGACAGTCCCCAGCTCCACATCCCCTGTGTTTGACAACCACTTACCTATTAGCCTTGAAAATAAAGAAAACTGATTTGCAAGATTCTTTTCCAATTGACCTCAATAGGGTTCATATTTTGCAGATATTTGGATGTGTTTGTCCAACCTGCCCTAATGAACCTAAAGCTAGGTCGCTAATCACTACTAGTGAACAATCCCTATCAAGGAAATAAGGGTCTTTTTAGGCACTACATACACTAAACAGATTAAGAATAAAAATACTTGTTTATTAAAATATCCATGAATAAAAATGCATTAACATAAAAACATATGGCTGATACACTTTAACATTTGATCACCAGATCTTTATACATTCTCCATGTTACCACATCAATTTTAGCATCTCTAGACTGTAATACAATAGAAAAAGAAACAGGCACCGCTGAGTGTAGCAAGTTGACTTTATTGTGCAAAAAATAGCATAAACTCACATGTAATAACATGAATGCCGGTGCGTGTCCTGGTGTGTGGCGCTTCCCGTCATCACGTCCGTGCGGTCCATCCGTGAGGCTTGTGGTTCACCGCTGCCTCAGTTCCATTCTGTCCCTTCCATTGGTCCTTCCTTGCCACGTCATCTCCCAACTGCTGGTCAGCCAGAAGACGGAAGCGCCGCACACCAGGAAGTGCCCGGAGGACACGCACCGGCATTCTTGTTATTACCTGTGAGTTTATGCTATTTTTTGCATAATAAAATCTACTTGGTACACTCAGCGGTGCCTTTTTCTTTTTCTATTGTCAGCGGGATTCGCTTCACCTGTCAGAGCTGCCCTGGGTATCAGCATAGTGTTATTGTGCATCAATGAAGTCTGGTCTATGCCCTGATTGCCTTCTTCCTTCAAGATCCTTTGAATAGGGGACCCACCTCCCAGCACAAATGCCCAACAACCCTTTTTTCCAGACTGTAATACAATAGATGTCCATGTGAGAAAAGTCCAGTGCATTTTAAAATTCTTTATCAGGGGCTGAAGTCAAGATCGGTAGATAATTGATGAATTCATTACTTATCAGCTAAAGAGTAAAAAAACAGTCCTAGCCATAGAGCCTGGGGTATCTCAGGTGGCCACAAGAGGACCAAAGGAGAGCCAAACAGAATTATATTCTTATTGTAGGCACTCTTTACAATGTCTCCAAATTGGCCTTTTGTGCCTCCCTGTCAGGTTATTTTTTGCTCTCTGTGATTCAGTATGGAGATTTCCATTCCAGTAAGTGATAGAAAATCTTTCTAAAAGAGTGGTATTCCCTCTTAGTTGTCAATGAAAAGGTTTTCACCCTAAAAGATTTATCTTTATGTTTTGTTCTGTTGACAACTCTAAAATTAGGATTTCCTCCTTATATCACATGGACACAGAGGTCTGTTTAGCATACATGAGCCATTTGTTTATGCTTGGGGAGCAGTGTGCAAATCTTTTGATCAGCAGACTACCTGCACACAGCTCCACTCTGCTCCAAACACATAAACAAACAGTTCTTCCATGCCGTATGGGTATCTTTGCCATGTAAATGAGCCCTTGATATTTGCCTAGGAAAATAAATGGACAAATAGAGAGGGTGAACCTTCCCAGCAGGAACACAAAAAGCAATAAAGATATTGTGGATGCCTGCTAAAATGGCAGATAGTATTATCCTTCCCTACTCTACCCAAAACTATACAAAAAATAATAATCAAGCTTTATGCTTTAACCGTTTTACTGAAACTACAGCAGTGGCTTTGGGGGGTTTTACACACATTCCCAGCTGATGCAACTGCTGGGAGTGTATGCAGCTCCACACTGCACCAAACACTTAACCCTCCTCTTGTGTTAGGGTCAGAACTGACCCGTTTTCAGGTTTTGAATGTCTATAAGTATCACATAAATTTGTTTATTGCATCAAGATTTTTTTAATTTGTCAGGAACCTCTATTTAAACAATGTAATAGAAAAATAATCCTTTTCACTAAATTATAAAATACTGTGGTGAAAATTAAGACGTTCATGGTGTTAGGGTCAATTCTGACCCAGTTATAATATAGGATTTTAGGTCACTAATAAGTGCCAAAACTGAAATCATAAACACTCTCTCTGCTTAGTAACAGTGACAGCCAATCCCCTCTCAACCCTGTGAGCTGTAGTTAGGGAGGGGCCTATCTCTTTTCCTGCTTGTCTGCTTCTCTAAATAAAGTGAAGAAACATAGGACAAATTCATTTCAGAGTTGCTGACTTTATTTTACCATTTTTTAAATTTGAAAATGAGAGGTATGCTATCAAAAGAAAGGTCTAGGGGTCACACCAAAAATATTAATAAACCAATCTTTTCAAGGATAAAGAAGCCTAACAAGGTAACCAAGAGGTAAGAAACAAATTTGATGATAAATAATTATTCAGAGGGTATTTTATGGCTGATTTAAAACACGGGTCAAAACTGACCCTAAACATCATGGATAGTAACGGAATTCTAACATAAGAGGAGGGTTAAACAAACAATTCATCCATGCTGTATGGGCATCTACATCCTGTAAATAAGCCTTTGATTTTTGCCTAGGTAATAAATTGACAAATAGTGAGGGTGAATCTTCCCAGCTAGAACACAGACAGCAATAAATAAACAATTTTACTGACACTGCCGTAGAAACTACATCAGTGGCTTTGGGCGGTTTTACACACATTCCCAGCTGATGCAACTGCTGGGAGTGTGTGTAAATCTGACAAGCCAAATATCAACTGTCAAATGGAAGTGATCCATTGGCTGTTCAGCTGCCGGATTGCTTCAGTACACCCTAGTAACTGCAGGCACCCTCTCCCCTCCACAGGGTATACTATCCCCATTATGAAATTGATCCCCATGATCCTTAGTATACACAGAGCTGAAGAAGGTATTTCATATATTTGTCTTATTTTTCCCCAGTCACTAACTCTAAAGTATTTTGTACAGGACGGACATGCTCAGACCTGATGTTTTTACTGTTTACATATATGAAACATTTTTGGGGGGTTTGTCCTTTCTTCTTTTGCATTGGTTCCAACATGAACCAAGACAATTGGCTCATGCCCAGTCCCTCCCAGTAATTTATCAACTTGGTCTACCACATTCTGAACCCTGGCACCAGGGAAACATAAAACCATTTGGTTGAGATGACCCTGGCCACAAATTATTATTTCAGTCATTCTGATTATAGAATTTTCTATTAACTCAAGTTAACTCTTGTATTTAACTTGCCACTTAGTCAAGCGTTCTACTTTTTCAATGTTCTAGCCAGCAAAATGAGCTACCTCAAACTTATATAGTACCTGTAGCACCGTTGAACATTTACCACTCCCCTTAATTAGCAAGAAAAAAAATACTGTTTAAAAGGGACAGAAAAAGCCTTTTAAAAGCTACTAGCAAAACTCCTAAAGATGAAGACAAAATACTTACAACTTCAATCATCAGCAGTCAAATGCACATTTCTGTTTTTTAACTCGCCATTTAGTCAAACTTACACTTTGTCAAAGTTCCAGCCAACAAATGTGAGACAACTAATCTTCTCTTGCGCCTCCAGTCCAAACATCCCTCCAATAACTGACAATAAATATGAGTTGCATGGGTGTTGAATATCCTAAGCCGGGAGTCCACACTCTTCGAATCAACTTTAGTTGAATGCCTTGGCAGAAGAGTGCTATAGCAGAAAAGGCAGGATTGTCAGGGTCAGGATACCACAGAAAAGGTCAGTGGAACTGGCCACGGTTGAGATCAGGGGCAAGCCATGTTCAGTAGCAGGCAGGTAGGTTATCAAATTACACAGTCAGACTTATAATGCACAGGAGCCAAAATTTGCAGTACTATTACCCAGTACTCATTGAAAGTGTGTTGCGTGCATAAATACTACAATGCTTTCAGTTAAACAAGTCTGGCTGAATTGATGCAGCTCATGTTACCAATTCCAGAATTTTCTAGTTTCCAGTCCAAGGCTGGACTATATAATGAGGTTGGTTTACCAAAGTAGTAGCAAAGCAAAATTAATTTAAAAAATACTTTGCAAAGTGAACAATCTCTATTTCTTAAAATGAAAAAGTAAATCAACCCTGTTATGTTTGGGGTAATCATAGAAAAAAATACTTTCTTGATCAGATACCAAACAATATTTCTTAGCAAAATACAGACTGTGGACTATGATATATATCCTGGTGTGTTGTATACTTATATCCCTAATGCTGAAGGGGACTTCGTGATTGAATACTTTAAGGTGAATATATTAATCCCAGCACAATGCATTTCACTACAACTGTTTGTCTGACTTTTATGTTCAGTATGCTGCTGCTGCTCAAGAACATCTGACCCATTGGTGCAGGCATCCATTATATTTTGTGTGACATGAACATAAATTCTTTAATGCAGTGCCCATGAGGCCAATCTGGTCTTAAATTTTCAGAAGTGAAATGTCCCTTTAATTGTTACTAGTACTTATCTTAGTACATGGATGATTTTTATCACTCATAGATTAGTTAATTGGTGTGATATGAACATTTCAGAATGCAGTTTGTTTTATTAGGGCTGATGAGATATTTAGCAAGGGAGGAAGCACCAAATAGAGTAGCCTATTGATTGCCCCAAATTTTTTTTTTTACTAATCCACACATTTTAATCATTATTGTCTCTCCAATACATTGCACTGAAAACGAAAGACTGTGTTTCATATGCAGACTTAAGAATACACAAAAAACTTGCGTGCAATAAGTATTGCCTTAGCACAGATCTTCGAATGCATGTAAAAGTGTGTGCGCATTGTTATGCTCCACCTTATCATGCTGGTGTCTACTTTCAGTTAAGCTTCATAAAGTGTAATCAATTGAAGGGTATTATTCATTTTGAATGGATAGAAAAAGGCAAAATTTGATTCCTTGCTGGGTTTTTGGATTTATGCAAGGGGAAAGTCTCCAACTCATTGGTAGGGCTTTGATAACCTGTACTCTTCTGTATTTTGAACCTCATGTTCAATTTGCTGTAATGCATCTTCCAGTGGTATTCTCCCTTTTTTTATACCAGTGTACCACTAAAATGGACCGTAGGCAGGATAGTAGTTAGAAAATATATTTTAGTGGCTGGTGACAGTGCAAGTGCAAGTAAATCACCACAGATTTAAACTCTTTAAAACCCCAAATAGATCCATAAATTTATGCAGTACAGTGAAAAATTAAAAGTGTGAGAAATTATGTTTTTTTTTTATTAATTACATTGTATTAATTTTTATAAGAAGAACAATACAGATTTGTGAGCATGAACAAATAAAGATGTACGCATGTCATAACTAAAGAAGGCGTTATAACAGGAAAACTGGGAATAGAGGATGGGGGGGTTGAACAGGGATTGGTGGAGAAGAAGGATAAGTACTGGGGGTGGGAGGGGGGGAGGAAGGTCCCTTAATAAGTGAAGAACACATTGCGTAATGGTTATTCGCTGTAACCGGCCTCAAAAAGATCATTATACAGTTTCGGTTAGAAATTATGTTTTAATACATCTTAAGATGTTCTGTTTTTACATCTGTTAGCCCAACTCTTTGTGAAATTAAAGAATATGTGCACTTTAAAACAAAGTGCATTTATGCTTTTGCCCCCCTTCCCTTGACCTAACCTAACTCTCCCTCCTCCTAAGTTTATGGGGTTAAATTTGCACAGGCCCGGCCAAAACAGTGAAAACACGGCCATTGGATTGAAGTAAGTTTGCCTCTGTAAAGGTTGTGTTAGATTAGGTCAGGAGAAGGTTACAAAAAGGAGGAAGTACCCTTATTCTTTGAATACTGTAATTATAAGCTGTGTTTTTAAAATATGTATCTAGATTATCTTCAATAAACCAAACCCACTGACATATATATAAGTAAAATAATAAAAAAAAAAAAAAACTTAGATTCACTTCAGGAAGGCAATTTCCGAACAATTTGAAAGTATATGTGTACCTTATATTTCATTTTCTTTTGAAGTGTTCTTCAAGACTAGGTACAACTGTTAACCAAGATACACAGGCAACAGATCAAGGACATAATATTGGGTGTACAAAGGCAAGATAGGATATTATGTCAGTCACACCTGGGCTATTTCAACATCTGTGACATAAGAAAAGATCAATTATAGAGCTCCTGGCTGCTGCTATTTTTACTCGATCAGCGTGAAAAGCTATTAGCCTCGAAAACCGAGGTCACTAAAACAGATGGATGGACTTGCACTAATTTGATTGTAGCACTGTCAAGAGTATATTATTATATGCATATATACTCCAGTAATGGTAATTCTTCCCTACTCTGTGTTTTCATTGACACTAAGTAGAGTGGGTCATGAAAGAATTGAAGTTTCCTAATTAATCATTTTAAGGCTTTGATGGTTTTGGTCACTTAAATTTTACCCATTTGCAATAACTGCAGGGGAAACATGAATGTGATTCATCTTCTGATATATTTTTTTTCTCTGCATATTCAATATTTGCAACTGTCTTTCATTTTAAAAAGATAAAAGCTTAGATAGGATAAAACATATTTGACAATGTTGAATTACAGGGGATTAGGTGATAAATCATGGACTACATGGTGTAATCATACAAAGTATGCACTAGACATGTGTTATTTCACTCAAGGAACAGAAATTGCTTTTTTAAGCATTCTGTGGCACAAAGAAAAACAGTTTTCTTGTGCTAGGTTTTATACATACAGCATATTTGAGTACATTCCAAAGCTTAAATCTTTATATGAAGTATTAACCTTACAGTGGTCATCTAATAACGCACCCTCACTTGAAAGGAGCCTGTGTTTTTCCCATGCTTTTGGAAATTTGCTTCATTTTATCACTGTTTGTCATAATATCTGAATGTACTGTAGTTGCATGGACTAAAGTAATATTTGTTTATAGAATTCACCTTTTCCTAACCAGATGTCATTGATAACTACAAACCAAATTTAGCACTATCAGCTAACTTTGAAATAACTCTATGTGTAATATTATAATAATAATAATAATAATTATATTTATAACTAAATAAATGTGTTTGGTACACTGTTTACAAATAATAATAATACTAAAAGCCTCTACAGGTCATCAGTTTAGAGTTAATGGGCCTAGAATTATTGATCCCACTCCTGTGTGCATGGGTATATATGTCAAGTGTAGCACAATCAATGTTTTCATGTGTCATCCCTATACACATCCGTCAGATGCATCCATACACATCCACTTTTGAGGGGAAGATTTTAAGTACACTTTTTTAACTTTTTTTTTACTACATTTTTTTTCATTACATATGGGACTTTTTGTCCCCTGTGTTTTTTGCTGACATCAAACTTTATTAAATGAATAAATACATGTGAACATTAAAAGAAATGCAAGCAATGTACCCCCCCGGGTGTCAGCATAGCCCTCCTTCAATGGGACACCCCGGACTGCTGCAGTGAACATTGGTGGAATATAACGGAAGAGTGCAGGAGCCAAAGGTGTCCATATTTAAGAATACCCGTATTGATCTGCTGGTTTTGGAGGAAGGGAGTCTTAAAGTGATACATCCACTTTGGGTGGTAGGATTCACAGACACTTCTTTTTGGAATTGCATTTGGTTTCCATCTTGGATCCATCATTTTTTTTTGCAGTCTGCACTTTGGATTATATGGATTTATGGACACTAGACACGTTTTATATGTACAATTGAAAATTGTTTTGAATTTTTATTTAGTGTCACCCCACTTATATACACACACCAGTTTGTTTGTGTTTATACTAGAGTTATATTTAATTTTTAGCGCACTAGACTTTTCATTCACCTTTATACCCCCTGGTGTTACCTGGGTGCAGTTCACACCCCCTGCACCCCCAAAGCAATGCCACTGGAGATGTGTCGTGGAATATATGGTAACTTGACATCAGAATCTTTTAAGGATAGGGCAATTTCAGAAATTTTGGTGAAGGAAAAATATGTCCTAAATTACTTTGTGATTCTGAATCTAAGAAATAAAGAAAAATGCTTAAACCTACTACACATTCCCTAAAATGTCCCTGTCTTCTTCATGCAGTAGCAGTCCATTCTCTTGTTAATATGGATCATGAGTTGATATTTCACATGACCCCTTGAAATTACATCACATTACCATTTCCTCTCCTCTTTTGTTTCCCTTGTGTTATTGTGTGTGCTATTGATTAATTGACTTGTTTTATTGATACACCTTCTTACTTACCCCTGAGTATTTCATACCTGCTTGTGTATAGAGTACCCATACTCTATCCTGTCTACCCCACATTGTGACATAAACATTAGATCCATCCCAAGTATCTGTTAAATTAGGAAGTGCTGTTACTGGCAGGATCTACAGGCAAGAAATATATATACACCATGTTGTGAAAAGTTTTTGGGCGCCTGCCTTTACACGCACACAAACTTTAATGGCATCTCAGTTTTAGTCCATAGGGTTCAATATTAAGTTGGCCCACCATTTACAGCTATAACAGCTTCAAGTCTTCTGGGAAGGCTTTCCACAAGGTTTAGGAGTGTGTCCATTCTTTCATAATAGCATTTGTGAGGTCAGGCACTTATGTTGGACAAGAAGGCCTTGCTCATAGTCTCTACTGTAATTCATCCCTATCGGGTTAAAGTGAAGACAGTCAAGTTACTCCACTCCAAGCTTGTTTATCCATGTCTTTATGGACCTTGCTTTTTGCACTGGTCCAAATCATTTGGTGGAGGGGGGATTATTGTTTTTAGGGGTCAGGCTTGGCCCCTTAGTTTCAGTGAAGAGAACTCCTTCAGCATACCAAGACATTTTGTATAATTTCATGCTCCCAACTTTGTGGGAACAGTTTGGGGATGGCCTCTTCCTGTTCCAACATGACTGCACACCAATGCACAAAGCAAGTTCCATAAAGACATAAATGAGCGAGTTTGGGGTGGAGGAATTTGATTGTCCCCAACCGATAGAACACCTTTAGGATGAATTAGAGCTTCTCATCCAACATCAGTGCCTGAGCTCACACATGTGCCATTAAAATTCATGTGCGTGTAAAGGCAGGTGTCTCAATACTTTTGGTAATATAGTGTGTGTGTGTGTATATACATATATACATATCGCAATAGTGATAGTATGTGACTTCTTATGGATGTAATTTAATAGTTTGATTTTAAGGAGCTTTTCTAGTAGTAGTGAGATATATAGCAGGTGATAATAAAAGAACTATAGAGTTTGTACAAACGCTCATAAAATGAAATAAAACATCACATGTAAAATAAAATAACCAGTGGGGTGCATTTAAAATATAATTATCAGTGACACCTATAAGACTTTAGCAGTTTGAAAAGAATAGTTTTGTTCTTCGTCTTGTAATGTAATAAAATGTACTCAAGTGTTAGAAAAATATATGCATTTCTGACAAAAAAAAAAGTAAAACCTGACTTAATATAGTGAGGTGTAAGGCTAGGTTCACATTTTTTATTTTTAAAGCCTGTGGTGTGTGAAACACACTCAGACTAACACCCAGTGGAAAAAAGTGCACTCATGGACCCACTCCGATCCCCCGAGGCACAAGGCTCCTGACAGGGACTGAGGTACTCACTGATCCACCTGACCAAAACCAGGCGGACCCTGTTCTCTGAGAGGTCTGCCGAAACAGACCAACCCCAAGTACTACGGGGGGCTCCCCTGAAGGGAGACCTCATGAGAGAGGGCAAACTAAGCCAGAAGGCCATATCCCAAGACTTTTAGGGCAGGCCCGAGCACCAATACCCTACTAATGAAACTGTGAATAAAGTGTACCATGCCAACAAAGAAAAAACAAACACACAAATAAAAGTGAGGAAAAGGGAAGTGGAGAAGTGCAATAGTGCCATGATGCAATACCACGGCAGGCCCTTCGACCAAAAATAAAAAAAATCCTCTGGTCCTATCCAAAAGGCCTGGCCCTAGAGGCCGGCGTGAAAAAAGTGTGTCATGGTGTCGTAACCTTGGTGCCAATAAACTCAAAGTGAACCCCATACACAATTAGTATATGGCACCCCTAGACTGCCACTCCAGGGCCACCTACACCACAGGCTTCTTTTAAAACCCAGCATTCCACCAGACCAGTGACTCTCCATTCCACAGGAAGGTATCAGAACTTAGAGAGCTTAGGGAGAGCCTTGCCTACAACTGGGGACAAGCAAAGTTTGTGCTCTACCTATGAAAAATTCAGAGAAAGGGTCCCTTTACCTTTTCCAAAATCAAAGATGCAGGGATACCACATAGAACTATGCGGTTCCTAGCATGGAAAACATGCTTTAGTTTTCAGTGTTTGGGGGTGCCATTCGGAAAAAATTTCAACCCACGCATCTGAAAACAGCAGTGCATTTTTGCTGTGGGTGTGGGAAGGCATACGACTACATGCAATCCTGCACCTGCATATAGTGTGAACCTGGCATAATGTTGTATATGTATTTTAAACCAGCATTTCTGGATTTACAGTAGGCCAATAGACATACAGGAACTAATTGATGGTTTCAATCGCTATCCTAAACATGAGATACGTAGATACTGTCTGTTCTAAGAAGCACTGTCTTGTTTAAATGTTCGCTACAGTCAAAGTTAATCTCTACTGATAATGCAGTACTGTAACAGACTCTAAGTTGACTGTAGAGGTTTTATATTTATGTCCTTTATGCACAAAATTTCACTGCAAGACTAAAGCTACAATAAAAGTATGACACCTCCATTCATCTCTAAAAATAATGTAGGCAGTAATTAGATTTGAAGTGGGATCCAGGTTGCATCTCCAAAACTGCCTAGTGAATTTTTAGCATTAATTCTAACCCAAGTACATGCAATACACAATTTAAATTTGGAAAAAGTAAAAGTTACATTTGAAGACTTTATATTATCTTAAAAGCAAAACTATACATATTCAAGCAATCATAGAGTGTTTAGCATTGTTAACTTTCTATTTTTAATGTTGTGTACCTTTCTTTCTGCAGTTTGATATGCAGCGGATAACACTGGAGGAACTAAAGCACATTCTTTATCATGCATTTCGTGATCACTTAACTATGAAGGACATTGAAAACATAATCATTAATGAAGAGGAGAGCTTAAATGAAAACTCTGGAAACTGTCAAACAGAGTTTGAAGGAGGTACATTCTTTAAATGTCTCTGCTTTAATTATTTCTCTTTTAATTTTAAATGCCAGTTTAATTTTAATTTAGGGGGGTTTGAAAATATATTATAGAATTGAAAGAAAGAATGAAAAATGAGTTAGCAAACATTCAATCAATTACATTTTTATGTTTTTATTTAAATTCTGTTGCCTGTTTGAGTGCATTCCTCATATTGAAAAGTAAACTTGACAACCGTTGTATGATGAGTAATTTGCAAAAAGGGATGAGTGATGAACGAATAATAAATTGCTCAAAGTTAATGAAAAGCAATATAATGAAAAATTAGTGCAATACAATAGGGCAGCAGAAGACATCTACTGTGATGACCAAGCAGAGACTGATGCATGTACAGAATGTATATGTCTTGGTATGCTAAAGCCTTAAGAGTTCTCTTCACTGAAACCAAGGGGCCAAGCCCAACCCCTGAAAAACCACCCCACACCATAATCCTCCCTCCGCCAAATGATTTGGACCAGTGCACAAAGCAAGGTCCATAAATACATTGATGAACCAGTTTGAAGTGGAGGAACTTGACTGGCCTGCACAGAGTCCTAAACACCTTTGGAATGAATTAGAGCGGAGACTGTGAGCCAGACTTTCTCTTCCAACATAAGTGCCTGACCTCACAAATGTGTTTCTGAAAGAATGGTCAAACATTCCCATAGACACACTCCTAAACCTTGCGAACAGCCTTCCCAGAAGAGTTGAAGCTGTTATAGCTGCAAAGGGAGAGCCAACTTAATATTGAACCCTACGGGCTAAAACTGGGATGCCATTAAAGATCATGTGCGTGTAAAGACAGGTGTCCCAATACTTTTGGTAATATAGTGTGTGTGTGTGTGTATATATATATATATATATATATATATATATATATATATATATATACATATCTCAATAATGATAGTATGTGACTTCCTATGGATGTCATTTAATAGTTTGATATGCACTTGATAAAGCTCTGAGGAAAATCAAACAACATTCTTAACTCCTCATAGGAATTGGGATACATTTTATTTGACATAACACCCTACATGGAAGATTAAGCATCTGGATGACTAAGACACTTAAACTTGCTACATAAAAAAGATAACCAGATTACCATTTAAGACAAAATATATACATACAACACCAGTTAACTAAGAAGACAGTATCATTATGCTCAGAGGCGTAACTAGAACCTTCAGGGCCCCGATGCAAGAAACCATGAAGGGCCCCCCAGACCCCTGGCCGGGGCCCTTCCCTTCAAGCCCGGGGCTCTTCCCACTAATCCTGGGGCTCTTTAATCTCATTGCATGGCCTTTTATTATGGTCCCGCATCAGGATCCTTTCACAAGTTCTGCAGTGGGCCCCCTTCCTGCAATCTTGGGGCCTCCCCACAGTGGTGAAATGCCAGGGCCAGGTCGCAAGTGTGACCTTTGAGATCCTAGAAGTTCACCCACTGGTTTGCTACCGGGCCCCCTGGAGCATGGGGCCCGGTAGCGATTGCAACCCCTGCAACCCCTGTAGTTACGCCCCTGATTATGCTAATTCTGAAAACCCACCAATGGCTACCAGTCACTCTTCATGTGAGAAGAGTACCTTGCACTGTCACTGTGACATATGGTAGCTGTTCAGAAAAAAAAAAAAAAAAACGTTACAGTGCGCTAAAATAATAGGGACCTATGTGGTAACGGAATGATTTTATTTGGTGGCTGTGTCTGACAATAATCCCCTTCTGGCTATGGAAAAAGTTTGTGCAGACTTAGGAGAGGATAAGAGCCTTCAAGAGCCATCATGCTGGAGTTCACTATGGGTCACCAGGTATTGGAAACAATTCTGCTTTTTATGGACAAACATTCTGAAGTTCAAGCATGTCCACACTGGGTAAAAAGTCAGGATTTGAGTCATGGTTTACACAAACTGGTTATCTCCTGCAAAAACCTGCAGTTTAAAAAATGATTTATTTATACTACTGCGCTATATTAACAGAAATAAACAGCTTTTCAATGAATTTAATTCTAGATGCTTATTGTGGTTGGATATACAGTATACTGTATCTGCTAAAGAGCTGAAGAGCAAAATTACAATAATTCTTAACTGTGGCTTATTTTTCTGATCATAAATCTATACTACTTTTATATTTAGGATAATAAATTGTGGACAAAATAATTCAGAACGTACATCAAAGTGAAGTAAAAAACACTATACATAGAAAAAAAAATGAATTTGTCAGGTACTGATGTGTTTTAAGTCAGCCAACTAGTTTCTTTTTTTTTTTTTTTTTTTATAACAAAAATCAATACATCTAGCACTATTATATTTATTGGGTACACATACTACTGTATGTAGAAACCTATTTGACAGATTATTAAACATATAGTCAAATTTAAGTTGTAATAATAAAAAAAAAAAAAAAAAATAGTGTGTAGTAACCTGTAAAATCTGGATTTATGCCCTTTTATAGGAAAAGATACAATGTAACCAAAGGTTAGAATTAGTACAAATAGGACTTTCCAGCTGCTCTGCTGTTGATTGTATTCCCTTATGTTATCAATGTCCATCAAAGATGAGTTTACTACTCCAAACTAAATAGTGACCTTCTGGAATCCAGATTGTGATCCAGCCTTGGCAATCCATTCTCCATCTGCAGTTAAATGCATTTGGAAATGGTTTTGGAATTGTGTTTAAACAACAAAGTCCTCAAAAATTCAAACATCAAAGCATAAATCCTATAGATCAAGTAAACATATGTAAATGTAAAGTATCCTTTCTGTAATCACACAGCTACAAACTGTTACAAGCAACAGCAAGAAACAATATAGAAATACAGTACAGTTTCAGTACATATACAGAAGGCCTAAGGATATTGTCACTGTGTTTAGACCATCATGTTAAAATCATTATACTACAGTGAAAAAAAAATATCCATCTACAGTATTTGTACTTTGAGCAATTACCTATATGTGATGAAAAAGCTTAAGTTATTGGCAAATGCTGTGTCATGTTAGCATAAGTAACACATTTTTCTTTTTATTTACTTTTTATAGGATACACATCATATATTCTATTACTTGTACAGTATTCATATATACTATTGAATTTGAATTTATTGGTGGGGTGTTCTGTCTCCCATCTTTTTACTTACCCTTGGACTCTCAATATCTTCCACACAGACGGCACTCCAGCACACTCATTGGTCAATTTATGAGGCTAGTCTCTCCTCTGGCATTGTTCTCGCAAACTCTTGCTCCCTCTTCATACTGGCTGCTCACTTCTGGACACTTGTTCTACAGTTGTGAACCCATACTTTCTTACTTACTTTCTTAGTAGTTACTCTGCTACTAACTTGTATCCCTGTACTTCCAAAGCTATGCTACGCAGTGCTGTATACTTAGAGTTTGCACCCAAACACACTTCCACTGTGAAAAGCTACCGGTCTCTTTCCTAGACAGGACACTGCATAGAATTGATCCATAACCTATTCATGCCCAGAAGCCAGTGTTCAGGGGGCAGGAGGATCATGCCCAGAAGCCAGTGTTCAGGGGGCAGGAGGATCTGGCTCAGTCTCTCAGCAACTCGCTGACAAGCTAAGCCAGCTGCTGGTCCAGGCTGCTGGGTGGATCTCGGCCGAAAAGTCAGGATTGAGCCACTGCCTGGACTGGCTGAGTGATGTCAGCTATCACAGCTGAAAATAGGTCACAGGAGTGTAGAACGAACTTCACTCCTGTGATCCATAGAAGAAGTAGGGCCAAAAAAGCTCTGGCCATATTTTTCTTTTCATACTCTGCAAATAACCACCCTGCTAAATGTCCAACTCCCCTCCACCAACTTGCCAAATGTCCCCTGTACTTTCACCACCCTGCCAACCATCCCCACACACTCTTACCACTCTGCAAGACCCCTCCCCCACACTCTTACCACTCTGAAAGCCCCCCAACTGTGTTCTAACCACTCTGCTGAATGCCCTTCCCTTTTTCTGCTCTTACTACTCTGCCAACCATGTTAACACTCCTCCCTCCCTCACCACAGTCTCTGTTCTCCATTCCTGTACTCATTCATCCCACTCTCATTACTGCACCTTACCAACCTCTCCTCCACTGCCCCTAAACCCCATCCTCTCTCCTAACTGCGAATTCCTCCCACTGTCACCACCACCATGCCTGACCCTCATTCTCCCCTCATAGTCTCCACTGCACTTGCCACCACTAAAAACTATCCTTGCCTATTCTGGAATGGTCACACCTTTGCTACTCTATATTTAAAATTGTTATTGCAGTTAATTATACCATCACTGAATCTTCCTCAGATATCTTATCATATAAATAAATCGGATTACATGGAAAATAAAATTGCTTTTAAATATTTACGACACTACTGAGCTTAAACCAGATTTGCAAAGCTAAAACAATAGATTTGTTCTATAAATTCCTATGATAGATTAAAGGAATGAATACTTTGTGCTTTTATCATCCATGTCATGTACCTTCTTTATTTCCCTCAAGATCAGAATTGGTCTGCTGTGAAAGCTGAGTGAAAGCTTTTCAATGTATGCTAGCATTCTTTTAATATTCACACATTCAACCTAACAGCAGCCTAATTTTGACTTAAATTGTATTCTGGATGTATCCATTATTCTTAAAATATGGGTAACATTTTAAAGAATGATTGTTTAAAGAATCAAAGGCAGCGCTAAAATAAACTAACCTACAAGATTGAATAATCCATAGTAATTGATCCCATAAATTTGTAAATAAACGCAATATAATTAAATATATCAATAGTATTGCACAACAAATGTGTAATCATAAATAACATAAATGACAACAAATATCATAAGCAAATGTAATCCTTGTACAATAAGTATCTTGTGAAAAGTCCCAATAGAAAATCCATGTGAGGAGCTGAAAGAAAGGCCTTGCTATTTTTGTTGTGCAATACTACTGACATATTTAATTATATTGCTTTTATTTACATATTTATGGGATCATTTACTATGGATTATTCAATTTTGTAGGTTAATTTATTTTAGCACTGCCTTTGGTGTGTTTCAATGTTGTACCCATTAGAGATAAAATGTGAATAAAGCACATCCCTCTATATTGTGTACTTGACTCAATGCCTGTCTGTCTGCTGCTTTGTTCCACTGTTATCAGCATGAATCACTTCTGACAAATTTTTCTAACACCAAGAGAAAAATGGTGATGGGGAGGAACCTCCAAATGATTGACAGCCTCAGCTCTGTTCCTGCATGCTCTGTGGAGGAGGTGTGTCCCTTCCCTCCAATCAGCTGTCAAAGCTCTCCTCACTGAGCTCTGCAGAGTGTAACTTCAGCTCTCCACCCCACCTCTTTTCCTGAACTCTCAGACAAGCTTTAAAATTCAGCAAACAGCTGTAGAGAAGAAAAGGCCACAGATAGACAGGTACAATTTATGTAGGGAGATTAGTTTTATCTCTGTGTATAACCCTTTACAACCAATCTAAAGTTTTCTAAACCCAAGCACAAAAATGTAATGTATTACATAGTATTACATTTGCCTATGTAATACATTATGTATTACATTATGTATTACATAGGCTTACTAATCTTTAGAGTTGGTGGCTGCATTCATTTCCATTTTCAGGCAACATTTTTCAACAACAATTTTAGCAGCAACATGCTTATCTCTCTTGTGTAAACTTATATTCCCCCCATGCCCCATGGAAATAGATGAACAAAGGCAGACATGTCTAAAGACCAAACCAAGGACTTTGTTCCTTCCATAGATATGTTGCAGATGTAGGTGTTGCCACCCAGAAATTGGAAATGTGTTATTCGCAGGGTTTGCAAGTGAAAATATGAAAAAAAAAAGCCTGAAAATAGAAAAGTAATGCAAGCACCTTAACAACTGGTAATTTGCAATATTTAAAACATTTTACTTTGGATTTAAATAGGTCAGTTTCTGTTTAAGTTTTGTTTTTAGGATGTAGAATTATCCATTAATTGTCTGTGTTCCTCATCATATACACATCTAGTATACGTATATTCCTGTGCTAAGTAAAGTTGTATCTGCAATCCAACATGCTTTTCTCTTTTATATATGTTCATTCTTAACACCTACTGCACAAAGGTGTTTTCATAGCACTTTGCTCTTGTGATAGATGATTTCATCATTCCAAAGGTCTGGGGTTAAAATGATTTTAAATTTCCTTTTTTAAACTGTAATAAGGGCTTAAAATAAGATGTCAGATAGTGTAGTGATGGAAGACTTAGTGCAAGTGGAATGACACAATTTGATTTGGATGGATGGAATACAGTATATCTTGCAACTTCAAGGAATGGTTATAGTGAGGAAACTGCTTTTTTGATGATTAGCATGACCTTGTAGGAATGCCATAATTATTTTAAAGCACAAACAAGTTTGTGTATTGTTTGCATTGGTCATCGCCTACAAGTTTTATACCAGTTTTCCAACGAAAAGTAAAATCCTGTTTTTAGTTGGGGGGGGTTTGTCTTCTAGAGAGGTACATGCATTAATATTATAGCAATAGGGAACAGCTGTTCCCAAGAACTGCAGTCTATGCATAAAAAATCACATAACCATTCATCAAGTGTAGCTGCGGGTACGTTTGTTTTGTGCAAATGTTGCTAGCTATTTTATGAGTAAAGGTTGTTTGAATATGAGTTCCATTTATTTGCTTATTCCCACTAGGGTTCTCTAGAATTATTGCTTCTCTTGTTACAAAAATGTATGTATTTCTAATACTCATCAGCTTCATCTAGTGACCATAATGTGGTATTTACTACTGCCCATAATAAAAAACATTTGTTCAGAAGAGAAAACAACCTCAAGAACATTTGTTTTTGCCCAATTAGCATAGGACAAAAGTACATGCAGATTCACTGTATAAAAGCCTATATAAATAGACCCCTAAGTGTTTTCTGCAAAAGCCCTGTGAAATGAAAATTATGATTTATAGATCCAACACTTTTTAGCCATGAGGACCTAGAAATATAGAAATATAGGCGGACTGGGAAATATAACAAGGCTTCATAAAGTGAAGCAACATTAGGTATAAAAGATTGATGGCCATGTGTATTTCATATGAAAGGGGCTGTAAGCATACCTCCCACCCAGGGTCATATAATGAAATCAGTGGGCTTGTGTGCATGATCAAAAATGGCCCTAGGCAACGACAAAAAAAAAAAAAAAAAAAGTGGCGTGCATGACTACCGTTGTGAAAAGTGTGTGTGGTTTAAATTGCGCTAATTATTGGGTGTGGCTTAACGGGGATGTGGTTAAATGGTTTGAGATGACTTACATAGTGCAGAATGGGGTTATGGTAAACAGAGAATGTACAGTGCCCTACAGTATAGAGGTGGGTAGTATGTGCATGTGAGGTGTGTGGAGTGTAAGGCAGTGGGTAGTATGTCAGATGGGAGTGGTTCTTTTTTTTTTGTACAATTTTATTTTTTATTATTTGTTTTACAATTAAATTTTTTAATATTTATTGCAATTCTTAGTCTTCTTGAGGGGCTTTGGCGAGATATCAAAGGTCTAAACAGACTCCTGACATCTCCCCTTTAAACCAGAGAAAGGGACTGAGGACATTGATTCCCCAGTCTCTTCCTCTACAGCCTCAGCGGAAATGAAGATGAATAAACAGAGACGGAGGCTCCTGGTCATTCATAAACGGAAGCATCGCAAACACAGTTTAGGATGCTTTAGTTATCAATTGGACAGAAAAAGGAAGAGGGTGGTAATTTACATATTTACTGCCCCCTTCCCCTGCTGTCTATTCTGACAGTTCCTCAAGCAGCCAGTGAGACAGGCGAGGAGGGAAGCTGGCAACGGGGGACGAGAGGGGGCCAGAGGAGGACACGGGGGGCTGGAGAAGGATACATTGGGGGCAGACGAGGACATAGGAGCACACAGGGAGGCCAGAGGAGGACACATGGGGACAGTTGGGGTGATAAGTGCATTGCTGGGGGCAGTTACATTTTATATAGATGCGTTACACACAGAGTGATATATTACAAGTTTTTCTTTCTTTTAATTTTGAAGATTATGGCTTACAGCTAGTGAAAACCCAAACTTCAGTGTCTTAGAAAACTAGAATATTACATAAGACCAATAAAGAAAAGGATTTTTAATACAGAAATGTTGGCTTACTGAAAAGTATGTCCATGTACAGTATAGTATGCACTCAATACTTGGTCGGGGCTTCTTTTGCATAAATTACTGCATCAATGCAGCGTGGCATGGAGACGATCAGGCTCTGGCACTGCTGAAGTGTTATGGAATCCAAAGTATCTTTGTTAGTGGCTTTCAGCTCATTTGCATTGTTGGGTCTGATGTTTCTCATCTTCCACTTGACAATACCCCAGAGATTCTCTATGGGGTTTAGGTCAGGCGAGTTTGCCGGCCAATCAAGCACAGTGATACCGTGATCATGAAATCAGGTATTTGCGTTTTTGGCCTTGTGGGCAGGTGCCAAGTCCTGCTGGAAAATGAAATTAGCATCTCCAAAAAGCTGGTCAGCAGAGGGAAGCATGAAGTGCTCTGGAATTACCTTGTAGAGGGCTGCACTGACTTCAGACTTGATAAAACACAGAGAACTAACACCATCAGATGACATGGCTCCCCAAATCATCAGGGACTATGGCAACTTCACACTGGACTCTTGGATGCTGTGCCCCTTCACTCTTCCTCCAGGCTCTGGGACCTTGATTTCCACAGTATGATTTGGGGAGCCATGTCATCTGCTGGTGATGGTCCACTGAGTTTTATCAAGTTTTTAGTGCATCCTATACTGTACATGGACATACTTTTCCGTAAGCCAAAATTTCTGTATTAAAAATCCTTTTTTTTTCATTGGTCTTATGTAATCTTCTAATTTTCTAAGATATTGAAATTTGGGTTTTCACTAGCTGTAAGCCCTAATCATCAAAATTAAAAGAAAGAAATGCTTGAAAAATCACTCCGTGTATAACGCATCAATATAGAATATGAGTTTCACTTTTTGAATTACATTTCTAAATTAATTTAACTTTTTGATGATATTCTAATTTTATGAGATGCACCTGTATATACTGTACATATACTGTATAAATAATGTTTGTTTGATACTTAATTGGGAGCATTGTGTATGGAGATTTTTTCATTTTTGTAATTTGTCAGTATCTAATCACATCGGCACTTTGTATAGTTCTTTATATTATTGAGGCGAAGTGCTGCATTGAGGATTGTGATTGATTCTGTTTTTTTCTTTTTTTTTTTATACTTAACATTTTTATTATAAAAAGTTGCAAATATTTATGCAAAGCATTTCAGGAAAGGTACCCTCGACATCTTTCCAAGTAACTGCTCTGTTTATTTAGCTAAATCAAACTTTTTTGTACACATGAGTACATAGGTATCACATTAATATTACATATGTACTTTTATGTAACAAGGGGCATAACATAGGCAGGCTAATTTCTAATAAAGACTCAAAAGAATGCATACATGTAATCAAAACATTATTAGCGTTGTGTGCACAATGAGTGCAGTGTGCAATACAAAGACAAAGCATACAAAATAGGATACAGTTACAGTATATACAGAATGAGTTTATCTCTGATGGAGATAGCAGTGTCAAAATACAACCTAAAGTGTTCCTGCCAGTTTTGCTCCAAAATATCAAGGATGTCTGTTTGCCATTTCCCCTGTATCTTACCAACAGGAGAGGATTCGTGCCCAGAAGAGTACTGTAGTAGGTGGAGTGAAGTGGTGTAAGTACTGTGTGTTCGAACCTAGAGTTTTGAAATTGTATTCACGTTAGCCAAAAACTGGATGGCAGCAGTGTACATGAAATGTAGGTATCGGAAATACCACGTATGTGTACTACCCAGCTCTTGCTTGAAAACACTTAACAGTTTAAAGGATCCCTGTATATACAACTGGTGGACATATTTGAAGTCCTTTTCTGACAAGATTGGGCCATTCAATAATGAGTAAAATTGCGTTAGCATGGTGTTAAAGCACATAGGGTGGTTCAGGGGCATGAACCATGTAGAGTCAGGGAACAAAATACATACATTGTTTATATACTTTCAGGAAGACGTTCAATATGTCTACCCCTAAGTAGTGGGGAGGGTGCCTTTGTATATGAGATTTGACAACATCTTATGGGAGCAGAAAATGGCAGCTTCAGTTGTAGCAGCATTGTTTGATTAAAGAAAAAGCCACCAATGTATATACAATAGTTGTGATGCATAACAATATTCACAAAGATTAGGAAGGGCTAAACCCCCTCATGACATTGGGAGTTGTAATGTCATTAGAGAGAGTCTAGGGGTTTTGGGATACCAAAAGGTCTTGGAGGGCATACAGTCTACATCTGTAAACAGTTTTTTTTCGGTATACACAGGGGGAGGTAAAAAGTTTCTATAAGAGAATGATTTTAAATAAATTCCCTCTGCCCATTAACAAAAGAGGGAGTGTCGACCACAGCCTAGTTTCTTTTTCATATTTCAATACAGAGAGTTATTTTTTATAAATTTGACATAGGAAGCTGTATTTTCTTTCCAAGATATTTAAAGCAGGCATTGGGTTGCAGGGGACAGTCTGGGGGTAGGGTAAGAGGTAAATGTAGATCCATAGTGAATATATGTAATTTAGAGCAATTAATCCAGAACACAGAGAAGGTACAAAACTGTTGCATAGTATGTAAAACGTTACTGAGGTTGGAGGGATCCGATAAATATAATAACATGTCATCCATGTATAGGGAGACACGTTCTTCTAAGGTACCTACACAAATCCCTGTTAGTCTTGGGAAGTTCTGATAAGCATTAGCAGGGCTTCAATTGCCAAGGCGAACAGGAGAGAGGATAAAGGACACAGTTGTCTAGTGCCCCGTTGAGTAGGAAGAGGGTTAGAAATGCACCCATTGACTCTAATGATGAGCCGTGGGTTGAGTATATAGGATTAAAATCCACATTTTAAAATGGTTCCCAAAACCAAATTTATGTAGGACAGTAGTAAGGTTGGGCCATTTAATAGAATCCTAGACTTTGTGTCTGTCTAGGGCAAAGACCACCCATTGAATGTTTGAAGCGTTGGGAAATTGGGGGTTGGTAAACAAATGTTGTATGGTAATAATCGTATTTTATAGCTAGGATTTTAGAAAGGATTTAGAGATCCACGTGAATTAAGGAGATGGGCCTATAAGATTTATATAAGGTATTAGGATTGGGAATTAAGACTATCAAAGTTTCTTTTATAGAGGGAGTAAATTTCTTGTCCTCGTGGCATCAAATAACTTTAATAAAAGGGGTATCAGTTGTTCCTTATGAATGAGGTACCATTTAATTTGGAAACCATCGGCCAGGGATTTATGTTTGGCAAAAGTGGACAGTGCATGCTCAATCTCTTCAGAAGTGATGGGCATATCCTGAGATTGTGGGTGGGTACTGGCCAATGTAGATAATGGAATTGAACTTAAGCAGGCAAGGGGACTATTCAGATCATAGTTGAGCTGAGATTCATATAAGGTAGACTATAAGTAAAGAAATACTCCCATAATACAGATTAAAATTTAGACATAAAGTGTATACTGTATATATATATATATATATATATATATATATAATACTGGGTTTGGGTACAGGTATAGCTAAATAGGCCAATAGACCAATAGGCTTGGTAAAGAAGTTTTTTTTTCTTTCAGTAAGAGCCAAAGCATAGGTCTGCTGTGCTGCTTTCCATTTAGACAAATTAGAGGACGTTGGATCAGAGGTGTATAAACACTTTGTCATTACAAATCCCTGGCCCAACTGAAGTAATTTCTCCCCATTGGCTTTTTTAGATACTGTACTCCAGGCATGCAAGAACCACTCCTGGCAGCTTTAAAGGCTTCCCATTTGAGGCTGTCAGAGGTTGTCTAGCCATTACCTACCCATATCTTTCTGACATTCATATAGTAGCAGGAGGTCACTTAATCCATATAGGGAAATAGTCGATAATAGAAATGTTGGGGAGCAGAGATTAGGACCGTATCTAGTCAGAGTGTTATAGAAGACTGGCAAGAGAATTCTCTATGTGTGGGGTGTTTCCACTTCCAAGCGTCAATGAGGTTTTAGCCTTCCACCAATTCTTTAAGTATTGGAGGGTGAGCCCTTCCATTGTGAAATATGTCAAGTACAGGATTCATAACCATATTACAGTCATCAGCTATGATAATAGTTCCCTTTGCCACAGTACAGTAAATACCTTGCACATACATTTATTCAGCCTACTCAAGTCAAACAGAGATTATATGTAATCATTAATAAAATAACCATGTGCATGATTTATTACTTGTAGAACCTTAGGGTTGAATGATTTGGTGATAAGGGTGGATACACCCCTAGAATAGGAGGAATATGTGGCATGAAAGGCCCGTGAAACATTCAGCCTCTTTATTGCCAATATTTTGGAGCCAATTAAAAGGGTTTCTTGAAGAAAAATAAGCTGTGGCTTAATTTGCTTAATCTGATTGAATACCAGTGACCATTTGACTTTAGCGTTAAGACCTCTCGCACTCCAAGATAACATTTTTATACTAATAGAGAAAAACATATCTGTTAATTGTAGCAGGATACTGCTAATAGAAACACGAGTACATTGCAATTCCTGAGAAATGATCAGCACACAGAAGGTGGCATTAAGAAACAGCTATAAAAACGAACTTAAATATTAGTAAAACAATACCCCACCTCCCTTCTGGCTCATTGGTGCAACCTGCAATGAGCTGTAGCCCGTAATGAGACTGAACATGTGAGATCATATCCAAAAGGGATTTTCAAAACATACCAAACAAGAACCAAATAGTCTAGTACAGTAATGGGTATAGTCATATAAAAAGGAAAGGAGCTCAAGCAAAAATGCTGCAGTAGCCCTATCCACTGAAGGATCGTAAAACATGGTAGACATAGTCATATATAGGGATGATCGAACGGTTCGGGTCGACCATTGGTTCGACCCGAACATTGACTGTTCGATATTCGGCCGAATTCCGAACTTTTTGCGGAAAAAGTTCGGAATTCGGCAACCAGAACCAACCAAAATGCAATGGGACAGGAACTGGGCTTTAACCACTTGCCTACCGGGCACTTTCACCCCCTTCACATCCAGGCCAATTTTCAGCTTTCAGTGCTCTCACGCTTTGAATGACAATTGCGCGGTCATGCTACACTGTACCCATATGACATTTTTATCATTTTTTTTCACACAAATAGAGCTTTCTTTTGGTGGTATTTAATCATCTCTGGGTTTTTTATTTCTTACAAAAAAAAGAAAAAAGACAGAAAATTTTGAAAAAAAAAAAAGTTTTTCTTATTTTCTGCGAGTAAATTTTGAAACTAAACACATTTTTCTCCTTCACTGATGTGCGCTGATGAGGCGGCACTGATGGGAACTGATAGGCTGAAGTGATGGGCACTGATCAGGTGGCACTTATGGGCACTGATGAGGTGGCACTGATGAGGAGGTACTAATATGCCGCACTGATGAGCACTGAAAGGCGGCACTGATAGGCAGCACTGATGAGCACTGATAGGCGGCGCTGATGAGCACTGATAGGTGGCACTGCTGGGCACTGAGAGGTGGCACAGCTGGGCACAGAGGTGGCACTGCTGGGCACTGAGAGGCGGCACTGATGGGCGGCACTGATGGGCACCGATAGGTGGCACTGATGGGCACTGGCGGGTGGCACTGATGGACACTGACGGGTGGCACTGATGAGCACTGATGGGCGGCACTGATGAGCATTGATGGGCAGCACCATCAGTGCCCACACTCAGTGCCCATAGTGCTGCCAGTCAGTGCTCATCAGTGCCTAGATGAGCAGGCACTGATGGGCACTGACTGGCAACACTATGGGCACTGATTGTGGGCACTAATGGGGGGCACTGATGAAGGGCACTTTGGGCACTGATGGTGGGCACATTGTTTTTTTTTTACCTCTGTAGTAATCAGGGCACTGGTGATCAGTGCCCTGATTACATTCCACTGTGTCCCCGACGGCTGATTGGCTCTCCTCCTTCCTCACACTGCAGTCTCCGTGTGAGGAAGGAGCGCTGGCGATGATCTCATATGTTTACATATGAGATCATCTCTCATTGCATGGGCCGATCACGTGGTAAATGGCCGCTGTGATTGGCCATTTACCACGATCTGTGATTGGCTGTGTCCAAGGGATACGGCCAACACAGATTTTCCCGATGCGCGCTCGCGGGAGCGCGCGGGAAGACTGTCTCTGGGAGGCCGTATAAAGACGGCCTCCCGGAAATTCGAGTCCGCGCTGTAGCCGTACTTCGGCTATAGCGCGGATGGCAAGAAGTTAAAAGTCCGTGATTGGACCAGAAACATTAGTAAAAGCCAATTGAGGGGGCAGGAGGATGCTAGGAATGTGATTGGAGTGACTAGAGGGTCCAAAGGCCAATCAGTAGTGAATACACCCCCCAGTATATAACATAGCCCCGCCAAATCTCTAGCACTGTAATACAGGGGCTGTGGAAGAGAGTGGAAGCAGTTCTGTTACTCCTGCTTCAAAAGTGTCATTTAGCAATTATTAGTGTGAGGAAAGGGATATCTAGTGTAGTTAGGGTACTATATACCACTATAGTTAGATTCAATAATCTAGTTTCTGTAGGGAAAGTGTTAAGTGTCAGGGTGACCGTAGTGTAGTGTAGGGTGAACTGACTCTGACTGCTATGGCAGGGTGACCAAACTCTTCCATGCCAGGGTGACCGCCATAGAAAAAATATTGTTTGTCTTAGAATTGCAGTAGAGCAGGGATAGGGCTCCGCTACTTTCACACCTGGCCGTTTTTGTTGCAGGCGTTTATTGGGCTTTTTTGTGGACGTCTTTGGAGGCAGGCATGACATCTGAACTTCTGTGTAGGGGTATATATACACACACAAATATATGTATATATACACATACACACATATAGGTGTGAAAGTAGCGGAACTCTATGCCTGCGCTAATTAAATTATTTGCAGGGATGTGGCTCTGCTCCTATCACACCTATATGTGTGTATGTGTATATATACATATATGTGCGTGTGTATATATACCCCTATACAGAAGTTCAGATGTTATGCCTGCCTCCAAAGATGCCCAAAAAATGCCCAATAAACACCTGCAACAAAAACGCCCAGGTTTGTTGTTGCAGGCGTTTTTTTATTTCAATGGGGTTCTGGAATCCGGACCCAAACTTTTGGGAAGTTTGGGTGTTCTGGTCGAACCAAAGTTTTCAAAAGTTACTAAATGTAAGTGTGCAATGAGGGGGTGGAGTTATGCATCCCCCGCTTCCCCTTACTGGCCACAGGCAAGTGGCAGATGAGGCCAACAAAAATTCCAATGGCTGGGTACCCCCCATAAGCAAACTCCCAGATCACCCCCCCGCTACACTACCCTGATTACACCCCCAGATACCCCCCACTCCGATTACACCTATAGATACCCCCTCAGCCTGCTCACCACTTCCCCAGATACCCCCAGTCTGATAACCCCCTCCATATCTCTCCACTCTGATCAACCCCCCCCCCCCCATATCGCTCCATCTAATAACCCCCTATATCTCTTCACTCTGATCACTTCCCCGCAAATTGCTCCGCTATGATCATCCCCCTATATTTATCCACTCTGATCACACCCCCTCTTATCGCTCCACTCTAATCACACACCCCCATATCTCTCCACTCTGATCGCACCCCCCCCACACACACACATAGCTCTCCCCTAACACCCCTCCCCAGATTCCCCCAGCCCGATCACACCCCCAGATAACCCCCAATCTGATCACACACCCCCATATACTCCCCAGTCTCATCACCAGCCCCCCAGATATCCCCCCAGATACCCCCACTCTTATTACACCCCTCATATCTCTCCACTCTACTCACACTCTCTGCACACACACATACATCTCCCCTAAGACACCTCCACAGCTTCCCCCACCCTGATTACACCCCCGATAGCCCCAATCTGATCATGCTACCCCCCTGATACCCCCCAGCCTGATTAAAATCACCCCAGCCTAATCACCATGCCCCCAGACTGATCACTATCCCTCTAGATATCCCCAGTCTGATCACAACCCCTATATCTATCCACTCTGATCACACCCCCCTCTCATACCTCTCTCCTAACACACCTCTCCACCATCACACACCTTGGGTTTATGAGTTCTGCAAACAGTTCCTCCCAGTCATTTGACTCCTCCTTCAGATGATGTTAGTGGAGGAATCTGCAACACACCAGGGCAGGTTAGCTGTCACTGGGGCAGATGGACAAATCCATCCATCCATATCTCTGGTGGCGCTGGCAGCTGCAAAGAGCGGGGAGCCTCCTCCACGCTGACCTCTTCCTCTGCTGCCACCCCCCCCCCTCAAGCCTGACTCCAGCACGCGCAGCCAGCCCACACATCCATGCTGCCTGACAGTCGTCCCCGCCTCCTCCCTGCACACATGGGAATCCGCCCATTGTTCCGCCATTTTCTGCCTCACTGGATCTGTTCTGACAGCGGTACACACACATTGCCCCGTCTGCCTTCTAATGGTGGGAAGTTCAGATCTTTTATGTGAATCAAACTACTCATTGAAATTTCCTAATTCAAGCATTAATTCTTCAGTTCACTTGCTGCGTCTGCTGACAAGCAAGTGAACCAAAGCTCTGAATCTGACTCAACCTTATTATGATCTGAATCAGAAGACTTTGATTCAGAGAAGGTTGGCAGATCCTTGTTAAGTGAAAAAAAAAATAAAAAAGTGATTAAAAGAAAAAAAAGAAACAAATAAAATAAAAACGAAAACAATCCCCACCGATCCTGTTATCTGCATGTAAATAAATGTGTGTAGGGCATGCACGTGTACATGAACGATGAATGCTTGACACATTAGGTGTCGCCACAATCATCAGAGTGAGAGCAATAATTCTAGAAACATAATACACAATGAAAGTGACTGGCCGTTATGAACAAGTCTCTTTCACAAAGCGCTCCCGGTAATACAGTGCAAAAGAAACTTAGAATATATATTGTTATAGACAATACTAGCTGCTGCTATATCAGATTTAAATGTATGCACTCATGCTTCTATCGTCTATATAAAATATTAAACAATGTCCACATTAGCAGCGCTTTCAATAAGACAGAATTCTTCCTCTGTCATTTAGATCCTTTAAATGTCTAGCAACATACAGTACATTTAAATGTTTTAAGATATTCCCAGGGTGTGTTGATGGGGAAATTTTTTTTTCAAAAGTATACTTCAGAAATTCAATCACCTTCCCATCACCACGATACCGTGAGACCTCTCCCCTGAGGTTGGACACTCACCAGAGATCGGTAAACCAGGCTTTAATATTAACTTCCGCCTTTGCTTCTGTACCTCATTGCATGCCTACTACACACTTCGGCTACCTCTGTGACCTTGCTCCTGCTTCCGACTTGGCTTCATACCACTTCTGAGTGCCTGCATCAGCTGTCCTTCATAACTGCTCCATTCATCGCAGTGTGTTTCTGCCTAAGGCCTGAGAGCTGAGAGCTTCGACAAGCCACGCTTCCAGAACCTGCAGTATATGCAGAGTGCCCTTTAACCTCGGCTGTTATAGCGTGCATCACATCTACTCCTGGCTTGATGTCCTGCCTGACTTCTCAAGCCTGCATCTCCTGCTGCAAGTTCTGTGACAACACCTGCCTGAACTTGTATTTCTCCTGTTTCTTGGTACCATCTGTTCCACTTTCAGTGGGGCCTAGGCTGGAGATACAAGAGAGGCCAACCTCGTCAATTCAGTCTCCTACCAGATCTGGAGAGGAAAGGAGTGTTGATGAAAGTACCTATGTGAGAGAGTGGAGGATCCATTAAAAGCTGTGATATCTGTGTCTTGCTGATATCAGAGGTGGAGAGGCAGATTTACCCTGATGGGATGGCCCCACCTTTAAATGATTAAATCCTGGTTTAACCGATCTCTGATGAGTGTTCAATCCCCAGAGGAGAGGTCTCATGTGGTGTGGTGACGGGAAGGTGATTGAATTTCTAGACTATACTTTTAAAAAACTTTTTTTCCCATCAACACCCCCTGGAAAGATTTCAAAACATTTGAATGTATGTTGTTGGACATTTAAAGAATCTTAATGACAGAGGAAGAATTCTGTCTTACCGAAAGTGCTGCTAATGTGGACATTGTTTAATATTTTATATGGACGATAGAAGCATGAGTGCATAAATTCTAGAAACATAATTCATGGTTAATTCTAAACGGATGTCCTTTACAACCTTTTAAATCAGCTTTGATTAGTATGATCAGAGTTATCATAAATCGGATCATAGGGTTTGTGTTATAACTATTACAAAGTGTCCCATAGGGATTTCTTTACCGTCTAATAAAAAAAAAAAAAACAAAACAAAAAACCTTGCATTTTAAAACAAAGGGTTAAATAATTAATCTGAATGAGGATCTCCTGTCATCCAAACTCTGCATCCCCACTGTCTTTAAGGCTCCGTTCACACAGTTGGCAGAATCGCCTCAAATCTTGGGATGCACTTGTGATCCCCGTTACTTTCAATGGCACCCCAATTGTGGCGCGATTTTGCCGCAATTGTCGACCTACGAATTATAGTAAAATTGCGCAAACAGAATCACGGGACATCTGTCACCCAAAAGAAGTTTCGGAACTTCTTTTGGGTGACAGGCATCTGTGATTCTGGCGACAATTGCAGCAAAATCGCACCTCAATTGGGATGCCATTGAAAGTAACAGGGATTAAAGCGCGTCCCGCGTTTTGCGGCGATTCGGGATCATGAGCAGAATCACAGCGATTCTGCCTATGATCCGGAATGCCATGGTGTGAATGGAGCCGAAGGCTGTATGTACCTCATCACTGCTGCTACCTGATCATGAATTTAGTGTATTGTTCTACTGGTGGTGACCCATGACTCTTTGTGTATTGTGTTCTAACCGAGGCTCATGATTCTTTGACTCGGTAACTGTTCTGGAGACTCATATGATTCTTTGACTCAATGTACTGTGTTCTAACTGAGGCTCATAATTATTTGATTCTTTCAGTGTACTGTGTTCTAACTGAGGCTCATGATTCTTTGATTCTTTCAGTGTACTGTGTTCTAACTGAGGCTCATGGTTCTTTGATTCTTTCAGTGTACTATGTTCTACCTGAGGCTCGTGATTCTTTGATTCTTTCAGTGTACTGTGTTATAACTGAGGCTCATGATTCTTTGACTCAGTAACTGTTCTGGAGACTCATATGATGCTTTGACTCAATGTACTGTGTTCTAACTGAGGCTCATAATTATTTGATTCTTTCAGTGTACTGTGTTCTAACTGAGGCTCATGATTATTTGATTCTTTCAGTGTGCTGTGTTCTAACTGAGGCTCATGGTTTTTTGATTCTTTCAGTGTACTGTGTTCTAACTGAGGCTCGTGATTCTTTGATTCTTTCAGTGTACTGTGTTATAACTGAGGCTCATGATTCTTTGACTCAGTAACTGTTCTGGAGACTCATATGATTATTTGACTCAATGTACTGTGTTCTAACTGAGGCTCATAATTCTTTGATTCTTTCAGTGTACTGTGTTCTAACTGAGGCTCATGATTCTTTGATTCTTTCAGTGTGCTGTGTTCTAACTGAGGCTCATGATTCTTTGATTCTTTCAGTGTACTGTGTTCTAACTGAGGCTCATGATTCTTTGACTCAGTAACTGTTCTGGAGACTCATCTGATTCTTTGACTCAATGTACTGTGTTCTAACTGAAGCTCATAATTCTTTGATTCTTTGTACTGTGTTCTAACTGAGGCTCATGATTCTTTGATTCTTTCAGTGTACTGTGTTCTAACTGAGGCTCATTATTCTTTGACTCAGTGGCTGTTCTGGAGACTGATATGATTCTTTGATTCGGTGTACTGGTGTACTCTAGACTCAGAACTGTTGTAAGTTTGTATACAGTTCTTGATTGTCAGTGTGCTGTGAGCTGGCTGATTGGTTGCAAGGAGGGCCTGAGCTCTCTCACTCTAGTATCATATTACCAAACCTGGTCTCCTATTGAGTTAATAATGAACTGTTTCAAATTAATCCGTTCAGCCAGATGAATCAATTCATCCAGTTCAATGAAAATAATCAATTCAAAAGAACGATTCATTCAGGAAGTGGACATCAATACTGCCTTCTGCTCTCTCTGGCTCTCTCATACTGACAGTAGCCTGCCTTAAAAGTAGGTCAACTAAAACTTCCTTGCCGCACCCTTTCTTCTATGGGGCGCAGGGTGACAGTTTGAGTTTGCCTGCTAGCACTGACCTTGTGCACTGATGACATCACTGGTTGCTAAGAAGCCCGGCAGTCCTGGCAACTAATCCAGAGCATGCATAGCATAGCGGGAGAGGATGTTGGGGAACGGCTTTCTCTGATGTTTGTCAGGACTTCCTGCTGAGAACAGGGGGAGGGGAAGCAAGCAGGCTGGCAGTTCTGTTCCTGCAGTCTCAGCAGTGAGCTGTGGGCCAGATAGAACATACAAGCAGGCCAGATGTGGCCCATGGGCTAGGAGGGTTTGGAGACCCCTGATGTATACCAAATGGAAAAAAAAAAAGCTCACCAAGCCATGGGTAAGTACACATCGTATCAGATATAGGTAAGGAAGCACAAACAAAAGCAGTACAACTGCTAGGTCCAAGAGAAGGAGCATAAGTATGTAAGTTTAGGATGTTTCACGACCCAGACCATCCAACCAATTCGATACTTAAGCAGGTATGGCAAAGCCATGCTCTTCATCATTGCTGATCACTCTAAGTGTAGTTGGGTACAACATGCCATAGGCTAGATTTCTCTCACATAATTGCAGTTTCACTGCAAGGAAGGATGCTCTCCTTTTCTGATTTACAGCTGAGAAATCTTGGAAGACCACAATGGTATTACCATTGTATTTTAGATCTCCCAGAGTGCAAGCAGCTCTCAGGATACATTCTTTATCTTTAAAGTGTAGTATTTGTGCAAGTAGAGGTCTGGGAGCGGAGCCTGGAGGAAGACGGTGCATTGGCGCTTGGTGTGCATGTTCTATGGCAAATAGGGAATAGAGGGCATGTCAGTTTTCAAACTGATAAATACATTCTTACAGTGTCTATTTGGTTGGTTAGTGCAGCCCGGCTTGCTTCCATGACCTTTTTAAGTGTGGATTCAGTGTCAAACTGAGCATTTGCAGTTCCTGGAGTGCTAACAGCAGTACTGTCAGGCTGTTGTGGCACAGCAGAGCAGGATCAGGAGTGTTCTCTCCTTCCCACTGAGGGTTAAATTCTACACCAATGGCAGAATTCAGGGATAGTGCAGCTTGCTGGGTGCTGAAGCCCTTTATTATGGGCACAGCAGGAGTAGAACCATTAGGTTGTTTAGGAAGGGGTGGATGTTTGTGTGTCAGAGCTGGTGACTCACCCACTGTAGTCTTCTTCCCCCTGTCCCACTACCGGAGACTGCATGCAAAGAGGGCCTAACACCATCCCTGGAGGATGTGTGGGAAAACTTTGGGAGCTGCTCTCTGGTGATTTTGGGGCCAGGCTGCCCTATCCTTACCATCTTGCTGGGCACAGCAGAATTGCCCCATGTTTACCCTGGCTGTTAGCAGTTAAGGAGAGCTGGCGGTATGGCAGTACATTGAAGAAAGAGGATAGTGCCACTGGAGCTCTGAAAAAGCACTCCTGACATCCCCACTGCTGGACACGTCCTCCTCATTGATTCTTTCTTTACATTTATAGAACATATAGAAATGAATGCAATGTGGTGGTCCATGGTATGCCTTGTACAGCACAATGTCTTTAGTGTAGTGGTCCAGAATCTTTACTGCACTTTGCAACACATGGATTGCGGTAGTCGTACTGCATCATAATATAAATATTAGAAAATTTGAGCTAAGAAATTATAAGTGAACCTCTACCTCTTTTGCTGCTGTTCAAAGTGTTATACACCTATTTAAATCCTTACATAATAAACCACAGCGCATTACAGTGTGTATTTTTTTGGGGATCCAGTTAAAGACCTTATGTATGATCTATGTGTAACATCTCTCCAATGAGAGGGGAAGAATGCAGAGCATATTTAGGGGAATTTAGTTTATTTAATTTTGTGCTCTCTTTTTTGTATAGCTGGTCTGATGATTCTTTCAGTAAAAAAAAAAAAAAAAATACACAGAACATTTAGGCTAATAAGGAACCGTTCAGGTCCAGGAAAGTTGAAAAGAACTTCTGTAACCCTCAGAAGCTATTAAAGCCCATTGCAATCGTAAAGAGACCCTGTCGCATATTTTAGGTAAAAAAGACAAATACAGTCTCCTGCCCTTGAGTGCTGTGTTAAAAGGACGGCTGTTTAATTGGCTTCTAGGATCTTGTTGCCCTCTCAGGACGATGGGTATCCATACAGACTGCAAACATAGAAAACAAGAGAAGGGCTCACCGACCTAGTGCAATGTCATAAGACATTTATTGAAAGTTTAAAACACATGCCACACATCGTACTTACAAACATATGCTAATGGTAAGCATGGGAAAGGTTTATTTTTGCAATCTGGAGACCTCCAGAAGTACTTTTTGATAAAGCAAGAGGACTGGAAGGCATCCGTGGTGATGGGGCTGACGCGTTTCAAGGGAAAACCCTATTCATCAGAGCCCTGATCTCAAATGAGCACATAAATGTATGTATAAATAATAAATCATAATCCCAGATAAAAATTATACTTGTATATATTGTGGGAGATTAGCTCAGTGGCGGGTATGGATGACCCCTTGGGGGGGTGGGTTTACACAGGGAGATAGCCGAGAAGTGGTTGCAAACAACAGTTTGGTTTATTCATGCAATTTTCTTCACCAGACTGCATGCAGCAAAAACATCCAAAATAAAATAAAACACAAAATAAATCCTTGCCACTGTGGGCGGCTACCATCTCACACACAGGAACCTATCTAATGAAGTCTGTCTCCAACCTACTGTTGGGCAAACTTTGCTGATCCTACAGCAGACACTCCATAGTCCATGTTTTTTCTTCACACAACAAATGTCCATTGAACATGTCCCTTTTCCTCTTCACATTGAACATGTCCCTTTGCTTGTCCCTTCACATAGCAAACATTCCTTTATTTCTTCCACATAGAAATAGTTCATTTTCTCACCTTGAGAAGTCTTCACACTTTTTACCCTCCTCAGCGCACATCGCTCCAGGAGGTCTTCACACTTTTTACCCTCCTCAGCGCACATCGCTCCAGGAGGTCTTCTCCCATGCTCACACAGCGTCGGGAGGCACACATCTGACTGTCCTCCTCTCCCCAGCTTCACACAGCGTCAGGAGGCAGCAATCCTTAGACTTCCTTTGGACAAATTATAGAGGCCTTAACTTCCTCATTCCGAACAGCTGAATGGTTTTCAACTTCTTTACACCTTCCTGCTGCCTTTGCAGCCGACACCCTATAGTAATTGGTGAATTGTCTAACCCAAGCAGAAGTGTATCTCCTGTCTGTGACAACATCCACAGATTTACCTGACTTCCTGTCACAATATGTATGTATTCAATAAATAAAGAATATAAAATATAATAAAAAAAATAGATAAAAATATACACATAAATCCCCTGACCAGCAGGGCTCCTCATTGAGACGACTTGCATCCAATACCAATAGAGATGGTATAAGTCTACTCGTTTCCTTATATTCCTGGGGGGTTTACCCAAATAGTCTTTTACTGTGTGTATGTATACATACGTCCTAGGGGCCTTTGCAGTCACTCTCTTCGTGGGGGGGGGGGGCTTAGGAGAGGTCGAGCAACAGAGTTCGAGCGGCTCCCTCAGACCATGCCGGGAACCTCCCTGGAAGGCATGCTAACATCGGGTACCAGGAAGTCTCGATGCGCATGCATTTCACCAAGGGCTCAGACCGACGTCACACCTGACTCAGTCGGAAACCCGGACGTGGCGGTACCTAGCGGCCAAAGGGGGAACCAACCTGATGCCAGGGCCAAAAATGCTCCAGCCGGGACCCTGAATACAACTCCCCCACACACACACAGGAAGGCTGAAATCCTGCAAAGTTACTCTCAAAAGGAGCAACACACTAAAGTACTAAAATACTAGATATGGATTATGATAATGTATATCCTATATAAATCAATTAATAAGTAAATAGGTGGATAAATAAAAGAAACAAGGACCAATTAAATTGGTTGTATCAGACCAGAACAACTATATGGATGCTTTGTGGGCAGTCACTTACAGAGATCATACGGCTGCCTGGGATCCAATGGGACCACCCCTGTTGAAAAAGAGGGGAAGGGAAAGGTAGGCAAGGGAATCAAACCATAAATGAATAAGTAAATAATAAATAAATGCATGAAGGAAACCCCTCATCACATGAATCCCCAAGGGGGAGTCCCAAAGAGCACCCAAATCAGACCAGAGTCCAAATGACTAAACTGCCTCTACACTAAAACTAGGTGGAGACTCATTTGTTCAAGTTTAATTGCATAAAGCACAACAAAGTTGTCCTATTCTATATAAAAAAGAAATTCTACAAATCAATTACTAAATCAACAGAAAAAACCCTCAAAACAGACCGATGGACAAAAAGGACTATTTAAATAGAGAGAGGGATAGGGAGAGGGAGCACATATATAATAAGAACGGCAATGAGAACTATATATAACTCTAGCAAAAAAGGTTGAGAGAATTACATTACTGATTGAAGCTCAATTTCCTCATTGAGGTAAAAATCCAAAACGCCTCTCTACTGCAAAGTCTCTGGAGTCTTCTACCATTATCTAGGTCGTTGCTAATGGCTTCGATACCAAAAACTTTGGGACCTTCAGGGCTGCTATTGTGCACATCCGCAAAATGTCGAGGGACTGAGTAATTGTCTATCATTGTGATTATATTACTCTTGTGCTCACTCACTCTCACCCTGATTACCTTTCCCTTTACCTCATTTTTTTTAATTGATTTTTATAGGATATACAGTATCCCACAAAAACTTTGGGACCTTCAGGGCTGCTATTGTGCACATCCGCAAAAATGTCGAGGGACTGAGTAATTGTCTATCATTGTGATTATATTACTCTTGTGCTCACTCACTCTCACCCTGATTACCTTTCCCTTTACCTCATTTTTTTTAATTGATTTTTATAGGATATACAGTATCCCACAAAAGTGAGTACACCCCTCACATTTTTGTAAATATTTCTGGGATGACAGCCATGCAGACCAATTTGATGCAGTGTGCAGCGTATGGTGTGAGCACTGACAGGCTGACCCCTCACCCCTTCAAACTCTGAAGCAATGCGCGTGTAAGATTCTGGTACCTCTGGTACCTTTATTTTCCACTTTTCTTTCAAATATGCGTCCCACCTTTCTAATTAGGTGGTACGCATACACCTTTAAGACGGATGACGTCATCGCCGAGCGCCGCAGAGCGGCTATTTCAACCGCCGGCGTTCTCTCTCACATCGTTCGTTCAACCTGCTGTGTGTCCACATGCTTACAAGCTTACCTTGCTACCGGAACCTCCAGCTATTCCCTTTTACTTGGAAACAGACCGGAACCTCGCTACCGATCCCTGTATCTCGCTACTGGATCACTCCCTTACTACTGGACCCTGCTACTACTAACTTTACTAGTGATAAGTACCCCACAGGGGAATCCTCCATAACCTTACTTACACTATCTACCTCTGCACATAAGGACTGTTACTATCTATGCATACTAATTCTATCATCTGCACTGTTACATAGATTGCTAGCTCTTGAGTCTACTACCATCTATCCTTGCACTGGATTAGTCTATCCTGTATTTGTCATCTGCTGTCCTTACCACCTGTTACCATACTTGATTACTAACCTATCTGCATTCTACCTAATACCATCTAATACTCTCCTGAACATTTCTATCAAGTGCTTGCCATCTCTGTCACTGTTCACACCTGTCCCTTCAGCACATCATCTTCATACTGTTATATACATCCTATCACTCCAGGAACATCTTATTGAGTGTGTATATCTGTATGCTGAAGCTGACAAGCCCACAGTGATGAGTCTGGAGAGTTGGATCTGGTTATTCAACACATCTCTACATGACTACTGAGTGGAGATTCTGCAGCTGCAAATCCAGCCTACTACAAAAACGCAGGAGCGTTACAGATTGAACGAACCGTAAAAATGGATTCAGCAGAATTACCCACTCAAGTGACACAATTAACACAACAAGTAAATGCATTAATGCTTGCTCTTACTGAAGTAAAAGAAGAAAATCAGACTCTGATACAGCAGGTAACCCGTCTTTCACGGCTCACTGCTGCTCAACCCCCTGAACCTAAAATAAACCCTTCTCTAGTGTTTACAGGTGATCGGAAAAAATTTCGTGAATTCAAAAACGCATGTCAATTACTTTTTTTGTTAAAATCTCGTACATACCCTACTGATCAAATTAAAGTCTGTACCGTTATCTCATACTTAACGGGTGACCCACGGGCCTGGGCAGACTCTCTCTTTGAAAAAAATGATCAGCTTCTGAACTCCTATTCTTTATTCCTAGTGGAACTCGCTAGTTTATATGATGACCCCAACAGGCAGAGTACTGCTGATATTCAATTGAGGGCTTTAAAACAAGGAAGGAGACCTGTAGAAGACTTTGTAGCTGAGTTCAAAAGATGGACCCTTGATTCAGGGTGGAATGATACATCTCTGCGGACTCAATTCAGACTCAGCTTGTCAGAAGCTGTTAAAGACGAGCTCGTCCGAGCGGATTTACCTGGCACCTTGGATGCCTTAATACAACTCAGTATCAACATCGACAGGCGACTGCGTGAAAGAAGGGCTGAAAAAATGGGAATGCCATTGTCTAGTCCTTCTCGGATTTCGGCCGCTGACCCTACTCCCATGGAGGTAGGAACCATACGCCCACCTTTATCAACTACTGAACGAGCCAGAAGAAGATCCAGAAACCTCTGCATGTACTGCCCATCCCCGGATCATTTGATAAGCGTCTGTCCCCTTGTCCGCAAAAAAGAGGGTGAGTGTTCACATGTTTTGCTAGGAGGATTAATGACTTCCTTTTCTAACCCCTATCTCTTTGTTCATTTGACATTACAGTGGGACCAGACTAGGATTACCACCAAGGCTATGATCGACACCGGATCTTGTGGAAACTATATTGATACATGTTTTGTTACCTTAAATAAAATACCTATTATTTCAAAACCTAAACCTGTTTCTGTTAGTTTCATTAACGGTATCCCACTATCTTCTGGTCCAATCACCAACCAGACACAAGCACTCCTCGTCACTACTAACGAGTCTCGAATGGAGACCACCACTTTTGATATACTATCTTCACCCCATTTTTCTATTATTTTGGGACTCCCCTGGTTACACACACATCAACCAATCATAGATTGGAAAAAACGGACTTTGTCTTTCCCTTCTCACTATTGTGAGATTACGTGTAACCTCCCATCTTATGGAAAGATCCTGTTTGTGGTGTCAGATGAGATTGCACCACTAGGCTATCAGGATCTGTCCGAAGTATTCCTTGAAAAAAATGCCCAAATGTTGCCTCCCCATAGGGATTATGATTGCACTATCGATCTACTCCCTAACAGCAAATTGCCTTTCGGTCATGTTTATCCTCTTTCACAGGATGAACTTTCTCATCTCAAGGAATACTTGGATGAGAATTTGACAAAAGGGTTCATCAGACCCTCTACTTCTTCCACAGCTGCAGGACTTTTTTTTGTCCGCAATAAGGATTCAAGTCTTAGGCCTATTATCGATTATAGGCAATTAAATACGATTACAATAAAAGATCGCTATCCTTTACCGCTCATCCCTGAACTCATTGAACAAGTGCGTGGGGCTATTTACTTCTCTAAATTAGACCTGAAAGGGGCATACAACCTAATCCGAATCCGTGACGGAGATGAGTGGAAAACAGCATTCAGAACCAGATACGGATTATTCGAATATCTTGTGATGCCATTCGGGTTGTGTAATGCTCCCCCAGCCTTCCAAAGGTTCATAAACGACATCTTTAGAGACTTACTTGATGTCTGTGTTGTAGTATATCTGGACGATATACTTATCTATTCTCGATCTCTCTCTGAACATATAAAACATGTAAGACTTGTGTTATCCAGATTACTCGCACACAATCTATACGTGAAATTAAAAAAATGCCTATTTCATAAAGAAGAAATATTATTCCTGGGATACATCATATCCAAAACTGGAATTAAGATGGATATGAGCAAGATATCCTGTATTCTGGACTGGCCTATACCAACAACTCGTAAGGCATTACAGCGATTCCTTGGATTTTCAAACTTCCATAGGAAGTTCATCATGAACTTTTCTGCCATTGTGAGACCTCTCACACAATTGACAAGTATAAAGAAACCATTCAAATGGTCAGAAGAAGCAAATCGAGCTTTCTGCTTGTTAAAATCAAGCTTTACTTCTGCTCCCATACTACGCCATCCAGACCCATCCCTCCAATATATTCTGGAGGTAGATGCGTCAAATATGGCAGTAGGAGCAGTTCTCTCCCAACGACCAACAAATACTTCACCACTCCACCCAGTTGCTTTCTTTTCAAAATCATTAAGCAGCCCAGAGGTGAATTACCCAGTGGGTGAAAAGGAGTTGCTTGCCATAAAACTGGCACTGGAGAATTGGCGACATCTACTTGAGGGTACCCGGTTACCAATACTAATATATACAGATCACAAAAACCTTCAATACCTCCAGACTAACAAAACTCTCTCCCACCGGCAGGTACGATGGTCATTATTTTTCCTAAGATTCAACTTCTTAGTGACCTACACGCCTGCAGACAAAAATAAAAAAAGCGGATGCGCTATCACGATTAACCGAAGATAACTGCGCTGAAATCCCTTCTATTCCTATAATACCCTATGAACGTATTATTGGGGTTGTTCGTTCCCTGAAGGAAGAGATTTTGCACAGTATAAGATTGGATTCACCTCCACCACAACTAAGTACTGATGCAGAAGGCTTCCTCTACTACAACGACAAACTCTACATACCCCCTACTATGCGTACCAAGATCTTGGAGTTATCACATGATGTGCCCATGGCAGGACATATGGGTATGACGAAAACCCTTAATTTGCTTACTAGGCAGTTTTGGTGGCCTGATATGAAGACGTCTGTACAAAAATTTGTATCTTCATGTGACATCTGTGCTTAGACTTTATAGTAGATCTACCACCTTCTAAAGGATTTAATACCATTCTAGTGTCAGTGGACCACCTGACAAAGATGGCACATTTCATCGCTATCCGTAGACTACCTTCATCCAAACAAACAGCGGAACTACTGATGAAACATGTGTTCAAGTTACACGGAATACCAAAGACTCTTTTATCCGACCGTGGTTCACAGTTCATCTCCAAATTTTGGCAAGCTCTTTGTCAAATATTACGGATTGAGCGAAAGCTCACTTCTCCCTACCACCCTCAGACCAACGGACAGACTGAAAGAGTCAACCAGTGTATAGAACAATATCTGCGTTGCTACACATCATACCTACAGGATGATTGGGTGGACCTTCTCCCTCTGGTGGAATTTGCTTATAACAACGCAACCCACAGTACTACTAAGCAAAGTCCGTTCTACTTCAACTATGGGTTTCATCCCACACTTCTTCCACCACGCATCCTACCATCAAGTAACCCAGTAGCCTCAGACTATCTCACCCAAATAAAGGACTCTCTGGGTTTACTTAATACCACTATCTCACACGCCCATAGCCAACAAAAGAAGTACTACGACCTACGTAGAAGACCTTCTCCTCAGTATGCTATTGGGGACCTCGTTTGGCTATCGACAAGAAATTTAAGATTAAAGATCCCTAGCAAAAAGCTTGGACCTTTATTTCTGGGACCCTTCCCAATTAAGAAACTTATTGGAAAAGCTGCAGTACAGCTCACCTTACCAGCAGATCTCAAGATCCATCCCATCTTCCATGTGTCGCTACTGAAACCCCATGTTCCTAATCAGGGAATAAGGCCTACCATCTTGCCTCCACCTCCAGTACAAGTTGAAGGCGGAGAAGAATATGAGATTAAGGAGATTTTGGATTCTTGTATCCACAGAGAGGAAGACTCCAGTATCTCATAAGATGGAAGAACTATGGACCCCAAGACGACACCTGGTTGGATACCACTGATGTTCACGCACCTAGGCTTATACGAAGATTTCACTCGAAATACCCGGAGAAACCAGTGCTATAGGCCTTCCGGAGCCGGCCTTAAGGGGGGGGGGTACTGTAAGATTCTGGTACCTCTGGTACCCTTATTTTCCACTTTTCTTTCAAATATGCGTCCCACCTTTCTAATTAGGTGGTACGCATACACCTTTAAGACGGATGACGTCATCGCCGAGCACCGCAGAGCGGCTATTTCAACCGCCGGCGTTCTCTCTCACATCGTTCGTTCAACCTGCCATGTGTCCACATGCTTACAAGCTTACCTTGCTACCGGAACCTCCAGCTATTCCCTTTTACTTGGAAACAGACCGGAACCTCGCTACCGATCCCTGTATCTCGCTACTGGATCACTCCCTTACTACTGGACCCTGCTACTACTAACTTTACTAGTGATAAGTACCCCACAGGGGAATCCTCCATAACCTTACTTACACTATCTACCTCTGCACATAAGGACTGTTACTATCTATGCATACTAATTCTATCATCTGCACTGTTACATAGATTGCTAGCTCTTGAGTCTACTACCATCTATCCTTGCACTGGATTAGTCTATCCTGTATTTGTCATCTGCTGTCCTTACCACCTGTTACCATACTCGATTACTAACCTATCTGCATTCTACCTAATACCATCTAATACTCTCCTGAACATTTCTATCAAGTGCTTGCCATCTCTGTCACTGTTCACACCTGTCCCTTCAGCACATCATCTTCATACTGTTATATACATCCTATCACTCCAGGAACATCTTATTGAGTGTGTATATCTGTATGCTGAAGCTGACAAGCCCACAGTGATGAGTCTGGAGAGTTGGATCTGGTTATTTAACACATCTCTACATGACTACTGAGTGGAGATTCTGCAGCTGCAAATCCAGCCTACTACAAAAACGCAGGAGCGTTACAGCGCGCAGCACTTATACTTCTATTTCCCAAAGACAACCTCTGAATATGACGTTGAGCATGTGCACTCAACGTCTTTGGCCGACCCTGGCGAGACCTGTTCTGAATGAAATTTATCTTGTTAAACCACTGTATGGTCTTGGCCACCGTGCTGCAGCTCAGTTTCAGGGTCTTGTCAATCTTCTTATAGCCTAGGCCATCTTTATGTAGAGCAACAATTCTTTTTTTCAGATCCTCAGAGAGTTATTTGCCATGAGGTGCCATGTTGATCTTCCAGTGACCAGTATAAGGGAGTGAGAGCGATAACACCAAATATAACACACCTGCTCTCCATTCACATCTGAGACCTTGTAACACTAATGAGTCACATGACACGGGGGAGGTAAAATGGCTAATTGGGCCCAATTTGGACATTTTTACTTAGGGGTGTAATCACTTTTGTTGCCAGCGGTTTAGACATTAATGGCTGTGTGTTGAGTTATTTTGAGGGGACAGCAAATGTACAATGTTATATAAGCTGTACACTCACTACTTTATAGTGTAGCAAAGTGTCATTTCTTCAGTGTTGTAACATGAAAAGATCTAATAAAATATTTACAAAAATGTGAGGGGTGTACTCACTTTTGTGAGATACTGTACATTATCATAATCCATATCTAGTATTTTTGTACTTTAGTGTGTTGCTCCTTTTGAGAGTACCCTTGCAGGATTGCAGCCTTCCTGTGTGGGGGAGTTTTGTATTCAGGGTCCCAGCTGGTGCATTTTTGGCCTTGGCATTAGGTCAGTTCCCCCTCTGGCCGCTAGGTCCCGCCACTTCCGGGTTTCCAACCGAGTCTGGTGTGACGTCGGTTGGAGCCGGAAGTGACTTGGCCCTTGGTGAAATGCACGTGCATCGAGACTTCCTGGTACCTGATGTTAGCGTGCGTTCCAGGGAGGTCCCGGCGTGGCCTGGGGGAGCCGCTAGATCTCTGTTGCTCTGTCTTTCCCCAGCCCCCCCCCCTTACGAGGAGAGTGACTGCAAAGGCCCCCAAGACGTCTGTATACATACACACAGCAAAAGACTATTTGGGAAACCGCCCCCCCCCTCCAACTGGAGATCCCCGGAATATAAGGAAACGGGTAGGTCTATACCATCTCTATTGTTATTGGATGCAAGTCATCTCACTGAGGAGCCCTGCTGGTCAGGGGGATTTATGTGTATATATTTATCTGTTTATTTCTTTATTATATTTTATATTCTTTAGTTATTGAATACACACATATATACAACTATAATTTTTTATGTGGGATTATGATTTATTATTTATACATACTTTTATGTGCTATCCAATTAATCAGCCTATGTATGTAACCTTAGGTATAATTGATTGATTGATTGATTCTTTGCTGTTATGAGTTACTGTGATATTTATTTGTTTACATAATTTATAAGTAATTTTTAATGTATTTTAATGCATTCCATTCTATGTAGCATAAGTCATTATCTATATGCAAATGATGCTAAAGGGGCAGGGCTGACCTATGTGGGAGGTCCCGTCCACTCTACTGGACTATATAAATGTCTGGTTAGTCATTTGAGATCAGGGCTCTGATGAAGAGGGTTGAAACGCCTCAGTCCTATCACCACGGATGCATTTCAGTCCTCCTGCTTTATCGAAAAGTACTTATTTTCTGGAGGTCTCCAGATTGCAAAAATAAACTTTTCCCATGCTTACTGTTAGAATATGTTTGTGAGTACCATGTGTGTCATGTGTTTTAATCTTTCAATAAATATCTTATGATATTGCGCTAGGTCGGTGCGCCCTTCTCTTGTTTTTTACATATTGTAGGTAAAAAGTTTGATAAACCATGTACCTGATAAACCATTTACCTGTAAAGAAGAATCAGAAAACGTACCTATCCTGCCATTCTAATTCTAAGAAATCATCCCCTGAAGTCTGCTGGGAAACAGACACCTCTGCGAGTGTAGATCTGTTGGGTCCATCACCACTCTCTCTACTGACAGTAGAGGGCTCTCTTCTACTTACCTTCATATTATTACTGTACCCTGTGATTCTGTGTCAAGGGTCTCTTTATTGATCTCCAAAATCTACTTTAATTTTACCTAAGCACTTAGGTCCAATGCATTTCACCAAAGCAACAAAACATTTTTTTAAATCTTCGAATGTTCACTATCATCACCATTGCAACTCGACCCTTTGACTTGGACTTGTGCTCTGCTTTAGGAACTCCACCACCCCCTACTCTCTTCTCTTGCCATTCACATCAGGCACCAGTGTCCTGACAACTTTGCTTGCCTCTACTGCAGTCCCCCCCCCCCCCAATTAAAACCCTTGCTCTGCCTTCACCCTCACTAACCCCCTTGCTTACTTTGACTATTCTGAAGGAAATGCTGACCCTCCACAATGTCTTTAAGCAGGATCTTTCAGAAATGAGCTGTGTTGGCTAATTGTTTATTTATCCTCCACAAGATGGCAGAGAAGGATATAGGCATATCAAGAATTCTATCAAAGCCATTTTACTATTGCAATAAAGTAGCAAGGGACACCTTTAAGGGAATGTTCAATCTGCATATGTCCTTCATTGTCATTTTATAGCAGACAAATTAGCCGATGGTTCCCACTGTCATTTTCTTGAAGACCAACATAAATACAGTGTTAGGATAATGTTCAATTATTTTGTACAATTTATCTTTAGATTTACCTTAAACCATGTAGTGCAAGGGCCTGCCTAATTAGATACAATTGAAAGTTGTTTAGTTTTGACCTCATATTTTATGTTTTTTGGTAAATCTAAAAGAAAATTGTATAAGAAAATTGAATGTATGGACAGCCTTAGTCTTAGAGGATGACAGCACTAGATGACAGTGGACATGAGCATTCCATCAATATCATCCCCTACTGTCATATTGCAATAGGGGAACCTCTTTGATGGAATGCTTTATATGTGCATGTTCTCTGCTACCATCTTTTGGAGGACAAAAGAGCTGTTAGTAGCTAATATTTTCCAGAAGACCTTGCATTAGGACATTGATTTATTAAAGGGAAATTGGCTGTTTACATTGCAAGGGAACTTGCACAGAGTTGATTGAATTAGGAGAAGCTCTGTTGTTTTCCATAATCCAATCAAGTACAAGCAAAAATGCTGTTTTTAATTTTAATATGTTTTTTTTTTTAATTGTACACATATAAGAATACATGGTGCATAAGCTTCCAAATGACCACAAAAATAAGCTAAGGCCCTCATCTGGAAAACATTGAAAAATGCTGTATTTTACTTTGATTGCACGTGACTGGGTATTCTTTTTTAAATTGGAACTTAACAACCACATTCACTAAGCTCTAGGGCAAATTCTCTTACAAAGTGAAATTTCCCTTACCTCAGAGTTTAATGAATGAAGTGAACCTCTGTGCACTTCCATCATCCAATCATGTGCAAGTAAAAACACAATTTTTTCATTTTCCTTGCATGTAATTGGGTATTATTTTTCAAACTGAGACTTCAAAGCATTCGCTAAGCTCTGGGGCAAATTTTTTTTTCCAAAGTGCAACTTCCCTTGCAAAATGAACAGCCAATTTGCCTTTAGTAAATCAAACCTGTTGTGTAGGGCAGCCTATAATTTTATCAAAGTTAGTACAGGCGGTCCCTGGGTTACAAACATCCGACTTACAAACAACTCCTACTTACAAAACGGAGGAAAACAACAGGAAGTGAGAGGAAATCTTTCCATAGGAAGGAAAGTTCACTCCTGTAAGAGTTATTATGGGAAAACAGATGTTTCCTCTGAAGCTTTATCACCAATCCTCTTTTCCACAACAACCCAAAATTTTCAAAATCCAATTGTCACAGGGACAGAAAGTGAGCCGAAATCTTCTGAACAGAGGCACAAACAAATGCTTCCGTATGCTATCCAAAAAACTTAAAAATAATTTTTTGAGCTGGAGCTACTCTTAGAAAAATGTCATTTATCTCCAATCTCTTTGATTTCTTAGAAAAATGTAAAGAACAAACCTACAGACCCTATCTTGTTTGTAACCCGGGGACCGCTTGTATGAGTTTGAGCAGAAAGGTTGAGCAAATCAAGAGCAAAATTAGCATGGGGGTGATTCAAGGGCCCAAAGAGATATCATAGTTAGGGGGACCTGGAAAGGATGGTAATCAACAGTAGCAGGGGAAAAGGCCCACGAGGTCTGGAGCTCAATCTGCCCTACTTATTATGCATTCAGAGAAAAGGATGAGGCATGCCTAATCAGATAGAACCCACTTTTATCTTTTTGATTTTGACATTATAAAAGTTGTTCATTTGGCATTTTAAACATTTGGTATTGTACATTTTTCAAATGTATTGGCTATTTGCTAAATTAGATGTGCACATTAAAACAAATTATTGACATTTTCTTTCTCTTTTACTTTTCAGTACATTCGCAGAAGCAGAACAGGCAAACCTGTGTACGGAAGAGCCTTATATGTGCATTTGCCATGGCCTTTATTATAAGTGTCATGCTGATTGCGGCCAATCAGATTCTTCGGAGTGGCATGGAGTAGTTCTTCTTTTTTTTACCATAGCACTGTGAACAAAAATAACCATGCATGCGCATGCTTAGGTGAACTTTTTTCTTAATGAATATGTAATGGGAACTGCTGCAAGAACAATCGTTCTGCAACAATACAAGGCCAGCAGTTGTGAAGTGGCTTGCGGAACAATTGAATCTTCTCGGCGGGGACACAAAAGGGCTGTCTTAATGCTTTAACAGTTTTGTTTCCTAATGCAATAAACCCACAGGAGTTCTGAATTATTATTTCAAAGTTAAATGAAAATGCCATCATTTTGTACAGGTTCATAGATGTCTATGAGCAACAACAGGTTACCTGTATGAAAACAATGTTGTCCGTTTGGACTTTAATCATTCATCATGCTTTGTCACCAACTTTCAGGAAAGTATCAAGGTATATTTTGCACTGATATATTCACAGTGGCCATTGTAATGCATTGCATATTTATTAATATAACTTCTACCAGTCTACTTGTATTACCATATTGTCAGATTGTTCATATATAAAATCTTTTCTCATGGAATATAATGTTATTTGAATGTCTTGACAATTTGTGAAAGAACAGATCTGGTTTCTGTTATCCAGGATGGTAAAACTTTCTGGCTTTCTCGGTGAGGGAACTTTCCATAATCAAGCTCATTTATAAGGCAAGGAGTAGCATGCAAAATGCAAATCTCCATCGTAGACCAATCATAAAATATTTCTTTATAGTTATAATTACTCTAAAATATGAAAATGTAAGCACGATTCACTGCTATGGGTCACTATGTATGTAATTGTTCTTGCTATGTTTTTAGATAAATAGGACTGTAAAAAGTGGCATAACACATTTAGAATATATGCACAAAGCTGCTTTTTGTGTGTCTCAGTTCAATTTGTGCTGTGATGGCTGCAGCTTTATTTCGGGCTCATTGATTAAAGCCTGCTCAGGTTCATAGGGTGTTCAGTGTTATTGCTGACTGCACAGTGTCAAGCCTGACATTTGGTTCTGACTCTGATTGCTCCTGTAAACTGACCCTGATAGCACCGCCATCCAAGTTCCATTCACTCTGAATTTGACACATGGAACAAAGCACACAAAAGTAACCACACGACTTTTGCAAATTAAAAGCTAACATTTTTTTTTTTTTTTTGTCACACTGCCCTAAAACTTTGCTGTAATGACATTTTTCTTAGTTAGTGTTTTTCTCAGTTATGGGGAAAATTTTGGTGATCAACGCTGTGTGCGTAATGTTTTTACATATAAGAGGCAATTTGAAATATTTTGGAATTTTCTGAATTTCACATCTCTGGAAAACAGAATTCCTAGCTGTTTTGTATGATCTTGGTAAGGGTAACATGTTGATAATTTAATATTGTAAATCCTGATAAAAATGTTTGTACTTAATATTTTTTCTTTCTATAAAGTCTGAAGCAATAATAACAATGGCACAAAATATTTGGAGCTAAGTTTAGGCATTATCATTATACTTTGTTGGTCATTTTATCCAGCTAATATTTTGACAGCAAAATCTATTTTTATTTTGCAATCTTGGTATGTGGATGGTTTGACTGTGTACCGCTCATGAAAAAATCCTTGAACTTTCCACCTTTTTCCATTAAATGGATTCTAAAGAGCCAAAGCCATATTATGTATTTCTGCACTTCCATGCCAAAAGCATACATTGCTAGATTTGCACTTTGAATGTATGCCTAGTAAATTGTGACATTTCATTTAGTCCTACATTGAAATGAGAAATTGATGTGCATTAAATATAATCATTTATTTATTTGATAAATGTTATTGTTCTAATATAAAAATATAGTTAGTGACTTGCTAAATGTAAAACATTTAAACTGGATCAATATATTTTGATGATTCGGGTTAGGAGTAATAAAAAAAGTGGCCAAAGGGCATTGTTTTTATGACCAGGAAATAATGTCACCCTGTTTGGGTGTTCAAAGACAGACACACATTTCCTATTTATGATGATGTTGTGGCATTAAACTTTTTTTTATAGAGCTAGTGTTAATGGTCACTGTGACAGCTCAATCTCCACAAGGGGTCAGATGCTCTAACCATTCCACACTCTCCCAAATAAAGTTTTTTTGTTGCTGTATATATGATTACTGGGGACATTTCTCTCAATTTCTTGTCTAATCACCAAAACAGGAAGTAAGGGGAAATCTCACAATTGGACTACAGTAAAAACTTGAAAAATGATCAAGCTGCTCCCAACTTAAAAGTTTTGCTTAGACATCTATTTTAAGAACCCTTTAAGGACATTTCTATTTATATGTTTCATTGCATTTTTAGATTTTTACATTAACATCAGTGAGATACAGTGTTAAAAATATTAATGGGCTACAAGGAAATTTCTGGTAAAATATACTGTACCCTGTCTTTTAAGGTCACTCTGCGATAAAACCAAGGAAGCATAAAAACCGCTGTAGTGTAAAATTTTGCTTTACTAAACAAAAATTCTGTGCATAAATATGTAGGAAAACAACTCAAGACATATAAATTATATATTTGTTTTTAGCAGAGACCCTAGGGAATAAAATGGTGGTCATTGTAACTTTTTAAGTCACACGGTATTTTGGTATACATTTTTCAAACGAGTTTGAATAGTGCTTGACAGGTCCTCTTTATGGAGAGATCTGGGGTCAAGAAGACCTTAGATCTCTCCTACAGGCTAGAAAGCCTGCAATCCCCAAAAAAACCCCAAAAAAATGATCTTGGCTGGTAGAAGCACCGGAGGGTGGCAAGAGGTGTCCCCTCCCGCTATGATTGTTCTTATGATGCAGGGAATCTCTGGCTGAAAAAAATGATATCTGAATGATGCCTGCAGCTGCAGGCATCATTCAGATATCCCAACTTAAAGCCCTGGGCGTCATAAGACGTCCAGCGGTAAGGAAGTGGCTGACCTTTCCCAATTGACTCATTAAGATCATCCCATCATACATCAATAGTATCTAATTACCAATTGTATTAGAGGACATGCTTGTGCAAACATTTCCCGCTGCATTTGTTTGGGAAGTTTTAACTTCAACCTGAGCAAAACAACAAACAAACAGATTTAATATGCAAGTCTGAGAAATATATATATATATATATATATATATATATATATATATATATATATATATATATATATATGTTATCAGATGCAACACACATCCAGTTTCCTATATACCAATATGGAATTGTTCTCTCCTTCCTGCATTTTGTCAGCAACAGTGGAAATGTTGTCCAGATGTTGTGGGGTAAATGTTCTTACCATATTTTGTTTATCAATTTTAATTTAAAAATGCTCATCTAAAGCCATTTTGAGAAGGTAAAACCTGTCCCCAATCAAATCTCAGTGTTGTAAGAGGACATTTCTGTTTTTTCTTTACCCACCACAACCACAGGCTTGCTGATCTGGCAGGAAAATCGATGCCCACTAATTTTATGTCCCCCTTATATGACTTAAAGTGAATCTCTTACAAGCAAAACGTGTACGTTGCAGAAATTCATTGACTAGATAATGTAACATTTTCTCTGACTCAGTCAGCATCCAAATTATTGTTACTATTAAATACAAAATTTAAAGTCTACGGAACAGCACTGTCACTTTTCTCAGACATGCACAAGGTTTGCTTTATACCCCATTTCCATACCTATTGTAATGCTAAAATTCTGTACATCCTTACAAGGTAAATGCTAGGATATATGTGGGAAAATATGTATAACTGATGAATGCAAAATAGGAAAAAAGTGTGTTATTGCCCAGAGATCAATCTTATTCCTTGTTTCATTTTACAGAGAATAAATGATGAAACTTACCTAGTAGCAACAATTCACTCTTTCATCCCAATTTTTTTTTCTTGGGTATTTTATAAATAGTCCTCTTAAGTAAAAAATATTATTCTGCTGGTTGCAATCTGCACAAAGTAACTAGCTATTCTTAGTCTGTAAATATCTGAATTGTTCCTTTGAATGAACAAAGCTCCAGCAATCTTTGGAAGAACATAAAGAAATATACTGAGTGGTTACAACTGTGCTCACAAAGTAAGAATTTAATGGCAGGTCCTGCTGCTAAATGCTGATTTCTACTTTGAAGTTACATTTGGCATTTAGTCTTTTTTGATTTTCCCTTCTCTATGTAGTATGAATGTAGTCAACATGTAATAAAGGACATATTTGCATATGTTATGCACAAAAGCATTGTGGAATATATAGATATTATTTCTCTTTGTCTGCAATGAAAAAAAAGAAAGGAAAAAAGAAAACAATCAACTAATTGTATGTGTTTGTGTAGAAAATAAGCAGGGTGCTAAATGTTAATGGACGTTTGCTCAGGAAGCAACCATGGGAGGTGAAAGACTGGCAAGGCAACTCGATTTAAAAAACAAGAATAGATTTTCAAGCCATTGACTCACTATATTTGTAAAGTAATATAGGTCTTTTCAATTTTTTTCACAATTAGATTTTTGTTGCTTGAAAGCTTTGACATGTGTTACTAAACTCACAACAGTAAAATCAGTCTGTATATGCAGTAAAGTATGCTTGTTATACTCACTGTGGGGTTAATCCTCTGCATTGTGTAAAAAGGCTGTTTGACCCTGTCCTCTCTGATCCTCCTCTTCTTCCACTGTCCCCAATCCATCTCCCGATATAACAGGGCCTTGGGGGCAATTTGCACATTGTCAGTTTGGTGTGCATTGCTAGAGAGTGGTATTTTTCTTGGGAGAGTGCATGTGAACAACACAAGGCCAATCAGCACTGTCTAGACAGAGGGTCAGGGGTCCTGGATCCTGATAGGACAGCCAGTGCAGTATGAAAAAACTCCTTTTACAAGCTTTAGACACTGATCAAAGTCACAAGACTACTCTAACTGCTGATGAGAAAAGGTGTTTAGCAGTTTGTATGTACTAAAACTATTGCATTTCCATGTTCTGTGTACTGTAGAAGACCAAACATGCCAATGACCAATGCAGGGTCCTGTGTTTAGTAACTCTTTAAGTTTCACAGTAGTTTAGCCAATTTAAAACAGTGAATCTCTTGGTTCCTGTTTTTGCCTTTGTGTTATATGTCCTTGACTAGTTTTGGTAATTTTTTTATTACTATTTTATCAAATTGTACTTTTGCTTACTCGCAGTTTAGATGACTAGGATCACACTGCCATGTTGTGTACTTATTACATGCTGCTTCATTTTGTGGTAGTGGCTAGGGTAAATCCATGCAAAAAGGTAGATATTTTCAATTTTAAGTCTTATCTATAGGTGTATAGTAGGCAGCTCCACATTTAGTATTGGGGTGGGCACACAAGCAAATTATATTCAATTTTTTTTGAACAATTAACCACATGGGACCCCTGAAGATGAAAATACAGATTACAATTCCCTACTATATTCTGAAATGCATTTAGAATGTTGGCTATAAATTCACCTACAAATGGAGGCAAAGTCTGGCCCTGTCCGCAATTTAAAAAAAAAAAAAAATGCCATAGACACATTTCAAGTGTCTAAATGGCATAATGTAATAATGTAAATATAAAAATTGTCCTACATAAAAAAAAAACATTAAAATGGGTTTTAAGATAAATGGCAATCAAAAAAACAGGCCACTGCCTATTGTTTTTTGACAGTTGATATCTGTCAAAGGCAGATTTTAATAAACTTTATTAGTGCACAACACTTGTTTAGTTTGAATGCTTTTGTTTATCATTTTGGTAGACAGAGATGGGCCGAACACCCCACAGTTTAACTCACACCAGTACTCCCCAACAGAGAAAAAGTTCTGACCTTAACAGCGAACCCTATGAAAGTCTATGGGACCCAAACTTGGAAAATCAAAAGCTCCCATTTTAAAGGCTTATATGCAAGTTATTGATCATAAAAAGAGTATGGGGGCCCTGGGGGACATGTATCAATGTCAATTTTTTTTTAAAAGATAGTTTTTTCAGGAGTAGTGCTTTTATTGATACTTAAAGTGAAACAATAAAATGAAAAAATCCTTTAAATATAGCGCCTGGGGGGTCCCCTTAGTCTGCTTGTAAAATGGCACATCTGTACTGTGGATAGAACCTGCTGCAGCAAAACTGACATTTATAAAGAAAAAAAATGAATAAAATGACATTTAAGTTGCCGGCAATACAATACCATTGCCAGCAATAGAATAATGTTCTGGTATGGATTTTAAGGGGAACTCCACACCAAAATGTAAAAGAAAATGTGTGGGTCCCCACCAAAATCCATGCCAGATCCTTATCTGAACAAGCAGCCCTGCAGGTCAGGAAAGTGGGGGGGGGGGGGGGGCTGCGAGTGGCCAAATGCCCTCAACATGGGAGGGTGCTTTGGAGCGGGGGGGGCTCTATCCCCACCCCAAAGCACCTTGTCCCCACGTTGAGAATGGCAAGGGCCTTTTTCTGACAACCCAACCCTGAGCTTATCCCTACCCATTCACCAAAAAGTGTAAAAATAAATAAAAACAGGAGGCAGTTTTTGACAATTCCTTTATTAAAAATAAAAAAAACAGTTTCCCTCAATGTAAATCCTCCGTCAATCACAACGCCACCACTGGACCCCCCAAAAAAAAAAAGAAAATGCTCTGCCTGAATGCACTGGTCGGTGACATCACAAGGGGCCAGTACCACCAGCTGATGTTTCCAGGTGGCTCCACCCCTGACCTATATAAGAAACATCATTTTCTGCTTGTGTGATTGGCCCACTGAATTTCCCAGAAGTCTGCACTAAGTTAAAAGTTTTAGCATGTTTTTAGCATCCTCTGCAGCAAAAAATTTAATTTTGGGTGAGATACTCCCAATAGGAAATCACGTCTAAAGGGATGAAATTTTACTCATTAGAGCCCTGCAGGTGCAGCAGCTGGTTGATAATTAGAATTTGATTAACTTAGCACATGGGTACAAAAGAAGCAAATAGTGATTCCTTCAGAATAACAAAAGGTAGGAATCTGCAACAAAGTTTGTTAAAGTCCTTGCAATGTACAGCGATCACCCAGAGGGGAATGCTTTTTTTCTCAACGAAAGCGGAGTTACTCCTACTACATAGAGATGCCTCACGGAATAGATCCATGTGCAATTCAGGCAACAAAGTTTATATTAATAATAAGGATTATAATATTTATAATAATAATGCTAAAGCAGTAATTTTCTCCAAAAAAGAAATCTGAATTAGTATTCATAGTAAAATAGTTTAACAGAAAGATCATGAATTCATTTTTCTTTCCATAAACACTGACAAATTATTTAAAAACTACTTGTATAAAAAAGTATAGTACAATTTCAAAATTGGCATTAGTGAAAATGTTAGCACCATTAATAAATTAGCTGTATGCACAAAGTATATTAGATCAAAGTAATCAGAATGCAGATTTTTAATTATATGGATTTAATAAATTGAAATACTATAATTAGCTGAGGTTTACTGCTTTAGGTGTCATCGGTTTTCTTGGCTTTCCTGAATAAACCCAATAAATTAAAAGTGGATATAGTACTAGATACCGGCTGTTTACAAATGTACACACTGGAACAGAAAACCTGTATATCATCCCCTGTTTAACTGGTGTGCCCCATTATTATATTTCTTGAAAGCCAATGTATCAGTTTTGGGTAAATGCCATTGGGTTTGTTTTATGTTGTGAAGCTGAGATTTCTTTCTGGAGGATACTGCCATGTAAATACCATAAAGTATGTGTCTTCATGCCAGGCAACATGGTCACTTGCATTGAGTTCTCCGGCTGAATTGATTTCAAATGCTTATGAAGTTATATTGTTCACTCTCCAATATCCCTAAAAAAAAGTAAGAATAATAGTTTATTTATATACAGATAATGATACTACAGTGATTGTGGCTCAGTTTAACATTATTAAAAGGAGATGCCCATATGTTTTTTTTTAAATGTGCATGCTAGTAGATGTAATCAGTGGTTATAACCCAGATTTACAAAAAAGAGTCCCGCATGTTCACTTTGTAAAGTGAATTTGCACTTATGTTTAATGCAGCTCTGCAATATGTACATTTATACATTAGTATAGCTTGGACTATTTGTTCTTTTATTCCTTTACATATGACTGAGTATTTTTTTGCAAAGCAAATTTTCACTTAGGCTGCATTCACATGTCAGCGTATGGATCGCGGGCAGAATCGCCGTGATTCCGCCCACGATCCGGAAATCATTGCAAATCGCGGGACGCCTGTGTGTTGCCCGTGATTTGCAATAGCACCCCAAACGCTGATCGATGTTGCCGCGATTTCCGCCTGCTGAATTGCGGTAACATCGCGCAAAAAAAAAATCGCGGGACGCATTACGCTCCAAAGAAGCTCTTGTACTTTTTTGGGCGTAATGCGTCCCGCAATTTTTTTTTGCGCGATGTTACCAAATCGCTGCAACATCGCTCAGCGTTTGGGGTCCTATTGCAAATCACGGGCAACGCACAGGTGTCCCGCAATTTGCAATGATTTCCGGATCGCGGGCAGAATCGCGGCGAATGCAGCCTTAGTAATATCGCATTCACAAACAAAAGTGAAAATGTACTTTACAAAATTAACAAGGTCTACTCCTCTAGTAAGTCAACCCCAATGTGTTGATAAAAGTGAAAATAATGTTGTTGGAATGGTCTGTATTGGCAAAAAAAAAACAAAAAAAAAACTTTATTGCCAAAGGACGTGCAATACACACACAGACACACATTCATTAAGGACGATTTTGTATGCTTTTTGCATAAAAAACAACAGATAAACTCCTCTCTCAGATAAACCCTGATAATGCCCTGCTAGAAATTAAAATGTTACTAAACCCATGAGCCTGCATTCACTATATCCCGTCTCCCACAGTACACAGGACATGGAAATGCAATTATTTTAGTAAATATAAACTGCTAAATACCTTTTCTCATTAGCAATATAAAGCAGTCTTGTGACTTCTATCAGTTCCTAGAAAGGCTTGTAGGAGGAGATTTCATACTGCACTGAGCTGTCCTATCAGGATGCAGAACCAATGACCCTCTGTCTGGACAGTGCTGATTGGCCCTGTGCTGATCACATGCACTCTCCCAAGAAAAAAAAAAAAACCTTTCTAGCAATACACACCAAACTGAGCATGTATAGCCTGACTCCAAAAGCTCTGTTATATCCAGACATGTTCTGGAGTCAGTGGAAGAAGAGGAGAATTTGTGCATACAAAATCAAACAGCCTTTTTACACAATGCAGAGGATTAACCCCTTAGGTTCCACAGTGAGTATAACAAGCATGCTTTACTGCATATACACACTGATTTTACTGCTGTGGGTTTAGTAACACTTTAAACCCAGGATTCTATCCATGCAAATAAAGAGGGGTATCACTCAGTCATGTTAAAACAGTCATGTTATAAGCATATAGTCATAACCACTCTCTAAATGCTTACAACTAAATTTATTACATATACTATGCAAATCGACACTTTGCATATGAAAGTAACCACAGTTAATTGTATATTTATGTAAAATCATGTTATGTGCTACTACAAATGGCATATGCTTTGAAGATTAAGAGTGTTGATTAATATTTTATGATTAATATTTTGCAGAATATACTTAAAACAGTCAAGGTAAAAAAAAAAAAAAAACGGTGTGATTAAAAAACATGATAACAGCTTGTTTTATTTCCTTTTGGGTTATTTTACTAACTTATCTAATTTGTGTCATTTTATGAAGCTGCTTAAGATGGAAACACAGCTTAGAACATCTTAAGTTATGTATTCATTTTAAAAGGGCTATTAAAACTGCCTTAAATCTGTCTTTATCTTATCTCCCCAGATCCCTTGCACATCATTTAAAACTGAATAAAAATTAGAAAATAAACGATAAATCCTTCATATAAAACTTGCCATGGCTTTTTACGGAAAACATTTTATTTGTCTAATCATATACTTTTACAAGATCGTGAAAGAATAATAAACATTTCATAGGAAGAAATACTTTAAAGTGGATGTAAACCCTCACCTATACCCAGTGAAGTGAACAGCCTTAGATTAAACATAGAGATGAAACAAACCTCCCTACATATATTTTACATGTATATCTGCTGTCTTCAGCTTGCTAGATTCTTTAGAAAGTGCACATGGTGTTAGAATTGTTTCAGCTGTGTTAGTGGAGTCTGGGCATAAACTGTGTGAATAGCTAAATGGATAAAAGGCACCCCCCCCCCTCCCCACACACACATAGGCAGAGCAATAAAGATATAGACCAGCTCTCTATGAATAGACCAGCTCTCTGCTAATCTATTTATAGCATCAACTCTGACACAAATTTTGAGCTGCTTTTATCTCCGGGGTAGGAGAACTTGTCAGAAGTTATCATGCTGATAACAGAATAACAGAGCAGGAGAAGGATGTGAACATTGCTATTTTATAAAATGATCTTGAAAAGTATATTTCTATAACTGAAATGCATATTGACTTTATGTACAAGAACAACACATATATTTGACTACATACTTCATTTAGCATAAAATCAGCTCATTTATAAAATGTTATATATTTTTGTTGTCCATTATCAGTTTCATCAGGTGAGCACCAGAATGAGTCCGACTATACCATTTATTTAATACCACATTTGCCAGTGCTTCAAAGGCACTGACAATCAAAAAGACAAATAGTGGCTGAAATGCCACATAATCAATATCGTTTACAAATTGTTCTGTTTTAAAGTAATTCTAAAGGCTGAAGGTTTTTTCACCTTCATGTATTCTATGCATGAAGGTAAAAAAAAACATCAGTGTTTAGCTTTTCCCTCAGCCCCTTCCTTATACTCACCTGAGCCCGATTCCCAATCCAGCGATGTGCACGAGAGCAGAAGCTCTCCTTGGTTTTTGCCTCCTCATTGGCTGCTGTCAATCACAGCCAGTAAGGAGGGGATGAGGGAGGGGCCAAGACATGCTCTGTGTGTCTCATAGACACACAGAGGTGGCTGGAGAGCGAGCATGCATTAGTGTTCCTAGAGCAGTGATGGCAAACCTTGACTCCCCAGATGTTTTGGAACTACATTTCCCATGATGCTCTATGAACTCGCAGTGTAGTTGAGCATTATGGGAAATATAGTTCCAAAACATTTGCGGTGCCAAGATTCACCATTACTGTTCTAGAGCAAGCAGCTTGCTATGGGTGCACTCAGCAGGGGGAAGGGGCCAGGAGGGCCACCAGGGGACTTCAGAAAAGAAGGATCAGGGCTGCTCTGTGCAAAACCATTGCACAACGCAGATAAGTATGACAAATTTGTTATTTTTAAAAAAGCTGAACCCTTACAAAGGATCAATTCTGAAGGGCTGAAAAGTTTCTGACATAATTGGAGTGCCACAATTCACTAAAATAGGGAAAGTGTGACCTTCTCACTCTACTGTTTGTGGACGTTTCTAATATAGAGTATATGGTTTTTTTTTGGGGGGGGGGGGGGTTAGTGTTTGTTCGCACAGTTATTCAAAATAATTTGATCTCACATTGGTAATTTGGAAAACATTTTATTTAATCCAAATTTTAAATGATTTACTTTGTATGCAAAGGGTTATCCACTAGATGTATGCCGTGAATTTTGTTTATTTACTGAAATAAACACAAAAAACATACATTATGGGAAATGAATGTCCTTCACACCTTTACGGTATAACTTGTAGAACAAAAAATAATAATATCGTCAAGCTTCAGCTGTTAATGACCTCCTTATGAATGTATTATGTATAATGCAATGTGTTTTATTTAAATAAAATACTTATAGTTGCCTATATAATTTTGTAAAACCTCCCTATACAAAAGTTGTATTTACTATAACAATACTAGATGTACAGTAACTGATGTTTTAATGATAGCACCAATATAAATGTTTAGACCAAGTGTCAGTATGATTTTACAAAGAAACGCTATCATTTTTATTTAGGCTTATTGTTTAGATTGTCAATTTAGGAATTATGATTTACTGTGCAGATCTAAAGGGCAGTGTCTGAATAACCCGCTTGTTTGAATTTGGAGGACTTACAGAACTTTTGATGTAGACCTACCACCACCATGATGTTTGATATTCTTTTAAAATGTCTATAGGAAATGTATGTATTGCTTCTACTGTGACCAAAGTGGTTGTTGGGTAAAGGAATTACACTTAATATGGGTTGGATTAGGCATCAGGAGTGCGGTGTTGCATTTTGGCGCTGCACCAGGAGACATAAATAAATGTAAGTCCTGTATATTTTACTCTTTACATTCAAAACACCTTCTATATTAACCCTTTCATAAAATGTTCCATTAAAAGTAAACTATAGTTTTGTTTTATTTTTTTTGTTTTGTTTTTTTAAGCTTGCTTTATTTTACGAATAAACATTTAATACAGAGGGCATCCACGATGCTCCTGTCACAGAGTGCTGTAGATTTTCTAAAGTGAACGCACAGCAGACACTCTTTTGTCTTCAGAATTTTATCCCTCTCTCCAAATAAAACTCTACATGGCCCATCATGTTAGAGCATGCAAGGAGAGAGGTTGTGAGGATGTGCCACTCCACTTACTCCGCTTTCTGTGTTTAATTTGAGCTTGAGCTATTAAGGTCTTTAAACAACATAGTGTTTTTTAAGAAAACAGTAAGGCTCCATTTACAGCCGAGTGTATCTTTTTCAGGTGTTTTTTTTTTCAGGCGTTATTTTGGGCTTTTTTTGGGCATTTTTTTCTGGCATTTTTTTAGGCGTTTTTTGGCAGATGTTTGGAGGCAGGCATTGACATCTAACAAAAACACTTGTAATCTTCCAAAAAAGAAGCTCATGTATTTTTTTTAGCTTCAGGTGTTTTGCTTCAGGCGACAAAATGCTCAGATGTGAACAGGGGCCATTGAAATTAATGAGATTTTGCTTGTTAGTTGTTTTGAGACTTTCGAAAAAATGGAAAATTGTTATCAAATACTTACCGTAATTTTCCTTTCCTGATGGACTCCATGGCAGCATACGTTCGGGTAGGCCCCGCCTCCTCTCCTACCTCATAGGACCCCACTCCCATAAATCTTTGCTCCCTTTCAGCATCAGTGTTCTGTAACTAGCCTACTCAGGAATTGGGAGGGGACTCCTGCTGCCATGGAGTCCATCAGGAAAGGAAAATTACGGTAAGTATTTGATAACAATTTTCCATTTTCCTGACAGACTCCATGGCAGCATACGTTCGGGAAATAACTCGCTATACACTCCCGGGTGGGAAGATGCTGAACAAAAAAAAACTTTAATTGGCACTGTCAACAGACAAGACTTGAACGCCAAAATTAACGGAAGATAAGGCAGCAGGTTCAATACAATAATGGGAAAGGAAAGTATTGACAGACGACCAGGATGCTGCCTTGCAGATCACGTCGGGCGCGACGTGTTTGGAAGCTGCCCAAGACGTAGCAACGCTTCTTGTAGAGTGAGCTGTAACCGCCTCTGGAGGAGCCAAGCCCTTTGCTCTATACGCCCATTGGATAGCCTGGACAATCCACGCAGCCACTGCTCTGGAAGATGCACGCATACCCTTCTTTTTGCCATGGAGAAGAACGAAAAGGAAATCCGATTGGCGGAAGGATGATGTGGCTTCTAAATATTGACTTAGAGTATTACCCACATCTAAAGGATGGACTGGAGATTCCTCATTAGTTCTGAAGGTGGGAAGAACTATCTCAGCATTCTCATGGAAGACAGAGGTCACTTTTGGATTTGACCCCAGCATAGGGATTAGGACTACTCTGTCTTGAAAGAAGGTCAAAAAAGGCTCTTTGTAACCTAAATTGTGTATCTCAGAAACCCTCTTAGCGGAGGTAATGGCCACCAAAAATGCTGTCTTCAATGTAAGCTCCTTGACTGACATGGAAGCGACTTCCTTTGAAGAAAAAAAGTCCAAAACTAATGGAAGGTCCCATTTTGGGAATCTCGGCTTTCTCTGAGGCCTGAGCCTGACTGCGCCCTTAAAGAATTGCTGAATCAGGTGATGGCTTGCCCACTGAATTCCGGTGAAGGCTGAAATGGCGGAAACTTGCACCCGGAGAGAACTGACTGAGAGGGGCAGATCCAGACCAGATTGCAAAAAACTTAGAATCTGCTGAATAGTAGGTGTATCTACTGGACCTGACCTCTGGGCCTGATGACTCATGAACCTGGCCCATATCCTCTCATATACCCTGTTGGTGCTAGGTCTTCTTGAACTCAAGAGAGTCGGAATCACCTCTTCTGGACATCCGAGAGCTTCCAACCTCCCCCTCTCAAGAACCAGGCCCTGAGGTGCAGACGTGCAGGGCATGGGTGCAGAGTAGGACCCTGAGATAGAAGGTCCGGCCTGATAGGTAGAGGGATTGGATCCCTGAAGCTGAGAAGGGTCAGCAAGGGAAACCATGGCCTGTTGGGCCAGAAGGGGATTATTGCTACAATCTCTACTTCCTCCATCTTCAATCTCCGCAGGAATTGGAGTACTATTGGTACTGGTGGAAAAGCATAAGCAGACTGGAAGTTCCATCTGTCCGTGAGGGCATCCACTCCGAAGGCTCGAGGATCTCTGAACCTCGTGTAGTACTTCCGAAGTTTCTTGTTGCGTGGACTCGCAAACAGATCCACCTCTGGCGAAATCCCCAGGGACAGGACCCAGTCGAATACCTCCTGATGGAGGGACCACTCGTTGTTGTCTAGATGGAAACGGGATAGGAAGTCTGCTTCCACATTCAACACTCCTGGAACAAAGACCGCTGAAAGATTGGCCAGATGATGCTGGGCCCATGTCATGATCGGCTCTGTTTCTTGGAGAAGAGACATGCTGCGTGTTCCTCCTTGCCTCTTGACATAAGCCACTGCCGTGGTGTTGTCCATCCTTAACAGCACTGAAGCCCCCTGTGTTAGATGGTTGAAAAGCCTGGAGTGCTTTGAGGGCGGCTCGAAGTTCTAGAACGTTGGACACTACTCCGTGACCTGGGAAGTTCCATCTGCCTTGTGCCACTTCGGTCAGACAGTGGGCTCCCCAACCGGTATTGCTGGCATCGGAGGTTATCGTTATCCAGGAAATCGGAGCGATTGAGTGGCAGTTGGTCAGATTTGTACGGCGTAACCACCAGGGAAGGCATCCCTTCATGAATGGAGTCAGGTGAATAACCTGTGACAAATCCTCCGTCGTCCACTGTTGGAGAAACCCCTTCTGGAAGGGTCTCAGCTTCCACATAGCCCACTTCACCATAGGCGAGGTGGCTACAAGCGTCCCTACTACCTTTAGACACTGACGAGCAGTGAGACGAGAGGCAGCGAGAGCGTGAGACACCCTGCTCTGGACTATAGGAATTTTCTCTTCTGGCAGGGAAATGGTGCACTTCACCGTGTTGAACAGTGCCCCGAGAAACACCAGCGACTGCGTAGGCACCAGATGGCTCTTTTCTAGATTCAGAATCCAACCGAATCCCTGAAGTGTAGAGATCACTAGGTCCAGATGCAAGATTAACTGACGTCTGTCCTGAGACAGAAGGAGGAGATCGTCCAGATAATGATGCAATCTGACTCCTTTGGTCCTGATGAAGGCCACAACTGCCAGCAAGGTCTTGGAGAACGTGCGAGGCGAAGTTGAGAGCCCGAAGGGAAGACACGTAAATTGCATGTGGGCAGGACCTACAGCAAACCGGAGGAACTGATGATACTCTCTTGCCACAGGAACGTGGAAGTATGCGTCTTTTAGATCGATCGATGCCAACCAATCTCCTGGGAGAATTGAGTGTTGTATTGTGACTAGGGACTCCATTTTGAATCTTTCTTGATGTATAGACCTGTTGAGATATGTAAGGTCTATTACCGGGCGCCAGGTGCCGTTTTTCTTCTGGACGAGGAATAGAGGTGAATAGACTCCTAGACCTCGTTCTGCATCGGGAACTGGCACAACAGCTCGCTGAGCCAGTAGAGTGTCCACATAGGCGAGAAGAACCTCCTTTTTCTCTGCCGAAGGGGGAAGTGATGTTGCGACAAACCTGGGTTTGGGAACCTTGTCGAACGCCCACGAATGTCCCTGGGACACGATGTTTAACACCCAGGGATCCTGGATCGAGGCCGCCCAGACCTCCCGAAATTGGAGCAACCTGGCCCCTACCGGGACGGCCTGGACGGGCCCAACCTCAAAAGGATTTGGTGGCCTCCCGGTCACCAGACGAAGAGCCTTTAGAGCCTTTCTGAAAGGTGGACTGCCTCGACTTCCAGCCTCTTCCGTAGGACTTTCCTGGTCTGTAGCTGCGTGCTTCCCTGGCACGACTGGTAGTTTGTCTTCTCGGGAAAGAGCGCTTCTGAGCGCCTGGGCGTTTATCCTGAGGGAGGAACCCAGATTTTCCACCCGTGGCCCGAGTTATAGCTGCATCCAATTTATTCCCAAAGAGGGAAGAACCCTCAAAGGGAATCCGGCACCACGCCTGTTTTGATGCAGCGTCGGCTACCCAAGAACGAAGCCAAAGAGCTCGTTTAGCCGTAACCGAAGACAGCATAACTCGGGCCAAGAGGCGAATGGTGTCTATAGACGCCTCCCCCAAGAAGCCCGCAGCCATCTTCAACTCCTGTATCGGAGAACGTTGAAGAGTTTCCTCCGAGATACCTCTAAGAGTGTCATCCAGTGCGTTGATCCAAACTTCCATGGCCTTCGAAATTGTAGCCAGAGCCAATGCTGGTTTGCAGGCCATACCAGCTGAAAGATACGCCCGTTTGAGATCGGCGTCAATCCTTCTATCCAAAGGATCTCTAAAAGATACCGTATCCTCCAATGGAAGAGTGACATGCTTAACTAGTCGCATCACCGCTGCATCCACCAAAGGAGGGGACTCGAGGTGTTTTACCTCCTCCTGTTTGAACGGGTACAGTTTTGCCATTTTTGTGGTCAAGGAATTTTTCTTCTCCACCTTGCTCCACTCTTCAGAAATTATATCTCCCAGTTCCCCTAAAAAGGGAAAGTTCAAACGCTCTTTGCACAACTGTTTAAAGAATTTTTTCTGCTTCGGGGAGGAAACAGCCGGATCTTCCCATTCAAGGGCCTCTCTCACTGCCTTGACTAAAGGAGAGACAAGGTTGAACTCAAACCCAGTACCGGAGTCATCCGAATCAGATTCAGAATCCGAAGGAAGAATGGAAGGATGGTTGGGTTGAGGAGAATCAGACGGATCCTGAAATAAAAAATCTCTTTCAGGAGAGCGGGATGGTCCCGCAGCAGTACTTGGTCTGTGTAGCTCAGCAAGAGAGTCTTTCAGGACTCTACGCACAACTTCCTCGATATGTTGGTCCGACTTTCCTCGTTCACCCGTAGCTTGGGCATAGCAGGGTTTACACAAAGAGGATCCATCTGTTATTAGGGTACTACACCCCCAGCACTTCTTCCCATGTGGACGCTCTGAGTGGCCATGCTGCTTGGAAGATGACTGACCACTGCGTCCCTTATCGTGGGGAGAGCTGCGTCTGGACCTAGACGAGGAGCGCCGGTGGTGCGACTTAGAATGTCTGTCTTCAGTGCGTGCATGAGGCTGCTGGTCAGACCTAGAAGAGCTGGAGACAGACATATAGGACAGGGAAAAGACATCAGCTAAAGGAACCTGTAGTTTCCCTATCCCCAAAAATTGCCCAGCACATACCTTGTATGAGCGGGCTGGCCACTAGGGGGCGGAGAAGTATCCATACTCTTCAACAGACAGGGCTCTATCAGCTAGCATGTAAAAGAAAGGCAGGCTATTGGCTATAGAAACCTAGCAGACAACATGATTAAAAAATCATTATAAGTATGGCCACTTACCTACAATGACAAGCCAGAAACTGGGGGAGGCTATAACACCAACCGACCGTCCCACCAGTTTCTGACACTATTGCTGTTTAAATAGACCGCTCTGCGGTCCGTGAGCGGCACTGCGCATGCGCGAGTGACGTCACGCGTCATCCCGCGCACGCGCACCATCCCAACCCCGCCGGCAGCTACTGCGCATGCGCAGACGACGGCGCAACCCGGAAGACGCGGCCAGGATGGCGGCCGCTGCCGATACCGGAGGGATAAGGTAAAACGGAACATTTCCTGGCGACTAAACAAAAGGGGAAAGCTACAAAACACACCTACAGTATGAGGATTGCTACAAAACTATGAGATGAAATAAAACAATGCCTGACAGGGGAAGGAAAGCAAATAGTACATGACCAGGAAGTAAAACACATAATTAAGATAGAAAATGGTCCCATAACAGGGCTTACCACCCTGCCCGGAGCAGAGACGGGTCCAGAGACGCACCACCAGCTGAATCTTCGGGCAAAGATGGGCCACCCACCGCAGCAGGGCTCTCTCGGCCAGACCACAGAGCTCCCTGCAAAGGGTCTCTTCCATTGCCCCCTCCATACCCTGCTAATAGCCAGGGCTTAGCGGAGGCTCCAAGACCCAATCCTGCTTCCGTGTATATAGGACCGTATTTAGTAGGAACATCACATGTATGAATGAGGAGGACGAAAAAAGAACACTGATGCTGAAAGGGAGCAAAGATTTATGGGAGTGGGGTCCTATGAGGTAGGAGAGGAGGCGGGGCCTACCCGAACGTATGCTGCCATGGAGTCTGTCAGGAAAGAGAGTTTTATAAACTTAAATATGCTCAGGCGTGAACAGGGCCTTATTGTTAGCTTGGTAAACGTGTGAAATGGAGCCTAAAGGATTATTTCAGTATAGATCTCAATGTTAAAAACTGAACCTTTTTTTTGTCCTGGACTGGGCACAAAAAAACAAACCGCTAGCAGTCCCCCCCCCCTCCCCCCCCTCACACACCACTACAAGGTTTAAATGCATTTTTAGTCTAGGAGTAGAATAGTAAGGTATAATAATCACCTCATTCCTTATTTGTCAGGCACCCTTTCTCTGTTAGACTGGTCCCCCATAAACATCATGCTTGGTACATTTTGAAGCTGAGGGACTGCCCACAGACCAGAGAGTCAGGGAAAGTAGGTAAGCCTGCCAGGATGAGGAATACAACCTCTTCTTTCTTTACCCCCCTAGAGTAAATGGGCATTTAAATCCTCATGGTGCGGGGAAGGGGCACTGGAAGGGTTTTTTGGTTTATTTCAGCACCGGGTTTCAACTGATTTTGTTGAACTAAAATGCTTGAAGGTTGAAATACAGAGTATCTTCAAGAAACCCTATGACTGACAAATATGTTTAGTTAAAGGGGAACCCGCCGCCCCCAATTAGGTAAAATTAATAATCATCTTTCTAATACTTGTCCCTATATAAAAATATAAAAAAAAAACATACTTACTAGTCCCTTGCTAGTCTCTTACTGGTCTATGGAGTCCATTGGTGTCCTTGTAGCTACATTTCTTCTTATACTGCTCTGCTTCTACATCATCATCATCTTGAAACCACTCTTTCTGGTTTTCATCCTGCTCATGTGCAGACGTGCTGCAACTCTCTTCCTGTGGCATGTCTGCACATGCATTTGACTGAAATCATACAATACGTTATCCCACTTGAACACTGTCCTGGAACATACCAGGGAGCAGTGAGTGACAAAGTTATGTCACCTAATCTAGACTAGGACTCAGGAAGTGGTGAGATGCACAGAAAAGAAAATGTATTTGCCATTAAAAAAAAAAAAAAAAAGGGGGAGGAAGCAGAAGAAATTTCATTCCATAAGAGATATCTAAAAGGGTATTTCCACTTTTACAGTCAAATTGGGATAATGCCTACTTATATGTGATACATGTCCCCATTCATATAGCAAAAAAGAAAAAAATGGCAGCTTAACTTTTTTACATGTTTTCTTATAGAACTTCCAGTAATGAACAATTCTTCTAAGCTCAATTTATGAAGGGGGACGGAGAAGCTGTGTTTACTATTATTGTACATACATACTCTATCTGTACTGTGCAGAGCAGATATCATCTCATCAATTGTAATAGAGTTGAACACTGTTTTTTCTTATCAAAGGGTTAAGGGTTTAGAAGCCGAGCTTCTTCATTGTATGTTAATGAGAACTGGACTTAAGCCTAGTACACACTGCAAGCTTTTTTCCTCAGTGGTTGAACAGATCACCTTACCATGTGATGTGGGAATATTCCCCCTGTGCCATTGTATTCTGACAAGAAGACTCCCCCCGCCAGAATACACAGATCACCATTCAGCAATTTTTTTTCCTCAAATTTGACTGCAAAAGTGGATATAAACTTAAAATTTTCCTTATTGACTTTGTTTTCTGTACTACTAATGTCTGTTTCTGTTTCACTTTAAGGGATGTAAGTACTGTACTTTGACTAAATAATTAAGAACTCCTGTTTAAAAAATGTAAAAAAATAAATATATAGCACATGTCATATAATATACATGATGTTATTTACCATTTCATATATGTAAATCATTGTTTTCCGTTGTTGTTGCTGCCTCTAAGTAAAGGGAAATAACTTTTCAATTGATTGCCAGCAACACAATAATGTGTATTCCCTTTCTTACTCATTTCTACAGAGCCTTATTACCCATATTGCCCTATGTGACAGCCTGTGAGCCTTGAAACAGAATAAGCAAAAAAAAATGGCCTACTTTTTTTGTGAATCCCAGCCCAATGGTCAGTGCTCATTCTTGTTACAGTGCTCTCAAGGAAATTGTTGTAGAGTGGCTGTTATGGGTTTAATAGCTCTTATGTACAATATGAATATATAATGTGTAAATATGACTTATACAAAATAGCATGCAACTCACTGTATAACTGAAAATAAATATATATAGATATATATATTTAAAGTATTTGAGCATATAAAGGAAAAATTACTGCCATATGTATTAGAAATTTACTATAACCAAACACAAATGTAAATATAGATTATGTAAAAAAATAATTTTGTCATTATTTCTGAAATAGAATAAAGTTTCTTTTTTTTTTCTTTTGGTGTCATATTTATTTTCTGCTGTGCCCAATGGTTTTTAATGAGGTGAAATGGCATCAAAATTGCTAAAAGTTGCTGACACTTAGAGCTAATGCACACAGACACAGGATGCACATCATAAATGGCATCCTGTATCTGGGTCAGGCATGTGCCCACCAAGATGCTCCATGTGGTAAGATGGGTCCCTCTGGGACAAGCTGCAAATTTGAATATGAACTGCAGCTTCTGCATGGACAGCTGTTGAAGTTCATTTTAAAATGATGCATTGCAAGTGAAATACATTCTTTGTCATGTACCAGGATGTACATAACTATTTTGTGATCCCTTTTAGCTTAATAAGCCCTAGGAAGCATCTATGTGCTTTCAAGTGTGCCAAGAAAACTTTGACATTTTTCCAGTAATCCATGCATCAGTCGTCAGACCACAGTAAAATAATGGGGTTGATTTACTAAAACTGGGGAGTGCTAAATCTGGTTTAGCTGCACATGGTAGCCAATGAGCTTTTAACTTCACCTTGTTCATTTAAGCTTTGGCAAAAAAAAAAAATGGAAGCTGATTGGTTTCTATGCAGAGCTGCACCAGATTTTGCACTCTCCAGTTTTAGTAAATCAACCCCTATATATGTAAAATAATGTACATTAATAGGGTGGTGAGTAGTCACGTATTTACTTACATTTAGTTACTGGTGATGTTACTCCTTATAGGAGCATTGCTTCTATTCTAAAATAACTTGGGAACTCTTGGACCTACAAAAGAGAGACAAGCTGTGCATTTGAATTTGCTAGATGCATAGGGGTGTCATTAAGAAATAATGGCACCCACATAAAAATGTAAAAGGCAGCACATTTTTTTGTGGTACAGGAAAACGTGCGATTTTGCACATCTTACCTCACTGCACTTGGTGTGAAGAAGCTCTAAAATGTAGTATGTGCGGCAGAGTTTAGTAATCTTAGATTGTAACTCTCCTCCCTCTAAATTCCCGCTTCTAGCACAAATCCCCCCTCCTAGCACCCCCAAAAACCCCCCCTCTAGCACAAATCTCCCACTAAAGCCCCCCCAATTCCTTCCCCTAGCAACCCCCCCCCATCCCCCCTCTTAGCACAAACACCCCTTGCTCCCAAACCCCTACTCCTAGCACAAGCCACGTTCCAACCCCCCCAATCCCCTCTCCTAGCACAACCTTCTCAAATCCCCCTCCTAGCACAAACCTCCCAAATTCCCCCTCTTAGCACAAACCCCCAAATTCCTTCTCCTAGCACAACCTTCCCCTCAAATTCTTTCTTGTAGCACAACCCCCCCCAATCCCCCTCCTAGAACAAACCCCCCTGCTCCAAAATCCCCACTTCTAGCACAAATCCTGTTTCAACACACCGCCCCAATCCCCTCTCCCAGCATAATCCCCCCATAACCCCCCAAATTCCCCCCTTAGCACAAGACCCTCCCACAAATTTGGGCTGTGTTCTCTGCTCACTCATCCTCCCATACTCCCCTCCCTCTGTCCTCACCCACAATTTCTGCTGCCTGTATGGGAGCAGGGTGGGGAGGAGATAGAGGCAGTAGTCAAATCCCGCACATTGGGAGGACAGTACTACTTTGTGTTAACTCCTGTGCAGAACTGTGACTCTGCAAAGAGAGAGGGGGAGAGAGAGAGAGCACACCCTGCATGGTTCTCTCCTCCTCCCTACAACTACGTGAACAGCTATGTGAACTATTGCTGGCAAAGCAGAAAGCTGTAGTGCCGCCTGACATGTACTTAACAGCCGATGAGGTTATTGGTTGGTAGGACGCGGGTGCCCGGCCCGCACAGCTTTTTGCTTTGCCGGCAATAGTTCATATAGATGTTCATATAGTTCACAAAGTTGCAGGGAAGAGAGAGCTGTGTGGGATGTGCTCTCTCTCCTCGCAGAGTCACTGCGCACAGGACCTAGACAAAGCCAGATTATCAATGCTTATAGCACCAACATCCCATAATATCAAAGACTGAGAGCAAAGGTAGAAGATCCAAGACTTTTCAGGTGCATAGACAGATAATTGCACCAAGAATACTTAAAAATAACAATATTTATTTTTTCACAAAGATAGATTAAAAACATTTGTACAACCATGTGTTGTCATCCATCAAACGTGGGAAACATTTTCTTTCATCACACTTAAAATTCAACATGTTTCGTCATTTCTGCTTTTTTAGGGAAAAGCGTGGTGAAAATACTGGTAAACAAACAAAAAACATAAATCAAAGTCATATCAAACATTTTGGATCATGTCCATATAGTCACATGAATTCTTAACATGCATGGAAAGGCTGCACCCATCAAGCAAGCAACAGTTCCCAAAACAAAGGCTCCCTACCTCCAAAGTTGTACAGAGGTAATGGAACAAAAAGCAAATTCCAAATGATGGGAGTCCAAGAGGGCCGCATGCACCCACCGACCGGGAATACCAGCTCACAGCCAGATCTTCCGTAGAGAGGGGTATGTAGCCTCATTGAATCCAATGTAAATATAAATCAAACGATTTGAAATGAGTAACTCTATTTTAGTTATAATTTTACTGCAGTTTACATGATCCTTTATCTACTAGTTACAGCACATGGCAGTTACTCATTAATGTCCACTAGATGGCATCCAAGGCTTCCACTAGCACTGAAACAACATATAAAGTATACATAGGTGATAACAAGCTCATAACACAGCTGAAACAGTTATTCAGAATGGTGTATGGCTTAATTCAAAGTTAATGCTTGTAAATAATTGCGGACAAAAAGGATCACCCCAAAAGGATTAATTGTACCTGATGTGATCCACAGTGAAAAAAAGACGGGTCTGCTAACTGCAGATCATTCACTTAAGTGGTGATGCACGGTCACTCCGATTCTATATTAGAAAGGAAGGGCACACCATCACCCAAACATATTCACAAGTGTAGAGGAATATAAGAACAGCCTGAAAACAAAAAGAAAGAAAGGATAACAGCATTCGTTCTAATAAAGCTGAGCATCGGCTCAGATTACAGACCTGTGGATATAGGTGTATGCTGAAGAGTAGGGATGGGCGAACAGTACACCCCGAGCATGACTTTGGGCTGAACATTTTCCTGATTGGCCATTTGCTGAACACTTGAATTTGCAAGGTATTCCTTAGGCGTTCACCTCGGCAAACACCCTGCAATGCACAGTGCATTCTGCGCCCTTATTGGGCAAAGCTTTGCCCAGTCAGGGCACAGTGCAAGCTGGTTGTTAAGGAACAGGGTCGGGAAGCCAGCCAGCTGCAGCAACCTTAACAACCGATGAGTCGTCAGCTGTCAATGGGCTTCCCCACTGACAGCTGAATAATAAACAAAGCACTGGTTAAAAAATAAAGAAAAAATTATGTGGGGCACCCCCCGTCCATACCAGGTGCTTTGGGTCTGGTATGGATTTGGAGGGAGACCCTATGCCAAAATTTCAAAAAAAAGCAAAGGCGTTTAATCCCCCCCAAAATCCATACCCGACCCTTATCCGGGCATGCAGCCTGGTAGGTCAGGAAAGGGGGGCAAGCGAGCACCCCCCTCCTGAACCATACTAGGCCACATGCCTTAACATGGGGGGTGGGTGCTTTGGGGTGGCTCTGCCCCCCCACTCCAAAGCACCTTGTACCCATGTTGATGGGGACAAAGACCTCATCCCCACAACTGTGGCTGGTGGTGGTGGGGGTCTGCGGTGGGCTTATCGGAATCTGAAAGCCCCCATTACCAAGGGGGCCCCCAGATCCCCCCCAATGTGAATGAATATCGAGTACAACGTATCCCTATCCATTCACCAAAAGAGTTTCAAACAGTAACAAAAACAAGATACAAGTTTTTAAAAATTCCTTTATCAAAAAAAAAAAAATAATGTCCCACAATCTAAATCCATCGTCAATCACACCGCCCGCCGACACCAAAAAAAAAAATGCTACCTCCTTTGGGACGGCCTCCCACTGAATGCCTGCTCTGCACTTTGATATTTCTTATATAGGTAAGGGGCGGGGCCACCTGGCTACCTCACCAGGTGGCACCGCCCCTTTCTAATGCCACAGGCTCAGCATGCACCAGTCTGTGACGTCAGAAGAGGGCAGTATCAACCCAGAACAGGCATGGGGTAGGAGGTCGTCCCAGGAGGCAGAGCATTTTTTTTTTTTCGGGTCGGTGGGCGCCGTGATTGGCGATAGACTTACATCAAGGGGCACAATTTTTTTCTTTTTTTATAAAGAAATTGTCAAAAATGTGTCTCTTGTTTTTAATTACTTTTTGACACTTTTTGGTGAATAAGTAGGGGCATGATGCACCCGATACTCATTCACATGGAGGGGGGCAGGATCTGGGGGACCCCTTGATAAAGGAGGTTTTCAGGTTCTGATAAGACCCCTGCCCGCAGACCCCCACAACCACTGGCCATGGCTGTGGGGATGAGGCCCTTGTCCCCATTTACATGGGGACAAGGTGGTTGGGGCTGCCCTGAAGCACCCACCCTCCCATGTTGAGGGCATGGGGCCTGGTATGGTTTAAGGGGGGATTTTAGGGGGGACCCCACACTATTTAAAAAAAAAATTCAAATGTATACCAGGCCCGAATGGGGGTGGGGGGGGGGGGGGTTTGGACTGTTTTTTCTTTATTTATTTTTTTCAATATCTGGGTGCCCGCAATTGTAACCGCGAGTCCTTCTTAATGGTATTTTACTTGTTTTTTTTCTTTAAAAATGTCATTTTTGCTGCAGCATGTTTTATGCATGCTACAGATACACCACTTTACGGGCACATTAAGGGACCCCCCCCCCCCAGGCACTATATTTATATTACATTTTTATTATTGCACTTTAAGCAAAATTTTAAGCATCAAAAATTACTGCTCCTGAAAAACCGATCATTTTTAAATTTTTGTTATTGATACATGTTCTGCAGGGCAGTACCCAGACCCCCATACACTTTTTATGACCAATTACTTGTGTATAAGCCTTCAAAATGGGCACTTTTGATTTTTCGGGTTCCATACCTCGGCCCCACCAACGTGCAACATCATGACGGGATGCGGACACTAGACAGGGGGCAGCACATGCTCAAAGGGCACCCACCCCCATGATGGCGTCATGACCTAGTACCACCCTCTTGCAGGTGTGAACAAGAGGGTGGCAGGAGGCTCAGGAGATTGTGGAACCTTTGCATGCAGGATCGTGGTGTATATGGCTGCTATGTGGCAAGGTGTCTGATGGTCTCCTTGTGGGATCAGAGCAGCTGGTAAGGAGCTGTTGTGGTAATTCCTTTTGGGATCACTCTTTCTTCGGTGGTGTACATTATCATCATTCCTTCACTGCAAAGAAAGAACTACTGAATTTTAAAAAATCTGAGCACCTTCTTGCACCAGATATGTCAATTTAGGATGAGTTCATTATATGTTTAATGCGCTTTTATTGTGTCTCTCCTGATTTATTACATTATACCTGTTACAAAGATAGCACACTTTTTATTGTTTGGTTGGAAAATGTTTGCTATGACTTTGATTTATGTTTTTTGTTTGTTTACCAGTAATTTCACCACACTGCACAGGAGTTAAGGTAGCTCTCAGACCAGGACGTGGCCGCGGAACCCCTGAGGACTCTCTGCGGCACCATAGGGTGCTGCAGCACCTCGGGTTGACAAACCCTGATTTAGTGCATGGCAGCCAATTGAGTGTGTAAGCATCAACAATGAGAATGGCTTAAAGGGGCATGGATAAATAGTGCTCTACTCTCTGTGTACACTATTGAGTAATGCTCCAGTATTCAGCTATGTCTGAATACTGATACACATAGACTTCAAGACAAATAATGCCATTATTAAAGTGGAAGTAAACTCAAAGGCATAATTTGTACCTATAGGTAAGCCTATAATAAGGTTTATCTATAGGTACTGTAAATAATAATATCTCTTAAATGTGCACCGTTTAGGAGATATTTACATTACATGCAGCCGATGATGTCATCAGCGCATGCGCTCCGAAGGAACGGCCACCTCATGCCGTTCCTTCAGATACCTGTGCCGTAAATGACAGCTCCAACATTTTCATGTTTTCAGGTAAGTTTCACATAATGTGCTAGCATACGATGCATACTAGCACATTATGTCTTTACTTTGCAGGTCTGAAAAAATTAAAAACACCCAGCAGTGTTTAAAACCGCTTTCAAAAAATCTGGGACTTCTAAGTAACTCAGCAACTGTTAAGACAATAAAGACTTTGATTAGGAATATGAAATGTACAGCATAGTTCACAAAATGCAGCAGTAAAAAGTGCTTTAGGTAACATACATCACATTGTACAGCACAACTTACAGAGTACAGCAGCCAGCACAGTGGTCAAGGATAATTAACATACATTAAAGTTCACTGGGTGCAGTGGTCACAGCTATGTATCGTACAGCACAGCTTACTGAGTGCCATTGTCAGGAGTAGGTCTGTGGTATGTACAGTGCCTAGGATCTCACCCTGTTTTGGTTATTCAATGATCTAAGCATCTTGTATGCCCTACAGTGAAAATGGCTGGCCTATCTTGATTTCTGACAATCATACATGCATCCTTAACCTGTCTCAGCCAATCCTCCAAAGCAGAGTATTTTCCAGCTTGTATTAAAATGTAGTGTAACTACAAATCACTGGACTGTGTTGCAACTTGCAAACATTTCCAGTGAAACATCTGCGTTTTTCAGCTTTACCTCTGGTGTCCATTGGGCTGTATTGACACCTATTTATACTACCTACTTACCAATGCTCTTTAGTAGCTTACACACCCCTCCTATTTTTTCTTGTTTAACATTTCTGTTCAATGAAAATCCTCTGTAATAAAAGCCCCATTTATATTAATAGCCAATGTCAGAACTTTTTCTCTGTTCTGGAGTTCTGGTGCAAACCGAAAAGGAGGGTGTTCAGCCCAGCTTTGAGCTCTAAGTGTCGTTTCTCTCTTGTGCTTCATTCCTCTGTTATCAGCAAGAGTCACTTCTGAGAATTTTTGCCGACACATGAGATAAATTTGAGTTGGGGGGGGGAGTTTAGAGAGCTCAGAATGGAGCATGTCTATTCAGAACACAGTTCTCCTGCTGTGTAAAGAGGGTTGTGTTCTTTTCCTCCAATCAGCTCTCACACACTGTAACTTCTGTCTGTCCGCCCCCTCCTCTATTCTCCTGACAGATGAAGAAACAATTTTAACATGATCTGCCCTTTTGAATGGGTGTAGTGAGGAGAAGACTACAGATAAAAGTAAAACCTATGTAGAAGGATTTATTTCATCTCTGTGTATTATCTGAGACTGTTCACTTCACTGGGTAAATGTGGGGGTTTACAACCTCTTTACATTTTTTACCACTTTATATATTTTTTTTATTTAAAGAGTAACTCTACATTTGTTGAGAAAAACACATTCCCCTCTGGGTGACCAATGTACATTGCAGGGATTTGAACAAAGTCCTATCTTTTGTTATTCTGAAGAAATAGCCATTTGTTGTCTATAGGTAAAGTGTATCTGTATGGGAGTGGTTTTATAATTATCAATTAGCTACTGCACCTGCAGGAATCTCATGAGGAAATTGTCAGGGTCTGCATCTCTTTAGACGTGACTTCCCTTTGGGAGAAATTACATTTCTGTTGCAGGGGATATTCAAAATCTGTCTTAGTGCAGACTTCTGGGAAAACCAGTAAGCCAATCACCCAAGCAGGAAATTACATTTTTAGGGGGCATTCTGTACACCCTCTGCGTACAGAATGCCTCCAGGTAGCCATTTTGCATTGCATCATACGGAAAATGACAGCACTGCAGATTGAAAAGGAGAGATAATATTTAATAACATTAAATTACAATATGACTTGAGTCAAAATTGTATATGCTATATATAAATATTTTTTATTGGCTATTTTTTTTCTCACGAAAGTGGAGTTACCTTTTAACTTTATTGATACCAACATGGAGCCTAACAAGCCTTCTGTTTAAAAGTGGGTGACAGGTAGGAGGTACAGGCTGCCATTTCTAGCTTTGCCCGTTATAAGGCCCCACCGAATTTTACATGCATTTTTCCTCTGCCCTTGTCCCTCGACTCCTGGTCCTCTATCAGACGATTTTTGAGGAGGGAGCCCTGCCCAACTCTATGCGTAGGCTCTTATTGTGCTGCTTTCTAAGGTGGGGAAGGATCTACTTCAACCTGAATCCTACAGACCCATCTCGCTGTTGCAGACTGATGTAAACATTTTGGCCAAAATTCTGGCTCTCCGCCTGAACAAAGTGATCCTCACATTGATACATTCTGATCAGACGGGTTTTATGCCCACGAAAAACACTGCGTATAACACTAGACGACTTTTCATGAACCTGCAGGCCTCCCATGCTCACATCGGTTCTCGGGTGGTGGTCTCACTTGATGCGGCAAAGGCCTTTGATTCTGTTGAATGGAATTATTTATGGTGTTGCCTTCATTCATTTGGCTTTGGCCCGCACTTCATCCGGTGGTTGACCATCCTCTACAATGCACCGTGGGTGCGCGTATTGGCGAATGGCTGGACTTCAGACGAGTTTCCCCTGTCTCGGGGCACGCGTCAGGTGTGCCCCATTTCCCCTTTACTGTACACCTTGCGGTTGAACTGCTGGCGGAGGCACTTCGCTCCCATCTGGGGGTTGAGGGTCTCTGTGCTGGCCCTTTGGTGGAGAAGGTCAGTTTATATGCCGATGACATACTCCTGTACCTTTCTGATGCGGGTCCTTCCCTGGCTGCGGCTCTGCAGATCATAGAGCGCTTTGGTCGGTTTTCTGGCTTGCGCATCAATTGGGATAAGTCCCAGATTCTTCCTATGGACATTTTCCCCCCTACTTTGGAGCAGGCCTCCCTACCCTTAAGACGGGTTGACACAATTAAGTACCTCTGTGTTTATATCTCCCGGGTTCCCTCGGATTATATCTCCCTGAATATAGAACCTCTCATCGCCTTTTTTAAGGCTAAACTGCAGACTTGGGCTAGGCTTCCCCTGGGGATGATGGGGCGTATAGGGCTCCTAAAGATGATTCTACTACCTAAGGTGTTGTATGTCCTGTGGCACAGCCCGGTTTACATTCCCCTCTGTTACTTTAAGATTCTGGAGTCTCTCTGGCATTCCTTCATTTGGGGTTCGGTTAGGCGTAAGTTGTCATCGTGGGTACTCAGGCTCCCGACCTCCCTGGGGGGCCTTGCTGTCCCTGATCTCCCATCGTACTACCTGGCTGCTCAGCTCTCTCATTTTTATCACTTAGATAAACAAGACAATCTGAGGTATCGTCTTTTGGTCTGCACAGACCTTGTGCTTACTGTCCCGTACCCATTCTGTGACCTCTTCCGGGGGCTGGTGGGATCCCCCAAGTTCCCTCCGCGTGGAGGTCTGCTCCATCATTATAAATGAGTCTGGGATCTGGTAATGCGTAAGATGGGGTGTGACAGTCTGCACGCTGATACTCCGCTGTGGTATAACAAATCCCTATCTGAACTTTTGCAATTGCCCGACCCGGGTGCCTGGATTTCTAGGGGTGTCTTCCTGCTCTCCCATGTATTGCATCGGGGATCAGTGAAAACCTATTGCCATCTTAAGCGGGAATTTGACCTTCCGCCTTTCATGTTTTTTCGCTACATGCAGCTCCGCCATCCCCTGCGCTCCCAGTTTCGGGGGGGTTGCCCTACGGGGGAGCCTTTAAATTTGACTAGAGTTCTGATGAGTACGGATCATCATGGACTGATTACAATGCTCTGTGACATGCTGTTACCTCCTGATGTCACAAAGCTTGCTTATAACTTAAAGCCTAGATGGGAGCCATTGCTGGGGGAGGTCGCGGATGAGGATTGGGGAGATATTTTACTATGTGCCAAATCTGTTTCCCCCAAAATGTCTGACCGCTTTACTCAAGCCTGTATCCTTCATCGTGCTTACCTTACCACTGAACGCCTGGCCAAATTTTTTTCTACCCGGACGCCTCAGTGCCCTAAATATCTGCAGTCGATTGGCACGTTTGATCACCTTTTGTGGCAATGTCCGCGCGTGCGAGGATTTTGGGCACAAGTGGTCCAGTTTCTCCACGATCGGATGGGTGCTCCTGTGTCACTCGACCCCAGAATGTGCTTTTTGGTGCTTTTTCCGGATGATGAATTTGACAAACATACAGTTAAATTTTTACATGAATCACTCTTTTTGGCCCGTAAACTCCTGGCTAGAGTGTGGATCCAACAAGCTGTACCCACCCTGGCGACCTGGATCAAAGAAGTTAATGACACTCTCCCATATAAGAAAATAATCTATATCAACAGGGGCTGCCCTGGGAAATACAATAAAGTTTGGGATAGGTGATTGAACTCTTCTATTACTTGCATTTCTTAGGCCTTGATATGCAGCTTATGTGACAGATGCATGGTTTCAGTTTTCTCTGCTTTGCTCCATTTTTTTTACTGTGATCCTTATTTCTTGATTGATTTGAATTCTTGCATTTTCAATGTCACTGTTTTTGATACTGTTTTTGCAGCTGGTTATTATTGTCTGTTATTTGTGTTGGTTTTTTGGTACACAAATAAAGTTGTTTTGATTTAAAAAAAAAAAAGTGGGTGACAGGTACTCTTTATGGAGACATCAGGAGTTTTAGACACCTAATGTTTCTTCTGCCTTCTGCTCCAGCCATTCGATCCAATTTTTACTGCTTTGGATCCTAACCCCCACTGAAATCAATGGGAGCTAAATCTGTCGAATTTAAAAGTCCCATGTTCTGGGTTAACAAACAAGGAGTTGTCAAAAAATAGCATGGGGAGATGAAAGGGGGGGGGGGGGTAGGGGTTGGTGCAAACCACTCTGGAGGACTTACTCCAATGCAAAGAAATGTATTAACAATTCCAGTACTGGAAAATGCCCATTTTTTGTAACAACCTCTATCCAGAGCACTGTCCCTAGTAGTGTACTGATTTTACCGACAGCCTTCCTGCTACCTGTCTTTGATTAAGGTGAATTTTACTATTAATTGAGATCAATGACATATAAGGGGATATTTATTAAGGCCTCTTTCACACGGCCGCTCCGTATGTCCGTATATCACCCCATCCGTTTATATTTTATATACGGAAATAATGCATGTCGATGGGATTGCGGATGTCAGCGGATGACCATCCGCTGACATCCAATTTGCATCCTTTCAGTTCTGTTCCGTTTTTTGGAACGGAACAGAACCCTATTGTTTTCCGTTTAAAAAACGGAACGGATGCAAAATCGGATGTCAGCGGTGTCATCCGCTGACATCCGCAATCCCCATAGACATACATTATGTTCGTATATCATCCGCAAATGGATGGGATGATATGCGGACATACGGAGCGGATGACACAAGTGTCATCCGTGTCCGTGAAAAAAAAAAATTCCGGAGCAGAGGAAAAAAACGGAGCGCCCGTGTGAAAGAGGCCTAAGACAGATGCACACAGAATCTGATTAAGATGTGCAAAGAAGCCAATCAGCTTCTAACTTCAGCTTTTCCAATTAAGATTTGACAATAAAAACTAGAAGCTGATTGGTTACAATGCACAGCTGCATCAGATTCTTTGTGCTCCAGTTCCCCACATTGTTTGAATTTACACTGTCAGGTGCTACAAAAGTGGCCACTGGGAGGCCCTTTAGGGTCCTTTCACACGGTCAGCTACGTTTTTTGTTCCGCTCAGTGACTTTTTTTTTTTTTAAACGGACATGGATGACACTTTTGTAGGGTCCATTCCGTATGTCTGTTTTTCATCCCATCTGTTTGCGGATGAAAAAGGGACATAATGTATGTCTATGGGATTGTGGACGTTAGCGGATGACACCGCTAACATCCGTTTTTGCAATGGACGCAAAACGGATGTCAGCGAATGGTCATCTACTAACGTCCACAATCCCATAGACATACATATGTCCATTTTTCATCCGCAAACAAATGGGAGGAAAAACGGACATACAGACCACCCGTGTGAAAGGACCCTTAGATTTCTGCTATGGGTCACCATAATTTGTACTTACTCCCTGAAGGTGGGTATGAAAAATATTATGCATATTAAATTATTGCACACACATTTAGACACAGGGACAAATATGCACATATTATTTCTATAGAATGCTCTTAAATTAAAGCACATTTGAGAGCAAGAAGAAAATGAAAAAACAAAATACCTAACATACCATGAGACTAATCAGTATTTGATGGCACAGAATGGCTATTAACTGATTGCAACTTGACAAGACTGATTAAATATAATTCAGCTTATTTGCATCTGTAGTATGCTGTGAAATGAATAGTAAAGACCTTAATATTCAAATTTCTAAAATTACTGAAGACAGGAAGAACACATCTAGTTTGCCACTGACATGCTGTGTAATACTGCTCCTTACATGAATGATTTTGGTGAGCCACAACACTAGGAATGCTATTTATAATTATCACAAAAAAGTAAAATATGAAGAATTATGTAGTCCTACCATATTTAAAGGATGCCTGCATTTAAAAAGATTAGTGCAAATAGAGAAAATAAGATGCCTTCACATACATACCTGCAGACAGGGGAGGACTGGGCCAGGGGGCAGGGGGGCAATTGCCTCCTGGGCCGCTCTGTTGTCCTGTAAAAAGGCTGCACTGCTTCTGCAACAGACATGCCTAAAAGGTTCCTGGTGAAGAGAAGTAAAAAGTCCCCACCGCTGACCTACTGAGTGCGGGTTGAAGAAAAGGACAGAGCGCAGGCCTTTAGATGGTTTAAACTGTCTGAGCAGAGGCCGGTTCCATGTCCCACTGGAGACTCTCCTCCCCTGGCCAGCCCCCACTGAGCTGTCTCAGCTCCCCCCAACCGCCCCCTGCTGGCCAGGTTGGGAACCCGGATTCAGCCGGTGAGTAGAGTACCTGGAGCAGGGCTTCAGCCTAGAATGGGGGGGGGGTCAGTAGGAGGACGGGAAGAGGGAGAGTGGGAGGGGGGCAGAGTCACTGCACCATGAGCCTCTGGTTAGTACTTGCCCCCTGGGCCAAGAGTTGACAGTCAGCCCCTGCCTGCAGAAGCCTCCAATGCTATGATCTGATGGGTGAACCCCTGATGGTTCATTCGCTAATAATGAAGAAACTAGCTCAAAGCAATTGGCAAACCAATTGCTGGTGTCTGACTGCAACACCAGCCGCTAGGTCATCAGAAGGGAATGACATTGCAAACAATTTATTTTCTCCAACCTGGAGTTTAGTCCACTGGTCCAGAAACCCAACTTGAATGGGGAAGAAAATTCAACTAAGCCTACCTGAGCTGCTGGAGCGAGAGGATTTCTATGGCCCAGTCTGAGACATGAAGGATGAAATATTTCCAAATATGGCCTGCCTTCAGGGACCACGTATCAATCACCAAAGCTGTACAGATGTCCACAAAGTGCCCAGGGTGGCACAATCCCAAAATACCAGAAAGCATGCTGACATGAAGCTCTTGCTGACCTCTTGGATTATGCGCTGGCTTACCAGTTTTTACTGGACTCCAAGCCAGAAATTCAGAAGCTAACCCCTCTGGAGTAAGCGTGGAAACTGACTCTTGAGCTTTGGTCTCCTTTAACAAAACAGATGTTCATCTTGAGGTAGGAAGCCAAACTGACCACTTTTAGATTTAGGCTTGACCTTCTAAGATCAAGAACAATGCAGTGATTGGGGACGTCCTTGAAGGCCACAACATCTTCTGATGGTAAGGTCATATACCTGGCCAATCCCACAGGGGGCACACACTGACCAAAAGGCTGATCTCAAACCCTGGACACCTTCCTGTTCAAAAGGGCATATCTTTGACATCCTCCTGTGACAACATGCTCCAATGTTGTAGAACGATCACTTGATTCACCCACCAAAAGGGAATTGTCAAGCTGTCCTCTGGAGGCACTTGAAAAACTTCCACAGCTTTGCTTTGATTTAAAGGCATTTCACCAACCTTACCAAAAGAGGAATAAAAAATCTAGCCAAAGGTCTTCCTGTTCAGAAGAGACTGACGAAGATTAATTGGCTTGCGGTTTTGAGACCAGTCCTGAAAGGAAGACTGGACATTGTCAGAATAGATGGCCCTTGCAGAAGATGAATTCAGAAATTCCTTCAGAGTGTCTTGACCACATGCCGAATTAACCAGTTCCATTTTTTTTTACCAGTTTTACTGTAACAGGCAGCCCCTCCTGTGTGAACTGACGTAGGACTACGACAGTCGCGCGCCTGGTGCTAGGGGGTGAGCACGCACTGTCAGTGGTGCGCTCCGGCCCCCATTAGGCAGTGGGGATGCCGATGCATGGGGCTGGTGGCACCAATTCCTGCCGGCCCCCCGCGATTGCTCCCCACTGAGAGAGAAGAATGGTCAGCTGTTGTAAACACAGCCGACCATTCTTCTCTCTATAATGATCACAGAGCGATCCTTCTATATAGGATCACAGGTCTCTATGGTCCTTTCACAAGCCCCTCCCCCACAGTTAATAAACACGCCCCTAGGCTTACATTTAACCCTTTGATCACTCACTAGGTTAACCCTTTCCCTGCCAGTGTCATTGTTATAGAAACAGTGCATCTTTTTAGCACTGGTTACTGTAGTAATGTAACTTTTCCCCCCCAAAGTGTCAAAAAGGTCAGTTAGGGGTCCGATCTGTCCGCCGCAATGTCCCACTAAAAAATCGCAGATTGCCGCTATTGCTAGTAAAAATAAATAAATAAATAAAAATGACATAAATCTAAGTTTGTAGACGCAATAACTTTTGCGCAAACCAATCAAAATACGCTTATTGCATTTTTACCAAAAATATGTAGCAGAATACAAATTGGCCTGTAGGGATGAAAACACTTGATTTTTACATTTTTTTTGGTAATGTTATATAGCAGAATGTGAAAAAAATATATATTTTTTTTCAGAATTGTCGCTCTTTTGTTTATAGCGCAGAAAACAAAAATTTGCACAGGTGATCAAATACAACCAAAAGAAAGCTCTATTTGTGAGAAAAAAAGGACATACAGTACATTTTATTTCGGTACAGTGTCGCACAACTACGCAATTTCCTGCTAAAGTAACGCAGTGCCGAATCACAAAAAATGGCCTGGTCATTAAGAGGGCAAATCCTTCTGGTCCAGAACTGGTTAATTGTGACAACTTGGTCACCATCATCCTATTCACTGTTTGCCTGAACAAAGTAGGAATCATACAGTCATGTTCATTCACATCTTCTTGGGAAGAATTTGACAAGGATTATTTGCCTGAGGAGGTTATGACCCCTTCACAGAGTGAGTGGAAGCGACTCCTTTAGAATGTGTTGACCACATGATCAAATAATGTGACAACCTGGCAGGTGTGGACATCTTTATCCCTGGCTGCTTGAACCAGCAGGGCTCATACAGTCATGCTCATCTGTCTCTTCTTTTTGGAAGAGTCCGAAGATTATTGTTTGCCTGGAAGGCTAGGGGACTTCTCACTGATAGAAAAGAAAACCCTTTCAAAGGGTGAGTGGAAACACTCCTTTAGAGTGTATTAGCCTCATTGTGACAATATGTTAGGTGTCTTATTCACGGTTGCTTGAACAAAGCAGTATTCATGCAGTCCTGTCCATTTTGAAACTCAGAAAATGGGTTGTTTTGCCTGGTATGGCTAGGCAGCTTCTCATTGCCAGCAAAGATAACCCTTTCAAAGGGTGAGCAGAAACCACTCCTTTAGAATGTATTGACAATATGCTTATTGAATGTGACATCCTATAAGGTGCCATCTCTATCCCTGGTTTCTTGAGCCAGTCTGAAGATGGATGTTTTGCTTGGGAAAGCTGGGAAAGCTATGAGAATGCTCTTTGCCAGAGAATATATCCCCTTCATGAGGTAAGTGGAAATAACTATTTTGAGTGTATTGGCCACTTGTTTACTGAATGAGACAACCTGTTTAGTATCATCATCATCCACATCTCTGGTTTCTTAAACAAAGCAAAATTCATGCAGTCATGTTCCTCCACATCTTCCCCTTTGGAGAGTCTGAAGAGGCTGTTTTGCCTGGGAAGGCAATGAGACTGGTCATTGTCAGAACATCTAACCCCTTCACAGGGTGAATGGAAACACTTCTTTTGAGTGTATTGGCCACTTGTTTAATGCATGTGACAACTTGTTCGATATCATCATCCTCATCTCTGGTTGCTTGAGCAAAACAAAATTCATACAGTCATGTTTATCCTGGGGTTGCTACCTCATCCATTTAAACCAGGACACACAATAATGACACAGGTTCTACAGCTGATTAAGGTGTTATTTAAACTCACTTAGTGCCTTATGTGCATTTTATTAGCTTAAAAACCTGTGTGATTAATGTGTTCTGGTTTAATAGGATGAGGTAGCAACCCTAGTTTATCTGCGTCTTCTTTATTGAAGAGCCTGAAGAGGGCTGTTTTGCTTGGGAAAGCTCTGAGACTGCTCATTATCAATATAGATAAACTTTTTACAGGGTCTCGCATGCCATTAAACAAAGCAGCCCAAAAAAATAATTAAATGCAGTAAAATAGTTTGCTTAGTAACAAACCCAAAGGGTTAACCACTGCTAAAGAGAAACAGAAGCTTCCATCTACAGCCCTGATTCACCGGGTGGTTCTAACTTAATGAACTAAACCTTGCCCTGCCAGGAATCAGGACATAATGAAAGAGTAGTTTTCAGAACAGCAACAAAAAGGTAGGAATTTGCAACAGAATTACAATGTACAGAAACCACCAAAGGGAATTGTAGACATCATAAAGCATGCTTCCCCCTTTTTTTTTTTTTTTATGAAAAACTGGAGAGCACAAAGAAATATAAAATGATGTCCTATATTTCAACAAGCAATAGTTGGATACAGTAGTCATCCACAGGCGACTCCTCTACCTTCTCTAGGAATGCTGGTCTTTTGAGGGGGTTGGCACAATGGCACAATATTAAAGCAAACATGAGAACCCACAAATGGGTAAATGTCATGTGTGAACAGACAAAGTATTACTTTTTGCACCTGTTATGCAGAGTATTCTCTGTGGAGGAGCTCAGGGTATGCATAGTGGCTGCAGGGAGCAAAGCACAACAATACCCAGAAATTCAGCGTTCATTTGGATACATAGTTACATAGTTAGTCAGGTCAGGTTACATAGTTAGTCACTCTTTCTTCTAGACTCTGGGACGAGAAGACACCGGACTCAACAATGCAGATGAGCTGAAAGCCGCTATCAAAGAAACCTGGGCGTCCATAACACAAGTAGTGCCACAGGCGATTGCCTCCATGCCACGCCGCATTGATGCAGTAATTCATGCAAAAGGAGCCCAACCAAGTATTGAGTGCATACTATACTGTACATTTACAAACTTTTCAGTAAGCCAACATTTCTGTATTAAAAATCCTTTTTTTATTGGTTTTATATAATATTCTGGTTTTCTGGGATATTGAATTTTGGGTTTTCACCAGGTTATAGGCCATAATCCTCAACATTAAAAGAAAGAAATGCTTGAAATATATCACTATGTGTGTAACACATCTATATAAAATATGAGTTTCACTTTTTGAATTGAATTAGTGAAATAAATTAACGTTTTGATCATATTCAAATTGTATGAGATGCACCATATGGATTTTGGCTCAAAACAGTCTTCAACTATTACTAGCCTGAATCCATTCCAGTATGTACGCCCAGCTACCTCTTCATAATGAAAAAAACCTAAAGCAAATTTATCAAAAAGTAATTACTAGAAATTCCAGCAATAATGGGGAAATAGCAGAGCAATGATAGGAATAGCCACCCCCCTTTTGCTTAAATTTTGGTATTGGGAATGAGGAAATGGCATTCAAATAGTGGGTTTGTTGTCAGGTGGTGTTTTTATTTTCATTCAACAGGCATCTAGCATCATAACTAATGTGGATATGCTCGCTGAACGATGTGATGGATGGTGGATTTACACCATGGGACCTGGTTTCTTTAATTAAAGTACTTGTCAAAAGGTGTGTGTGTGTGTGTATTTATTTACCACTGACTTTTTTTGTGAATAAGTAGAGATACTATATACCCCTTGCTCATTCACACAGACGGCCGATATCTGGGGGCCCCACATTTTTAATGTGGGCTTCCAGATTCTGATAAGCCCCTCTGTCTGCAGACCCCTACAACCACTGGGCCCGGGTAGTGGGGAAAAGACCCTTGACCTCAGCAACATAGGAATGAGGTGGTTTGCCAGCCTGGAAGGGTACACCCATGTTGAGAGCAGGTGCCCTGAGATGGTTTGGGGGGGCAAATGCTCATTTCTCCCCCATATCCTGGCCACCCAGGCTGCATGCTCAGATAAAGATCTGGTATAGATTTTGCGGGGACCTCACACTTTTTTTTCTTGTTTTTAAAATCCATACTATACTTGAAAGATCTGGTATGTAAATTTGTGGGGAACCCTATTTAGTTTTGTTTGGGGCACCCCTTAAAATCCACGGAGACCTCATGCCATTTATTTTTTTTATATACTGTTTGGTTTCAATCATCTGTCATTCTGGAATCCCCAGCCGACAGCTGAACATGCTGAGCAGGGGTAAGTCACTGGTTTATAGGATGCATGCTTTTTTAAAGAGAAACACTTATCCAAAAGAAAGAGTAAGAAGAAGATAGACAGTAGATAAGGAAGAGGAAGTAAAAAAAAAAAGAAAAGAGAAGGTCCTAAAGATAATAGCATTTTTAACTTGAGTGGTACTGAGCTTTCATGTTCTGATGCTATTTTATTAACCACTTGCCGAGCACGTACCACAGATATGCTGATATTCCTTCAACACATGCAGATCAGCAGGTCCTGGCCAATGATTTATGGCTGGAACCCCCTGATCGGCTGAGCAAATGACAGATGAGAGCCCTGTGCTGGTAAACAAAACAGATAGCGCTGATGTGCCATTTTTTACTCTCACTGCAAAGCCGGGAGTAAAAACCAACACATTGCTTAAAGAGGAAGTAAACCCTCCTCTGACACTTTTCCCTATAGGTAAGCCTATGACAAGGCTTATCTATAGGTACTGTAAATATCTCCTAAACATATACCGTTTAGGAGATATTTACCTTAGATGCATCCAGTGACGTCACTGGCGCATGCGCTGTGAAGGAACGGCCGCTCGTGCCGTTCCTTCAGAGCCCCGTGCCGTGACTGTCGGCTCCCACGCGCGTGCGCGGGAGTGACGCCACCGCGGCTCCGGCCAATCAGATGGCCGGATGCCGCGATCCCGGAAGACGGGCGACTAGACATGTCGCCCGTCATCCAGCTAAGCGAACAGCACGGCAGGGGCTCGTTCTAAGGTAAGTATTTCATAATGAGCTAGTATGCGATGCATACTAGCTCATTATGTGTTTCTCTTCCAGAGTGAAGAAGAAAAAAAAAAAAGAGTTTACAACCTCTTTAATGACAACTGCACACAGTAAATACAGTAAACATTATTAGGTAATTCTAAAAGCTGCAGAAAAGAGACAACAGCCCACAGCTGTCCTCGCATAATACCATTTATTAAAACACATAACACGTAACTTGATCAATTACATTCACATCTCCTATAATAATGAAAGGCGCATCGACATTCTCCTTCTTCCCCTCCCCCTCTCGGATGGCCCTTGGTCCACCCTTCGGCCAGAGATAACTTGGGACACCACAAAGACATGCCCGTGCGTCTACAGCCTCCCCGGATACTCCTAGTGCTTCCCGAGGGCTCCAAGCACTCTACCAGACACCATAACAACCTCAGACCCCACGAACCGCCGCAGCTTGGTTGGGGTCTCCTACCCACCGTTGGACCTATGACAAGGCTCCAGGTTCCAGTGGATGAACCTCTTTTTCCCAAGAGAGTGAAGCAGGAACAGGAACAGGAACAAGCTCTTACAAGAGCTTAGTGATTATCCAAGAAAGTATGAAGAGCATAGCAATCCCTTGTAGCAGATTCCCCCAATAAAAGACAGGACTTTAGATTGAGGGTGAAGTAGAACTCTTTATTGAACAGTCACATATAATTTATATACAGCACAGGGACAACCCCCCAAGCCCCCCTTCTGACCAGGTCAGGGCCCCAATTACATTATCATATGCAGATGGAATTGTATACAGAATGAGAATTAACCTGAACTAATTATCTAGCCACCCAATGTGAGGTCATTAACATTTAACAATGGGACGGGTAGACTTTAACACAATACACATTCCATCTCAAAATAGACAATAGGACAAGACTGCAATGAAAGTCTGTGTGTCTCATTCATTGAAATACATATCAAGCAATACTCTAACCATTTAGGAGTCACAGACTTCATGGCAACAGGTTATAGGTCTCACAGTGTAAAGTGGGACCAAATCCTCAAACTTCAGGAGAGATATTGCTGACAAATTATACTGTCCCACTTGAAGCAATCCAAACCATTAAGTATCTGTCTTTCACTCATAGTGACAGTTAGTACTGTTACAATTCCCCATAAGAGGGTGTTACAAGAAGTTGAACATCATTCATGTCCGAATGACAGGTTACCAGAGAAACAGAAAACATATATTATAGAATTGCTGTTTTTTATATGAAGTGCAATTACTTCTGGAACAGGGGGAAAGACAGCCTGATGTACCCATAAGTGTCAAATTCAACTCCCTTTGAGGGCAATTTGTTTATGGCTCACAGGGAGGAGGATACTATATTTGTTAGACACAGGCAGATGTGCTCTCTTGGTATGATCTGTGATCTGCTGGACAGATCATTGATCACGGTATCGGACTGTTGTGATTGTCCCCCGGCATCCATGTGATTGCTGTGACCAATCACAGTGATCCCCGTTACGGTAGTAAACAAGGATATCATTCATGATGCCTTGCTTACTACTGTGTGAGTTCTGTGATTGGATACAGCGATCATTGCGCAGTTGTGTGACACTGTACCCAAATACAATGTATGTACTTTTTTTTTTTTTTTACCACAAATAGCTTTCTCTTGGTGGTATTTGATCACCTCTGGGTTTTATATTCTTTGCACTATAAATAAAAAAAGACTGACAGTTTTGAAAAAAAAACAAAAAAAAAACAATCTTTTTTACTTTCTGCTATAAAACCTATCCAATAATTTAAAAAAAAAATCAAATGTCTTTATCAATTCAGGCCAATATGTATTCTGCTACATATTTTTGATAAAAACAATCCTAATAAGTGTATATTGATTGGTTTGCGCAAACATTATAGCGTCTAAAAACGATGGGATATATTTACGGAATTTTTATTTATTTATTTATTTTACTAGTAATGGCGGTGATTAGTGACTTATAGAGGGGCTGTGATATTGCGGGGTAAAATCGGACACTAACTGACGCTTTTTTAGGAACTAGTGACACTAATACAGTAATTAGTGTTAAAAATATGCGCTGTCATTATACTGACACTGGCTGGGAAGGGGTTAACAACAGGGGCAATCAAAGGATTAACTGTGGACCTAGCCAGTGTTTGTGCACTGTGTGGGAAATGCTTTTACTAAGGAAAGGTAAGGATCCATGTCCCTGCTTTGCAGAAACACAGAACCCATGCCTTCTGTACTGAAAGAACAGAAATCTGCCTTGTTTACATAGGAACACTGCAGTTCTGCCTGTGTAACAAATAAACGGCGGGTGCTGGCAGACATCGAGTCTGTGGTATCCGATGATCGGCTCCCGCTATGCATAATTACAGCAGGAGCGAGCCACCAGCGCCGTGAATTCACGCCCGTTACCAGGACGTGCGGGATCATGTGATCCTATGCACTGCTGCTGCACTGTAGCAGTAAAACTGCTATAGGGCAGCCAGTTGGCAAGTGGTTAAACAGTGTTGCTGATGGTTTATACAGTGATCAACATTGAAATAAGTTATCAGCGAAAAAAAAAAATATCCCTGATCACCTCCTAGAGTAGTACGGTATCATTATATGCAAAACAAGTAAAAAAATGAAATTATACTATACCAGAGCAAGTGCAGTATCACTATGGTGTGATCACTATGGCAGTGATAATGTACAATGGTTGGCTGCTCTGATATAATGGGGTGGCAGTGCCACTGGCCATTATTATCACTGCAAGCAGTACAATGTCATCACACCAGTGTTTACATTCAGTATCCCTAATTACTGCCCCCCATTCACAGTGTCCCTAATCATCATAGTCCACTCAAAGTGTCCTTAATCACAGTGACCCACTTACAGTGTCTTTAATCACTGCGACCCACTTACATTTTCCCTAATCACCCCAGTCCACTCACAGTATCCTAATCACTGCTGCCCATTCACAGTTCCCATAATCACTACTTCACTAGTCAGTGTCCCTAATCACTTCCACCCACTCATAGTGTTAATCACCACCACTGCCCCACTTCCCTACTCACTGTCGCACCAGTCATGTTGCTGTTTACTCTCAAAAATATGGTAATTTTTTGGATGTTTTTAGTGTCCTGGTGCTCCGGGGCCTCCAAAAATGTGATAGGTAGTCATGAAATTATTTACATAATTTATGCCGTTAAAACACCTTGCCAGGATTTGTGTCATTGCCTGGATCACCTGCTGGTGGCCCTGTTGTTTCCGGAGTCAAAGAGCGCAATTCCAGTGGCCACCAGCGGGTGTTTCCCGGGTAATTAAGCTGCACCTGACATGGGCTGCTGGAAGGTATATAATTCCACCATTGACTGAGGTTCAGTGCTTCAGTGTTCCTCCTGTGAGCCGTGTCCCTGCCTGATCTTAAACCTTGTTCCTGTGCCTGCTCCTGTACCTGATCCTGAAACCTACTCCCTCTACCCTGCTCCTTGCTTCCAGCTCCCAGTACTTTGCTCCTTGATACCCTAGTTTCCTGTCTCTGTTCTGACCTTGCCCTGCTCATGTGTGCTCCCTCCATTTGTACATTATTAGGTTGTTATTTGGGTTGCATGTTTATGTGTCACTTTATATTGTTTATGGTTTACTGGTGTTGGTATTGAAATTGTATTTTTTGTTTTAATAAATTTCATTTAACTTCCTTTAGCCTGATTCCTGATTTCTTAAGGTACAGCCCACTGATCTGGTCATCCTTGCTGGATACCTACATGTGGTATCCCTTACGCACTTGAAAGTGCTTTCTTAGATTTTGGGCCCCTCTATATAGCTAGGCTTTGAAAACATCTCACAGAAGTGAGTACTCACTTCTCCCCCTTGGGAGGAGCCCATGCAACTAGACTGCTCTCGTCTTCCCTCTGACAAAAGAACTCTACACCTTTCTTAGGACATCCGTATCTGATATGGCCAAAAAGGACATTTCTTTATTCAATTCCAACAGTGGCTGGGAAATTACATGTCTAGTGTGTCTTGATGAGGGCACACTGGACTGATTGACTCCAATACAACAGGTAACTTTGTCTCAGCCTCTATTGTACAAAAACTGGCCTAGATGTTATAACTTCTGCAGTTCCTATGAATCTCAGCCATCAATGGGATCATTCTCTCTTCAGGACTCATTCATTGATGTACCACCAGTCAGAATGTCTATGGGGGTGTTTCATCATGAGTCCATGTTCTTTATAGTGTTACACCAAGCCTCCTCTAAACTTGTCCTGGGTAAACCTTGGCAGCAACAGCAATCACCAATGTTCAATTGGTCCACCTTTCACCTATTGGCTTGGGGCCCTCCCTGTCATGCAAGTTGTCTTACCAAGAAGACTCCACTTAGAGATTTTACTGTGGCATTCTCTGAGACCCCCACTCTCCTCCCTGTTCCATATTCAGACTCCCTAAATGTCTTTTCAAGTGCAACAACAAGGGTGTCCCCAGATCCTGGCCCCTCCCCCCTATGTGAAAGAGTATAGGGTATAGGGTATATTGCATCCCTATTCATTCACCATAAAAAGTGTCACATAGAAAAAAAAAACACAAACAGAGTTTTTGAAAATTCCTCTATTAAAATTTCTAAAACAATGTGTCCCGATGTAGATCCATTGTTAATCACGTTGTCCACCACACCGCCGAACCCCCCCCCCCCCCCAAAAAAAAGAGCTTCACACTGGTCGAAGGCTAACTACTGACTGCCCGCTCCTCTGTCTGACAGTTCTTAAATAGGTAAGGGGAGGGGCCACCTGCCAACGTCAACTGGTGACCCCACCCCCGTGTGACATCACCGCCCAGTGCATGCTGGGACAGCTTCCTGGCCCACTCCTTAGCAACCAGCTATAAGGGAAAAAAAACACAACACACAAAACGCAAAATGCATGAACACTGCATGCAAAAACATCAAAAACGCAGGTTATAAATGCAAAACATGCTTGAGAAATGAAGCAACCACAACCGCATAGATGTAAACCTAGACTTAAGGCAAGTTTTTATAAAAGGAAATTTGCCACAAACACTGAACATTGGCTTGATAAAGCTTTATAAACACTAAGGCTACATTCATATCAGCCTCTTACATCTGGTTTATTTAACAACTTGCTGACTGCGCCATAGCCGAAGATAGCTACAGTGCGGTTGTCCAGTTCTAGGAGGGCATCCATGGACATCCTTCCAGAACCCCACCACCTGCACTCCCCCTGGGGCACGCATCGGGCATGCTCTGTGACCACTGTGTTCTTTGGACACAGCTGATCACAGCTCAGTGTAAATCGCCAATCACAGTGGCCCTTTACCATGTGATCAACTGTGTTCAATCACAGCTGATCACATGTAAACAGACTTGCCAGTTATCGGCAGTGCTTTCCCCATGCACTGTGTGGGGAAAGGAGAGATGATAACCAGCAAAGCTCTCAAGTACATTGTTTACACTGATAATCAGTGCCTGGATTATTAGTGCCCATCAGTGCCACCTATCAGTGCCCATCAGTGTCGCCTTATGTGCGCATATCAGTGAAGAGAAAACATTACTTTTTTGCAACATGAAAACTTTTTTGTTCAAAATTATCAAGCTTTTGTTGCATGACCGTGCAATTGTCATTTAAAGTGCGACATCATTGAAAGCTGAAAATTGGCCTGGGCAGGAAGGAGGTGAAAGTGCCCAGTATTGAAGTGTTTAAACACAGGAGAAATTATTTGAAAACTGGATGGACCTGTGTCTTTTTTCAACCTTATGTACTTTATACCTATGTAAATGTAGACAAATTATGCCTCCCAAATCACATTCTCTGTTTAAATTTACTTTACATGCATTTACACACTTTCAGAACATTTAAACTGCCCCTGGATGTGCAGAATTCTATTTTTCTAAATGCAGCTTTACTGAACTCAACTAAATGCAGTGTCATATGAGGGATGTTTAGCATAGTGGTAGGTGCCTTTATAGTGAGTTCATGTGAGCCAGAACTGTTTAATTTACATTATCCCTTCTCTTCCTGTATATGGATGATGGCACTGTAATTATTTTTTAATTAAAAAAATCTCAGTACCTTTTCCCTAATGGATATACAGCTGTCACATGACCCAGCTCTTTCCCAGCCTGTCTGCAGAGAAATATAAGCAAGAGGAGCTCCTACTCCTCTTCTGCTGGTCACATGTTCAAATAAAAAAAAACAGCCTTCAGGGTACAGCATAAAAATAAATAATTTATATTATTAAACTGTTATAAATTGTCATACAACATTTTTTAAATCAAATCTCTATTGTATTTTGGCAATAACATGGTGTGGGTAGAATTTTGACAGTCACAACCTGTGTCACGCCCATCCAGCCTGTGTTTTAGAAAAACAGGGAGGAGAAGCCTTCATCAATCAAGATGTAATATCTGCCTCCATTGTGTTTAGCTGGTTACTGGGCATAGAGGAGGAGGGAGAAAGAGCATTTTCATTTACCACTGTGTATATGCCCCCATGTGTGACTCTATATTCACATGGGCTGCTCAGATATGATAGTGAGGAAATGCTCAGCATAGAAACTCATTAAAAACTTAGCATGTGCACTAGCTGCCAACACAGCTCTGTAAAATCCCCAACTGCATTGGGGACATGAGCAAAAGGTCCCCAATTTATTTTATGGGAAGGCTCTGAAGAACTTTTAACTTTTTTTAGAAAGAATCAATCGGAATGAATATGGATTGAAATTTTCCGCCAATTGGGACAAAAAACAAATAAACTTCCTGGACCTGACTTTAGAGTACAAAAATGGAATGGTTGGTACTAAAACATTTTTTAAGGAAACAGATCACAACTGCTATATACCAACCAGCAGTTGCCATCATCCAAAATGGATAGGAGTCATTCCAAAGGGGCAATTTATGAGGATCCGGAGAAATTGCCAAAGCAATCTAGATTATGAAATACAATCAAACCTATTATTAAAATGATTTGAGGAAAAAGGGTATAATCCAGATGAATTAAAGAAAACCCAAGAGGTAGTCAGAAATATGAACCGGGAGGAAATGCTCAAACATAAAAATAAGGAAAAGAATAAACAAGGAGAGATGGCGGTCCTAACCAATTTTAGCCGCGACTATGAGGCTGTTATCCGTAAACATTGGTTCATACTAAAGCAGGACAAAACACTTAATAGTATTTTACCTAAAAAACCTGTATTTATATATCAAAAAGCCAAAAGTCTCAGACACACCTTGGCTGTTAATGCACCAGACCCACCAAAAAGGACCCACAAAAAAGTTTTTAACCCAAAATGGTTTTTATTATTGTATGAGATGCAAAGCCTGCAAGAGTACTTTAAGAAATAAACCTAGAAAAATTAATTCCTTTTTATCCAACACCACAAAAAAAGATTATGAAATTAGGAAGTTTATTACATGCCAATCCACCTTTGTTACCTACCTGCTAAGGTGTCCTTGTGGTTTGCAATATGTAGGTAGAACAACAAGAAAACTGTGCGTACGAATTAACGAACATATTAATAACATCACTAAAGGTTTTCCTAAACACAGCGTCTCGAACCATTTTCATCTACATCACAACAAAGATCCATCAGGACTTCTCTTCTTTGGAATAGATAAAATTGAACCGCATTGGAGAGGGGGAAATAAAGTCCAAATGATTTCAAGGAATGAAACGGAATGGATCTATCGTTTGAATACAATTCAACCACATGGGATGAATGTAGACGTAGATCTCAACTGTTTTATATCCAATTATTAGTACCAACATCTTTTTTATAACATATTTAATAGTCATCATCAACATTTTAGGCATCAACTTATTTTAACAAATACAAAATATTTTTAATTATTAATTTTTTATAATACATAATTTTTTATAAAAAAAATGTTTTTATAATAATATTTTTACATATAAAATGTCATATTTATTCATAATTAATTTTATCATGTAGTTCCAAATAAAATATTGCACTTATATTTATATAATACATATCTTAATATTTTTATATTTAGTAAATAAAAGTAGGTTTTAATATTATTCAATAATTTACTTATGGTTGTAGAATGTATGTATATAAATTTATGTTTAGAATTTATTCCGTATTTATATAAAACCACCTATATACCTCAGAAGGGACTAATTATAAAAATATCGCTGTTTTGTTTGACTAATAATGAATTATATTAGGTGGCGCAATGAATTATATTTCACACTAGGTGGCGAATGGAAATTATTACTTTTTTCTGAGATAATATGCTTATATATTTCTCCCGTGCATAAGATATCCACTAGAGGGCCACCTAATATCCAATTATTCCCAGCATTCTTCCTATTGGCTAAAGACTTTGTCCTGGAGGTATATAGGGAAGCGAGACCGAGCGTAGCACGTGATCCCTGATGACGTCATACATTGGGTGACGAAACGCGTCAGTTCCCGCGCTACGCCCTACGTCACTTCCGGTTTCTGGAACGTACCCGGAATGCAAACCGGCTGCGGCGCTAATCTATTGAAGCTGTTCCTTGCAAACTGAAATGTAAGTGACTACATTTTTTATTAAATCCTGGAATATTACATACTACACCATGAACTTCCTTTGTCTTCTTATTGCATACTGAAATCATCGTATACGATTTGAGTGGGGTATATCGCAGAATCCATATCAAACCCTCTCTATACAGTGGAATGACTCCCGGATATAAAGATAGCGGGGAGAAAAGAGTCTGGAAAAGATACCGGGAATTTCTATAGATACCACTTACCTACGCTAGACCCCAAGGGGTCATCTGGTAAGTGAGTTGGGCATCTGCTGACGGATTCTTCTTTCCCTCATTTGCATGAAGGATGCACCTTCGCTGAACACAAATCATTTTAAATCACCTAGATTTGTTTGCTGCACATTGCACTTGCACTAGGACTATAATTTATTAATTTATTTTTGTACTTATATATATATATTTTTACACAGTCACTTTATGTTATAGCACCTTGGGAAACCCATTTACTAGTAGCAATTTATTTATTAATTGTGATTTGTGGTTTATATATATATTTATTTAGTTGTAATTATTTATTTTGTATATTAGATTCACAGATAGATAATATTGAGTGCTGTCCTCCCCCCCCCCCCCTTTCTCTTTTTACAATTCACAATTCACAAACACACTGTTGTTTTTGACTAGCTGCTCAATCCTTTTTTCATTCATTATTCTTTATTTACACTTATTTATAAACCTAGGCGCGATCACGTGAGTAACAACAATTACTCACACCCCTCTTTTTTCCAAAAGGTGGAGATAGAAAACAGCAGGATCAACCAGGTTTTTTTTTTAGAATACAGGAAAATAATCCCATAGTATGAAATGCATGTATTGATAGTTTATTTTTTATGATGTGGGTATATTGATCCTTTTAGAGCTTGCTGTCCCACTTTTATAAAACAAAAGAAATAAAAAGTCCTCAAACTGGCTGCTCATGCAGGGGTTCTTTACCAGCAAAACAAGTAATACAAAAACATGCAGACCTGGTTCCCTATTCAGCAGCACTTATTCTCTTCTCACTAGACCCACAGACCATATCCCTAGCTCTCTTGGTTCTATGGGATCTCCTGGCTTACTCATCCTACAGTTACAGCATCCAATGGGATAGGCCCACTCTGGCCTCACAGTACGGGATATCCTGGCACCCCGGCTCTCTCACTCCACCGAGACTTACAGATTCTCTCAGTCTCTTCAATTGCCTAGCTGCCTCAGATTACTCAGTCTCCTAGATTCGCTCAGTTGTCCCAACTTCCTCAGTCCTGTGGGTAAGAAATCTCCCCAGCATGGAGTACTGTCTTCTGAGTAGACCACCTCTTCTCTCTCCAAACAACTTCACATCTGCACTCTCAAACAGCCCGCAGGTCTCCAGAAGGGCATTGGATTGAAGGCTTCATACCTACCAAGACGCTTTAAAGCCTTTAATCTCCAAACCCTAATCCAGGGTTACAAAACCAAGTTTTTGAAAATCCAGAACCCAGAAAAATGAATACTCAGTTTACTCAGCTCAGAGACACTACTCCAGGGTCCCGAACTCTGAATTAATTCAAACACTGTGTCACTTTTACCTATATTTACACATTGGCAGGGATTAGAACTGTCACAGCAGGTAAACACACAGCATGATTTAAACTATTTAAATTATTGAAATGCATTTATACAGTATGTGTTTAGAAAAATGTCCTATAAATGCATATGAACACATGCATATGGTTGCCAATGTGAATGTGACAAATTAGCTTATGCAGAGTTTATCCTCTAGAAAAAATATGCTAAAATGATCTGAACATCCAGATACAGTATATAGCTGTTCTGATCACCATAAAGTATACATTTACTTATCTTACTGTTTCTTTATATTGGCATCCATTACTGACAGGAACTATAGTATATTGTGCCCACTTCCTGCCCAGCAGACATTTTTGCCTAATGCTTTCTTCAGTGTGGAAGCATGAAAAGAACTCCACTATTTCTTAATACTGGCATTGGAAGCTGTAATGTCTCGGCTGTGTGTTGCTTGAGGTACACAGCTTCACATCAAGTAATAACCAAATCTCAATGAAAGAAGCGCTGGTTTCTTTGATGCAACTTTTCCTGAGATATAATCCATACATGTGCCTTTACATATGAATAAGCAGATATGTGGTGGACATGAGAGGACATAAAGTATGTGTGAGGTAAAACTGTAAAACAAACATATGAAAGACAGGTATAAGTATGGCTATTCAACATCATACATTATACATAGTTATGCAGAAGATAGGGACTAACTAACATGTGCTTACTACATACTGGAACACATATTATCTATACAAAGGTCTAACATCCCTCTATACAGGCTGAACTAGCAAATCCTTTACTTACAGGCTTTTGGTGTTCATCAGATTTGCAATAGATTAGCTTGAGAGGTCCTATGTCTGTTCCCTATGGTGTCTCACGCTGGAATGGATAGACAAGTTTAGACTTGCCCAAAGCAGAAGGGAGAAGACCCGCCCCTAGGCTACAAGAAAATGGAGGGTCTTAAAGGGACAGACACTGCTGAGTGCCGAGCACATGAAATATAGTGCAAAGGCAGCACACTCCCCACCTGGCATACTTTTTGTTATGCCACTAACCATTGGACAGAAGTAAAATGACTTCAGAAATTGGCCTAGCATACACCTTGGGAGTGCCCTGTCTAACAACTCTAACTTCAACTTTTCTAACTTTAGCATCACTACTAGGATCAGTTCCCACAATGAGTCCAATAGGCCACTCGTTCCTGTGGGCCTGAGTGTCTTTTAGTAAGACAACGTCTCCAATTTGTAAGTTGGGCTTGTCATCTTGCCATTTCTTGCGTGACTGCAGTGTCACCAGGTATTCTTGTCTCCACCTCTTCCAGAAAATGTCCGCAAGACTTTGAACTTGTCTCCATTGCTTGGTGTACAAGTCCTTGAGGTCAAAGTCTCCTGTGGGAGCTGTCACTGGTTGCATCTTCTGGGTCAGCAACATTGCAGGTGTCAAGACTGCCGGCATCTCCGGATCTGTGGACACTGGAACCAAAGGTCTGGCGTTCATAATGGCCATGACTTCGGCCATTAGTGTAGTCAAAGCTTCATGTGTGAGGTGGGTGGATCCAACCTTCAGGAGCATAGCATCCAGAATGCGACGTGCTACTCCTATCATCCTCTCCCAAGCTCCTCCCATATGCGATGCGTGAAGAGGATTAAAAGTCCAAGTGCATCCTTGGTCTTGAAGATTGGAACCTGTTTTAGAGTCTGTAGAGATGATCTTCAATTCCTTGCAGGCCCCAATAAAGTTTGTACCACGGTCTGAACGAATCAATTTCGCTGGTCCTCGGATAGAGAAAAATCTTCTCAAGGCGTTGATGAAACTTGAAGTGGATAAAGATTCAATCACTTCGATGTGAACTGCTCTTGTACTCAGGCAAGAGAACAAAACAGCCCAACGCTTACTTTCGGCACTGCCTCCTCTGGTCTTGCGAGAAGAGATGTTCCAAGGGCCAAAAACGTCTAGACCTACATGAGTGAACGGAGGATCTGAAGCAAGTCTGTCTGCAGGTAAGTTTGACATCTTCTGAACCTCAAGTTTCCCTCTAATCTTCTTGCAGATCACACATTTTGCTGATCACACTGGAGACTAGTCTCTTACCTCCTATGATCCACAATCCTGCTAACCGTGCTGCTCCTTCAGTGAAGTGTCGTCCTTGATGTGCGACTTGCTCGTGATAGTGTCTCACCAGAAGAAGAGCGATGTGATGATTCTTGGGTATGATGAAGGGATGTCTCTCTTGGATAGTCATATCCGCTGCCGCCAAGCGACCTCCAATTCTTAACACTCCATCTTCGTTGAGGATAGGGTTCAACTTCTTGAGCGAGCTGTGTCGAGAAATCTCTTCCTTTTTCAGAAGGCTTTGGATTTCTTCTTTAAAGACTTCCTGCTGGACGCATCTGATGATCGTGACCTTGGCTTGTTCAAGGTGGTCTTTGCTACGCTGATCAGTATTGGTAGCTCTGCAGGAGTATCTGGCTAGACAGATTAGTTTTCTGATTGCACGGGTCAGCGACTTCCAGCTGGAAAACCTTTCAAATCTATGGGCGCCCAGACTGTCTCTTGTAACTAAAGTCTTGCAAACTGCAACTTGAGGTCTTACCTCTTTGTCTTGATCTGGTTCTATGAGCTGAAAAGTCTCTACCTGAGTAGTCTCTTTGGTTTCTGGCTTACCAAGAAAGGAAGGACCTACGAACCAGTTAGTTTGCTTGAGTACAGCGGCTGACATCAGTCTTGTCCCGTGATCAGCTGGGTTCTTGTCCGTGCTGATGTGATGCCACTGTTCTGGACTTGTAGACTTTCTGATACGTGTCACTCTGTTGGCCACGTATGTATAAAATCTTCTTGAATAGTTGTAAATATATCCTAACACAATCTTGCTGTCTGTATAAAAGTTCACTGCATGGATCTAAATGTCCAGTTCTGTCGTAATCATGTCTGCCATCTCTACAGCTAAGACAGCAGCACAAAGTTCTAGACGTGGGACAGTATGAGCGGGTCTCGGAGCCAGTTTAGATTTTCCCATAATGAACCCGACATGGCTTTGTCCCTCAGTGTCTATTACCCTAAGGTAGGTTACAGCTGCGATAGCCATAGTGGAAGCGTCAGAGAATACGCATATTTCTCTTCTCTTTGTAGCAGATAAGGAAACAGGTGCGTACGGTCTTGGGATGCTCAGTTGTTCAAGCTCTAACAATGAGTCTTTCCACAACTTCCACTGCATTTCCTTCTCTTCAGGTAGAGGTACGTCCCAGTCACTTTGTTCTTGCTCAATAGTGAACTGTCTCAAAAGAGCTTTGCCTTGCATGATGATAGGTGCTACGAATCCCAGGGGGTCATAAAGACTGTTGACTGTAGATAGGACACCTCTTTTAGTAAATGGCTTCTCTTCTCTGGCGACCTTGAAGGGGAAACTGTCAGTCTTCAGGTCCCAACTAAGCCCAAGACTTCTTTGCAAGGGTGGTGATTCTGTTCCTAGATCCACGTCTTTGAGGTCTTTAGCACGGTCTTCCATTGGAAATGCTTCCATAACTCTGCTGCTGTTGGAAGCTATCTTATTCAATCTTATGTTGGATTCTGCCAACATTTCTCTTGTACTTTTCAAGACCTTAATAGCTTCTTCGTTGCTGGAGAAAGAAGCAAGTCCATCATCTACGTAAAAGTTCTTCATGACGAACTGTTTGGCTTCTTGACCATGTCCTTCATCTTGCTGTGCTGCTCGTCTCAAGTTGTAGATAGCTACAGCTGGAGAAGGGCTGTTTCCAAACACATGTACCTTCATCCTGTACTCTGTGATGTCTTTGTTAAAGCCATTGTCTGCATACCACAGGAACCTTAAGTAGTCTCTGTGATCTTCTCGAACAAGGAAACAGTAGAACATCTGTTGTACGTCTGCTGTTACTGCTACGAGTTCTTTTCTGAACCTGATGAGTACTCCCAGGAGTGTATTGTTCAGGTCAGGTCCGCTGAGAAGGACATCATTTAGTGAGATGCCTTCGTGCTTCGCATTAGAGTCAAATACTACACGTATCTGACCTGGTTTCTGAGGATGGTACACCCCAAATATTGGTAAGTACCAGTGTTCTTGGTTTTCCTGTAGTGGTGGTGCTCTTTCTGCTTGCTCGTTGTCAAAGATCTTTTGCATGAAGGCTTGGAAGTGTTTCTTTATACTTGGCTTTCTTTGTAGAGTGCGTTGCAACGACGTGAAGCATTTTTCAGCCTGTACCCTGTTGTCAGGAAGGCGATGGCGTGGTGACCGGAAGGGTAGAGGGGCTACCCAGCTGCCTGACTTGTCTCTGAAGACTTCTCTGTCCATGATCTCAAGGAAGAGTGTATCTTCCACCGAGGGTGCTGGCTTGTCGTCGTCTCGTGTTCTTTCTAACACTTTGCAGCCCAGTTCATCTGTATCTCCAGTTGAGGCTAAGTCTTCCATGCACCTCTGGATACTCCGCTGATGTGTTGGGTTACCTAATCTTTCTTTAATGTGTAGACTGTTGGTACATGGGTAAAGACAAGATGTACGACCATTCTGTAACAGATGTGTTCTGTAAACATTTACCTTTGCTGGTCTGTGCAGTCCGTCTAGACATACCTCTCCAACGATGACCCATCCGAGATCAAGGCGTTGTGCAAATGGTGCGTTGTGTGGCCCATTGTACTGTTCTCTGACTTTGTGCACTCTGAGGATATCTCTCCCAAGTAGAAGGGTGATTGCAGCATCTGGATCTAGTGCTGGTATCTGGTCGGCTATTCTCACTAGATGAGGGTGATGACGAGCAACTTCAGGTGTGGGGATCTCTGACTTGTCGTCTGGTATCTCATCACATTCTATGAGGGTAGGAAGAGTCACCTTTGTCTTTCAATCTAATGACTCGATGATGTAGTTGTTTGCTCTTCTCCCTGTCGTCTCTACAACTCCAGAACAAGTCTTCAAGGTGTATGGAGTTGGACTTCCTTTGTCACCGAAGAGGTCAAAGAACTCTGTTTTTGCCAGAGATCTGTTACTCTGTTCATCCAAGACTGTGTACATCTTGATTGCCTTTTCTCTGAAACCTGCAGGATACACCTTGACTAAGCATATCTTGGAGCATGATCTAGGACGGCCCTGCTCTGTACAGATCTCTGTGCACTTGGAGGATACTGCTGGCGTTGTACTCTCGCCTTGCTCCCCACCATGATCTTCTTGAGTTGCTGGAACTTCTTGCTTCCATGGTGGTGGTCCTGGGTGCAGTGTTGACAGGTGTCTGTCACTGTTGCACTCTGTGCATTGTATGGTTTTTGTACAGTCTTTTGCAAGATGTTGAATTGAAGCACAACATCTGAAACAAATGTGATTGTCTTTAAGGTAAGCTTTGCGCTCTTCTAATGTCTTACTTCTGAAACTGCAACATTTTCTTAGTGGGTGAGGCTTGTTGTGGATCGGACATATTTTGTCTGGCTCCTCCACTTTCTTACTTGCGTAGTCTTCCTGATTGGCTGCAGATTCAGTAGGGACTTCTGTCTTCCGTACAGAAACTGTTGCTCTGCGTTCTTTGTAAAGCGCTGGAGGTTTTTGTTCTACCTTTGGGAAGGTTGCCGTTCTCTTGTTCAGGAAAGCAAAGCTTGGATCATTTCGTGTTTCTGCTTGGTCTACGATGAATTCAGCAAGGAAAGCAAACGGTGGAAACGCAACTCGACGATCTTTCTTGTATCTTGATGCTTGAGTGACCCACCTTTCTTGCAAGTTGTAAGGAAGTTTCTCGATTATGGGATCAATTCCACTTGCTGTATCCAAGTATGAGAGACCTGGCAGATATCCACTAGACTTAGCGGCTTCTATTTCTAAGAGTAGATCCCCTAAACCTCTCAGCTTTTGATTGTCCTTGTTCGTTATTCTTGGATAGTTTTCTATCCTCTTCAGAAGCGCATCCTCAATCACTTCAGGTGATCCATAGCATTGTTCTAGTCTCTGCCACACCATTGCAAGTCCTGCTGCTGCATCATGAACATGTACTGACCTGATTCTTGGGCTTGCTCAGTGGACTCTGGTCCTAGCCATTTGACGAGCTGGTCAAGCATTTCTCTGTCTGTCAGATCTAAGTCTTGGGTACCGCTCAGGAAAGAGGACTTCCAGGCCCAGTAGTTTTCTGGACGGTCATCGAATTTCATGAGACCAGCGCTCACGATCTCACGGCGCATCAGGAATCTTGCGACTTCTGTAGCTCTTGCTGCGTCTGGTGAATACTTCCTGGGTGTAAACTCTGGGTATGGCTGCGGCTGGTAAGGCTTATTAGATGCTTGACTAAGTCCATTTTGGTTAGGTTGCTGTTCTCGTCTGTTGTAAATCTTTCTGCTATAATCCAGGCTTGTATTTGCTTGAGGAGGGATTACATCAGCATCTGCTTGCACTCTTGGAGGGTTGGCAGATTGGTCTCTGAGCATGCGACCACTTGACTCCTCACGCTGAGGTTCTGATTCAGTCTTGCAGTGTGGCGTAGTATCAAAGTTGCTTATTGCTGGTGGAGTCAATGGCGACCTAGGTATATCATTGGACTGCTGGTCAGTGTACATGGTTGCTTGTGACTGTACGTACTCACGGGTGCGTTGGATTGCGCTGTGGGTTTCTTTGCCAGCGAACTGAGATTTGGCAGCCCTTGCAAGAACTTCTGCCTCTGCTAAGGCTGCTGCAGTGTTTTTCTGCTGTTTGAGTAAGTGTAAAGATGCTTGCACTTCTGCTTTTTTCCTAAGTGCCTCAGATTCACTTTCTGCTTTTTTTCTAAGTGCTTCAGATTCATTTTTTGCTTGCTCTCTCATCAATTCAGCTTCCTGTTCTGCATAAGAAGCCATTGCATAGGCTGCTTCTGCTTTTGCTCTTGCCTTGGTTGCTTTGACGCTAACTGATGACAGACTGGTGATGCTTGAATGTCTAGAACTAGTTATGCTTGAATGTCTAGAACTAGTGATGCTTGAATGTCTAGAACTAGTGCGTTTAGATCTTGCTGCACCGGCGCTAGCTGGAGTCAGATCTGCTTGACTGGATGTTCCGGACAGTGTTGTGCATCTAGACCTAGTTCTTGGCAAGCTGCATGTGTCTTCCTCTTTACAGGAGCATTGAGGGTTAACTGAAAGAGTGTTGTTCTCTGTGTCCTGCTTCTCCATTTTGCTAAGGGCTCTTTCACACGGGCGATCCGATCAGATCCGTCTGTCAGTTTTTTAGGCGGATCTGATCGGATCCTCCATGCAGCTCTATGGGGCAGCAGGTGTCAGCGCAGACACCTCCGTTGACACCCGCTGCCATCCGCTCTCATCCGATCCCCCATAGAGGGCAGCGGGGGCTGAGACACCTCCCTCTCCGCTCTGCAAGCGGAGACGGAGCTGTCATCCGCCCGGCTCAGCGGGGATCACGGATCGATCCCCGCTGAGCAACACGGATCCGCCTACGGAGGCGGACCGTGTGAAAGAGCCCTAACAGTGTGAGATGCTGCTGATGATGATGATTGAACACACAGCCTTGTGAAATTAGTTTCACTTTCGTTTTGTTCCCACACAGCCTGGATTTATGAGTCCTTTTACTGCTGTGGACGATTCAAAGCTGTTTAACTGCTTCTGATAACGTTTTAAAGCCTTTTTACTTTAATGTCTCGGCTGTGTGTTGCTTGAGGTACACAGCTTCACATCAAGTAATAACCAAATCTCAATGAAAGAAGCGCTGGTTTCTTTGATGCAACTTTTCCTGAGATATAATCCATACATGTGCCTTTACATATGAATAAGCAGATATGTGGTGGACATGAGAGGACATAAAGTATGTGTGAGGTAAAACTGTAAAACAAACATATGAAAGACAGGTATAAGTATGGCTATTCAACATCATACATTATACATAGTTATGCAGAAGATAGGGACTAACTAACATGTGCTTACTACATACTGGAACACATATTATCTATACAAAGGTCTAACATCCCTCTATACAGGCTGAACTAGCAAATCCTTTACTTACAGGCTTTTGGTGTTCATCAGATTTGCAATAGATTAGCTTGAGAGGTCCTATGTCTGTTCCCTATGGTGTCTCACGCTGGAATGGATAGACAAGTTTAGACTTGCCCGAAGCAGAAGGGAGAAGACCCGCCCCTAGGCTGCAAGAAAATGGAGGGTCTTAAAGGGACAGACACTGCTGAGTGCCGAGCACATGAAATATAGTGCAAAGGCAGCACAGAAGCATAGGTCTGTAAGTAGGCTGTCATTAGCTTTCAATTCATTAGTATATGTTCTACTAATTCAATTACATTTTTATGTGTGTTTGGTAATATTTTTTTGTCACAGAGTTTCAGTTAGGCCTCATTTTCTGCTAGCTAGTGCCTTAACAGTAATGTAACATGCCTGTCACTATTTGCATTTTAATGTAATGTTAAATGCTAATGTATATTTTTATAATTTGTGTTTTGCAGTTTAAAAAAAAAATGTATTCTCAGTAAAGATTACAACTGTTAGCCCTTCCTCCTGAGACTTTATTGGGAAGATGTTAGTTGTCTGCCATGCCTTGTACTTTAAACATATTGTGAGGGCAGAACAATAGTCTTCTGAAGCTATATGGAAGTCTTGACTTTTTCTATAGAAAGAGTCAAGTTTGGCCCTGCCTTTCAAGACTTACTAATGAACATCGATACAGTCCATCATGCAAGAAAACCAAATGAGAGGCTTGAGAAGTGAGAAGAGGCAGGGACAAACTCACCTTCTATAGGAAATACATATCATTTTATGTTTCTATCTCTGTTGTTCATTTTGACTTTTTTTTTTTTTTTAAGCTAAACAATACGTTGACTTGTTGATTCTAGTGCAAGTGGTACGGATATCCAGCCTATAGATAAGCAGGGCAAGTCACTATTGAATAAACAGTGAAATTATTCTTACGGGTGGTCCCTGGGTTACAAACAAGACAGGGACTGTAGGTTTGTTCTTAAGTCGAATTTGTTTCAGTAGAGTTGGAATTTATGTCAATGTTGGTTAGCGTGGCAAAGCTGGGGCCAGTCATCATATTAGGGGACTTCAACTATCCCGACACTAACTGGGAAGAGGAAACTGCACACTCACTAAAGGCCCGTCTCTTTATGGAAAACTTACATGACAACTACATGTGTCAGTTGGTGGATTCTCCTACTAGAATGAATGCAGTGTTGGATCTATTAATTACTAATGACCCAGATCTAATCTCAGATGTAGGAGTCTGTGACAACCTTGGTTCTAGCAATCACAGGACGATCACATTTAGCGTAAATCACAATATAGCAAGGCATGAAGGGAATATAAGAACCCTAAACTTCAGGAGGGTAAACTTTCCAAATTGTGCTCAATGCTAGAGGAAATAAACTGGGACCAAACCTTAGGAACACCGACCACAGAGGAAAAATTAGTATGCTTTAGGAACATATTAAACAAAAACATCTCACAGTGCATTCCAATGGAAAATAAATTTAAAAGAGCCAAAGCCAAACACCTGGCTGGCTTAGCCGTAATAAAAATAATCTTATTAGGAAAAAAAAAAAGGCCTTCAAGAAATATAAATCAGAGGGGACGTTATCGGCTTTCCAGCTATACAAGGAATTAAATAAGAAATATAAATCCGAAATCAAAATGGTTAAAATATACTTTGAGAGACAAATAGTGGAGGATAGTAAAAAGAACCCTAAGAAATTCTTTAAATATATCAACAGCAAAAAAACAAGGTCAGAGCATGTTGCACACATAATTAACGATGAGGGGAGGATGGTTACAGAGGACACGGAAAAGGCACCTGTGCTTAATGCTTTCTTCTCCTTAGTCTTTACACAAGAAAAGGAGGGGTACACTGACCATGACGGTTTGGTTAGCAGTAGTTCACAGGACTTGCCGCTATGGCTTTCAGAGGGTGAAATAAGGGAAAGGCTAGATAAAATAACACAAGTAAATCACCAGGCCCGGGTGGCGTACATCCGAGAGTACTTAAAGAACTCAGTAAGATTATATCTAGACCACTGTTCCTGATCTTTGCTGACAGTATTTTGACAGGAAATGTACCAAGGGACAGGAAAAAAGCTAACATGATACCGCTATTCAAAAAAGGGCAGAGGCATGTCCCAGGAAATTATAGGCCGGTCAGCCTGGCGCCAATAGTATGTAAACTTCTGGAGGGGATGATAAGGGACTATATCCAAGAGCTTGCTAAAGAAAACAACATCATCAGCAGTAATCAGCACGGGTTTACAAAGGGGCGTTCTTGTCAAACCAATCTGTTAACATTCTACGAGGAGGTTAGTTGTGAGCTAGACAGTGGGAGACCTGTGGGTGTGGTGTACCTGGATTTTGCTAAGGTGTTTGATACAGTTCCCCACAAACTCTTGATTTATAAATTAAGGGCGACAGGCATCGACCACAAGGTTTGCTCTTGGATACGGAACTGGTTAAAGGGGCGTGTCCAAAGGGTGGTAATGAACAACGCATACTCAGACTGGTCTGGGGTGGTAAGTGGGGTCCCCCAAGGCTCAGTTCTGGGACCAATTTTGTTCAATTTATTCATTAAAAGCATTGAGGATGGGATCAGTAGCTCGATCTCAGTTTTTGCTGATGACACAAAATTGAGCAGGGCAATAACTTCACATTGTGAGGCAGAAATCTTACAGAATGACCTGAACAAAATAACAGAGTGGGCAACTACATGGCAAATGAGGTTTAATGTGGATAAGTGCAAGTTATTGCACTTAGGGACCAATAACATAAAAGCAATATACAAGCAAGGGGGGAAACCTCTGGGGGTATCAAAAATGGAGAAAGATCTGGGGGTCTTAGTGGAAGATAGATTAGGCAATAGCATGCAATGTCAAGCTGCAGCTGCCAAAGCTGGCAGAATTTTGGCATGCATAAGGAAGGGGATGTATTCCAGAGATAAAACTATAATCCTACCACTTTATAAAACTCTGGTCCGACCACATCTGGAGTATTCTGTCCAGTTCTGGTTGCCAGTCCTCAGAAGGGATATACTGGAGCTTGAGAGAGTACAGAGAAGGGCAAAAAAACGTTTTAGGGGATTAGAGGACCTTAATTACGAAGAGCGTTTAGAAGCACTAGATTTACTCTCCCTGGAGAAGAGACGTGTGAGTGGGGACATGATAGCAATTTACAAATACCTCAACGGTGATCAGAGCATAGAAAAAAAATTATTCAGGAATGCATGAGAACACGAGGTCATACAATGCGTTTAGAGGAGAAGAGATTTAACCTCAGGCTACGCAGGGGGGTCTTTACTGTAAGGGCTACAAGACTGTGGAATTCCCTGCAACAAATGGTAGTAACTGCGGGGAGTATGGCTACTTTTAAGAGACTCTTGAACGTACTTCTCAAGGATCTAAACATTCAGGGGTATGAGAAATTAATACGTCCACACACACCTACACAGGTTGAACTGGATGGACTATTGTCTTTATTCAACCTCACCTACTGTGTATGTAACTATGTTTGTAAGTCAGAACAGGTAAATTTTTTAAGTGTAGCCCCAGACAAAAGTATAATTTTTACATTTTTTGGGATAGCATAGGGAAGGATTAACACCCCTGTACCATTTATTTTGCTCTCTGCCCCTGTTCAGAAGATTTCACCTCACTTTCTGTCCCTGTGACAACTGGATTTTTAAAATTTTTGGTTGTTACGGAAACAAGGATTGGTGATAAAGATTCAGTGTAGACACCCGTTTCCCATGAGAACTCTTACAGGAGTGAATTTCCCTTCCTAGGGGGAGATTTCTCCTCTCTTCCTGTTGTCTCCCTCCATTTGTGAGTAGGAGTTGTTTGTAAGTCGGATGTTTGTAACCCGGGGAATGCCTGTACTACTACTTCGAAAAAGGAAGAGTGCCCAAAAAGCCAAGCACCATAAAAATGCTTAATCTACAGTACATGTTGTTGAATATTCCTGCAGATAATATGCAAATGACAGGTTACCTTATAATGTCTTTTCATTCATCACAAAACCATCCCAGGAAACCGTAAATCTAGCCTTGTTTTCACTTTTAAAAAAGTATGTGAGTACTTATGGTACTGTGACACTAGTTTGGTGATTTGTGTGATAGTTTTAACCACTTCCGGACCGCCCACTGCATATATACTGTGGCAGGGCCGCCAGGCTGGGCTAAATCACCTACATGTATGTGATTTTGTGCACACGATCTGAGGAGCACACCGCCGGAGCACCACTCCTGCTGTGATTGGACACAGCGGGAGCCAATCAGTGGGTCCAATGGCCATGATGGCCGCTGGGACCCGCCCATCGTTCAGAGGAAAGGCAGAATGGCGGTCTGCCTATGTAAACAAGGCAGATCCCTGTTCTGTCAGTGAGTAAAAGAGAGATCTTGTGTTTCAGCTAAGCTGAAACAATGATCTCTCTTTTCCTCCAGTGCATCCACTCCCCCCACAGATAGAAAGCACTCCCTAGGAGCACACTTAAACCCTGATCGCCCCTGGTGTTAACCCCCTCCCTGCCAGTGTCATTTATACAGTGAAAGTGCATTTTTTTTAGCACTGATCACTGTATTGGTGTCACTGTTCCCCAAAAAGTGTCACTTAGGGTCAGATTTGTCTGCTGCAATGTCGCAGTCCCACTAAAAATTGCTGGTCACCTCCATTACTAGTAAAACAATAAAAAAAATAAAAAGTCCATGCATCTATCCCATAGCTTGTAGACGCTATAACTTTTGCTCAAGCCAATCAATATACACTTATTGGGATTTTTTTTTACCAAAAATCAGTAGCAGAATACATATTGGCCTAAATTGATGAAGAAATTAGATTTTTTTAATTTTTTTTTTATTGGGTGTGTTTTATAGCAGAAAGTAAAAATTATATATATATTTTTTCAAAATTGTGGGTATTTTTTTGTTTATAGCTCAAAAAATAAAAACCGCAGAGGTAATCAAATACCACCAAAAGAAAGCTCAATTTGTGGGGAAAAAAAACCCATCAATTTTATTTGGGTACAGCCCTGCACGACCGCACAATTGTCAGTTAAAGCAACACAGTGTCGTATTGCAAAAAATGGCCTGGTCAGGAAGGGGGTAAAACATTTGGGAGCTGAAGTGATTAATGTGATTTGTGTGAGTCTAAGAAAACACTGACATCTAATGCAAATAAATTGTTCTAAAAAAATAAATAAATACACAATATATTCAAAGACCAACGACAGAGAAACATGCAGCTAGTTTAATATTTTGTTGTAGTATACTGACCTTGACTATTGAAAACAAATATGACATTTTCAAATGATTCTGAAGCTACAAAGGGAAAGTCCATAAATCACTTCTGCTTTCAGCTTTCAATAAAATATAATGAAAAGCTTCTTATGTGTGCACTGTGCTATTCCTCAGATAACATTATCTCAGTGTTCTAGTTGAAGTCTTTCATTGCTCTAGCTACAGCTCAACATGAGAAGTTGCGGTTTCAATATTGGCTCAGAAGGCTTTTAGTATGTCACCAATCAATCTGACAGGTTAAAGCTGAACCCTGGAATAAGCAAATATCAAAATACAAGAAGAATGTGTATTCTTACTTTTGGTGTGCTTAGTGCATTTCTTCCAGATCTGTGAAGTATTCCAGCTTTTGCCCATTTTCACATTGGGCCGATTTGACATGTGATTGACATGTCAAATCACATGCCAAATCAGAGCTTATTGCCGACAATAGCACCGTCCGAATTGGTGAGACGCCGACTTCGCACCGATTCCAAAAAGTAGTTACAGATGTCTGTCAAATCACCAATGATGTCGGTCTGAAATGGTTGTTTTAAATTGTAAGAGTTCAGTTGAACTCTCATTATTTCAAACCCGCCCTCAGCGTGAACCTAGACTTAAGGCCAGTTCACATCTGAATGGTCATTTGCATGGACTGAAATCATACTGGATCAAACCAAGAGTAGCCCAGGCACTACTTTTCAAACAAGCACTGCCCCGGATTGCATGGCACTGTGGTACCATGTGACCTGGTGCAGGAAAACGCAGTGCGTTTGCAATCTGAATTTGGAGTTTCATTAGCATTATTTTGATATCCGCCGCATATCTCACCACCAGTGCATTTTGAACATAGTGTGGGAATCGCTCATGGAAATCAGGTTTCCAGCACCATATTCGGATGTGAACAAGCCCTTAACCACTTGCCAGTTTTACTGCGGCAGGCTGGCTCGGCTGCGCAAATTGACGTAGGGGTGCATCGGTGCAGGGAGGAGAGCGCACGCCGCCGCCGGTGCACCCCCCCCCACTAGACAGCTGAAGGCTGAAGAAGTCCCGCCCGCAAACATAACGTATGTAATGTACGAGGGGAGGAACCACGCATAACGTCACCCGCGACCATCACGATCGCTTTGTCACATGCTGATTTTATGCACTATTATAATGCTTGTTTTGTAAGTACATTTGCTGTTTTATTAAAATTGTTTTGAAGCATACAGAGAGCACTAGATCTGCCTCTTTCCTTCTATACTTATGGAGCCATATGAGGATCCCTTCCCCATTTAGGATTTTCCACCTGGAGTGTGATATCTTATCCTTTGGAGTTGTTTGGCTATGTGATCCTTCTTAGGGTCGAATATTGGAGGTGAGTCTCCCGTCTGATAGAGAATTGTGGGCAGCCAGATCTCCGCCGCCCTCTCTCCGCCCACACTCCAGGGAGCATTGGGAGACCCACCCACTTTGGTGCCAGAGTGCCCATCTTCTTCATCTGTGTCACCGATCAGCATCCCTCAACTTCCCGAACCTGACCCACCTGGAACAAGTTTGCATCACAGTCAAGAAGTCCCTAATCCTTCCTTTTGTGGCAGCCCAACAATAATAAGGAAAACAAGTTTCATTGCCTAAGCATTTTCCTGTGAAGCATCTAAAAGAATTTGCCCATCAGTGTTCATGTCATGGGGACAAAAAGAGTGCAGCAGCTGTGAGGAGGAGGAGAAGGGGGCATTCAGTGAAGTTCATAACAGAATCCGCACTGTCACCAGAGACCATAAACATCAACACAGGTGTTAGTATCCTCAGCTGTGGGAGTGATCCAGCCAACAGTTCTGTGGAGTTTCTGAGCTGTTCTGGAGTGTAAAATCCTGCTGCTATATGTATCTTGTTTGGCATTTGATTCCCCTCAGTGAGGTACGTGGGCACTGCTTGGGGGGCATGCCGGTGTGGTGAAGGTGCATGACAACTTACACAAATTATTTGAATAATTGTTGTGGGACACCATTACCAGAGATGCTGCAGTTGGCTGGACTTTTCACTTACTAATATGAATATGACATATTATGGACTATGTGATTATTTTATAGGCTTGTCTATATGTTCATTTGCAAAGTTCAAACGCTGATTTTTGTGGTGAGAACGTACAAGAGGTTTTCTTCTGATGACTCTTCCATGAAGACCATATTTGTACAAGTATCTCTTTTTAGTGAAATAGTGTACCACAATTCCAGTGTCTGCCAGATCTTTCTGGAGGGATCGTGCAGTCAAACGTGGGTTTTAAATTGTTTTTCTCACAATCCTGCAAGCTGTTCTGTCTGATATTTTTCTTGGTCTTCCAGATCTTGCTTTAACTTCCACTGTTCCTGCCATTTCTTAATTACATTCCGAACAGAGGATATTGACATCTGAAAATGCTTTGCTATCTTCTTATAGCCTTCTCCAGCTTTGTGAGTGTCAACTATTTTCAGTTTCAGTTTTCTAGACAACTGCTTAGAAGATTGTTGGGGCAAGGTCAAATGAGTCTGGGCATTTAAAACCTTTGAGATTGACATAACCTGGTCTTCCCAGATGATGATTGAGAAGAATCCATGACACTGGCAGGTCTCAGCCTTGCAAAGGGGGGCAGTGCATGCTATAAATTCTGCAGGGTGCCCAAACTTTTGCAGACACCATTTATGTTTTCTGTAATTTTGAAAGTGTCAGTGATGGAAATAAAATCTAACTTTTGTTGACAAATTAAAGGAATGTCTAATCTGTAATTTGATGCCTTTTGGAGATTTTTCCATCTTTCCTTGGCTTCTTTATGCACATTAATACAAATTTTTACCTGGGGTGCCCAAACTTTCGATCACCACTGTATCACCCTTTGTTCACTGGGTGTATTCATATATATTTTATTTGATTTGTCACTCTAAGAATTAGATTATTAACTTATTTATTTATGTACTGCACTGTCTCATTAATATTCACTTTTGAGGTTTAGGTTTGACCTTTTAGTGTTCAGCTGCTATGTGTTAGTTTGATTTTTAGTGTTGATTTTGCGCTGAATATTTAATTTTACACAGTGCATATTTTTTAGCACTGATTACTGTAGCAATGTCACTGGTCTCCCCAAAAGGGTCAAACATATCTATCCACTGCAATGCCGAAGTCCCGCTAAAAAACGCAGATTGCCGCCATTACTAGTAAAAAAAATAAAAAAATAAAAATGACATAAATCTTTCCCATAATTTGGAGATGAAAATATGTAGCAGAATACATATTGGCCTATGCATTAAGATAAAAAAACCTTCTGTGTGCAGCAGCCCCCCTCACGCCCCCTAGCACTTACCTGAGCCCCATTTCAATCCAGCGATGTTTTACGAGAGACTCGGCTGTCCGGAACTCTCCCTCCTGATTGGCTGAGACAAATAGCAGGTGACATTAAACATAGAAACATAGAATGTGTCGGCAGATAAGAACCATTTGGCCCATCTAGTCTGCCCAATATATCTGAATCCTATGAATAGTCCCTGGCCCTATCTTATATGAAGGATAGCCTTATGCCTATCCCATGCATGCTTAAACTCCTTCACTGTATTTGCAGCTACAACTTCTGCAGGAAGGTTATTCCATGCATCCACTACTCTCTCAGTAAAGTAATACTTCCTCATATTACTTTTAAACCTTTGCCCCTCTAATTTAAAACTTTGTCCTCTTGTGGTAGTTTTTCTTCTTTTAAATATGCTCTCCTCCTTTACCGAGTTGATTCCCTTTATGTATTTAAAAGTTTATATCATATCCCCTCTGTCTCTTCTTTCTTCCAAGCTATACATGTTAAGGTCCTTTAACCTTTCCTGGTAAGTTTTTTCCTGCAATCCATGTACTAGTTTAGTAGCTCTTCTCTGAACTCTCTCTAGAGTATCTATATCCTTCTGGAGATATGGCCTCCAGTACTGCGCACAATACTCCAAGTGAGGTCTCACCAGTGTTCTGTACAGCGGCATAAGCACTTCTCTCTTTCTACTGCTTATACCTCTCCTTATACATCCAAGCATTCTGCTGGCATTTCGTGCTGCTCTATTACATTGTCTTCCCACCTTTAAGTCTTCTGAAATAATTACTCCTAAATCCCTTTCCTCAGATACTGAGGTCAGGACTGTGTCAAATATTCTATATTCTGCCCTTGGGTTTTTACGCCCCAGGTGCATTATCTTGCACTTATCCACATAAAATTTCAGTTGCCAGAGTTCTGACCATTCTTCTAATTTTCCTAAATCCTTTTCCATTTGGCGTTTCCCTCCAGGAACATCAACCCTGTTACATATCGTTGTGTCATCAGCAAAAAGACAAACCTTACCATTGATGCCTTTTGCAATATCACTTATGAAGATATTAAACAAAATTGGTCCCAGTACAGATCCCTGAGGTACCCCACTGGTAACATGACCTTGTTCTGAATGTTCTCCATTGACTACAACCCTCTGTTGTCTGTCACTCAGCCACTGCCTAATCCACTCAACAATATGGGAGTCCATGCTCAATGACTGCAGTTTATTGATAAGCCTTCTATGTGGGACAGTGTCAAAAGCCTTACTAAAATCTAGATATGCAATGTCTACTGCACCTCCACCGTCTATTATTTTAGTCACCCAGTCAAAAAAATCTATAAGATTTGTTTGACATGATCTCCCTGAAGTAAACCCATGTTGTTTTTCATCTTGCAATCCATGGGATTGAAGATGTTCCACAATCCTATCCTTTAATAGGGTTTCCATTAATTTGCCTACTATTGATGTCAGACTCACTGGTCTATAGTTGCTCGATTCCTCCCTACTACCCTTCTTGTGAATGGGCACGACATTTGCCAATTTCCAATCTTCCGGGATGACTCCTGTTACTAATGATTGGTTAAATAAATCTGTTAATGGTTTTGCCAGCTCACCACTAAGCTCTTTTAATAATTTTGGGTGTATCTCATCAGGACCCTGTGACTTATTTGTCTTCACTTTAGACAGCAATCTTAGAACGTCTTCCTCTGTAAAGACACATGCATCAAACGATTCATTAGTCATCCTTTCAAGTGGAGGTCCTTCTCCTTCTTTTTCTTCTGTAAAAACTGAACAGAAGTATTCATTAAGGCAGTCGGCTAGCCCTTTATTCTCTTCTACATACCTTCCGTCCTTTGTTTTTAATTTAGATATTCCTTGTTTTAATTTCCTTTTTTCATTTATATATCTGAAGTATGTCTTATCCCCCTTTTTCATAGACTGAGCTAGTTTTTCTTCTGCCTGCGCTTTAGAAGTTCTTATAACTTGCTTGGCCTCTTTCTGCCTAATCTTGTAGATTTTCTTATCTTCATTGCTCTGGGTTTTTTTTATAATTACAGAATGCTAGCTTTTTATTTTTAATGATTTGGGCCACTTCTGCTGAGTACCACAGTAGTCTCTTCCTTTTTTTGCTTTTACTGACAAGTCTAATGCAATTTTCTGTTGCCTTCAATAATGCACCTTTTAAGTAGTCCCATTTCTTCTGGACTCCATGTAATCCGTTCCAGTCTGATAAGGACTCATTTATGACTAATTTCATTTTTGAAAAGTCTGTTTTTCTAAAATCTAAAACTTTTGTTTTTGTGTGGTGAGACTCTTTCACAGTTCTTATATTAAACCACACTGACTGGTGATCACTAGATCCCAAGGTTTCGCCTACAATGACATCATATACCGAATCCCCATTTGTGAATACCAAATCCAAAATGGCCTCCCTCCGGGTTGGCTCCTCAACCACTTGTTGCAGAGACAACCCCAGTAGGGAATTTAGAATATCTGTACTCCTGGTAGAACTTGCTATTTTGGTTTTCCAGTTTATATCTGGAAGATTGAAATCTCCCATAATGAGAACTTCTCCTTTCATTGTCATTTTAGCTATTTCTTCAACTAGTAGATCATCTAGTTCTTTAACTTGACCAGGTGGTCTATATATCACACCTACATGAGTTACTGCATGATTAGCAAACTGCAACGTAACCCAAACTGACTCTATGTTGGCCTCACCAACTTGTATTAGGTTAGATGTAATGCTATCTTTCACATACAGGGCCACTCCTCCTCCTTTCTTGCCTTCTCTGTCTCTTCTGTATAAAGAGTACCCTGGTATGGTTATGTCCCAGTCATTTCTTTCATTAAACCATGTCTCCGTAACAGCCACTAAATCTACATTCTCAGATGCCATTATTGACCCAAGTTCATTGATTTTTTTACCTAAACTGCAAACATTTGTGGACAGGACTCTGAGCTTATCATTTCTTAACCTCTGTGCTTCTGATCTGTTCTGGCATTGTTTCGGGGGGCAATTGGACTCTTGTATTTTCACTCTCCCCCCCCCCCCCTTCCTAGTTTAAATACTCCTTCGCAAATTCTTGGAGTTGTTCACTAAGTACATTTGTTCCTTTGAGAGAAAGATGCAAACCATCTTTTTTGTACAGTTCCTTTCTATTCCAAGTAGACCTATCATGAGAAACAAAGCCAAATCCTTGCTCTTGACACCATTTACTAAGCCATATGTTGAACTCCTTTATGCGCCTCTGCCTATCATTCTGAACATTATGCACAGGCAGAACTTCAGAAAATGAAACGGTGGATGCAAAATGCTGTACGTCATTACCAAGTGTGATAAAAGATTTTTTCACCTCTGACACTTCATTGCAAGCCAGGTCATTTGTCCCTAGATGGACAAGAACATCCACGTCCCCTTCCTGCTTTGCTTGCTTAACAATATTAATAATATGTCTTCTATCTTGTCTAGCAGTAGCACCAGGGAGACATCTCACAAAACCATTTTCTTTAAGCTCCACACTTCTTATGATTGAATCACCCAGCAACAGCTGCTTCCTTTGAGACTTCACTTTATCTTTTTTGTCCTTGGCTGCAGTCTTGCATACATTAGACATAGGAGTCAATGGTTTCTCACCCTCTGTGCTTGAGTCCATATCCATGTTGTCCTTACATTCTGAGAGTGCTGCAAATGAATTATGGAGAACCACCGACTGTGGGACATGTCTTCTATCCACCACTCTAAGTCTTCCAGATCCTGCAGTAACCCATCTGCCATTTCTGGGGGTCCTCTGTGGCAGTGGCATTGCAGCAGTCCCAGCTGGAGTTTGTTTAACAGATAATTTAAATAACTCTGATTTCAAAAATGCAATTTCTTGCTGCAGTAAGGAGAATTGTCTACAGATCTGACAGCATCCGAATCTCCAAAGAGTGGAACATGAAATAAATGCACAACAATTCCTGCACTGAACCAAGTCTGCCATTTTAAAGAGGAAAAAAAAAATTTGTAAATTTAAGTCAAACAAATCTTACCTTTATTTTTTCTTTTTTTTCCCACCTTCCAGCCTACCACCTGACTATCTCCTGCAATATCTCTTCACTGTACTTAAAATGAGCAGCGGCTCAGCTCAGGTGCCCCCAGAGCAAGCTGTTTGCTGTGGGGGCACTTGGCAGGAGGGAGGGGCCAAGAGCGCCAGTCCGAGTTGGTCTGCTAATGGAGAGGTCTTGAAAAAGAGATATGGGGGACTGTTTAGACCTTTGATTTCTCAAAAACCCCTCCCCAAAGGAAAAAATATATAAAAAAAATATAATTGTAAAAAAATTGAAAAGTTAAAAAACCAAAAACAAAAAAAAACACAGAACAGACTCTGTCAAGCATATCTGCCTGCTCAGTGGGGATCTGTCTGCTGATCCCCACTGAGCAGGCGGATGACAAATCCACGTCCGCTCTGCTAATGCATTCTTAGTGAAAATAGCGATATGATAAACATTTGTGCAATTATTGCGGGGCCCAAAAATCAGTAACACTTTTTTTTTATTCTACAGGTCATGTGCTTTCAGAAAATGTATGGTTCTAGGGGTCTTTTCCAATTCTGAAAGCTGAAAGTGAAAAATGGTAACCTCCGGAGTAAATTGTTTTTATTTACCTTCAGTTTTCACCATTTCACAAAAAGGTGTAATTTAAAATGTACAAATATTTTCTATTTATTAACTAAATATAGGTTTACTTTTATATTAAGTAGGAATTTAGCAGGAATTTCGTACATTTTGCCATGTATAAATCCATCCAATTAATGATTTTAGTGTATTTTTAGCAAAAATATTGGTTTCATAAACATTGGCGCAAATATCGTGGTGCCTTAAAAATCAGTAGCACCTTCTTTTTATTTTACTGGCCATGTGCTTTCAGAAAATATATGGTTTGGGGGGGGGGGGGGAGTCTTTTACAAGCTGTAAGTGAAAAAAGGAAAACCTCCAGATTTTAGAGGAATGTTTGCGTACGTCCCATTTTCACTATTTCTCAAAAAGGCGCAATTTAAAATTTACAAATATTTTTTATTTATTAACTCAATACAGGTTTAGCTTTTATATTTAGATAATTTAGATCTATTTTTTCTACTGGCCCTTTGTTTTCAGAAAATGTATAGTTTGGGGGTCTTTTAAAAACTCTGAAAGCTGAAAGTAAAAAATGAAAACCTCCAGATTTTTTGAGAAATGTGGTTATTTATAGTTTTATGTACGTTCAGTGTTCACTATTTAGCTAAAAAAGGTGCAATTTAAAATGTACAAATATTTATTATTTATTAACTCAATATAGGTTACGTTTTTAAATATAGAATGGATTTATCAGGAATTTTGTGTTGTGTACAAATGTGTTTGTATCTGCTAATTAAGATTTTAGTTTATTTTTAGCAAAAATATTGCTTTGGTGAACATTTTCGCAAATATTAAAAATCAGTAGCACCTTCCTTTTATTCTACTGATTCTATGCTTTCATAAAATATTTGGTTTGGGAGGTCTTTAGCAAACTCTGAAAGCTGTAAGGGAACAATGAAACCTCCAGATTTTTAGAGAAATTTTGTTATTTACATTTTTGCGTACATTCAGTTTTCACCATTTTGCAAAAAGGCATAATTTAAAAATTTCAAATATTTGTTATTTACTATCTCAATACAGGTTAAGCTTTTATATTTATTAGGAATTTAGCAGGAATTTTGTAAAATTTGTTTTGTTTATGTCTGCTAAAAATGATTTTAGTGAGTTTTTAGGGAATATATTGTTTTGATAAAAATTTGCGCAAATATCGCAGGGCGTTAAAATAACTAGCACCTTTTTTTATTCTACAGGTCATGTGCTTTTAGAAAATATATGGTTTGGGGGGTCTCAAAAAAATTCTGAAAGCTGTAAGGAAACAATGAAAACCTCTAGAATTTTAGAGACATTTGGATATTTACACTTTTGTGTATGTTCGATTTTCACCATTTCGCAAAAAGGCACAATCTAAAATTTACAACTAGTGTTTATTTATTAACTCAATACAGGTTAGCTTTTATATTTAGTAGGAATTTTGTAAAATGGGCTGTGTTTTTATCTGCTAATAATGATTTTAGTGTATTTTTAGCAAAAATGTTTTGATAAACATTTGCGCAAATATCATCATAAAAAATATATAATCGCAAAAATCAGTAGCACCTTATTTGTATTTTACTGGTCATGTGCTTTCAGAAAATATATAGTTCGGGGGGGGGGGGGGGGGGTCTTTAGCAAACTCTCAAAGCTAAAGCTATAAGGAAAAAAATAAGTAAACAGAGGAAAAATTGCAAAAATGACCTGGCCAGCTAAGTTTAAAAGTGGAGCACAGGGCTTGGCAGTGAAAGGGTTGAAATGATAATAATATTAATGAAGACTGGCCACGACCAAGGAGTGCAAAGTTATTCTTACACAGATCTGAACTGTCATACTTTAAAATAAAGAACATTGTACATAATTAAAAGAGAAGTGATCAATATATTGATTCTCAGCTTTGGATTAAAAGTAAAACATTATTATAATTAAATAGGTCAAATAAGAGATGCCTGCTAATAAATTTTGAACACATAAATTCTTACTCATAATAGAAAAAAATTCTATTCTATACCAACTTCTAAACTGAAGACAAAAAAATACACAAGAATATTTTGATAATAATTAATAAAAAATATGCAATGCAATGATTTTCTACCCTGGCCTTACAACTGCAGAGGTTAAAATTGGTGAATGATCATCAAATGTGCAGTAAATGTTATAGTAAATGTGTAAATATGATTAATATTGCAGTAACTACAGAATAACATATATTTTTGAATGAATGTGTTTTATTCAGTGAAAATGCCGAAAATATATATGTTATCAAAAGAGCAAACTTTGTATTGCAAATATACTGCAAATGTTCTGTCACGTGTTTTATAACTTGTCCCCTTGCCTTATCTGTCACTTAATTATTTCAAAATATTTTTCCTGTCAATGAATATTTAACAGTGGACATTCTGATACATTTCTACTATTAACAAAAAAGTTTCTACAGCAAGTAAATTGATACTGCCTTGCTGGATATACCTGAATTTTATTATTACAGTGAAAGTTCCCTTTAATATACGTTTTGTTTGCCTCTTAGTTGCATTACACTAACCTATGCAATTTTGTTTTTAAATCTATTAAAAAGGGGAAACAAACAGAAAAAATATATGTAAAAAAATAATGATTCGCTTGCACATTGATTTAGTTTATTCATATCACAAGGCTTGCTGACAAATGTAAAATGCACATTTACAGTTTCTGTAGTATAGCACCACTTTGTGGTCAATAAAAGTAATTTCAGATCAGTTGTGCTAATGGAACAAATGAGCTTTACAATTTAAAATCCATCAAAAATCATGTTTTGTAGTTTATTAATGGTTAGTGATGCAGCCAGTATTAATAGCAATAATCAGAAAATAAATATTTAAGCAGGAAGGGAAATTTCTGTCATCATTTGACAAAATTATCTTTATCTTTATATTTTAAACATTTCAAATGTAAAGTAAAGAGGAAACGTTGCACTTTTAAAAATATAATGATTTATACTACTATTACTACTAATGATCATTATTATTAATAGTATACAATTTTGAATATGAAATGTAATCATGCCTACTGCACATACACAGTAATAACAGTTTATGTGTAATATTTAGAAATATGTAATATGTTATATAAAATTATAGTCACAACTTATTTTCTTGCATTGGATAAAGTATGATTTATTTTACGTTCCTTCTGTCAATGGGGGAACAGACAGCATTTAAACCTGGCAAAATGTTTAACTGCTTAAATACAATGCAGAAAAAATGTTTTGGCTAAGGTCTAGCTTTAATGAAAATACAAAAGCAGGGATTGTTGGTGAAAGTTGTGTTCCCTGTTTTTGATATTAGTCAACTGCACAGCATAGTTATGTTTTACTGACAACCCAATAGCAGTTTTACTATATGTGTGTATATATATATATATATATATATATATATATATATATATACATGTAGCACCTTCCTATGTTGGTGCTAGGAAAAGTATATGGGTGGCCCTGTCTGCTTATCAGGAGGGGGGGGGGGGGTTCATTGTTCAGCTGTCATGTGTTCCCAGGTGTGCCTGTTGAGCTTGGGGAGTCTCCTCACTGTGTCCAATAAGGGCTCTCATTGGACAGTGGAGGAAACCTGGCAAATAGCACACCAGAGCCTGTATCTACCCCAGAGGGCACAATATGCCGCAGCGCATCCTGGGAGGGGATATAAGTCTGAGGGGAGCACATGACAGGGCACCTTTGGCGGGAAGCAGAGTCCCAGGAGGAGGATGACTGCTGTCTCTCTTCCTGTCAGCGTCAGGAAAGGTGTCCTTGGTGGTCAGCCTAGAGGACAGAAGATTGAGCTGAGCTGCAGAGAGAGATCCAGTGTGCTGTGGACCAAGTGGAGCTGCTGGGGCAGAAGTTTCCAGGAAAGCCGTGTCGTGAGTACTGTAAACTGCCCAGGGGTCTGCCTAGGATAGGGGAGCACTCCAGAAGATCAGAGGGATCCAGGAGCCAGCTAACCTGGAGGAAGCTTAGAAAGGGGGTGCCAGAGTCTAAGCTCTGAAGAGAAGTGTGTGTGTAAAGAGGGCGCCGGTGCTGGCCCTGAAGTGTTAAGCGTTGCAGCAGATGTACAAGTAGCTACCTCAAAAGAAAGTGTTAAGGGAGCTTCTACAATGACTCTGTGCCACAAGAAAGTGACAGGAGTCAGTTCAGTGCTAACAGACCGCAAGTCAGCATTCATTAGCGCCAACTGGCGTTGACCGGCATTCAGTCAGCATCAAGTCAGCATCAGCAGGCATTTTTTCAGTTGTCCCCTAATATTGTGCATAGTTGAGCCAGAAGAGTATCCCACTCCTCCCTTCTCCCATCCAAGTTCTCAATAAACCAAAAAACCCAAAGATACTGGACTGATTCTTGTCTCAGTGCTCACACTTGGAGAATATGCCTAATTGTGCTGCTGTTGCTAGTGGTAACCCTAGCGGACCCATATCCAGCAAAACGGCTGGGAATTCTGCTATATATATATATACTCACTGTCCACTTTGCTAGGTACACCTTGCTAGTACCCGGTTGGACCCCCTTTTGCCTTTGGAACTTAATTCTTCATGGCATAGATTCAATAAGGTGTTGGAATCAGAGATTTTGGTCCATATTGACATGATAGCATCACGCTGTTGCTGCAGATTTGTTGGCTGCAAATCCATGATGGAAATCTCCCGTTCTACTACATCCCAAAGATGCTCTATTGGATTGGGATATGGTGGCTGTGGAGACCATTGGAGTACAATGAACTCATTGTCATGTTCAAGAAACCATATAATTGAGTATCTATGGTGTGAGCTAGAGATGCTGCTAGCACTATTCACTCCCTTGACGTTGGTGCAATATAAATGAAATAAAATAAATATCCTATGTGAATTGTGAATGTTAATGAAGTGTATTTGTAATCACTGTTACGTAATGGTGGATGTGCAGTAAAGCTGTTGATATTATATTATCTGTATAAATTATTTCCCGTGATGGAAAAAACTAGTTGTGACAACTGTGCAAGAAAATTGTACAATAAAATGAAAAATAAATTGATACCCAATAACATACAAATTATGTCCAAATGTAGATATCCAAAAGATGATATTATATATATATATAACAGCCGTGAACGGGGGGAACACATCCCCCTGATGAGGACACGTAGAGCCCTGTGTGGACAAACATAGGGGAGGGGCCATACGCCGGAGTCTGTGTGTGGCTGTGAGCAGCATTGGAGCTCACTGAGCGGACAGTGACACTAAGTTCAGGATCCTCACCTGTACACCCGGGCTATTATTTGCAGTTCCTGATACAGTGTGGTGCGCTTCAAGCACCTTATAAATGTAAGTGCAATATTTTTATTTATTAAAGTATATATTTTACCAAACGTTATTGGCACTATGGATACCTTTCTCTCCATATGGATTGTTATGAACACCGTGACACTACCATAGGAGAGGCAAGACAGGATTTAAAGTGCTTGGGTCACATGCAAGCTTACTATTCATTGAGCTTAATTGATCAGGCAATAAGGTGAGGCACCCACCTGAGGGGGGCACAATATATTGAGTTGCCATCGAGCCTGTTTCACTACAAGGATACCTCTAGGCACCGGTGATTGGGACACATTTCCATATATAGGAGCACCTTATTTTTAACGCATATATGTTGGAAAAATCGCACATGGCATTGGACAATAATCAATTTTGATATCATTGCACTCATTCACTGCACGGCTGTCATATATATATATATATATATATATATATATATATATACAATATCATATTTTGGATATCTACATTTGGACATAATTTGTATGTTATTGGGTATCAATTTATTTTGCGTTTTATTGTACAATTTTCTTGCAAGGTTGTCACAACTAGTTTTTTCCGTCACGGGAAATAATTTATACAATAATATAATATCAAGAGCTTTACTGCTCATCCACCATTGGATAACAGTGATTATGAATACACTTCATTAACATTCACAATTCACATAGGATACGCAGATGTGCGCAGCACATTTTATATTATTTTGTTCAAGAAACCAGTATGAGATGATTTGAGCTTTGTGACATGATGCATTATCCTTCTGGAAGTAGCCATCAGAAGATAGGTACACTGTTGAAGATTTGAAATGAAGACAATTTCCCCAAAAACAGTCTCCAAAAAGGGGGGGGGGGGAGAAAAAAAATGTATTTTCTCAGTACCTCAAGCTCAATACACATAGGGTAAAAATAAAATGTAATTTTATTTATAAAAAAAGATAAAAGATAGCATATCCAAGTTTTTCAAGTAGAGACACATATGAAATACATTAGAGGTCAGTCTAACACTATTCTACTAGTGCACTCCAATAAGGAAACAAAGGGTATAATGGATCCTCACTGGGCGCTTTCTCCTCAATACAATGATGAGATACAGAAATTATAAACAGAACAATATGTAAGATATATACAACAGTACAAGGGGGAAAGGGGAAGGGGTGCTGGCGCTTACTATGAAAGACCAACACACTAGACCAGATCAGATGGTGGCTGCACCAAAGTTCCCCTACAGCAGACGCGGGGAAAATTAATGAGTGCATGCTTTAATGCTGCGTAACAGCTATAACAAAATATATATATATATATATATATATATATATATATATATCGTATATCCATAGTCAAGTGTGGAGGGGGGGGGAAGAAGGGAGGGGGGGAGGGCAGGAGGGGGAGGGAAAGGGAGAGGGTGGGAAGAAGGGAGGGGAGGGCAGGAGGGGAAGGGGGATTGGGAAAGGAAGGGAAGGGATGAAAGGAAAGGGGGGACTAGAAAGGAAGGGAAGGGTGGAAAGGAAAGGGGGGGCAGGATAAGGCTCCTATACACCTTAATAAAAGATTAACCTGAGTGCACTAAGCAAAGCAACAGCAGCCAATGGGGGGGGGGGGTGTGAGAAAGGAAATTTATAAATGTTTCCAAGAGTGTGATGGGGGGTTTTCACTGATCCCACTTATTATTCCAGGAGATGAGATATAACCACAGGGCGGCTCATGGCGTAAAACGTTTATTGCTCCATATAATCCTAGGAAGCTAAAAAAAGGATAAAGCCCCATCAAACTAAGATCCAATCGTATCCAAATACATGAGGCCAAAATGCCCAGAATAAAAGGTAGTAGAGAGAGAATCATGAGCAGCGGCTTACCTGTGGGTTTAGTAAAAGCCCCCATCATACTCTTGGAAACATTTACATATTTCCTTTATATATTTCCAATATATATATATATATATATATTAATGGGAATACCCCCAGCTAGTGGGGATACTATAGCGCTTGCTAGTAAAATGCAAATATATAAATCTAAAACCATAGGATAAAATAATTGCCCTTAAATGCACAGTAAAATGCAAATATATAAATCTAAGACCATATGATAAAATAAATTAATATAAATGCCCTTAAATGCACAGTAAGACCATATAATAATATTAAGAGCATATAAAAAACATAGGTGCAAAGTGAAGTCCAAAAAATGTGCAAAAGTGACTGTATAATAAAAGTCCAAGGAGAAATTGTGCCAAGAAAAAAGTGCGAGTGCTTGAGGCTAAATCCTCCAGTGATCCAGGAGATCCAATCACACAGATGACTTTCAAAGGGGAGGTTAGATGTACACTCACCAGATGCGATGGGTCTCAAATGTCATATGACAATGAGGCCAGTATTGCTTTGTGACCATCCAGGTCAGGGGTAGGGTGACTGCTAGGCTCAGGTCCCTCTAGACCGGGTACTCCCCAAATATGGATCGAATTCCCAAGGTCCTCCAATGTGGATAGGGAGAGGGAGGAAAGAAGGCTCCAGATGGTGCAATACCGTTAAAAAGTATTGTTTATTAAACGAAGTATGCACACATGGATAAAATAACTTTCATAAAGTGCTAGCTGTCCTCCGGTATCTGCCTGTAGCGCGGGGAGCGGTTTGCGTTCCAAGCCCGACTTCCGGATTGACGGCGTGCGTTCCACCTAGGCATGAATCTTGTGTTTCTGCAAAGCAGGAACATAGATCCGTGTCTTCTTCCAGTAAAAGCACCTCCCCCACAGTAAGAAAACACCAGCTAGGCACACAGTTAACCCTTTGATCGCCCCTGATGTTATGGTAACCCCTTCTTGGCCAGTGTAATTAGTACAGTAAAAATGCATATTTTAGCACTGATCACTGTATTGGTGTCACTGTATCCCAAAAAAGTGTCAAAAGTGTCAGTTAGAGTCCAATTTGTCCACCACAATATCCCAGTCCTGCTATAAGTCACTGTTTTTCCCCATTACTAGTAAAAAAAATAAAATTCCATGAAAATATCCCATACTTTGTAGACACTATAACTTTTGCGCAAACCAATCAATATACGCTTAGATTGGCAGCAAGGATAGGAAATGTAATTATAATGGGGGACTTTAATTATCCAGATATAAACTGGGCATAAGGAACTGCGCATTCATCCAAGGCTCGGCAGTTCCTAAATGTTTTGCAGGATAATTTCATGGGTCAGATGGTGAACGCACCGACAAGAAACAATGCGGTACTAGACCTACTGATTACCAACAATACGGACCTGATCGTGGATATAGAAATACGGTGCAACTTGGGAAACAGTGACCATAGGTCAATTAGTTTCAGTATTAATCATAAAAATAGGAAACACAAGGGTAATATAAGGACACTGAATTTCAAAGGAGACAACTTCCCAAAACTGCGCTCTTTGCTAGAAAATATCAAATGGGATAAAACCCTAGGAACAAAGAACATGGAGGAAAAATGGGAGTGTTTCAAGAACATACTAAACAAAGGGATTGGCCAGTGCATTCCAAAGGGGAATACATTTAAAATAGCAAAAATAAACCCAGAGTGGCTAAACGCCAACATGAAAAGGCATTCAAAAAATAAAAGGCTGAGGGGTCATTGGCAGCATTCCAACAGTATAAAGAGTGCAATAAGAAATGTAAAGGTGAAATCAAGGCAGCTAAAATAGAACACGAGAGAAATATAGCGGGAGAGAGTAAAAAAAACCCAAGAAATTCTTTAAGTTTATAAATAATAATAAACAAGCAAAAAATTGGGGGAGCAAACCCTGAACATGTATATCTAAAGCCGGTGCAGCTATGAACCAAGCGACATGTATATTAAAAAAGAATAGCTCACACATGCAAAAGAAATTACTATCAAATATGGAGACAATCCATAAGTAAAAATGGGGATTTGGTCCCACCATATGGCCATATCGTGCTCAAGCCCACCACTACGTCAAAGTACCCCATTGTCAGTGGGTCCTACACTATCCATAAAAAAGGATGAATCCAGACTCTCTAACCCTTGGAGATAACACTCCTTGCTGGGAGAGATGTGCAACTGCACTACAAGGGACTCCTCCTATATCTACTTGATAGTGGACACTGATAGAGTACAGGTGTGTGTGGGGGGTGGGGTGCTCAACCCCAGAAGTCTGGTCAGACCGAATACATAATAAACAAGCAAAAAATTGGGGGAGCAAACCCTGAACATGTATATCTAAAGCCGGTGCAGCTATGAACCAAGCGACATGTATATTAAAAAAGAATAGCGCACACATGCAAAAGAAATGACTATCAAATATGGAGACAATCCATAAATAAAAATGGGGATTTGGTCCCACCATATGGCCATATCGTGCTCAAGCCCACCACTACGTCAAAGTACCCCATTGTCAGTGGGTCCTACACTATCCATAAAAAAGGATGAATCCAGCCTCTCTAACCCTTGGAGATAACACTCCTTGCTGGGAGAGATGTGCAACTGCACTATAAGGGACTCCTCCTATATCTACTTGATAGTGGATACTGATAGAGTACAGGTGTGTGTGGGGGGTTGGGTGCTCAACCCCAGAAGTCTGGTCAGACCGAATACATAATAAACAAGCAAAAAAATGGGGGAGCAAACCCTGAACATGTATATCTAAAGCCGGTGCAGCTATGAACCAAGTGACATGTATATTAAAAAAGAATAGCACATACATGCAAAAGAAATGACTATCAAATATGGAGACAATCCATAAATAAAAATGGGGATTTGGTCCCACCATATGGCCATATCGTGCTCAAGCCCACCACTACGTCAAAGTACCCCATTGTCAGTGGGTCCTACACTATCCATAAAAAAGGATGAATCCAGACTCTCTAACCCTTGGAGATAACACTCCTTGCTGGGAGAGATGTGCAACTGCACTACAAGGGACTCCTCCTATATCTACTTGATAGTGGACACTGATAGAGTACAGGTGTGTGTGGGGGGTGGGGTGCTCAACCTCAGAAGTCTGGTCAGACCGAATACATAATAAACAACAAAAAATTGGGGGAGCAAACCCTGAACATGTATATCTAAAGCCGATGCAGCTATGAACCAAGCGACATGTATATTAAAAAAATAATAAGAAAGCAAGACCAGAACACATTACCCCATAAAAAACAATGAAGGGAATCTGGCAACAGAGGACGGAGAGAAAGCAAAAGTGCTAAATCATTTATTCTCTTCAGTCTTCACAAAAGAATTGGGGGGCTGCACTAACCCAGCTTGTAATGCCAAAATAAATAATACACCTCAGTAAGTACCCCCATAGTTAACAGAAGATAGATTTAGAACTAAACTAATGAAACTTGCAGCCGAGTGTTCTTAAAGAGCTCCGCCAGGTGATAGCCAGACCGTTATTCTTGATCTTTACGGATAGTCTTAAGACGGGAATGGTGCCAGCTGTTTGGAAAAAAGCCAACGAGGTACCAATATTTAAAAAAGGGCCGAGAGATATCCTTGGTAACTATAGACCTGTCAGCCTAATATCAGTAGTTTGCAAGATTTTGGAGGGGATGTTAAGGGACTATGTACAAGACTTTAGTAATGAAAACAGTAATATTAGTAGTAATCAGCATGGATTCATAAAAAATGGTTCTTGCCAGACAAATCTATTAACCTTCTACGATGAAGTGAGTTGCCATCTAGATAAAGGAAGGCCTGTGGATGTGGTGTATCTGGACTTTGCAAAGGCATTTGTCAGTTCCCCACAAATGCTTTCTGTACAAACTAAGGTACGTAAGTATGGACCATAGAGTACCTGGATAGAGAACTGGCTACAGGGAAGAGTCCAGAGGGTGGTGATAAATGGGGAGTACTCGGATTGGGCGGGTGTGGAAAGTGGGGTCCCCGAAGGATCTGTCCTGGGACCAATCCTGTTTAATTTATTCATAAATGATCTTGAGAAGGGGATATCTAGCACAATCTCGGTATTTGCAGATGATACCATACTAAGCAGGGCAATAACTTCTATAAAGGATGTGGAAACCTCAAGCTGACCTGAATAAAATAATGGGGTGGGCAAATACATGGCAGCTGAGATTTAATGTTGAAAAATGTAAGGTAATACAATTGGGCGTCAGAAACACGAACACAAGCTACTCACTGGGGGGGGGACCTCTAGGTGGATCTAAAATGGAAAAGGACTTGGGGGCCCTTGTGGATAACAGGCTTGGCAGTGGCATGCACTGCTAAGCCGCTGCAAGCAAAGGCAACAGAATACTGGCTACTTATGTATACAAAAAGGGGATTCCCGCCAGAAATAAAGACATTATTCTCCAACTCTACAAGACTCTGGTCCGGCCACATCAGGAGTATGCCATCCAATTCTGGGCACCGATCCTCGGAAAGGATGTGCTGGTACTGGAGAGAGTCCAGAGAAGGGAATCAAAATTAATTAGGGAAATAAAGGATCTAAGCTATGAGGAAAGACTACAAGCATTGAACTTATTCTCTCTAGAGAAGAGACGCTTGAGAGGGGATATGATATTAATGTACAAATACTGTATTGGTGATGTGACCCTAGCATGAGGAACTAACTTTTCAGAGAAAGGGAAAACAATAAGACACGTGACCACTGACTAAAACTAGAGGAAAAACGGTTGTGGAATTTTCTTCCACAAGCAGTGGTATCAGCAGGAAGCATCAATAGTTTCAAAAAATAATTAGACGGGTACCTTAAAGACCACAATACACAGGGGTATACAATGTGCGGTTAACATCAAACACAAACACACACATCGTAGGTTTAACTGGATGGACTGATGTCTTTTTTCAACGTCACTAACTATGTAACTATATAACTATTGTGATTTTTTTTTTTACCATAAATAAGTAGCAGAGTACATATTTTACATTTTCTTATTGAATATGTTTTAAAGCAGAAAGTAAAAAATATTGGTTATTTTTTCAAAATGTTCGACCTTTTTTTGTTTATAGCGCAAAAAATTAAAAACACAGAGGTGATCAAATACCACCAAACAAAATCTCTATTTTGGGGGAAAAAAGGACATACATTTTATTTGGGTACAGTGTCGCACGACCACGTAAGTGTCAGCTAAAGTAACGCAGTGCTGAATCGCAAAAAATGGACTGGTCGTGAAGTGGGCTAAACCTACCGGAACTGAAATGGTTAATATCCTTAAGGATCAGTCTAGCTTTCAGACCTAAAGTTGACAGTTTGCCACATACAATTAACAGTGGATTAATTAGAAATGTCTAGACAAATGAATGTGCCTATGGCAATGGGATCATGTTGACCTAATAAAATGTGTTGACCTTTAACACAGAAATAGGAAAATATGAATTCAGGAATGGAACTCAGGAGCTGTCTTGAACAGTCTAAACCATAGCACACTGTAACTCACAAATTCTCCCTTCATTTGTTACTTTAGTTGCCTCCGTGGCTTATTTATGGGCTTAAATAGTGGATCATCAATGCCAGCTTCATAAACGGGAGCTGCATGCTGAGCCCTATTATTCCATGCCATATGAAAAAGGTATGTTACACTTATAGTAGTTTCCTATTTGGATCTGCTCCAGTATATCAATGTTACACTTTAATAATTATGTGTTCTTTCCAGTTAAAATACCTACTTCACAATTGAAGAGTTTATAACAAGGCAAATTAGAATAAAGATAAATATGATGATCTGGAATACAGATATTTTTATACATACAATTACATACATATAATAATCCTTCCTTTGAATGTTTCATGTCTATGGTCAGATTGAGGGGCCATACTTTGCTGAACCTTGGGCAAATGTCATAATTTGTCATAAAAAAGGTAATCAAATTAACAGGGTTTTCTTTTTTAAGTGATGGTGTCTCCTCCTTTTATTATTTCTTTTCTCTTTTTATTACTTTCCAGCTTCATTGTGCATATCTTGTGAGACTTCATATCTTCCAATATTTTTAATAATATGTATAAATGTTCTGATGATTGAAGGAGATCAGCTGTTTATAACCTGTAACTGATATCCCAGAAAAGTGTATATTATTTTTATTAACCCACTGTGAAATAAGTAGACACAAAATAAAGTATCTCTATAAATAAATATAGTGGCGTCTACTAGACTTCATGTTGTTCAAGAGGAATATACAATGGGCCATCAGCAGCACCATGTGGCATACAAATTGCATCTATTTTACGAAATGAGCATGTTCCTACTTTGAAAAGATGTTCCTCTGGAGAAAAGGATTCCACTGTGCAGAACAAACAGAAGGTATGAATCAAGTCTATCAGGATTTGGTGCTGTAAAAGAGACAGAATGCTATATTTCTCAAACCATCAGATTACAAAGAAATCACAAACTGTGTTGATTGTGTGCTCAACCTACACATGTTGTACAATCCAGGGAAAAAATGCTTTGAAATGGCCACTTTGAACCAGAAGCAACAAAAAAAATCAGGAAGTACATACATTTACAGAGATTGGAATAGAATCGGCAAGTTTGTGGTTACGTAAGTACCAATGAATTCTAAAAGTTAGGTTATAGGAACAAGCTAATGTACAAAATGTCTGCCAATAGAGATTTATGATTAAAGACTGTTTATCTTTTGTTCAGTTGTTATTTGCTTTTTCACCTTAGGCTGGTTTGTAAGTAGTGCTATTATATAACTAATAGTGCTATTATGTTATTCAATTTTATTTTAATGGTTCTTTTAACCAGTTCCTACCCAGTCTTTAACAAAATGATGGCTGGGTGGGCCTCTCCTCGATACAGGTGGATACAGCCAATGACTGATCAGTGTACCGGCTAACTGCTGGTACCATGTGACCACTGTGATCAATCACAACAGGTCACATGATAGTTGTAAACAATGGATGGGTTGCTTGCATGCCATCCAATGTGTACAATTATGTTGCTAGCTGTGATTGGTCAGTGTGATCACATTGTATAGACAATGCCAACCACAGCACATTTATACCATGTGATTAGCTATGGCCAATCACAACTAATCAAAACAAAACAAAATAAATGAATCAGTTTCATCCACTAAAATACTTGCTTATAGCAATAAAACTCACTACTATAAGCAATCGTAAAGTGTAAAAAAAAAAAAAAAATCCTGAAAATTTTCCAAGAGTAGTAGAATGTTACTATGATATCAATCAAAATTTAACTCAATACCATTCCACAGTAGTGCACCAAAAAAGTGAAAAAAGTATAAAATAAACTTATTAGTCCATATCAGTGTATAACACCACTGTAGATGCTTGTCAACAGTGAAACACCTTGCATCCACCTCCACTGTGATGAAGGTACCCTTCTCGCTTAGGTAAATAACTCACCAGACCCATTCTCATGAGTAGGCAAAAACTCCACTTGAAAGACTCTGCATCACTCTCCACCTTTCCTAAAGCTTAAAATCTTGTTTTGATGTTAGTTCAGCCTAGGAGAAGGTGAGAATTGTGTCTACTTCTGTTGATGTGGAATCATCTGTTGGGATGTTTGGCTGAGAGGCAGATCACTTGTTGCAGCGTTGATGATTACTACCTCCCCTGTGGCCATATCTCTGCTGTTTCCTTGATTCAGATGTACAAAACTAGGCCAGTGTTGTCACTCTATAGATCCTGAGAAAGTGCCATTAGCAGAGGAGGGAAGTTATGGATCATAGCCTGTAGAAGGAGCTCTAGTGACCAGTCTAGATGGGCTAGGTGAGAATCTTGTGCAGATGCCACTCCAAGAGTACGCCTGATTAACCTTCCTAGCGGTATTCCCGAGTGTGACTCGGGGTAAGATTTTAGTGCCAAAAGCGGTAACCCCGAGTCACACTCGGGGTAGCGCTAAGAAGATCGCTGGATGCTGGAGGAGGTTTTACTTACCTTTTCTCCGGGATCCAGCGAAGACTGCGAGCGGTGTGCGGCGGCGGAGCTCTCTCCCGATCGTCTGCGAGCCCCGGCTTCCGTCTCCGGCGACGTGACGTCCGCCGGGGGGTGGAACCGGCGGCAAATTCGAATGTAAAATGCACCAAACACACTGATACCATTCAAAATAAAATAAAATCACATTACATTACCCCCCAGTGCCCTTTCCTGCAGTTTTACTGTACTTTTTATGTAAATATATGTATATATATATATATATATATATATATATATATATATATACATATATATACAGTATATATATATATACGTATATATATACACATATACATATATATATATAAATATATATATACACACACACACACATATTATATATATATATATATATATATATATATATATATATATATATATACATATATATGTATATATATATATATATATATATACCTATATATATATATATATATACACGTAATTCTTGTGAATGAGCAGCCCAAACCAACTGTATACATTATATATATATATACGTATATATATATATATATATATATATATATATATATAATATATATATATATAATATATGTATACATAATATATGTATACATACATATATATATATATATATATATATATATATAATATGTATAATAAATGTATACAGTTGGTTTGGGCTGCTCATTCACAAGAATTACATGCTTTCAGCACCTAAAATAATGGTACCGCTTTCAGCACCTAAAATCCAAAAGAATCATACCGCCAGGGAGGTTAATAGACGTTTAGATGTTGAACTTATTCAGCTGCTCAGCTGACAATGCTGACTCTTGTGACTTGCAAAGTACTGGCTAAGTGCATGGGGGACACTCGTGCCTATACCCCTCATCCTCTACACGTTTGCAGTTGTTGACGAAGTTTCGCCCATTATGTTCTTTACAAGTCTTATCTTACCCTTGCCTTACCTTCCACAAGTCCAAGTGTAGCAGTAGCTTGAGGTCCACCTGGGTAACTTGCCAGTGACCCAGGTGGACCTCAAGCTACTGCTACACTTGACAACCCATGACTATTAAGGTTCTCTCGCTGAATGCTAAGGGCCTCGATAGTCCTTACAAAAGGAGGGCACTATGGAGAGAAGCAATTACTCAGAAATGCGATAAAATCTGTGTACAGGAGATGCACTTCCTGGAATCCAACCCACCAAAATGCTCACATAAGAGCTTCCCATTTATATACCAAGCTAAATTCGAAAAGAAGAAAAGAGGAGTAATGGTGGCCATCAGTGACTCTGTTTCATTTAAACACATAGACTCCCATCTAGACAAGAATGGTAGATACGTTATCCTAGTAATGGAACTAAATAGTTATACGTATACCTTATTAGTGATATATGTGCCCAACAAAAATCAAACCAAATTCATGTGGAAAACTTACCAAAGCCAGAAAAATCTGAAAAGGCCATCTACTGATATAAGGGGACTTTATTTTACCCATGGACCCACTGATGGACTCCACAGCAAAGACTTCTTTATTCAAGAGGATCTTCATGATCCATGGAGATGCTTGCACACTTCAGAAAGAGACTTTACCTTCTTTTCACACCCACATAATACCTACTCGAGAATTGACTATTTCATTGTAGATACAGTTCTGCTACAAAAGATTACCGCGGCCAAGATAAATAATATTTCCTGGTCTGACCATGCCCCAGGCTCTATAGAGATTGCGAAGGAGGGCCAGCCCAGGGGAAATAGGCCATTATGGAGAAATGATACCTTTGTTTTGTATAACCCACAATATGTAGAGGAATTGAGGGCACGCCTGGAGGAGTTTCTAATGTTTAACACTGATACCTCAAGCAGCGTCTTCAATTTATGGTGCTCTCTCAAGGCATTTGCAAGGGGTATCTTATTTCAACTGTCTTCTAGACACAAAAAACAAAAGAACAACCGAGTTGCTTCCCTCTTGGTAGACATTGCTCAGCTAGAAAACCAGCACAAAACATCACCCTTGAACTCAACCCTCACTGAACTTACAAAAAGCAGGAATGAACTTCAAACAGTCACAGTACCTCTACGATAAACATTTCCACCAAAACCTATGAATGGCTAATTCTTGACTTCACAACTGGTAAATGCCACCATCATGGAATCAATTTTATTGGAGCTTTATCTCAGAACAGTCTCTCACGAGACAAGTACAGAGCCCTACATATCTGCCACTTCCATACAACCAACAAAATTAGTAATAAAATGTCTATTCTCACAACTATTTGGAACTTCTTTAGAGGAAAAATAAACAAATCGACCCGGGGAATTTCCTTCTTCTTCAGGATATTAATAGGTCCTCGTTTATTAACTAAATCCCCAGCCATGACCAAATGGGAAAAACAGCTACAAAAAGAATTTACCCTGCCACAATGGCAGAAAGCTCTTCAAACTAGCTATCAAATGTCCAAGTGTAGTGACCACTGAGATACACATCAAAAGAACCTTAATGGCTGGTACATGTCCCCATACAAACTATCCAAAATATACACAGATGCAGACCCCAACTGTTGGAGGCTATGCAACCAATTCAGTACATTGTTTCACACCCTAGGGTCCTTCCCACAAATTTCCGATTTTTGTGAAACAGTAACAACCCCAATACATAACATTTCAAGTTCAAAAGTACCACGGACACCAGAACTAGCCCTCCTCAATATGAGAATAGAATCATACCAAATAGAGCACAGAGTAGTGGTGGCCCACATTCTATTTGCCACCAGAATCACCCTTACTAGTCATTGGAAATCTCCTCGGCCTCCCACACTAGAAGAAGTCATCTCAAGGGTAAATATACAATGTTAATATGAAAAGTGATTGGCCCTAAAGAACTCTAGAATTCTGAAATTCCAAGAATCATGGAAATGATTTAAATAGCCTAGTGCTCTTGTTTATGAACCTCACACTACATAATGGTACTTTATAGCAGTCCCTGGGTCCTTCTCTCCTTCCCACCCTAACCCCCAACCCATTAATATGTGTTATCTTGTTTCCTTGCCTCAAGAATGTACTTATAGTTCTCTTCACTTGATATTCATAGTATTGGCCAACCATGACTCAACACAAAATCCTTGCCACAGTTTGATCCCAAAGGGGGTGACAAGGTAGTATTGGTACACACAAGCTTCGGGTCATGACAGGCCTCTTGGTACTTAGGCAATATAAAGACTACAGCTAACTAAGTGTTAGCTCTAAGTGAGTACACTGCACAAATTGACTGCAGACTCCCTAATGAAAGTGGTTCAGTGGTACAACTACCTGATCACTTTCTGAAACCCCTTGTGCACTCCCCACCATGCTTCCCAAGCTCTGCTGTTCTGGTGTCCCTGTATGAACATCAGTTCGCTGATCCCACCTAGCTAAAATTAACCTAGAAGTGATGTAGCCAGGGAAGAAGCTAATATAGTTCAAACTGCACTCTACTAGTTTAAATGGAAGGCATGTGGGACATTGGGGAACTAAAAGACAACATGTATCATATGTGATATAAAAAATTAGTGAATGGGACAATTTCTTTGTTTTTTTTTTTGTGTAAATGTTGTATGGTGAAGTGTATGGTAAACATGAATATGTATTTGGATATTTTTTGCAAAACCTTTTTTATTTTCAAAATATAAAACTATAATTTTAACAAATTTTAATAAAATAAAAAAATAACATGGTCATATTGGAACCATTTCAAAACCACTGGGCGCTTTCAATCGTATTTTCCTTGAAAGCACTATGTTCCCACTCCCCTTTGCTTGAACGCCCCCCCCCCCCCCAGTCTTTATCCCCCCTCTTTTTTTCCCTCTTCTTCTTTTTCTCTCTTTAGCTCTACCATTCTTTGCCGTTATTCTTTTCTTTTTCCCAGGTCTGTCTCAACTTCTGTACTCCAGGACATGAGCCCTAACCCCCCCCCCCCCCCCTTATAGCACACACATTAGGGACAGCTTAATTTTATCCTGACAAGATCCGATACTTTATTTATCTCTCTTCATTGCACTAATGTGTTAAGTAAAAAAATACTATTTTTGAACATTTGTTTATTGCCTTACTGTCTTAGCATACCATCTTTGTCTATTATGCCCCATGACTCGGTAGGAAGCTATTTTCTTCTAGGTCTACACCGGTCATAGTTTCTTAAACAAGGTATGTATCTTCTGTACTGATTGTATCACTTGTATTACTCTCAACAAATTTTTTTGTGGGGAAAAAAAATGAATAAAAGGCAGAGTCTTTCAGGATATTTCACAGACCTTTCAATGCTCTTAAGTAGCAAAGACCTAAAACCTGGACTAGTACAGTCCAGTTCTGGCCCAACTCTTCTACTCTCTACTCATAAACACTCAACAAAACACTCACACCCCACCCCTACCCTGCTTCCCCAGGTCCACTGTTCAGGTGTCCTTAAATGTAATGTGTGACATTATTAGGTTATGATTAGATGTGGGAGGGTGTGAGTCTTCTGTTGATTTTTCTTTTCAAAATAAGTATTTAAATGTCAAGGCTTAAGTTTGTTTTGAGAGCTTTCCTGGAGCTGGAGACAACATTAAATGGTACCTAGGGGCACTGGAGAGTGTCTGTTTTTTTAATGGTATTTTTGGTGAGAATTTAAAAAGTATATCTGTAATGTACTATTACCACAGATTGATGTGTAGTAATTTATATTTTAAACAACTTTGGGAAGTTGTTACTAGCTAGATTTTTAACTGATTATCAAGATTCACCTTGTATCAAACTTTAACCTGACATTTTATACTCAGAGCTAAATGCATGACAGATTTAAATGGAAATACATTAATAAAGATGTATTATATTAAAGTTATCATGGTGCTCATAATTAAATCCTTGATTGAAGAGTCTTGGGGCCTGATAAGTTTGCTGGCAAAATAAAAGAGGGCAAACTAATTAATACTGTTTAATTAAATGTTAATAATTCTTCTAGTATAAAAGCTGTCTAGTGCATGTCTTGCATTTCCTCTAAAATTAAAGTGTGAAGCTAAAATAAACTGTATGTTGTTATTTTTTTAACAGTCTTTTATTTCTCTTTATACAGTTTACTGTAAATGTATATTGCCAAAGATGATACATGGCTACCTAAGTATTGAACACAAATACAAGGGCTAGGAATGATGTACCTGTGTGTGTTTTGGCAACCATTTTTGGCATTTGGAATCTGAATCTGAACCCCACTAAAATCAATGGAAGTCAAACCATAGGTATCAGTAATGACAATTTTCTAGATTAAAAGTCAAGTGATTTCCAAACAGGGCAGTGGCCTGGGGAACATCTACCGAAGCAAATAATACTATCTTTCTGTGGGTAGAGGGGCATTTTATGAATCTTAAGTATTGAAAATTTTTCAAGTTACATGCTTGGGGATACCTTAAAGCTGTATGGGATTTTACAGCACATTACAATTTGCAGGAACAGTATGTAGCAGCTATAGCAGCTGTAGCAGAGAAGCAAAGACAATATACCTAAGATCTCCCTGAAGGTTTATACTTTGAATATGCTTTAAAAAAAAATATGAAGTTAAAGCTATAATCCCAAATGCCAAACAGTTTAAAAAAAGTCCCTTTTCATAGCTAGTGATATTCTTTTTCTGTACCACACTGTATTGTGCACAACGTGTAACAAAATGTCAACCTCTGAGTGCACCAAAACACCTCTAAAGTCTAAACTTACATTCCAGAGATGAGGCAATTGTTATTTCAAACTAAAAAAATGTCTGGAGAGTATGTAAACTGATTGATTTGGGCCTGGAGCAGCAATCTAGGAGGGAGAGGATATTACATTTTTGCTCCCGAAATAACAATTAAAATGTTCTTTCAAGGAAGCAGCCACAAATTCTATAGACCTGCTGTATTTTATGCAAGCATTTGTACTTGGCCATTATGTTAGATAAACAGATAAGGCACACATTATTTTGATAAACATTTCAATTTATTATGTTAAAGTCATAAGCCAAAAACCGTGGGTTTTGAATTGTATTTCTTACAATCCTGCGAGCTGTTCTGTCTGATATTTTTCTTGGTCTTCCAGATCTTGCTTTAACTTCCACTGTTCCTGATGACTGCCATTTCTTAATTACATTCCAAACAGAGGATATTGACATCTGAAAACACTTTGCTATCTTCTTATAGCCTTCTCCAGCTTTGTGAGCATCAACTATTTTCAGTTTCAGTTTTCTAGACAACTGCTTAGAAGATCCCATGGTGCTGATTGTTGGGGCAAGGTCAGATGAGTCTGGGCATTTAAAACCTTTGAGATTGACATCACCTGGTCTTCCCAGACGATGATTGAGAACAATCCATGACACTGGCAGGTCTCAGCCTTGCAAAGGGGGCAGTGCATGCTATAAATTCTGCAGGCTGCCCAAACTTTCGCAAACGCCATTTTTTTCTTTTCTGCCATTTTTAAAGTGTCAATGATGGAAATAAAATCTAACTTTTGTTGACATATTATAAGAATGTCTAATCTGTAATTTGATGCCTTTTGGAGATTTTTCCATCTTTCCTTGGCTTCTTTATGCACATTAATACAAATTCTTACCTGGGGTGCCCAAACTTTCGATCACCACTGTATATACATATAATGTTTGGGTATTCTTAGTAATTTTCTAGCACAAGCACAATCATTTTTACATGTAGGAGAGAAATGTCAGAATTGGCACAGTAGGCAAATGGTTAAGCATATATAACATTGAGCTGAAGGACAAAAAAGGGAAAAACGAAAAAAAAAACCCAAACCCCAAATGTCTGAACAGTAAAAGCAAAATAACACCCTTTCCCCCTTTTTTAAACTGAAGAAAAAAAGGACCTAAATACTAACTACAATTAAAGAAAGAAAAGCAATGCAATGCACCCCCCCCCCACCCCACATAAAGAATATAAAAAAAAGTTGTAAAGAAGGACTGTTGGCTCAATTCAAATTGCAGGGAATGCAGGTGGGCTTACATTTTACTCCTCTCAACCTTACTGCAATTCACTTGTTAGGGATGAGCTTTAAGTTCGAGTTGAACGTAAGTTTGACTTGAACATTGGCTGTTCCCTTGTTTGTCGAATGAGCAAATGGGCTTCTTTGCAAGAACTTTGAGTTCTTGCATTCTCATGGACTCTGACCTCTGATTCCAATAAATCACCTTGCCAGGGGATCGAACCCACAACCATCTCAATTGCAAGCCTGGTATTCTACCACCTACATCACCATCAAGCCTGCTTAGGTGAGATAGAAGTTAGTTAGTTAGGCAGGGAGAGTGTGCTCAGTCCAAGCCTGCTTGACGGTGGCGTTGGTGGTAGAATGCTAGGCTTGCAATTGCAAGGTTGTGGATTTGAATCCCTTGACCAGTGGGTGATTTATAAGTGGAATTCTATAGTTAATAATACACTGCTGACAGGGAGAGAGATTCTTGCTTTTAACAGTTTGTTGACATCAGGTAGTGCAGTGTATACCACACAGTTTTATTTTAAGGGGAACCCTGCGCCAAAATTAAAAAAAATGACGTGCTGTTCCCCCTAAAATCCATACCAGACCCTTATCTGAGCACACAGCCTGGCTGGCCAGTATGGGGGTGGGGGTGGGGGCGAGTGAGCACCCCCCTCCGGAACCATACCAGGCCACATGCCCTCAACATGGGGGTGGGTGCTTTGGTACCCCCCACCCCAAAGAACATTGCCCCCATGTTGATGGGGACAGGGGTCTCTTCCCGACAACCCTGGGCTGTGGTTGTGGGGGTCTGCGGGGGGGAAGCTAATCAGAATCTGGAAGCCCCCTTTAACAAGGAGGCCCCCAGATCCCAGCCCCCCCATGTGAATGGATATCAGGTACATCATACCCCTACCCATTAATGAAAAAAGTGTACAAAAAAAAAGAAAGCCAGTTTTGGATAAGTCCGTTATTAAAAAATAAAAATATGAAAATAGTGCCCCCCCCCCGATAATCAGTCGCCCACCCACCCGAAAAAAAGAAAAAAAAAAATGAAGCTCCTGTTCCTCTGGACACTTCCCGCGCTATGAGCTGTTTTGAGTTTGACAGCCCTTTTATAGGGATCTGACGTCACGAGCCACCTCACAATGCACTGCTCAGGTGCAGTGAATAAATGATGTCATGTCAGTAATTTTTTCACTATAAACTATAAACTATAGATCCCTTTAAAATAGCTGTCAAACTCAAAACAGCTCATAACACGGGAAGAGTCCGAAGAAGCAAGAGCTTCTTTTTTTTTCTATTTTTTGGGCGGGCGGGTGGGTGTGTGGGCGATGTGATCATTGGGGCACTATTTTTTTATTTTTTAATAAAGGACTTGCATTTAAGCCTTAAAATTAGCACTTTTGATTTTTCATGTTCGTGTCCCACTTTAACTTTAATGGAGACTTTAATGGAGTTTACATGTTCACTAGAACATTTCCCCTGTTTGAGATGTTCTGGTGCGATCCAAACAGGGGGGCTGTTCGGCTCATCACTAGTAGCAATATACAGTACTGAATATGGCACTGTATATAGCACTACTGTATAGCTATAGTAGCACACTACACTGGCAATTCTCTCTCCCTACAATGCTGTCAGCTGTTCCTCTGTTGGGGAAGTTTTAACATGGCTTCAGTCAAACTACATACCTAGTAGATACGGCCTTGTTCCTCTCAGCTCATCTAGTTGGATAGAAGGCTTAGAAAAAAAAAATGTGTGAATGTGTGAAAGAGTGCAAATCATTAATGGTAATAGGCATTTGAAATACTAGATTGTCCCAAGCCCAGTAAACATGTTTTAAAATCCATACCAGACCCAACTTTACAGCATTTTTTTTTTACATTCAGCTGTCAGTGAGGAAACCGCTGACAGATGATTAGTCATCTGTTGTTAAGGATGTGGTGGCTGGCTTCCTGGCCCGCTCCTTAGCAACCAGCTATTGAGGGGGGACCCCACGCTGTTTATGATAAATACTGTATGTACCACCAGCAAAACCCTGTTTTTTTACTCTTTGTTCTGTTTGTCACCCGGTGGCGCCGTCCCTTCTGACTTCATGTGACGTCAGAAGGGGCGGCGCCACCGGGTGACGTGCCCCTTGCCTATAAAAGAGCTGTCAAAGCTGAAGAGTGAGCATATGGCATGTAGCCTCGGAAGAGATGAAGTGTTTTTTTATTTTTTTCTATTTTTCAGGTCCGGTGGGCGTCGTGATGTATTTACATTGAGGGACACAATTTTTTTTTTCTTTTTAACAAAGGACTTGTCAAAAACTGTGTTCTGTGATTTTTACTTTTTTTACACTTTTTTGGTGAATGGGTAGGGATACGATGTACCTAATACCCATTCACATGGCATTGCTCCCTGTCTTTAACAATGGGGTCTATGGAAAATATTGGACAGCTTGACATGGCACTGCTCCCTGTCTTTCACATTGGTGTCTATAGGAAATCTTTGTCTGCTTGGCATGGGACAGCTCATGACTATAAGTGACTATAAGTGACAGGGACACAAAACTTGGGGAGCACATTTTAAAAGTGGAGTATGCCTGTAAACTACACTGACTGCACTAAACTAACTCGACACACTATCCACTAACTACCTGCCTAATCTCTATTGTAACACACTATACACAGCTGCAGTGTAAGCAGCAGCCTTATATAGTGTTGGGTGTGGACCTAGCCCCTGAGCTATGATTGGCTAAAGGCACCCTGCCTTTGGCCAATCATGGCTCTGACAGGACATTGTGCTGTGATTGGCCAAAGCATACAGGTCAGGTGCATGCTTTGGCCAATTATCAGCAATCAATGCACTGCAACAACACAGTGCATTATGGGGCGCTCATGAGCAGGTGAACTGCCCGCTAAGCACCCATTTGTTCATGTGTTCTGCGAACACGTGAACAGCTAAAGTTCGAGTCGAACTTACGCTTAACTCCAACACAGAGCCCATCCCTAACAAACAACTGATTTGACCTACATATTTCAGTGCACATTTGAATTGAAAACATAACAATCCAAAGCATTATATTTTGATTTTCCTTTATTAGCATTCCTTATTGCACAATAAAATACAAAATATATATTTTAAACACACTGATTATTTTATTGGCAGCTAATTCTGTATGAGTCATTTGTTCCATGACCAGTATGTGGGGGTAGTGCTGTACAAATAAAAAAGTACTGGTTATATTTGTATGTGGGTAGCTAGAAAGATTTCATATGGTATTAAGCATGCAATTTAGAATTAATTTGCGATGAAAAAAAATATATATTTTAAACCATTTAATTGCCTTGTTTGCATTCATTTTGATAGATTGTTTTCAATTCACTGCCTACTTGTTGTCCTAACTGCATCATATTCTAGGGAGAGAATTTTTATTGTGGATATTTTATACACCTAAATGTGCATCAATACACATGAAGACATATTTGTATTGGATTATGAAAAAATGGTACTCTTGAAGAACAATCACGATGCTGTAAAAGAGCATGCTTTGGTAGTCTTGGAAGCATAAATGTAATATATTCTGCTGAGAGCTTCTGTTTTGGAATTGCATGTAAAAAAAATGGCCAAGATAATAAGTTAGTTAAATCCATGAATGTAATTTACTTGTCAAAACTATATAAGTCTCCCACAGTTAAAGAAATAAAACTTGCCAAGATGTCAAGAAAAAACTAATAAAGAAAATGTAAAAGTCTTTTGGGTCAGGCTAAGAAAACAGTGACTGTAGCAGTAGAGAGGTTCTAAAGTAGTCAGCTGAAAATATACAGATGTATTCCCCTAGCAGATGATGCTGGCTCACCTGAGAAATTGGATCCAAGCATTAACTAATATTCAGTATACTCCTATTGGTGAAGAAGGCCAAAAATCTCTGGAATTATTAGTTATAAATGTTAAAATCTAGCTAAATTGTATGCATTTAGGAATGCAAAGAGGGCCCCTTGTCCTTTGCAATTACATTAAAATGATTGACTTTGCACCAAGGTCACGTAATGCACCATTTACTGTATGTATTTATACACAGTGATCATATACCCCCCTGATAGCCTGTTTTTAAGGAAGAACAAATTACATTCAGCCAGTTTTCCTCATAACTGAGGGCCTCCATGCCTCTTATCATATTAGTTGCACTTCTCTGCACTCTCTCCATTTCCCCAACAACCTTTTTATGAATTGGTACCCAAAACTGAACTGCATATTCCACTTGAGTTTTTTCTAATGCTTTATACAGGGACAAGAATTTGACTTGCCCTCTATGCATCTTTTAATAAAATAAAGTATTTGCTTGCCTAAAAAATTCCACTTGGCATTGCATGTTAATAATACGTCTATTATCTGCCAGAACTTCCAGATCCTTCTCGATTCTTGAATTCCCAAGTTTTTGAAATGGTTTGTGGACTGTTTATATATTGGAAATAGACTTTAAAGCTGCTAAAAGACTACACAACATAACTACAATGCTAATGGCTACAATATGTGGGGAGGACCAGGAGACCTCTTTTTGTGAGAATCAGAGAACATATCAACAACATAAAAAAGGGCTTTATGAAACATAGTCTATCTAGACATTTTAAAGAGGCACATGCTAGGGACCCATCAGTGATGACCTTGATGACCTTTTTTGGTATTGATATGGTAAAGGAACACTAGAGAGGGGACAACAAGAAGATTAAGGTCTCACAAAAGGAAACATGGATTTTCCAGTAGAATTCTTTTCAGCCAGAGGGCCTAAATATTGATATCGATCTTAATTATTTCATTTCTAACTAATGACCATAGATCCCTCAATTTTAAACCCTACAAATTTTCCTTACCCATGTACAGATCCTTCATACGCTCTTTTTAATATTTTACTAGTATGTTGACACCTTTAAGACCGCCCGCCGCAGATTTACTGCAGCAGGCTGGATCTCCTGCGCGAACTGATGTAGCCCTAAGCGTGCATGGTGCTGGGGGGTGAGGCAGCGGGGAATGTCGATGCACGGGGCCGGCGACCATGATTGCTGCAGGGCACATGCGATCGCTCCCCTCTGAGAGAGAAGGACGGTCAGCTGTTGTAAACACAGCTTACCATTCTTCTCTCTGAAATGATCACAGAGCTTCTACGTATATAGGATCACAGGTGTCTATGATCATTTCACAAGCCCATCCCCCATACACTTAGTAAACACTTCCCTAGGCTTACACTTAAAGCGGAGTTCCATCCCGCTTAAGAAAATTAAAAGTCAGGAGCTACAAATACTGTAGCTGCTGACTTTTAAATAGTAGAACTTACCTGTCCAGGGAGCCTGCGATGTCGTCAACCGTAGCCGATTTACGTATCGGCTCTCGGGTGCCGCCGCCGCCATCCAGGGTAAGGGAACCTGGCAGTGAAGCCTCTCGGCTTAACTGCTGGTTCCCTACTGCGCATGCGCAAAGAGCGCTGCACTTTGTAATTGGCCCAGCAGCAGAGGAAAAAGGAGGAGGACGAACTTCTGCCGCGGCGCTGTCTCCCAGGAAGTGGGGAAGGGTACCTGTCAAAAACAGGAAGCAGATCAGCAGAGTTCCACTTTTAATTGGAACTCCGCTTTAACCCTTTGATCACCCCTAGGTTAACCCCTTCCCTGGCAATGTCATTATTAAAGTAACGTTGCATATTTTTAGCACCGATTACTGTAATAATATCAGGGGTCCGATCTGTCTGTCCCAATGTTGCAGTCCCGCTAAAAATCGCAGATCGCCGCCGTTACTAGTAAAAAAAAAAAATTACATAAATCTTTCCCCTAGTTTGTAGACGTGATAACTTTTGCGCAAACCAATCAAAATGCGCTTATTGTGATTTTTTTTTTACCAAAAATGTGTAGCAGAAAACAAATTGGTCTAAAAGGATGAAAAATTTTGATTTTATTATTTTTTTTGGGAATGTTATATAGCAGGAAAATATGTTGAAAAATATTGTTGTTGTTTTTTTCAGAAATGTTGCTATTTTTTTGTTTATAGCGCAAAAAAATAAAAATCGCACAGGTGATCAAAAATATCACCAAAAGAAAGCTCTATTTGTGGAAAAAAAAGGACATACATTTTATTTGGGTACAGTGTCGCACTTTTCCGTTATAATATGGCAATGCCGAATCGCAAAAAATGGCCTGGTCATTAAGTGGGGAAATCTTTCCGGTCCAGAAGTGGTTAATATATATATATATATATATATATACACATTTTTTCCTGTCATCAATTTGTCCTGATATCAACCTCCTAACATTAGCAATTTTTATTCCCATAGGCGCATGCATGGGACATGAGCCACCCTTACCCATACACATCCTCATTATACACTCTTTGGCAGCTCATTAATGTGTTAATACACAGACTAAAATTATTTTTTTCCATCATCATGTTTGTCTTAATATCAATTTTTTTATATTAATAATCCCATAGGCACATGCATGGGATATATAACCATCACAATATAGACTCTACCAGTGGTAGCCCTTTAATTCATTTTCAATTACCAAAAAATGCTTCCCATAGATATTATAGTATATTTTATATTTTATATATATATTTTTTAAAAAGGCCCCTTCGCTTATTAATATTATTTATATAAATATTTTATAATTTCATTTTGATATATAGGCTTTTTCATTTGTTTGCCTGTTGTTTTTTTGCAATTCATTTGTGTAGTTAAAATGATTGTCTTGATTTTCCATTTTTCCCTTTTTTTTTTTTTTTAAATACATTCTGTAAAAGATTTTTATTTGCATGTATATATATATTTTTAATTATATGGAGTTATTATCATGTTGAATGATCAGATGGCAACTTAACGAACCTAACACAATAAAGACCATCATAATCCAAACTTTGAGTACAGGATGATTACCAGTATACACCCACTGATATCTGCTGTTGTGTCATAGGCTGGGGGGGGGGGGGGGGGCACAGTCAGAGGCATTTGGATTGGATAAAGGGTTGCCTGGAGACATTGGATACACGTGACCTGGGGCTGCTAGGATACCTTACCTGATATAAACCTGTGAGTGGAGCAAGATGGCGCCGATCCAATAGCCGTCAGTGTGATGAAATGCATAGGGAGGAGCCTAGCATCATTGCACCACTTCCGATTTGGGTCCGTGGAGCGCATCGCGTCCCGGGCTTCCTGGTTTGACACGAGCAGATTCATTTTGATCTAATGTAAATGAACTACTGTGATTTTAAAAAAAAATTGTGCGGATTTACACTATGGGGGTCTATTTTTGTAATTTCTATGTACCACTGATACTGCATGGGATGGGAAGGAGAGCTCGTCAGAGGCTTACAGTCGGGTGTAGCTGTAAAGGCTGGATACCCCTGTTGCATGGGGAGAGAAGTCTGGCGAGTGAAGTAGCAGGGGGGGGGGCATAAGTGAAGACACCGTGCACTCTACATGCGGTTGCACAACCCCCTGGCTGTAATATCATGAACTATTGATCCTTTTGATGATACCACCAAAAGGACCAGCAAGGAGAGCTGGAGAGTTTGGACTAACTAATAAGATACTGCATAAAATGTACGGACTGTTCAATTTAAACACGGATCACCTTGTATTAGCCCTTGGTTTATGTATAAATTGTCTAGTGAAATTGGATGTTTACATCACTTTGGCACCTTCATTTATTTATTTAGCACATGCACTTTATTAATAATTGTAGTTTTTGCACATAATTTCTGCATATGTTGCACAATATTCTTTTATACATTTTCTGTTTTTTGGTTTATGATACACCATACTAGTTGTACATTGCACACAGAGCAGCGCCAAAACCCAATTTTTACATAGGTTTCATAATTACAATTGTACAAGTTTATTAGTAAACAAACATAAAAATATCTGCATACATAACAACAATTAAAACTTTGAAAACAATATCCTGCCCAAAAGCAGGTTTACAAGACTCCCACCTAATAACAATATTAAAATGTGAATATAGCACATACGTATACCATTAAGTTAAATAGACATAATGTCAAAGAGAGCAGGATCCTTGATGCTTTTCAGCAAGTTCCCCTTGGTAATCCACACTTGCAATGTAAATATTGAACATACACACAGAATACCATAAAGGTAAATAGACATAGGGCTTCTGCTGCCAATGGTAAACCAAAGAGCTGGCATATCCAAGGGAGCAGGATCATCAATGTGTTTTGTGGGGTATCCCACTTCTTCCGGAGGTTTGGGGAGACTTATAAATCTGCAAATAATAATGTACAATGAATAAATCATTGTGATTATACAAACAATAAAAATGCAAAAATGCAAGGCTAAGAAGAGGAGCTTTATATTTTTTTTGGTCACGTTAATGAAATTAATAGTCCTCCTGGTGTTTTTGAAGGGAGAATAGGAGATAGACATAGGGGAGCCTGTCTGCCCTAGGGATTTTTTTGCAGTGAAAGTTTTAATCATAGCAGCAATTTCTTCTTTGGTAAATGAGAAATTAAGCATACTGAGATCAGAGGCAGTTATAGTAGGGAGATGGGTATCTTTAAGGTACTTTTGTATTTTGTTGGGTCACTTTGGGACATGCAGGAAGGTGGGAAATGTTATGTCTATTATATAAGTCATAGTAGAAGTCACAAAAAATGTGGGCTATTTGAGAAGGTTGGGAGTGAAGATTCCCAATGTTATCTCTAATAGCATGAAGAGCTCCCACAGTTTCCTCATGAAGAGCGTGTGGGCCTTTTTTTTTCCCTTATCAGAGAACAGGAGTTTAAGCCAGGACAAGGCCCTCTTCATCTTATCTATCTCAAAGTCTTTAAGTTTGCGGTAGTTTGGATAATGTCCCTAAGTAGGGGTAACGAAAAATACGACATGGTAGTTCCTCATTGTTTTAATATATTTACATTCAGCTGTTGTGCTGTTTCAATCTCTCTCATAAAAGCAGTGGCTTACAGTGTCCTCTAATTACTGGTTTGTGCGCTTCCCAAAGCGTGGCAGGAGAAACCTCTGGGGAGAAATTTTACTGAAAGTAATTACAGAGAGCAGCTTCTAAGTTAGATTTAGAAGGGTTGTGTTTAAGGAGGAACTAATTGAGCCCCCATTGACAAGATTTAATTGAAGCAGATGATAGAGCAAGTGAAAGGGTGACCGAAGCATGATCCAACTATAAAATAGAGTGGGTGTTGGATCAGAAATCTAGCCACAGATGTGGAGCATTGACAAAGAAATAGTCTATACAGGAGTGAGATTTATGTGGGTGTGAGTAAAAAGTAAATTGTTTAGCTGGGTTGGCTGCACACCATGTGTCAAATAAGGCATGTTTTCTAGTCAAGTGACAGAATAGTAAGGATTTTTTCATGGTAAGGGGAGGGTTTGTGGCCGAGAATGATGAGTTTATCGATACAGGACAAGTAAGGCATATTAGGATCTCCTTCAATCACCAAAAATGTTTACAGGAAGCTAAGTAAATGCTTATAGACCTTTGATAGAACAATAATTTGGTTTGAGTTGAGAACAGTTTGCAAAGAGAGAGATCCATGCTCTCCCATGTGCCTCTAAGAATGGGATAAAGGTCTGACACATAAATGTATAGGTGTTTCAGGTGAAATGGAGAACCCTTTTTAAAGATAATTGCTACACCAACCTTTTCATTTGGTTTGGAGGCTAGACAAGTTTGGGAGTAATACTTGAGGACAAATGAGAGGGTCCCTGTTTTATCCAAATGGGTTTCTTGGATAAAGACTACATCTGCTGTGGAGTGCCTAAATTTACATAAGACTAGGTGGGATGGATAGCAGAAAGACTGAGGTCCATATCGAACAACAATTGAAGGAACAGCAGGCTTTGGTCGAGACCCAGAAGGTGGCAGGGCATCAGGTGGATGTGACACTAGACGGAAAGAGAGAAAGAAACATGAAAGAGGGTTAGAAAAGAGCCAACGTCATTGTAATGCTACCCCAAAAGGAGTTGCTGATTATAATGGGTCCTCTGTTCTCCACCACAACCCTGCAAGGGCTTCAAACCCACTGACACACCAGGCTATTAATGTGAAGCAACAAGACCATGAGTAAACATATAGGTTAATATTTAGAAAGATGGTTATTAGACAAAGACAAGGCAACAACATTTATCTTTACACAATTCAGCACACAGGGTAGCCAAAAATCAGGTGGGAGAAAACACAGGCTTAAAATCACCAAAATCAGCATAAACCGTAGCAATACCACCAAGAGCACCAAACAGGCAATGAATAGATTTTATTCAACAATACCAGGGCTATATTGCCTGTGTGTCCTAATAATTGCTGTGCTAGGCCTAGACTACTTGGGAGAACACAATCAGCATTAGAAAGCATAAACAACCAAGAAAAGAATGTAACAAAGTCTCTAAGAAGGTTCTTCCATCAGATAACTTTTGGACTTTTAGATGACCGTTGGTGCACTAGAGGTGGCCTTTATACCCAGTGGGCAGTCAGATGCAGTTTATCTAAATAAAAAATAAAGAACACTAATTAGGCAGGGGGTGCACAGTAAACAATACTTTAACTGCACCCTGTAATTGCGGTAATGTGAGGTGCATTTAAACAATAGAAATCTCAACTGGTGGGACCTTATATGTACCCCACCCCTACTCTCCCCCCCCCCTCTCTTCTCTTTCTTCTCGTCTGTTTTCCCGTTTGTCTTCTCTTACCCGCTACTCTCTCTCTGTCCTTTCTTCACCCCTGTTGGTAGGTATCTACTGTTGTTAGGGTATTCATGCCAGGATTCCAGTTGATCCTGCTCTCCTACGGTCTCCCTGCTACAAGGACCTTTTTTTTAAAAAATATTACTTATGCTTCTCATCAGAGCTCAGACGTTACTGCTCTCCTGATTTATATTCCTCACTGAAGACCTTAGCAAATTACCTAAGCGGTCCTGATTCTCATCCAAACCAGCTTCACTATTTTGTATTCTGAACTCCTTCAGTCTTTTCACTTATTCGGGTGGGGTCTTTTCCTGGCTCTCCAGGCAACAGATTGTGATCCCATTGGGGTTGCCTGGGGGTCAGGGGGGTCCCCCCGACTGCATGATGTTCTATTTTTACTCACGTTGCTCTGGCTCCATAGGAGCCTTTTTACCTGCATTGTTGTTTATGGATGACATTTTTCACTCCACAGGTCATAACGTGTATGGTGAAGCTTTCTGTATGTTACCTACCATTTTATTTGGCTAAATGTTATCATTAGAGTTGAGCGAACACCTGGATGTTCAGGTTCGAACGAACTTGAAAAAAAAGTCCGGGTTTGTGAACTGGACTTTACCCGAACTTAGCCCCGATCCCGAACCCTATTGAAGTCTATGGAGACCCGAACTTTTGAGCACTAAAATGCTTCTAAAACAAACATGGAAAGGGCTAGAGGGCTGCAAATGGCAGCAAAATCATCTTAAGAGTATGGCAAGTGCTCTGCAAACAAATGTGGATAGGGAAATAACTTAAAATAACATAAAAAACTGAAAAATAAAAAATAATCATCTTGAATGATTTAGGAGGAGGACGAGGCACATATGGAGTAGGAGGTTGAGGTGGCGGTGGATGTGGCGGTGTAGGTGGAAGCGACGGTGGAGGAGGACGAGGTAGCCAACACTGTTTTTTTTTTTTTATTTATTTTTAAATTAGGGTACCCCCCCAAAAAGAGTTAGAAAGATCAAATACAACAATGGCTGGGTAAGGCCGGTATACATGTCTATTCTGCACAAGGTACGGACAAGTCCTGTGGGATCCATGCCTGATTCATTTTAATGAATGTGAGCTTGTCCACATTGGCTCTGGACAGGCGGCTGCGCTTTTCTGTGATAACGCCCCCAGCCGTGCTAAATACACGTTCAGATAATACAGTGGCTGCAGGGCAGGCCAGCACCTCCAAGGCATAAAGGGCAAGCTCAGGCCATGTGCCCAATTTGGAGACCCAGAAGTTGAAGGGGGCAGACCCGTCATTCAGTACGTGTATAGTACGTAAGGAACGGTAAGGAACTGTATATGGTATATGGTATATGGTAAGGAACGGTGATAGCGGCGGGGGGGGCTTTTTCTCCCTTCTGGGTTGAGTCTGGCCTTGGAAAAGGTATGTGTCCCTTGTTGTGGGCTGGGCTCTCCCAAAGCTGTCTAAGGCCTTCTGGTAGGGATGGGGCTGCACTGGTCTAGCCAGGGACCGGGATTCTGAAAGGTCTGTGGTGTATGTGCCCCTGGAGTGGCAGTCCAGGGGTGCCATAATTCACGGTGGATGGCAACACTATGAGTATGGCACCAAGGACACTGCACTTCTTACACACTTTTTTCACACCTGCATCTAGGGCTGGGCCTTTTGGTCAGGAGTCAGGACCAGAGGAATTTCTTATTCCTGGCCCGAAGGGCCTGCCATAGTATTGCAACGTGGCACTAACCTTGCATTTCTCCACTATCCCTTTTCCCACTTTTGTGTTGTGTGTCTCACGTTTTGTGTTTTTTATTGTGGCGGTACACTTTATTTTGCACAGCGTGATTAGTAGGGTGTAGGTCCTTGGGCCTGTCCCTGAAAGTCTTGGGAGGGGGTGGATATGGCCTTCTGGCTTGGTTCGCCCTCTCTAATGGGCTCTCTCTTCAGGAGAGCCCCACCTAGTACTTGGGGTGGTCTTTTTCAGCAGACCTCCTAAAGAACGGGGCTGCCTAGTTTCGGCCAGGTTAGCCAGTGTAAGTACCCCAGTCCCTGTCAGGAGCCTTGTGCCCCGGGGGATCAGGGTCAAGGACCCTGTGCACTTTTTGTGTTTCACTTTTTTGGTGTGCACTTTTTTATGCACCCACCGGGTGATAGTCTGAGTGTGTTCACACACCAGGGACTTAAACAAAAAAAAAAACAGCTGGTGGTCCTGGTTGTTGTGGTGTGCCGACAAAGCTTTTCCACATTTCATACATGCTAACCCTGCCTTCTGAGGTGCTGGCGGTGCCCTGGCTGCGTTGGCGACCTCCTCAGATATCAAGTGTAGTATCTGTTGTTATCAGTTATCTGGGTGCCACCCTGCTGTGAACATGGTTCCTCCTCCTTCATCTACTCCTCATCCTCCACCTCGTCATCCTCCAGAACTGTTCCCTTGCTGGACAATTGTGTACCTGGTGTTTGTGGGTGCAGGAACCCACCCTCGGAGATCAAGTGTAGTATCTGTTGTTATCAGTTATCTGGGTGCCACCCTGCTGTGAACATGGTTCCTCCTCCTCCATATCCTCCTCCTCCTCATCCACTGCCTTCGCATTGTGCTTCCACTGTGCCCCCGCTGTCAGGTGTGAATGCCACCAGCATCGCTTCTTGAGTCTCGACCTTTTGCCTAAGATCAAGTGTAGTATCTGTTGTTATCAGTTATCTGGGTGCCACCCTGCTGTGAACATGGTTCCTCCTCCTCCATCTACTCCTCATCCTCCACCTCGTCATCCTCCAGAACTGTTCCCTTGCTGGACAATTGTGTACCTGGCGTTTGTGGGTGCAGGAACCCACCCTCGGAGATCAACTGTAGTATCTGTTGTTATCAATTATCTGGGTGCCACCCTGCTGTGAACATGGTTCCTCCTCCTCCATCTCCTCCTCCTCATCCTCTGCTTTCGCCTTGTGCTTCTACTGTGCCCCCGCTGTCAGGTGGGAATGCCACCAGCATCGCTTCTCGAGTCTCGACCTTTTGCCTAAGATCAAGTGTAGTATCTGTTGTTATCAGTTATCTGGGTGCCACCCTGCTGTGAACATGGTTCCTCCTCCTCTATCTCCTCCGCCTCCTCATCCACCACTTCGTCATCCTCCAGAACTGTGCCCTTGCTGGACAATTGTGTACCTGGTGTTTGTGGGTGCAGGAACCCACCCTCGAAGATCAAGTGTAGTATCTGTTGTTATCAGTTATCTGGGTGCCACCCTGCTGTGAACATGGTTCCTCCTCCTCCATATCCTCCTCCTCCTCATCCACTGCCTTCGCATTGTGCTTCCACTATGCCCCGCTGTCAGGTGTGAATGCCACCAGCATCGCTTCTTGAGTCTCGACCTTTTGCCTAAGATCAAGTGTAGTATCTGTTGTTATCAGTTATCTGGGTGCCACACTGCTGTGAACATGGTTCCTCCTCCTCCATCTCCTCCTCCTCCTTATCCTCCACCTTGTCATCCTCCAGAACTGTGCCCTTGCTTGACAATTGTGTACCTGGCGTTTGTGGGTTCAGGAACCCACCCTCTGAGTCACTTGTGAATGACTGCCCTGAAAGCCTTGGAAATGATCACTGCTCCGGATGCAGAGGCGGTAGAGGATGAGGAAGCGGAGTAGGAGGAGTTAGCAACAGGTGGCAAACTGAAGCGCCCTGCAATCCTCGTGGTGGAAGGAGATGCGCCAAACAAATTTAAAGGGTGTATCTCACAGTAACATAATCAGCAAATGCTGCAAAATTATTAATATTCCCCTAAATGGGTATTTATTGAATAGCAGAAAAGAACAACAGTATCCAAAGGGTGTATCTCACACGTATAGATACAGACTAAGCCGCAATTTAATATCTTTCTGTCCCCTACATGTATGTTTATTGAATAGCAGAATACAACAGTATCCAAAGGGTGTCTGTATCTCAACAAATATGGCGACGCCTGAGAGTTGAGAGTTGAGCAGGAACCGCACGGAGTCCGCACACCCCGCTCGGGGGATCTCGGCTGAAAAGTCCGTACATCCCACTTGGAGGACCCCGGCTGAAGGAGGAGACGAGCCCAGCAGCTGCCACTGTCTAGACCAGGAGGGTCACTAAAGCTCTGATGGTCTCTTTGCCGTAAGGTAGTAGAGACCCACCGCATCTGGTGAGTGTACATCTACCCTCATTGTTTGTATGACCTGGACATTTTTATCTCATTGGAGGAACCAACACCAAGCACCAGCACCTTTATTTATATATTTTGGCTTTTTTTTTTGGCACCAGCACCTTCATTTATATATTTTTTGTTTTTTTTTTGTTATTTCTGGCTGTTTCTGAGCAATCATAAATGGACCACCTATGAAAAAAAAAAATTTCTACCACTTTGCACTTTAAAAATACACTGAACTTTTTGGACTTGATTATTGGCACACCTACCACTTATTTATATATATGTAATTTTTAGGGGCCCAGCCCATTTTTAATGATTTTAGTAACATAAGATTTTATACTATACATATTATAGTAAATACCGTTATTTCCTGCACGCACCAGCAAGCGCTATATATTTTTCCAGTTAGCTGGGAATTACAAACAGTTTTATCGCATACTTTATAGCAGCTGCTTAGTCTAATCTGTTTACATACTTACCCCCCACCCACATTCCATTAGGCACTCCTAGGCGCGAGAAATATATTCTATTGAATATATAAATTTGCAAAGTATCCAAAGGCTGTATCTCACACGTACAGATACAGACTAGGCCGCAATTTAATATCTTTCTGTCCCCTACATGGGTGTTTATTGAATAGCAGAATACAACAACAGTATCCAAAGGGTGTATCTCACACGTACAGATACAGACTAGGCTGCAATTTAATATTTTTTCCCTAAATGGGTGTTTATTGTATAGCAGTATAGAACAACAGTATAGAAAGGGTGTATCTCACAGTAAAATATGCAGACTTGCCCGCAATTTTTTTTCCCCCTAAATGGGTTTTTATTGCAATGCACAACACAACAGTATACAATGGGTGTATGTCACTGTAACACATGCGGACAGGGCCGCAAACAACTTTTTTTGCCCCTAAATGGTTTTTTTTATTGCAAAGCGCAATACAACAGAATGCAATGGGTGTATCTCACTGTAACATATGCAGACAGGGCCGCAATCAACTTTTTTTGCCCCTAAATGTTTTTTTTTATTGCAAAGCACAATACAACAGTATTCAATGGGTGTATGTCACTGTAACATATGCGGACAGGGCCGCAAACAACTTTTTTTGCCCCTAAATGTTTTTTTGTTGCAAAGCGCAATACAACAGTATGCAATGGGTGTATCTCACTGTAACATATGCAGACAGGGCCGCAAACAACTTTTTTTTGCCCCTAAATGTTTTTTTTTTATTGCAATGCACAATACAACAGTATGCAATGGGTGTATCTCACTGTAACATATGCAGACAGGGCCGCAAACAACTTTTTGTTGCCCCTAAATGTTTTTTTTTATTGCAATGCACAATACAACAGTATGCAATGGGTGTATGTCACTGTAACATATGCGGACAGGGCCGCAATTAACATGTTTTTGCCCCTAAAACCACGCCAAAACATCAAATAACATTACCGAACAACGGACAGTACCCGAACATACAGTGAAATGTTCTGGTTCGGGTCTGGGTACCGAATACCCAAAAGTCCGGTACAAACCCGAACAATACAGTGCGGGTTAGCTCAACCATAGTTATCATCTGTTGATGGATTTTGTTTTGTTAAAACTTAATAAAAATTTTTGAAAGTGAAATCTCAACTGGTGGGTCAGCCTGTCCATAGAAGCATTGTGATAATCAAATTTCACTATAAAATAAGTAATTAATAATGAATGCATACTTATTTATCTCCTGCCAATCTCATCCTGGGGAGCAGTGAAAGGCCAAAGTAATGGGATTTTTAATCTGCCTTACAGGAAAAATCACAAATCAAAATAAAAGCAAACAAACTTTATTACAAGTTTTAAAACATCATAAAATGTATTGCAGGTACATCAATGCCAACTTTCTACCAGAATCATGACACATATCACATCATGGCTATGAAGATACCATAGCTTCAAAGTCACATAGTCCTAAATAGGCATTATGGATCTAGGCGTTTCGCCATAAAATTAGCTTCATCAGGATCCAATGAAATTGATGTAACTCTGTATTGATAAAACAATAATATTCTTAACCACTAAAGCCCCGGAAGATTTTACCCCCTTCCTGACTAGGGGGTATTTTGCGATTCGGCACTGTGTGACTTTAACGGACAATTGCTCGGTCGTGCAACACTGTACCTAAATGAAATTGACGTCCTTTTTTTCCCACAAACAGAGCTTTCTTTTGGTGGTATTTGATCACCTGTGTGATTTTTTGATCATGCGCTATAAACAAAAAAAGAGTGACAATTTTGCAAAAATAACAATATTTTTCTCATAGTTTATATGAAATTCCCAAGAAAAAAAATGTAAAAATCTAAATTTTTTAACATTTTAGGCCAATTTGTTTTCTGCTACATATGTTTGGTAAAAAAAATCACAATAAGCGTATTTTGATTGGTTTGCGCAAAAGTTATTGCGTTTACTAACTAAGGGAAAGATTTTTGTCATTTTTATTGTTTTTTTTTTAAACGAGTAATGGCGGCGATCTGCGTTTTTTTTTTGCGGGACTGCGACATTGCGGCAGACAGGTCGGACCCTTGACTGACATTTCTGACACTTTTGGGGGTACCAGTGACATTACTACAGTAATCAGTGCTATACATATGCACTGTTACTGTAAAAATTACACTGGCAGGGAAGGGTTAACTTTATTGGAGAAGGAGGGGGTTAAGTGTGTCCCTAGGGACGTGCTTCTAACTGTTATGGGATGTGGCTGTTTGTGTAACTACAGAGAACAACGATCCTGCATAGCAGGACCGCATGATCTCTGCACTTACACAAGGGAGAATGACAGGCGACTTTGTTTACATTAGCCGCCTGCCTTTCTCCCTCTGTAACGGACGATCGCGAGTGATCGGCGGACATCGGGTCCACCTGTCACACGCGCGGGGATCACAGTGAGCGAGTGGATGCAGGAGCGCGCCTCCGGTGACGCGCACTCGCCCCCTATTGGCTCGCAGGCGAGTGACGTACCCATACGTCACTTTGCCTGCACGGGGCTGACCGCCGCAGTATATGTACTTGCGGCGGTCGGCAAGCGGTTAATATTCTTCACACTTTAAATGGAGTATAGCTCCCTAAATATTCTCAAGGGACCAACAGCAGCACAGATTCTATAACTTTTAAATATACTGTCTATAAAACAATAGTGAAATCTATATGCCCCTCTCGAGAATGAAACAGATAATCCTCTACCCGAGGGTTACAGAAAATCCAGCAAAAAACAGGTACTCGCCTGCACTTGCAAAAAGTCCCACTGCAACCGACAACTAAGATGTGGTTACATGTGTCAACTGATTGAAAATGGTGTGACATATTTATATATAGGGATGGGCTCTATTTTCGAGTTGAATGTAAGTTTGACTCAAACTTAAGCTGTTCATGTGTTCAGTGAACACACGAACAAATGGGGCGCTCAGTGGAAAGTTGGCCCACCGATGAGCGTCCTATAATGCACTGCGCTGTTGCAGTGCATTGATTGCTGAGGATTGGCCAAAGCATGCACCTGAGCTGTATGCCTTGGGCAATCACAGCACAATGTCCTCTCAGAGCCATGATTGGCCAAAGGCAGAATGCCTTTAGCCAATCATGGCTCAGGAGCTAAGTCCGCGCCCCACACTATATAAGGCTGCTGCTTACAGGGCAGCCGTGTATAGTGTGTTACAATAGAAATTAGGCAGATAGTTAGTGGATAGTGTGTTCATTCAGTTTAGTGCAGTCAGTGTAGTCTACAGGCATAAGCCAATTTTAAAATGTATAAATATGTTATAGTCTTTGGTCCCCTACTGGTGCTTCCCAAGTTTTGTGTGCCTGCCACTTATAGTTTGTGAGAAGTGCCATGCCAAGCTCACCAATATTTCCCATAGACGCCAATGTTAAAGACAGGGAGCAGTGCCATGTCAAGCTAACCAAAATTTCTCATAGACACCAATGTTAAAGACAGGGAGCAGTGCCATGCCAAGCTGTGCAATATTTCCCTTAGAAGCCAATGTTAAAGATGGGGAGCAGTGCCATGCCAAGCAGTCCAATATTTCCCATATATGCCAACGAGCACTGAAAGCTAAAAATTGGTCTAGGCAGGAAGGGAGTTAAAGTTCCCTGTATTTAAGTGGTTAAGGAGAACTCTATGACAGAATTTTAAAAAAATGGCATGGGGTTCCCCCCAAAATCTATACCAGGCCCTTTGGGTCTGGTGTAGATTTTAAGGGGGACTCCATGCCAAAATTAAAACAAAAAATGGTGTGGGGTCCCCCCCAAAAAAAATTATACCAGACCCTTATCCAAGCATGCAGCCTGGCAGGCCAGGAAAAAGGGGGGGGGGCGAATGAGCGCCCCCCTCCAGAACCATACCAGCCTGCTTGCCCTCAACATGGGGAGGGTGCTTTGGGGTGCCTTGTCCACAAAGCACCTTGTCCCCATGTTGATGGGGAAACGGGCCTCTTCCCAACAACCTTGGACTGTGGTTGTGGGGGTCTGCGGGTGGGGGGCTTATTGGAATCTGTAAGCCCCCTTTAACAAGGGGGCCCCATATCCTGCCCCCCCCATGTGAATGGGTATCGGGTACATCGTACCCCTAACCATTCACCAAAAAAGTGTAAAAAAGGAAAGACAACAGAACACAGTTTTTGACAAGTCCTTTATTAAAAAGAAGAACAAAATATTGTCCCGCAATGTAAATCCATCGTCAATCACGACGCACGCAGACCGGAAAAATAGAAAAAAATTCAAAAACGCTTCACCTCTTCGGAGGCGTACCACCGTAATGCCGCTCTTTTATAGGCAAGGGGTGGGGCCACCAAGTTCTTCATGTTTGTGTCCCATAGATTTTAATAGGGCTCGCATATTCGCTAGATGTTCTGGTGTAAACCGAACAGGGGGTTGTTCGGGTCATCACTATTTATATATAAGAACAGGAATGCCTGCCCATCAATTATCTTAATTGTTACATCAGCCCTACTAAGCTAGACCTATGTGGCGGCCCGCCATAATCTCCTAATAAGTGAAACCCAATGGCATTTGCTGTGTGATCCCCGGCATCTCCTCATGGAGGAAAGTCCTGCATTTTTAAAATCATGTGATGCGATCAGTCCCATGCATATTTTTTTCATGAACAGTTTGAAATAATTAATGTTATGCCACAATCTACTTCCATGTATAAGTAATGTGCTGGTAATGTTTATCTAAACAGTGTAATCCCCTTTAGATAATGCATATCCAATTCTATGAAGTTTTCCTAAATCTTTTCTGCAGATGTATTTTCAATACTGAAGCTGTAATGACACCCAGAGGAGTTTTAGGTTTAAAGCACCTGTCAACAACACATTGCAGAAATCTTTATCTAAAAACTGTGCATACTGTATTTCACAATGTAGATGTCACACAATGATATATTTTAAGCAAAATTAAAATGTAGATACAAACACATGCAAACATCAAAACATGTATGAGTTTGTCCGAATATCAATAAAGAAGTTGTGAATATTTAGCTAGTAATAATTAATCAAATTTAATCAGAATTGTTCTGTAATTTTAATGATGTTTCCCTACCTATCCAAACCGTATCTTAGATTTTAATGAGTGTCAGGGACATACCGCTGCATTTACAGACACAGGGGTGACCTTTAATCCAATCGACATGGAATGTGTCAAGACAGACTTTGATTGTTCAAGAAGATGATTGGGGTGTGAAAGTTTGTGAAATTGCCCTGGTTTAATTGCTATGGCACTATGAAATTTAGGACAGGTGTTAATTGTTTGTACTTCATAAATAAAATAGTGCTTTTCGTCCAATATCCAGGGTGTAGCAAGAATGCTAGGGTATGTTGCTCACGCTCATTAAAACTGCCTTGTCTATTTGGATGAGTAGTGAAATGTCTTCAACATTAGAGAACAAGTCTAGCTAAATGTTACTGACTTCTACTAGCTATGCTACAACAAAGATAAATGACAACATTTGCCTACATATTTTAAGTATGTATTTACTCTAATAGCATTGATAATTGTTGCATTCGTGATTTTGCGAAAAAGAGAGCAGGGTCTGAGACTGCTTTATAGGTAACACACCTCCATCCCTATTCGTACATAAAAAGAAGAGAAAAAACGCCCTTGGGACTTTAGATGAGGTGGGTACCATAGGCCATAAATACTGCATTTTATTTTGTCATACAATACACAGTAGACAGGATCAAACAGCAAAAATAAAAAAAAATAGTAAAAAAGTATACATATAGGTCCATAACAGTATAAATTGCATATTGGTACATAAATATCTTCAGGCTCAATGCATTCCGTGAGGTTCGACTCACTTCTTTAAGAGCAGATGTGTATTTGGTCTATAAATATAATACAACATAGTATCAAAATACAACGCAGTAATCATATAATGTTATTTTAAAATGGACCTAATGGCGGAAATTACTCACTTTGGCTGAGCCGGGATGAGAGACCCGTACAACGCCCAGGTAGCGGCCGCAAACGTCAGGAGTTGAAGGAGTGGAACAAACAGACAGCCTCCAAGGGGGGGACATGTGGGAGATAAGTGTTGTATATCAAATGTGGGAAGGTATCCCTTGTGCTTCATAGCGGTTTGCTGTAACAAATATATGTGTATATGCGTATATAAGAATATGTAAAAATAATGAAATAAGGTCATCTACTATATGTAATGTAATGGTGTAAAGGAGGTATCTGTGTAATATACATATAGGAGAGCACAAGCAGGAGTATGGAGCAAGAGATAAAAAGATCAAAGATGTATAGTGAAACAGATGGAGACCAGGGAAGTGGAGGAAAAAGAAACAGTATTACCAATAAAGAGTGTGGCAAAAAAGAGTCAAGAAAAAGTGAGAGATATATAGGGGTAGGAAAGTGTGAAATCGATAGGGAATAAACGAATATACCAGAGTGAGTGTAAGTCTGCCAAGGCATACAAATGTGAAGCCAGTAGTGTGGGATGATTCTCCTAGGTGACTGAGTGAGTCTGCAATGCCTGGTGCAAAAACCTCCCATAAGTACCCCCAAGGAGGTGTGGTGAGCGCCACGCCCAACGCCATGTGGGGCGGCTAATGAGAGACATGGACAAACGCCTGTGGGTGGGTGTCTTCTCAGGGGAAGAAATGGAGCCAAAACTCCGGTTTCCCCAAGCCTACAAAAGGTGGAACAATCATGGCCGACGCAATGGCGTCACTCGGGTGATCGTCAAGTGTCGGGCACGGTGCATGACGTCAATGTGAAGGTGGCCCCGCCCATCTACTTGGTGAAAAGGAGGGGACAGCAGGGGAGAGAGATCTCCCCAAATCACACATGGCAACTCCCGTAGCAGGCCAGACCAACCACTAGAGGGAGCACAGGTCAATCAGTACGGTCACAGCAGATGCATAATACCACCAATGAGGCTGAAAAATAAATAAAAAACATGTTTGCGTAAAAGGTAGAAAGTAAAAAATGAGCATCAACCATGGGTATAGGTTGAAAAAATGGCCAAGGCAGAATCAGACCCCAATGGGCAAATAGGTGGATGAATGTATCTTTTTTCTGTCTGTTCCCTTCTACAGTAGTTATTATTAATTTGGAACCACTTGTAAATATGAGGATAGGCGTTACCTGTCTATAAAATGTACAAGACAGTTGGCAAGCTTGCAGGCAGGAGGGGATGTACAAGAAACCCTGAGATTCCAAAACAAGGAGCTTAAAGTGGTTGTAAACACTTACATATACTAAATGCTGAAATGACACACTGCAGAGATAATTGAGGAGAGTTCAGAGAGCTGATTGGAGGGAAGGGACACACTCACCTTCACAGAGCACACAGGAACAGAGATGAGGCTGTCAGTCACAGGCTGTGTGCTGGAGCTCCCTCCCCTGTCACTTTTTTTTTTCTTGGTGTCAGGAAACTTGTCACAAATGATTCATGCTTATAGCAGAGCAATGAAGCAGCAGAAATCACACAAAGATTCAGTTAACACTGCTGCGACCTGAAAGTCGTTCAACTTACAGTACGACTTTGCCAGGCAACTTCAGCGCAACTTTGAAGAGACTTTAGGGAGTGCCTGGGTAATCTTCCTTTAATGTCGGATCCAAATCACAACAATTAAGATGAGGACGACTTCCATTAAAGTCTCTGGGCATAAGTTGGACAGAAGTCACCTTAAAGTAGTACAGGAACCTTTTCTAAAGTCAGAGCGACTTCAGTAGTGCTAATTTAGACAGCTCTCATTGACTAAAATGGGATTTTATATGTCACTTGGGGGTCTCACAGGTCAGATCCCAAGTTGCAGTGTGAACCGAGCCAAAGTGCTCTCAAATGAGACAAGTACATGCTATACAGGGATAAGCTTTGTTCATATTTCATGTCTAAGGTTTACAACCTCTTTAAGACAATCTGGGAATTTCTGATACTCAGCCAGCAAGATAAGCCCGGCAAGGTATGCTCCTTGTTTGCTTACATTTGGGTTATCAAACTTGATCGGTAGGGCATTTTTAGGACAAAGGGTACCTATTTTAATTCCCTTAATCAAAATGTATTTATTTGGTGGGTATATGTTGTTGTCACTGTCTATTTTTTATCAAATTGCTACAGATAAGAGAAGAAATAATACTGCTCTTAACCACTTGCCGACCTCCAGCAGTACATATACTGAGGCAAGTTTACTGTACATCGTTTTGCGGGACCACTAGTGGGGGCACGCCCACATGCAGATTGGCTACAGGAGGAGCCAATCAGTGGGTCTGGCGGCGACGATTGCTCCCCGTGGAGACAGAACGGCGGTCTGATGTTGTAAACACGGCAGACCGCTGTTCTGTCAGTAATGAACACAGGAATCCTCTGTTCCTTCTATTTAGAAACACGGGTCTCTGTGCTCATTCAGCAAGCCCATCCCTCACACAGTTGGAAAGCACCCCCTAGGGATACATTAAACGCTTTCATCGCCCCTGGTGTTAACCCCTACCCTGCCCGTGTCATTAGTACATTAACAGTGCATATTTTTAGCACTGATTATTGTAGTAATGTCACTGGTCCCCCCAAAAGTGTCAAAAATGTCAGTTAGATGTCCAAACTGTCTACTACAATGTCGCAGTCCCGCCAAAAATCGCTGATCGCAGCCATTACTAGTAAGAATAAATAAATAAATAAAAACGACAAATCTTTCCCCTAGTCTGTAGATGTGATAACGTTTGTGCAAACCAATCAATATAAACTTATTGATTTGTTGATATGATTTTTTTTTTTTACCAAAAATATGTAGCAGAATACATATTGGCCTAAAATGATGAAAAATGTGATTTCTAAATTTTTTTTTATTGGGAATGTTTTATAGCAGAAAGTAAAACATATTGTTTGTTTGTTTTTTCAGAATCGTCGCTCTTTTTTTGTTTACAGTGGAAAAATTAAAAAACATAGAGGTGATCAAATACCACCAAATGAAAGCTCTATTTGTGGGGAAAAAAATGACATCGATTTTATTTGGGTACATCGTTGCAGGACCGGGCAATTTTCAGTTAAATAGCGCAGTCCCGTTTTGCAAAAAATGGCCTGGTCATTAAGTGGGAAAACTTTCCGGTCCAGAAGTGGTTAACAGGTTATATGAAGCACACATCTGCTGTTTTATTTGTTTAGAAGCAAGAGGGTATAGGCACAAGTAGAGAAGAGAGAAGACTGCTCAGTCATTATGGGCATTAAGTTAAGTAAGGCAATGAAGGGTAAGTCACCCTCAGAAAATGACCAAAACAAGAGGATTGCTTAAGAATATATGAACCGGAGTTACAGTTCTGCCTCTAATGAGCCCTTCGATAAATGGTTAAGGTATACTATTTGGATATTTACATTGGGGTTTATTACCAGGTTCACACCACTAAGCCGTAGTTGGGTCACTTTAGTATTGTTTAGTAACTGCTTTCTAGTAATGGTAATGATTAAGCACAAGATGTATGTGTGAAACGCGTCTACGAGACTTCATGTTGGTGTCTTTGGTGTCATCACTTGCAACATTTTGGAATTAAAGGTATTTGAAACGTATTGGAATCCCTGGATGTGCAGCTATTTCTTTTTCTACAAATGATTTCTAGTAATGGTCCAATAATTCCATTGATATTTATTATGGTCATTTACCGATTTTTGTTTTTTGTAAGGATGATGCTACATTATGGTTTGGGGAATGGCACTTGTTTTGTTCTGGGGTGGTGGTCCCTGATGAGGTGGGTCCAACTGGAAGTAACCTTTGTTTTTTTGTTTTTTGTTAAAACATTTTATTGAAAATTTCACAGAATACAGAGAACCATAACATTGTGAACATAGCCAAAAATTAGCAAACAAGAATCTCAGTATATAATACTTGGCCATTTAGAATGCATTTAGGATTTAATAAGGCACACTTTATGCGCATAGTGGAATAAAGAGACAAACAGGAGGCAAGTAGTCATATAAAGAAAAAAGGAGTAACCCAGCATCAAACGAAATTCGGGGCATTGGAAACAAAGGCTGAGGGAAACGGCAACCTAGTCTGGGTTCCGACACCCCCAATGGGGAGCAAGCTGTGTCGGAGGCCAGAGGGCGGTCGCCTGCCAATGTAGGAAGACACACCAAATATGGGAAAACCAGAGACAGGGGAACCAACCACATGCTCAGACTTGTAGGCTCTATCTTGTGAGGTTTGCAATGTGATCAGCGAGGCAAGTATGCTCAGTGGAGTTATGATTGCTTAAGATATGTAGGCGGCATTGTAAAGTCCAACTAAGGGGCCCATATGTTAGAAAATGTATGATAAGAGTCTCTAGCTTTGGCTATGAGGTCTTCCACGTCAGCAACCCATGTGAAGTTTCAGCTCTGTAGCATGTCCAGAACCATAAAAAAAAAGATCTTTTGTATTAGAAAACTTTCTGACAGGGGGTTGGCTCCGCTCCTGTAACACCTTGCCGGTTTAATAGAAGGCATTTTTTTGGGATCTTTGCAGTCAGGAAAAACATCTGAACTTGTGTATAGTGGTACTGTGCACAAGTTCTGATGTTTTGCCTGCCTCCAAAAACCCCCAAAAAATGCCAGCAAAAACACACCTGGGCATTTTTTTTTTGACGCTAGCGTTTTTTTTGGCATTTTTTGGGGTTCTTTTGAGGCAGGCAAAACATCTGAACTTGTGTATAGTGGTATATATACACACATACATATATTTATATACACACCTAGACATATATAGGTGTGATAGTAGCAGAAATATATTACTGTAAATGATTTCATTAGCGCAAGCATATATTTCTGCTACTATCACACCTATATATGTCTAGGTGTGTATATAAATATATGGATGTGTGTATATACACCACTATACACAAGTTCAGATGTTTTTCCTGCCTCAAAAGAACCCCAAAAAATGCCCAAAAAAAAACGCTAGCGTAAAAAAAAAAAAAAAAAAAATGCCCAGGTGTGTTTTTGCTGGCATTTTTTGGGGGTTTTGGAGGCAGGCAAAACATCTGAACTTGTGCACAGTACCACTATACACAAGTTCAGATGTTTTTCCTGACTGCAAAGAACCCAAAAAAATGCCTGCTTTGAAACCGGCAAGGTGTTACAGCAGAGAAGCCATATTCCTGTGCTGAAAGTTTTCTAATACATACAATCCTTTTTTTTTTCTGGTTCTGGACATGCTACAGAGCTGAAACTTCACAGGTACACCTTTTAGACCCCCCAGACACAAAATCCCACAAAAAAGTTCTTAAAAATTGTCATTTTTGATAAAAAAGCCAATTATTGAAAAAATTAAAAAAAAAAAAAGAAAAAAAGAGATTTTTTGATTTTTACTTTGGATTTCAGATCTGGGGGTTCTAAAAAGTGTACATGTGAAGTTTCAGCTCTGTAGCATGTCCAAAACCATAAAAAAAAGATATTTTGTATTAGAAAACTTTCTGACAGGGGGTTGGCTCCGCTCCTGTAACACCTTGCCGGTTTAATAGAAGGCATTTTTTTGGGATCTTTGCAGTCAGGAAAAACATCTGAACTTGTGTATAGTGGTACTGTGCACAAGTTCTGATGTTTTGCCTGCCTCCAAAAACCCCCAAAAAATGCCAGCAAAAACACACCTGGGCATTTTTTTTTGACACTAGCGTTTTTTTGGGCATTTTTTGGGGTTCTTTTGAGGCAGGCAAAACATCTGAACTTGTGTATAGTGGTATATATACACACATACATATATTTATATACACACCTAGACATATATAGGTGTGATAGTAGCAGAAATATATTACTGTAAATGATTTCATTAGCGCAAGCATATATTTCTGCTACTATCACACCTATATATGTCTAGGTGTGTATATAAATATATGGATGTGAGTATATACACCACTATACACAAGTTCAAATGTTTTGCCTGCCTCAAAAGAACCCCAAAAAATGCAAAATAAAAAAACGCTAGCGTCAAAAAAAAAATGCCCAGGTGTGTTTTTGCTGGCATTTTTTGGGGGTTTTGGAGGCAGGCAAAACATCTGAACTTGTGCACAGTACCACTATACACAAGTTCAGATGTTTTTCCTGACTGCAAAGAACCCAAAAAAATGCCTGCTTTGAAACCGGCAAGGTGTTACAGCAGAGAAGCCATATTCCTGTGCTGAAAGTTTTCTAATACAAACAATCCTTTTTTTTTTATGCTTCTGGACATGCTATAGAGCTGAAACTTCACAGGAACACCTTTTAGACCCCCAGACACAAAATCACACAAAAAAAGTTCTTAAAAATTTTCATTTTTGATAAAAAAAAAAGCCAATTATTGAAAAAATTAAAAAAAAAAAGAGATTTTTTGATTTTTACTTTGGATTTCAGATCTGGGGGGTCTAAAAAGTGTACATGTGAAGTTTCAGCTCTGTAGCATGTCCAGAACCATAAAAAAAAGATTGTTTGTATTAGAAAACTTTCTGACAGGGGGTTGGCTCCGCTCCTGTAACACCTTGCCGGTTTAATAGAAGGCATTTTTTTGGGATCTTTGCAGTCAGGAAAAACATCTGAACTTGTGTATAGTGGTACTGTGCACAAGTTCTGATGTTTTGCCTGCCTCCAAAAACCCCCAAAAAATGCCAGCAAAAACACACCTGGGCATTTTTTTTTTGACGCTAGAGTTTTTTTGGCATTTTTTGGGGTTCTTTTGAGGCAGGCAAAACATCTGAACTTGTGTATAGTGGTATATATACACACATACATATATTTATATACACACCTAGACATATATAGGTGTGATAGTAGCAGAAATATATTACTGTAAATGATTTCATTAGCGCAAGCATATATTTGTGCACAGTACCACTATACACAAGTTCAGATGTTTTTCCTGACTGCAAAGAACCCAAAAAAATGCCTGCTTTGAAACCGGCAAGGTGTTACAGCAGAGAAGCCATATTCCTGTGCTGAAAGTTTTCTAATACATACAATCCTTTTTTTTTCTGGTTCTGGACATGCTACAGAGCTGAAACTTCACAGGTACACCCTTTAGACCCCCCAGACACAAAATTACACAAAAAAGTTCTTAAAAATTGTCATGATTGACAATTACTGTAAATTACTATATTACTGTAAATGATTTCATTAGCACAAGCATATATTTCTGCTACTATCACACCTATAGTGGTATATATACACACATCCATATATTTATATACACACCTAGACATATATATGTGTGATAGTAGCAGAAATATATGCTTGCGCTAATGAAATCATTTACAGTAATATATTTCTGCTACTATCACACCTATATATGTCTAGGTGTGTATATAAATATATGGATGTGTGTATATATACCACTATACACAAGTTCAGATGTTTTGCCTGCCTCAAAAGAACCCCAAAAAATGCCAAAAAATACGCTAGCATCAAAAAAAAATGCCCAGGTGTGTTTTTGCTGGCATTTTTTGGAGGTTTTTGGAGGCAGGCAAAACATCAGAACTTGTGCACAGTACCACTATACACAAGTTCAGATGTTTTTCCTGAATGCAAAGATCCCCAAAAAATGCCTTCTATTAAACCGGCAAGGTGTTACAGGAGCGGAGCCAACCCCCTGTCAGAAAGTTTTCTAATACAAACAATCTTTTTTTTTTATGGTTCTGGACATGCTACAGAGCTGAAACTTCACATGTACACTTTTTAGACCCCCCAGATCTGAAATCCAAAGTAAAAATCAAAAAATCTCTTTTTTTTTTTATAATTTTTTCAATAATTGGCTTTTTTATCAAAAATGACAATTTTTAAGAACTTTTTTTTGTGTGATTTTGTGTCTGGGGGGTCTAAAAGGTGTACCTGTGAAGTTTCAGCTCTGTAGCATGTCCAGAACCAGACAAAAAGATCATATAGGTGTTAAAGTTAAAGGAGGGTCCCGACCCACATCCCTGTTCTACTGAAAAATTATCTTTTTTTTTTCATGGTTCTGGACATGCTACAGAGCTTAAACTTCACATGCACACCTTTTAGACCCCCCAGATACTAAATCCAAAGTAAAAATTAAAAAAAATCTCTTTTTTTTTTTAATTTTTCAATAATTGGCTTTTTTATCAAAAATGACATTTTTTAAGAACTTTTTTTGTGTGATTAATAGTTAATGGGGCATGACCCAGAACCCTAGGCACTTTTTAGGGGCATTTATTGGGTTTTGGGGCTTCAAAATGGTGTTTTTTGATTACCGATGTTCGGGTCCCATGGATTTCAATGGGGTTCTGAAATCCGGGCCGAACTTTCGGGAAGTTCGGATGTTCTGGCCGAACCGAACTTTTCAAAAGTTCGATCATCCTTACTGTTTATAGCCAATTGAAATAAATATATAGACACTTTTTTTTCTTTTAAACGGTTTTTATTGAAGGCAAAAGAAATACGGTACAGTAACATGCGGTGGAAAGATTAGGTACATGCTGTGATAAAACAAGTCGCATTGAAATACAGAACTGCAGCATATAACAATCAAGTAACAGGTAACAATGTGATACGTATATGGGATCGACCCGGCGTCCCGTCTGAGAAGCATTGAGGGTACGCACTAACTGTAGGTGTGGCCTAGGTCACAATGCGTGGATGGACCCCCACACAGAAGGGGTCTCAGCCAAAACAAAGATATATCACTTGATTAGGTATGCCGGGGGCCGGGTGGGGGGGGGGCTGGGTTGGGAGGAAATCAGGGATAGTAATATAGACACTTTTTTGTACCAGTGTCTAACTCTGCAGGAGACTAAATATGGCTTCATAATTTTGTCATTTAAGTCATAGAGAGGCTTAATTTAGACTGTCGTGTCTGGGTGCATGTAAGATATGAAGAATTAATTCTGTTTGTCTTTCAATTTTCCTGCTAGTAGTTATTCATTGCACAAGCAGGATTTCTCCCCATTTCTAAGTGGGGTGTTATTGAGCCATTGGGGGAAGTCTTACCTTGCCCCTCCTCTTGGCAACCATCTTGAATATGTGCAGACTGCTGCCTCTTATAAATTCTGATTGCATCATCACTTGCCTGCTGCCTGGGTGTCACACAGTGATGATACTGCACACCTGACTATATGTATCACCTGATGGGTTGCAGTCCCTGCCCTTGCATTTGTGCTCCAAGGTGCATCTCTGTATGACCTGGCTTGGCTGACAACTCTCCTGGCTCTTGACTCTGCATCGGCAGATGACCCGGCATCGGCAGACTACCCACTTCTGGACTTGACCCCTGGACTCCACCCCGGCTTGGATGACTACCCACTTTTGGGCTTGTTCCTGCTCTCACTTTCTCACTCTTGCTGTGCGTTTATTGTTGTTTGCTCCAGTAAACTGCTTTTATTTTATGGGTATGCTGAATGCAATTTAAGAGATTGAAGACAGAGAGCTCTTGACCATTGTTCTGGAGACACTTGCTCGATGGTTCTGTGGTTCCAGATCTCTTTCTCACTGATCATAAGAATCTGATTTATCTCTCGGAGGCCAAAAGGCTCACACCCCGTCAGGCCAGATAGGCCTTATTCTTGTCTCATTTTAACTATGTGGTCTCCTATTTGCCCAGCTCCAAGAATGTTAAGGCTGACGCCTTGTCTCACCAGTATTCTGAGTTGTCCAGGGAAGACTCGACACTGGTCATACCTTCAGATCATATCCTGGCTGCCATCCGAACCAACTTAGCCTCTCCTCTTGGCTGCCCAACCTAATGCTGCCACAGAGAGACCTGCTGGCAATGTTTTGTACCTGAGGGGTTGTGCATCAAACTGTTGCGCACGTACCACAATTTCAAGATTGCCGGTCATCCTGGTAAGAACCAGATGTCCTGGGCTATTTCCTGTCAGTTCTGGTGGCCATCTCTCCACTCTGATGTGACTGCTTGTTTGGTCTGGGCCCAGAACAAATATCCTCAGCACCTTCTCTTGGGCCTACTGCATCTCATTCCCAATGGGGAGTGTTCCTGGTCTCACCTAGTCATGGATTTTATTGCGGAACTTCCAGAGTCTCGAGGTTACATGGTTATCCTCTTGGTTGTCGACTGGTTCCCCAAAATGTGCCACTGTGTTCAATTTAAGAGGCTGCCTACCGCTCAGGAGCTTTCCTCTGTGTTTGTCAGGGAGGTCTTCCATTTACACGGGTTGCCTAAGGATGTCTTGGAACGTGGGAACAAGTTTGCCTCTAGGTTCTGGCGTGCCTTTTGCTCCCAGTTGGGTGTTTGACTCTCCTTCTCCTTGGCCTACCATCTACCATCAGTGATTGGGGATGATCCTGCTAATACTGCATTTTTGGGGACACTATTCTTTTGGGGACACTAGTACAGTTCTGTTAGTGATCAAGATACTGATCTGTACAGACACTATACTAGCAATGGCAGTGATCAACAACTTATAGTGTGACTGCGATAGTTTGGAGGGCAATCTAGCGCTAACTGATACTGGCTGGGAGAGGTGCTAACTGACTCTGCTGCTATCTGATGTCGCTATTGACACTAGTACAGTGATCAATGATAAATACTGTACAATAGCACTGTACTAATGGCACTGGTTGGGGGGAAGGGGATATCGGGTACATTGTACCCCTTTCCATTCACCAAAAAAGTGTACAAAAAAACAAAAACAAAAGCCAGTTTTGGACAAGTCCTTTTTTTAAAAAAAAAAATAAATTGTGTCCCCCAATGATCAGTCACCCGCCCGTCGCCTGAAAAATAGAAAAAAATGAGTTGCGCTATGAGTTGTTTTGAGTTTGACAGCTCTTTTATAGGGATCTGACGTCACGAGCAACCCCACAATGCACTGCTCAGGTGCAGTGAATAAATTACTGACGTCATGTTGTACCCGATATCCATTCACATCTGGGGGGCCAGGATCTAGGGGGCACCTTGTTAAAGGGGGCTTCCAGATTCCCAAAAGCCTCCCCCCTTCAGACCCCCACAACCACAGCCCAGGGTTGTCGGGAAGAGACCCCTGTCCCCATAAACATGGGGGCAAGGTGCTTTGAGGTGGGAGGCAGAGCCCCCCCCTGCCCCAAAGCACCCACCCCCCATGTAGAGGGCATGTAGCCTGGTATGGTTCAGGAGGGGGGACGCTCACTTGCCCCTACCCCCCATCCTTGCCAGCCAGGCTGTGTGATTGGATAAGGGTCTGGTATGGATTTTTAGGGGGAACCCCACGCTGTTTTTTTTTTAATTTTAGCACAAGGTTCCCCTTAAAATCCATACCAGACCTGAGAGGCCTGGTATAGACTGGGGGGGGGGACCCCACATCGTTTTTTTCAGCAATACTGACTTACACTGATATAAACTGAAGTGCCATCTATCTATCTATCTATCTATCTATCTATCTATCTATCTATCTATCTATCTATATTTATATATATACTGTAGATATAGATATAGATATATATATATATATAGAAATCTATATATCTATATATACAGTATATATATATATATAAAACTTTGTGGTATACACTGCACTGGCTGATCTCAACAAACTGTAAAAAGCAAAAATCTCTCTCCCTGACAGCAATGTATTATTAATTATAGATTTCCACTTATAAATCACCTACTGACCAAGGGATTGAAACCCACAACCCTGGCATTCTACCAACTACGCAACCGCCAAGTGTGCTTAAGCTGAACACATTATCCCTGCCTAACTAACTTCTATCTCACCATACACAGAGTGGATGAGATAGAAATAAGGGAGACTGTGTTCAGCTTAAGTAGACTTACTACGTAGGCGTAGGTGGTAGAATACCAGGCTTGCAATTGAGATGGTTGTGGGTTTGAATCCCCTGGCCAGCAGGTGATTTATTGAAATCAGAGGTCATAGTCCATGATAATGCGGGAACTCGAATTTCCCGCGAAGAAGCCCATTTGTTCGTCATTCAGAAAACGAGCGAACAGCAAATGTTCGAGTCAAACTTACCTTCAACCCTAACTGGAAGCTCATCCCTAGTAGGGTAGCTTTATATCACAATAAATTTGCTTGCAGTGTTGCAAGGTGAAATAAGAGGAAGGTATTCCTGAAATGAATTTGAATGTGAACTGAAATTTAGTTCAATTTCACTCTAATCCTGGTGGTGCCGCTGATAAGGGGGCACCACCAGCCCCCCCCCCCCCCCCCCCGTAATGGGCCTGGCAGATCTGTCAGCTCAGAAGGGGGGGTGGAGGTAGAGCAGATGGGGACTCCCAAATCCTGTCCATCAATTAGATAATCCCCTGTTATGCAGCTTTTTAGAGAAAAAAAGTGTCCGGGCCCCTTGTGTTCAGTGGGAGTGGAGGACAGTAAGCAGACTATTTTATCACTTTTGGGTTTAGGCAGATTAATCCACTGCCGTTCGCTACACAGTTAAAGCCCTGACTCTTCAATATGAATACACCGCGACAAGCTGGGAGCTCACTGAGCACAGGGGGCCCAGAGACGTTTTCTTTCTAAATAGCTGCACAGTAGGGGATTATCTAATTGATTGACAGGATTTGGGAGTCCCAGCCCACTCTACCTCGTCCCCCCAGTTCCCTCCAGCCCTACTTGCCCACTCTAATAGTGCCCAGAAGGAAGAGAGAGGGCCAGTTGTACCAGGGGTGCTCAGCTGGTCCCCGGCAACCAGCTCCGTGAGGAACCACCTGCAGGACAAGCAATGCACCCAAGCCCTAGATAGAAGAAGCTGCCCAGACCAGGTACTGGGGGGGACTAACCATGCTGCATTTGAACTCTTGGGTAATACCAAGCACGTTTGGAGTGACACATCTGAGGGGCATTGCCTTGAATTAGGGGACACTATTTTTGTCCTCTGAAGAGTGAACCACAGTGGATCACTTTTCAGAGGGTGTTTGACAGTTGAAAAGGAAGCATTATGATGCCTCCTCACCATCTGATGTAATCCCTATAAAACCTGCACTACCTCGCTGCAACTGCGTTCGTTGTACATGGTTGTGAGACATCCCTATTCAGTGAAGTAGGATGCATTTGGCCACTGAACGTGATGGGGGATATTTTTATATACGCTCAATTGTTGCCTTTGCCATTACCCCCTCCTAACCACTGCATTCTGTACATTACATATCCCAGACCCCTGCACTATAGTACATGTATATTAAACACTCCTGACCCCTGCACTATGTACGTACCCCCGACAGTACATACTCCTGAAACTACACCGTGTAAGTTACATAGTCCTGACCCCTGCACTCTGTACATTACATATTCTTGACACCTACATTTTGTAAATGATATACATACACCTGATAGCCAAAAATAAAAATTGACCACACTCAGGAATTGATGAAAATCAGTGTTTAATTCCTCATCCAAAATTGATGCAGACAGTACATCACAGGGACATGCAGCTGGTTGACGTGCTTCACGATTCTGAAGATCGCTTACTCATAACCACACACACACACAGTTCATCACGGTTCATCAATTCCTGAGTGCGGTCAATTTTTCTTTTTGGCTGTGAAGTATTTGGATGACGGATCCGACTCGCACCGGAATTCCCTGTCTCACCTTAGCGGCTTTTCTTTGTTAGTATCATTATATACACCTGATACCTACCCTCCCACTGTTAGTGCAGTTTTGCCACATCCTTATTTATCCAAGGCACACAGTTCATGCTGCCTCCTTTTTCTCTGCTTGCTGCCTGAGGGCTAGGGGGAGTGGTGTTCAGGCTCAGGCTCCAGGCCCGGTCAGATGGTGGGGCTCTGTCAGGTAGACTGTACAGGGCCCCATGATTTCTAACAGCGGCACTGATCCCTACACAGTGGTATGAGGAAGGAAATGGGAGTGGGCCAGGGGAAGTTTTTTAACAAGCAATTACTTTTTGAGTTTTTATTTCTGCAATACATGATATACAAAGGTTCGCTAAGCTGCTAATCCATAAGTAACTCACTTTCTCAGTGACAAAAATACGATAAAAATATTTGCACCTACTTTTCCTTTTTACTTTTAAATGCAAAATAGTACTACTTATGCTTTAAAATGTTACTATGCATAATTCAGTGTGCCACATTAAACAAACCCTGCACAACTACACAGTTTGTTAAATTGCTAATCAGGTTTTTCTAAGTCTATTCAGTGATATGGAAAATGAAAAAGAATTGCATGCATAGATTCTTTAATTTTTACAATAGTGTTTAATTACAACCTAATTATGATAAAGCACTGTGACAGAATGCAGTTCTGGGACAATTATTTAACAATTATCTTGCAAGAATATCAAGTAAAAAAATCTTCAGTTCATTATTAACAAAACGTTTCCTAGGCTGAACAAAACTTGTAAGCGTTGTTCCAAGGAGGCTATCTCATTATCATTATGACCTTGAAGTGGCTTTCAAAAGCATACTTTCATCCAACAAATAAGGCAGTTCTCATTTCTAGTTATTTCAGAGCAAGTCCCTAGGTTATATTATATGAATGTAGATCATGCAGATACACATGATGCCAGGTTATGATGCTGAGGTCAGAGCCAATGGTGGATCTATTGCAGCATGACTTCTGGTCTGTTTTCTGATCATGAAGCTCTTCAGTTTAATGGGTTCAGGGATAATGTACAGTGCATAGTGTGTTTTCCTTCTAATACAAACAGTATTGTATTTGCCAACTACATACAGTATATGGTGGCATATTGTATAGTTGCCAAGTGTCCATTTATTCCCTATACATGGATGCAGGAACAGGCCAATGATTTTCCCACAACTCCCTCGGGACCTGGACACACCCATAGAAAAGAGGTTTCTCAGTTTTCCTCCATCGGCTGCTTTTAGAGGCCACACCTGATAAGGCTGAAGTAGCTGTTATCTGAAGCCACATGAGGGGCCCTCCACCACATGTCAGATTATTGTGTGGGCAGCCTGGCAAGGGCCTAATAGTATGCAGCTTCTCCAAAAGACCAGCTACCGTGGAGAGCCATTCCCCGATTGCTATCAGAGTACTCCAGTTTCAGAGCGATGGTACTTCGTCCTTAGGCCTTGGATCCCCACAACTATGCCTTCCTACTATGGGCATAGTTGTATGGATCCAAGGCCCAAGGATGAAGTGCCCATAATAAGAAGGCATAGTTCTTACCATCTCCTGTAGGCAGGTGGGGAAATATTTTGATGAAAAAATTAGTATACAGGGCTGTCACTTTAAATGTGTCAAAACCTACTCCATATGTGTGCAATCACATATATTCAAGCGAATATTCCCCACAGTGTGTCTGACTGCTGCTGTTCAAACGAAAGTCCAAAGTTGACCCTTTATGTTATCACTAATTACCTATACCACAACACTGTCTCAAAATCAAAACCAGTTAGGTTGGGAATATGTCCTATAAATCTACAGAAAAGTTGGTCAGTGGATTAAGCATCTATAGCTGACTCTTTTTGATTCCTATATATTTTTTAGATTATACCTAATTTATTATATCTCAAGAACATAAAGAAATTTGGGGAACCAATTGCAAGAGCTAGCATAAGGTACTATTACCAGATATTGCTATTTTACTTTTTAATTTTGAGGTAACATTGATAGTTGAATAATGTAATTTTGATTTTGAAGTATGAAACATTTTAATTAATACCATAGATTGTTCCTAGTCTGAAGCATATGTGGTGTCCCTGTGATCCCTCAAAGGTTTCTTGGGGTGCCTGCATTTGACCTAAGGATTTTTGCAGTGGCTATGCTCTTTAGAACCTGCAGTTACTAAGTATGTAATAGACATTGGGCCTTTTGTAATCATGAGATGTAGATAAAAATTAATCCATGTAAACATTTGTGTACA